>NC_133219.1:37894514-38535347 GCF_040436345.1 Pagrus major | reverse complement strand
GGAGGGTTGAGTAATCCACAGCGGCGCTGACCCTAAAGAACTCTGAGATTGTATCAAAAACCAAAATGAGTTTCAAAAGAGAAATTTTCGAGCCTCGACAAGAAGGCAGTAGGAGGATGCCTCAGGCACACGACGAACTGAAGAGCTACACAGACGCTACGCGCTAAGACAAAGCAGGGAGAGAACAATGCAATATTCATATTCTAAATGCTTTACCAGGTCACAAGCCGAGCTGTCAGGACCCCTCAGTCATCAGAAAACCAGTGAAGAAGCCCACTGTTTCCTCCATCAAACTCCATACTCATTAAAAACACAGAGAAAACAGGCTTAATACGCCACAACTCACAGACTAATGCATTAGTCACCAACGACAACAAACACCCAGTGAAAGGTTGGAGGGGGAACACATGCCATGTGTTTCATCACCTTCCAGCTAAGAAACTCAGAGGAAACAGCAGCAGCTGTCTGCTATCATCAAAACACGGCTACCTCATTTTCCTGTCCAGAGTCTATCTTGAAATATGCCGAAACCCATCACCGCACGCTGTAAACTAATGCCTGATGCCTCTGCCATGCTGACAGGCTTGAAATGTATTTTCATATTACCCCTCCGTTTCACAGTGGCCACGAGTGTCGAGAGGCTCGATCTGATCATTTGTCAATCCCGGTTGATACTTGTGGTGAGTAATGTTATGTGAGAAACGCGGCTCATGTGGCTAGTGAGCGAACAGACTGTCAAAAAACAGATAGACCATAAAACAGGGAGGCGGTCAAGAAGGTGCCTTTGAGAAGGAAAGAGAATCTAAAATATAAAAAATGCATGTGGAGCGCGTCGAAAGCATCGATACATCGCTGTCTCATTTATTATGATGCTTTTGTGTCGTGACCAAAAAGGCTACGAAACCACGGTGAGAAGATCTGACACCACCCGCCCTCTTTCTTTAGATTCAGACTACAGTTCCCATGATGCCCGTCTTTCACTAAATCCTACTAAATGTATTTCTTTTCCACCATATGCAATCCGTCTTTGAAAGCTTTACCTCATTAGCAGGAGAACAACGGTGTAATTACAGAACACTGACATTTCAGGAAAATGTGATTTATTTTTCTGTTCTTGGCGTGAAGTCAATACAGGTCAATTACATCTCAGTGCATATGATGAAGCAGAGGAGGAAACAGCTACATTACCTCATTTAAACTGCATTTATATCACACTGTATGAAGAAATATATGTTTCCTGACTGACAATAGATTGAATCACTGTGACATCACACAAGAAACACTTCTGGGTAGAAAACCTGCAGCTGATTTGCATTACAGAGATAATATGTGAAATCTACATCCATTGCACTTTCATCCGCAGCAGTAATATTTAAAGATACAGTGTGTAGTCAAACATAGCTGTCCAACCTGTCTGCTTGGTTTATGTATTGTGTTGCTTTGCCGGTCGGACTAGCTGCTCGTTCTGGTTAAACTCAAGCTCTTGTTTTTCTTTTAGTCAGTAGCCTGATAAGTAATTAGGTGTCCAAACAGGCGTTAGTGAAAGGGTTGTTATTAATGACGTATTAAAGCAAACAATCATTTTTGATGAATGACATGTAGAGCCCCGTATCAGCTGACAGATATCGATCAGTTTCATCATGTCTGGCGTCTGGAAAATGTGGAAAAAGATGCTCGGGGTGGTTTATCACTGTAAAACTCCCAGTTACTGTTTAAGAGCACTGTTTAAGGTTTTTGTTTCTGGTTTTATTTTGTAGATTATATTCTCATGTTTCATGTTTGACTTGCTACCACTGTTTTTCCTGCTCACCTGTGTTTTGTTAGTTTTTAGCCCCTGAGTGTTTAAATCTGTGTTTTCCTTCACTCTTCGTTGGTTCGTCTACATTCCCATGTCGGCTCTTGTATTTTTTGTATTTTTCTTGAGTTGTTGGATTCTCCTTGCCTGCCTTTATATTACCTCTGGGTCTTACATTTGGGTCCTTTTTGGCTGACCATTACAATTTGAGACATCACTGCATAAAAGTGTATCCATGTATATATTCTGTGTATATGAATACTGGCAGAGATTTTTTTACTCCCTCATATCGTTCTCAGCCCCAAAAATCTGTTGGGCTCAAATGAGATATTTTCAAATAACAGTGTGGAAGAAGAAGATTTAATTGTATGTCAGCTGGTATGTGATGCAGAAGGTTTGCTACATGTGAGCTAATGTGAACAACAACAACAACACTGTGATGGGTTCTGCCGCTGGAAGCTGTCAGAACACGAAGCATCTCAACAGCAGCGTGTTTCACATGAAGTTGTCATCTTCGAACACTTGTAAGGAGACTCTGAGCAACTCTTTGGGTTTTTCTTTCTCTGCATCGTGTTATCATGTGTAGAAATGTTTTAAAATGTTATGACAGGTCTGATTTATAACTCCCATGTACTTGTCATTGCAACAGTAACAACTATAAAAACTTGTCCACAGTATAGAAATCGTTCCTGATCCACTGCTGGTGCTTTGATGCCAGTGAACCACAGATTTTCAGATTTCTTGATGGTGACTTGTTTGTTGGCTCTGACACCAGCTCTGACCCCAGACAGAGAAAAAAACATACGAAGCTGCTATAATGCGAACGGAAAAGTTAAAACTGAAACCACAAAACTGACAAAATAAACTTTTCTAATGAGGAAAGTTACTCACTGTACAAGATGTTTATCGGGAGCGAGTTCAAATCGACTGTGTTGGCTAATCCATGTGTGACAAATACTGTTTGGTTAGCCATATTTTAGCTACAGTTAGACGGAGTTAGTCGTTATTTGCATGTCAGATTGGAGTTCCCAAAGCGGCTTGATGCTAAGACATTGTGCTCACTCCAGTCCTGCTTGTGCCGTTCCTACAAGTGTCTTATGTGTGCTCAAACTGCAGCTGATAATCTCTGAAAATATGTTGATGAATATTTGAGTAAATCGTGTTAGAAGCAGCAAATTTGAGCTTTTTCTCCACACACATGTAAAAGAAAGCAGATGATTATATGATTCGGGTGTCACTGTTGGATGTCCATGATGCTACAGAAATAAGAGCTGTGTTGTATTAATGAGGTAATCATACAAACTCAGAAATATTATTTTTTTCCATCAGTGAAAAAACAAGCTGTTCTCAGAGGAAAATACGGTCCCAGAACACTGTTTGAAGCTAGAAAGGTGGCAGGGTCCGCCACATATAAGCAAAGTAAAACAGTATACATTGTGTTGTCCTTTAAGGTCAGTTTGTTTATTCAGTTTATTCAGTCATGAAAACAAAGAGAGTTTGGTTATTTAGTTTGTTTAGGAAGAAAAAAAAAAAGAAGATCTTTCTGATTAAAACTTCTCCAAAACTAGTGCACCTTTAAGGTCACACATATTATTTTTTGCAACAGTTAAAGAATAATTAGAGCGATATTTAAATATTACATTCCAAATTAACTGTTATTGTTGAGTAAATCATTTAACACGCCAAATAAATTAAATATACAACAATCAATCATCCCTATGATGGAAACATTTTCTTTAAATTAATGCTCAACAGACTTTAAAATAACTGTAACTGTTTATTATATTTCCACATATTTGTGTCCATCATATTGAGGGTAAACTATGTTCATCACCCTATTAAATCATCTCCCCGTCCTGTTCTGCAGCACCTGTGTGTGTCGACCACTGGTCACAAACAACACGGTCCGATGACTAACACGTGCCCACCAGCGAGACCCAGAGCTCCTCCAGGCAGGACGGGACACAGCGGGCTGAGACTGCCGCTCGGCAGTCCATTCATCACAACTTGTCCTTCAGCACCGCTCGGTCCCGCTAGGCCTGCTGCTGCACCATGGATCAACAGAGGACATGTTTGAACAGCTGACCCAAGGCCATGAAGGTGGGAACCGCAACAGCAGAGAACCTTCGAGGTTGGCATATCAAAGGCCACACATCAGGCGGCGAGAAAATACCTGTGATCTATGAATCGCAGAGAGTTTTCTACAACGGCTGGACTTTCAATTACTGGGTTACTATTCTGACTATTTTATCTGCTAGATGAAATCTTGAGATTCTTTGTTCTTATGGTTAACTACACCTCGTACTTAATTTAAAGAAGCAGTATGTAAGAATTTTAGTTGAAAACATTAAAAAATTAACTAAAATTATCAGCAGAATGTGAAGACTGAACAGATTTGATGCTGTGACATCTATGTATCATGTTGCAGAGATATCTACTGAAGTTAGCATGCTAACCAGCTAACCTCGGTCATTCCCAATCCAAAGCTCCCTTGCTAGCGGTAAACACCAACTCTGAGTGCTCTGAGCTCACAGTGCGGACCGCTAGCTGCACTGCTAACTGGGCTAAATAGCTAATTGAAGCTACAGTTAGGTATTCGGTGTTTCCCACAGGTTGATCACTGACCTTCAGCCATTGACATGGCTGGACTTGTTTTCTAATTTCTGATTTGTCAGGAAATGTTTATTCCTTTAACCTCAACAAAATATACATATCATGAATTATCATCATATTTTAAATAAGCTTTAAAGTAAATTAATTTCTGAGTAATGTGAAACTAAATTTCTATTTTAACTTAATATTGTAAGTACTTTTAAATTTAACAGAACAGCTGTGTACTGTTACACAGTTCCAGTCATACTACAAGAACCCATGTAGACCCTATGTATATGTATATTTATATTTATATATATTTTTCATGGCGATCCATCAATTAGTTGTTGAGACATTTTACTTGAAACCACAAATGCCAACCTCGCATGGTGCAAGAGAACCATTCAGGGGATCACTGAGGTCATTACAATTGTGCTAATGCATTTAATGTTGAAATATTTCATAGCATGCGTGATAGCTGTAATCTGATGGAGGCTCTAACGGTTAAAACAGAGGATCACCAGAGTCAGCTGGATTCATTCTCCCAAGAACGTCAACATCTGTGCAATATTTCATGACAATCTATCCAATAGATCTGAGAGATTTCAGCGTGGACCGACCGACAGACAGACAGACAGACAGATATATCCATCCATATAGAAACTAGCTTCTGAAAACAAAAGGTGGTCACCAGCCTGCGATATACAAAATAATGACACTCCGATGCCTTCTTGGTTTCATTGGATGGACCGCCGAGAGATTCATTTAGAAACTCCAGTCATTCAAAAGGCAATTTACTTGAGATCGGCTGACATAGATTTCAGCAATGACCCATACATCAACGCGACATGTTCTTCGATAACAATATTGAATTCTCTCTGACTTGATAAGAGACGAGGCCTCGCCTTTCACTCCACTCCGACTCTATAGAGGCTCAGACCCAGATGCTATCCGGCAATGAAGTATAAATAACATATACACAGATCTGTGTGTGGGTTTCCTAATTATTATGTGTGTCTTCGGGCACAGTCACAACACCCACACACACACACACACATTCCCCAGTAAGGCTTATGGCTGCTCAAAGGTTTGCTGAATAGGATGCTATCATAAAGCAGCCCTGCAAAAAAAAAGCTCATCCGGTGCGCACTATCTGTAAACACAGATATGAAGAAGTTCACGGAGCCGGTGCGACCTGACACCTCTAAATTTGGTGTTTATTACCACACCGATGTAGCTCCAGCAACCGCTCGACAGCAGAGGCCGAATTAATGTGGAAAACAAGAGACATTAACGCTGCTTTTTCATAAAAGACCGACTTCTACTTGTGCTGAAGCTGGAGAGTAATTGCTCCACAGCGCCAAGTGTGATTAATTACAGTTTGCAGCAATAAATACGTGTTTATTTAGAGCAACATGTAAGGATCTTCAAAGATTACGGAAATGAAAAGAAGTTCAATTAATAGCTATGAATATTTAAGCACAGTTTTGTGCATCACTTTATTACAGTAATGTGTATGTTTGGGCAACAAAACAGAGATATCACTGTAACTTCCTACTTAGCTGTTATTCATACCCACAGTTCCATATATTATTTAAGATGTATGAATATTACATGGTTATTTACATTATAATATATTTTGGTTCTGCTGTCAGGCCCCTGCAGACCAAGTTTCCCAAGGGTCTGTTGGATGTTCAGGACCAAATTTCAACCCGATCCAGTGAAAAATGAGCGACTGGTGACGTTCAGAATACACAGAATCACACAAATGTTGAAATTGAACTCAACTTCAAAAATATATAACTTTAAAAGTATTTGGAGTACAGTGATGGGACTTTTTTTAACTAATAGGTAAAAGTATGTGTGTTTCTGTCCATTTTATTGTATTTATGTATTTATTCATCTGATTTTATCTCATCTGTTCACGCTCTTTCAATGTATTTTTATGTATTTTATATATCTTACAGTGGTTCCCTGCGTGAGCTCGCTGAGATAAACTCCATTCAATCATGTTGACGTGGCAATAAAGTATTGAATCTTGAATCTAAAGATGTTTAGAGTCAGGAGGCCCCAGGTGAGTCGGTATGAAATGACCTTAATGCAGAAACAACACATCTCGTCTCTCGCTCTTCTCTTAAAGGCAGCTCACCCTGCCCAAGTCATTTTTCCTCTCATCATTACACAGTACAGTGAATCCTCCGCCTACCGCATTTAATTCCCAAGTGTTTCTTTCACCCTCAGGGAGTTAGTTCTTTTGCAGGTGCTGAAAAAAATATCAGAGAAAAAAAAAGATGTGTCCACATGTATCATTCAGGCCTCACACAGAGATTGCCATATTTTAAAAGAAACCTCCTCGGCCGGAGTCTAGACGGGACCGTGGAATGAAGACGTGTGGCTGCAAGAGCACAACTGATTGAATCTCCTGACTGAGATGGATGAAGGGTATCTGCAGCTTTGTATCATGATTTAGCGCTGTGACTGAGTGGGCCTTCTCACCCTGTCCTGATTGCCGTCCCCTCAGATTAAGTAAGACGGAAGCTACAGCGT
The DNA here is from genome assembly GCF_040436345.1 of Pagrus major. Taxonomy (NCBI): domain Eukaryota; kingdom Metazoa; phylum Chordata; class Actinopteri; order Spariformes; family Sparidae; genus Pagrus; species Pagrus major. The sequence continues at coordinate 38,528,413 of NC_133219.1, read as the reverse complement.
CCATCCAGGACGGATTAGGCCATCATGACTCAAGCATTTCAGGGAGGAAGTCTAAATAAAAGCCCGCAGAGCGCACTGATTCTCAAGACATGGTTTAAGTTAAGGGTGAAGGAGCAAAAGGGAACATATATTACTAAAATTATAGATCACTGGTGTGGTTAACAGATCTGCAGTTTATCTTCTTGCTTAATGACGTCTGATAAACTGTTACAGAGCTGGGATTTGTATTTACAACTTCGGTGTTGCACTCTGCAACTGTGGGGGGCGCCAAATCCCACAAAATGCCAGTTTCTATATAATGTTGCTTTACAGTTTTATGACTTAAATCCTGACTTAAGGTCCACCACCCAGCTTTCTGCACAGCTTTGCACTGCTTCTCCTGTAAGATGTGGTTGAAAGCTCTTCTCGTTAAACTAAATTGAGAATTAACTTTCAAGCTTAACTCTAAATGTCTTATTTTGTAAACCGACAGCGAAAAGACCTTCAGGTATTCAATGTACAGTGATACAGAACTGTTGTCTTGACTCACAACAGGACTCGGCTCTGTTAGTCATCATCCACTCTTCAAGCCATTTTAGGTTTTCTGTCATGATTTTTCTGGTTCAGGTGCAGGAAGTATGACATTCCCTGGAGATCCCACCTACAAAAGGTTTGCAACGAGGCTGTTTGGCCCTGAATGCGTCAGGGCTTTTTGCAACATAAGCCTTCAGATCCAGATGACAAACAGTGGTTGAATGTCTAAGTATCATTCAGCCACGGAGCGGACAGGAGAACCCAATGAGCTGCCGGGCTGATTGCTGACTACATTAAGTCCGTCAGGCAGCGCGTTGATGAATCCACTCGTTGAAATGTGAAGGTAATAGTCTTGACATAGCAAAGACATAACTCAGCGACTGTACCTGCAAAGTCCCCAAATGACAGCAATCCCAAGTAGCAGCCAGTCCAATATGAAAGAGGACTTTGCTTTTATTACCATCATCATTACTGTATATCATTCCTGAATGTACAGCCATTTGGTTTCATTTAAATGTAAATCTGGGCACTGAACTGCGCTACGTTGTCACCCACGGCAGCCTGACTATGATGATTCATTCTTGGATCGGCAGGGAAAATATAAGAGCCCCTCTGCTTTCTCGGAGGGAAAATAACAGATTTGACCTTTGTCTGTTTTCATGAAAGCCTTGTACACAGCAAAATAGAAAAACCTTGAGATTTTTTTTTCTTTTTTTCTTTTCTAGAAAACAAAAGTAGCTACAGTCTTGTGCATCCTTTGTGCTCTGCTGCTTCTCTTTTCTTTTTCTCTTTTTTGCCCAAACTGAATAACAAGAACAGAAGAGGTACAATCTGTGGCACAAGGTCAAGGATGGACTAAAACCCAGGGAGAATCAATGACTCCACATGTCAAATGAGAGCGCCGCGACAGACGACAGAGAGAGACGAGGCATCGCATGCCATGTGGCGATGCATACTTCAGTGAGACCTAACACAATTGTGCATCTGTGCAGCTAGAAGATGCTGTTTTTCTGCTCATATCTATCAAACGAGGTGACTGCCGAGGGCTCGAGCAACGTGTGAAATCTTGGGCAAACATCAGCAGCTCCATATCCTGATCTCGTAACATATTCTTGTAATCATATACGTACAGCATTAGGAAAACTTACAGCGGAGAGCATTCTGAGTTATTGGCAAATCAATCCTTCATCAAATATCACATAATCCCCTCACTCATTATTTTTCTTACTCTAAACACGCCCGCTCTCTTGATAAATCACAAAAAATTAATCATCAGGTCTCAAATAAATGTGTCTATGTGTCAAACGAAATCAACAAGACTTTCATCAGGAGCCAGGTTGGAAGGGATATTACATATCAGTGCACTCAGAGATCCTTTCTGCATCTCTAAGTAGGCCTTCATTAGGAGATAAATACATGGCAACAGCTGAAAACTGATCCATCAGGAAGTCACATCTAATATCACTGCTCAGGAAGCTGGAAAACTCTCTTGGATTTCATGACCAGTAGTGTGTAACATGATTGAAAAAGCCTTTTAAAGGTCCCTCCTGGGCCACACACTGCACAGAAGGAGTCCCTCTTTCATGACCCCTCGCGTGAGGCTCGTCCTAGCCGACGGGGCCTGTGAACATCGCTTGTGATCCTTAAGAGCTTAAATCTCGCAGAGTGCGAGCTAGCACTGTCAAGTCCGCTGCCGTGTGGTTCATAGAGTCAACCTTGTGGGGGAAATGTTTCGTGTGACACCCGTTGTTACGTTTATGGCCTTCGGGACTGATGTGACGTGCAGAGAAATGGCAACACGGAGGGCGTCTGTGGTGTTTGAGGAGCTGGAGACAGCATGAAATGTCACTTTGATTCCCGCGGACATGATGGAGGCCTTCAGGGTGCATCTGGGGAGAGTTTTTATGTAGCAGCGGCTAGAAATAAAATGATCTGTGGATTTATTGAGTGGTCAGTTTTCAGACAATGATCCTATTTTGAAATAATTTCAATCATTTTGCAAGAAAAAAATAACAAACACTCATCAACAGGGTTTCATCTTTGAGTTTAAGATTGAAGCTCAGACGGAGCTATTTGAGCAGCTGATGTAGCCTCATAAGATGTCTTTCTTACAGCCCACAGCCTCGGTCTCTTTAAATGAGATTTGGCTTCTTTGCCTGACATAAAATCCTGGTAAGGCCAGAAGGAATCACTAGAGAAAATCTGAGGGGTCACGAGATTATTGAGGAGGAAACATGAAAAATATATTCACATATGTCTGATTTTCTCTAATCTTTGTGTAATTCTGGATCCATTTCAGTCGAGACGACCCTGATGGTGCCATCAGCTAACCTCGATGCAAAAGCTTAAAGCCTGCAACACAAAAAGAGGTGCAGGGTTTGAGAGATGTGTCCGTTCTGCCTGCAGGGAAGTTATAATGAAAGATGCTATCGAGCTGCATCATGGGAATTGTAGGATCCAGTGTTTCTGGAGCCTGACACAAAATAAGGACTAAAAGTCGGGATACCTCGACCTTTTGCTGTTTCTATTCTTTTTGAATCTGTCTCTTGTGAGTCTCCCAACATCATGGTGGTGCAATGATGATTAGCTGCAGGAATCTTTAAACTTCTCTTGGCTCATTAATACTCTGTGTGCAACCTGTGATGATGGAGGAGTCAGGAAGACATGGCTTCATTGTAAAGGGGTCACAATCCCCAAACTGTTGGGAGCTGCTGGTTTAAATACAAAGCTGCATTCATCATCTCTGTGGCATACTTTCATATTTTGCACAACAAGACATGACACCTGTTTCCCAACAATGCTGCCGTGAAACAACACTTTGCATGCTAAAATCTCAAAAAAGTCAACGATACACAAATAAAATATGATATAGACACCATCCAACAGAGTCAACAGTTGGAGTGTTTCCGGTGCTCAGTCTAACATGTTCGGTAACTGTAGAGAGCACTAGAGTCGTGATGCTATGACCTCAATCTATAATGGCACTCAGCTCAGCTCCATATGGGCTATAATGCCATACAGTCAGTTCATAACATGTGGCTCTAAAGGGGGAGGACGTAAAATCACATCAGATTCATTAGCATCGCTGTACACATTCACCTCACGGGAATCTGAAGTGCCTCGAACCATTACAGTCATCAGCAGGCAGAGAATGAGCAGTTTTTTTTCAAGAGGTAAGATCAACACCGACACAATCAGATGACTCAACAGCGTACACATTCTCGTGGAGCGGCGTGCTCGGTTTCTCACATCTGATTTTAAATGGGTGAGTTTCAGATCAGCAGCTACAACTCAGAACCTCAGCCATGAAAAAAGTCCGAAAAGAAATCTCGACTCCAAAACTGAAAAATATGAAGTGATTTGTTTTTTCTAAATGGGTTTCCAAATCTCGAAATTGCTCTTCGTTGAAGCAAAAGAGAAAAAAAAAACAGCATCGAACATTTTTTAAACAGACCCCCACCTGATGGAGCAACCCCACACATGTGTAACACCTGCAGGGTCTGAATGGCTCTGACAAACATCATGCTCCCCCTGTGATTCCCAGCTCTCCTGCTCTTTCAGACATGGTTTGAGGTGCGTCAGTGGCTCAGTGCTTTTTCTTTATTTTGAGCTTGAATCCAAAATAAACGCCTGTCCCTGCGCCCTGCACACACACAACCCTCCACAGCAGCTCATTCTCCCCCTCACACTGTATCCAGCTGATGATATCAGGGAGGGGGAATGGTTTGATAATGAAGACAGACGTCCACGGGATCAGTACAGTAACTCCCAGAGAGAAAAACGCGTTGACATGCCTGTTGCACAGGCGTGTCTGTATCACAGCCCAGCTCTCCTGAATGCAGCGCGGTCATGATGATGGATTCATTAAAAGACTGCTGAAAAACTGAGTGAAAATTGGTGCAATTAACATCGATTTGAGGTGGAATACGATGGAGATGAACAGTGTGGGAACTTGACAGTGTCAGCTGCGGCTTGATGAATTAATATCAGATGCTCCGCTGCGCATTTGGGGGAAGAAGGAAGCTCCAACAGTCGCAATAAGTCCGGCAGATGAATCAAAAACCCCACGTTGAAAAGCTGAATGTGCACAGTTCATTTATAAAACCTTCAGTAATATCCAACATATCTGCAAACACGATAAGAAACCTGACAAGTGGTGCGTAACCGCGAGGATGGCACAGGGGGAACGGCTCTTAAAAACACGCCGGGTGGAAGCGTCTCAAAGCCCCCAGTGGTGCTGAAAGTATGCATGCACGCTCACGGACACGCAGCTCTTACCTTTACAGATCACGGATACTGTGCAATAAACAAGCAGCAGGAGGCCCGCCGTGGAGAGGTAACGTCCTTTTGTCCGCGCACCCATTCCGACGCGTAGCTCTCCACGGATACGCTAACCGGGTGTTCGCTGCTCCGGAGCTCCGCTGCCTCCTCTCGCCTCCTCCTCCGAGCTGGACGAGCCCCGTAAACCAGGGAAGGGGACAGTTTGACGCTCTGGATGCAGAAGAAGAAGAAGCAGAAGAAGAAGAAGTGGCTGGCTCCCGGGCTGGACTGTTGGTCGGAGAGGGAAGAAGCATCTTCACTTCACTTTTGCGGTGCGTGTGTGCGCAGCGGGGGAGACGTGCGCTCCGAGTTTACCCTCCCTCCCTCCCCAGCCATCATCATCATCATCCCGGAGCCCTGCCCCGTGCTAACCAATAGCAGATGGAGGAAGGCGGAGAGGAGGAGAGGGTGGGGTAGGCTGCGTGTAGGCCTACTCACTCAAATATTTCTTCTAACTGTGATGCAGCAGTCATCAGCCCAACGCGGCAGGACCGGGTCTAACACCGCGAGGTTTACTGGGAGTCGCCTATTCCCTCTTTAATCAGACGCACAGCAGAGCCACACTGGCCCTTAATGCTCCTGGTGCCAAGTCCATTTCTAACAAGTGTTTCTTGTTCAGTTAAACAGTCATAATTAAAAACTACAATATCTTCAGGTTCATTAGGGGAACAGAAACAGCTCAGAAATCTGCCACTGTCACCAAAAACATGAACAAGAACAAGAACACGGCCATGGTTCTTCCCTGTAGTCTCCTGTGGATCCTGGTTAGCTGCTGCTCGACTCCAACTATCATCTCCATCATCATCGTTATTATTATTAATATTCACACTTCAATTATTATAGCTGTCACAACCCAACCATGGGTCTATGCATCGAGTCCGGTTCTGCTCGAGGTTTCTGCCTGTTAAGCGGCAGTGCTTGCTCATGGGGGAAATGTTGGGTCTCTGTAGATAAAATAATTAAGGAGTGAAGTCTCAACCTGCTCAATTTGAAAAGTGTCCCCCGAGATGAGGTGTGTTGAGAATTGGTGCTATTCGGATAAAGATTTATTGGTTGAGATTGATTGAGGTTTGCAGCCAAATGTTCGAGGTAAACAGCTGGTGGCACCAATGCTCCAGTCTGTGCCACAGAGTTTGTAGTCCTAAAACCCAAAAATCAGTGAGCATTTTTGCACATCCTGTTCCCTTGTCTCAAGGTCTTCTGAACTGATTTTCGATTAAATGCCTGAAATAAGGTGTGTGGTTACCACAGGCTGAAGATATTTACAATGTCCCACAAGCTCTTACCGTGTGTTTAAAAACAGTTAGCGGTTGCTAACAAGTGTCTAAATGAGACTACAGAGGTCGTCATCACGGCGAACACAGAGACTCATCTACTCACTAGTCCGTCTTTACAGGCCCACTTTAGTTACAAACTATTCTAACTCTGACTTTACAACTCGTACATTGATCAGTTTATAGAAAACCTGGATAGTAATTGTGTAGTAAGACGCTCAATGGTGGTGACGTTGAAGTCATGTGACCGTGATGTCGATGATGAAGTGGTGTTCATCTGTGAAGATTATCTTGATGAACAAAACGTGTCAGTGTCATAAACCACAGGCTTTTTGTGGAGGAAACCAGAGCCTATAAAAATACGTCATCGCTACATCGCTCTGTCACACCATGGCAGAAGAAGAGGAACAATGAGATGGCACATGTAGAAGAGCTCCAGTAAAACCTCAAATAATGGAAAACATGATGATAAGACACGTATACATTCAGGTATGTAATCTGAGGAACACCGCAGGGTACACCTCCAGCTAAGCACGGGGTTAAAACCAATCGAAACCACGTGTTTTGTCCAACATTCATCAAGATTTTATTAAGAATTTGTCCTTCCTTCAAAAATAACTGCAAATAAACACTTTCAAAAATCCGTTTTATATTCCAGCTCATAATCTTCGCTCTGCTGTCAACATTTTCCAGCAACTCTGCTGCTGATGTGTGAAACATCTCTGGCAAGTTTCCCTTCCCATCAAGCGAAGCTCAGGGTGTTTCGTCAGGAAGTTCTTGACCTCATTCTGTGTCGCACATATTCTGCATTCAATTATGTTTTTTCGCTCTCGTCTGACACAGACGTGACGCTCTGTAATCAGAACGACTGTGTGGTATGGCTTTAAATTTTTGAATTTATGGTCATGAATAAAATTAGATACTGAGGCAAGAGAGCGTCACTTACAGCTGATTGCTCATAGACGAGTCTGTAGGTGTTTCCATGACAATGAGTAGATCATTAATCAGAGATAGCTGTCATAATTACGGCAGCTTATAAATACAATTAAATCACACAGCTTCAAAGTTACCTTCTGCTGAAGAGCCTAGAAATATATTTCCTTGCAATTCTGTGCAGATGTCTTAATAAATCTGATGTAATTCTATCTTGTATTGGATACTAGTTACATCCTCGAACGTTCTGTCACACATTCACATGTTCACATTGAAGTCATTGTGGCTGAAGGCCTGTATTTAGCCTTGGATTCATTTTTTAGGACTGAATAACTCTGCCAATGCCTCAGATGTGCCCTCATCGTTGTTCCCACTCAAAAGCATTCCAATGCAACACCGACATTGTCGAGCTCATTGACGTCACTTTTCAGTTTTCAGTCAAAGTTTTCAGTTCGATACAATTTGCTAGTTATCACCAACATCTCAGTAACATCAGCCTCCGACTAAAAAGTGACTTTGACAACAACAATATTAACAACAGGAATCAAGTTTCAGTGCTGATTTACAGCTCGAAACAAGAAATGTGACTCCCGCTTCACTTATGGTGAAAAGCTGCAAACCAGCACAACATTGCCAATATACAGTAAGCCAGATGTTCATACCAATTACAAACACATAGTAACATCTGCATCTTGGCACATAAAACAGCAAACTTAAGAAACTGCTCAGCAGAATGCATGATGGGAAAAGTGACTCCAATACTCTGAGCACTGTCTTACACATCACAGTGAACTGGTGTCTCACAGTTAAGTTTCTAACTAGTTGACTGTGAAATAATTTGTTTGGAAGTTGTCGTTTTGTTGGGGGCCTTTTTGTGGCTTTATTTGACAGCACAGCAGAGAGAAGACAGGAAATGGGACGACAGCGAGGAGGAGGACGTGCAGCAAAGGGCCACAGGTCAGATTTAAAACCCTGGTGCGGTGAGGACACAGCGTCTATGAGAGGTTTAAGACCAGGGTGCGAACTACGGGGGAGCCAGTGGGGTCTCAGCCTCCCTTAATGAGACATAAGCTCCCCTGAAAACATGATTTGTGTCTCTAAAATATATTTTATATATATATATATATATATATATATATATATATATATATATATATATACATATGTATATATATAAGCGTGGGGGCGCTATGTCTTAAACGTCACTTTAAATCAGACATCGGAAACGAAAAAAAAAAGCCCGCTCTGGACCATTTGCGCTGGACCTGCTGGACCCGCTCGATTTCGGTGCTGAATCATATTTACTGCCATGATTTGCAGTCATCATGTCTAAAAGAAAACAGGGAAACCTACTCGCAAATTTCGGATTTACAAAGAAATCGAAGACGAATGACTCTGAGGAGCAGCAAGAGGCGAGTTCTTCGGCACATGCTAGCTTGAGGACAACCGACACCACCGCTGCACCTGCGGGGACTGCTGCCTGGTGAAAGCCCGCCAACATGGAGAAAATGAAGTACGGACACTAGCTAGACGCTTCTGGACCAACAGCAAAGGAAGCTGATCCCAGGCCTGTGCGGTCGCTTCTGTTTTAAGGTAAGGGCTAACCTGTATAAACTGTATTACTAATTGTTAGCACTGTGTTGTATATGATGTTGCTGAGGATTGGATCTCTTGTCGGCAGCCTGGCTAATTTTTTTTAATTATGATGGTCATGCGTGTGTGGTGTCATTGATTGGTTTGTTGATGCGTGTTATAGTATTTCAGAGGTTATTTTGCGCATGTTAATGCGGACCTGATTCCTTGTAGCCAGACTGGCATGTTTTGGTTTTGATTTAGGTTTGATTCAGATTTGATGCATGCGTGGAGGTTGGATGTGATACAGTATGTGCTTATATGTGCTGACATAAGGCAAGTAGGCACACAGGCTTGTAATAATGGATGTGTTTTGAGTAAGTCCTCGCTCTGAGGCACCACTGTTTAAGATAACTGTTAACCCACTTTAATCCAGGGTGAGGTGGGTGAAGTCTTCTGCTAATAATTCATATAGAAACCATGGAATTGAAGTATTATTCTTATATTGCAGGGCAGAGCTAGTAAACTCTGGTAGTACAGTGTCGTGAATAAATAAATGTCCATACAATCACACAAATATACTGTGAATTTACATGTCTAATGTTAAATAACATGGAAAATATGTTTTTTTCCCAACATAAAAATACTGTTACATCCAAGTGTAATGCTGTACTTTTAAATTAGATAGATAGATATATAGATCAATAATAGAAGTATTGGATCTAGTAACAGTTACAGGTGTTGTGTGCTACATACGTAGATCTGTTTGTTAATGAACATGATACTTTTTCTTTACAAAAACTTGGTGACTAAATATGTTTTGATCAACTTTCGAGCAATGTCGGGCGCACGCTCCTCCAACTGAGGTACCCGTACTGACGTATTAACAAACACACCTATGCATCACACAACACCTGCAAATGTAACTAGATCCAATACTTATATCACTGATAATTGTCACTATCTAATTTAAAAGTACAGCATTACATTTGGATGTAACGGTATTTTTATGTGGAAACAAAAACAAAAATGGTATAAAATTTTAAATTGTATTCACAGTTACAGATGTTTCATGTTATTTCACATTAGACATGTAAATTCACAGTCTATTTGTGTAATGGTATGGACATTTATTCATTTACTAGTTCTGCCCTGCAATATAAGAATAATACTTCAGTTCCATGTTTTCTACATGAATTATCAGCAGAAGACTTCACCCACCTCACCCTAGATAACAGCAGTTTTCTTAATCCTTTCAAGCATCGTTCCCAATGTTCAGAGGCTTTCTCAATATTTGTAATATATATTTAATATATATAATATCAGCACTTCAGAGTACCACTTCTGCCTTTGCTTACCATTTTTATAACATCCTGTTCTGGACTGAGCACTTGTGACGGGGCAACAATGGATGTGAAAGGTGCACTTAAGGACAGCAGTTGAAATGATTCACCTCTTGTAGCTTTTTTATTTAAAATGATTGGGGAGAGCAATCGGCGTAAGAGCCTCGAGCCATGCAGATAAAACAAAGTGGGCAGTCCTTTTGTTTTTCATGGACGGTGAGAGCTGAAAGAACGGTACACAAACTAGTTCAACTGTACTCGACTGGAGTGCAGCAGAAGGATTACTATGCAGATTAGTTTGAGTTCTGCTGTTGTTGCACCGCTGAGGCCAACATGTCTCCGAAAAATGATGGTCGTATAAAACTCATTTGCATTGGCTGATATGTTTTGTGGAGGATGTAGAGAACTTTATTTTACATATTTATAAAATGTAGACTGTCAAATATTTTCATGATTTTTCCAACATTATTGCCCCAGAAGTCGGATGTTTAAAAGTCCCATATTACAGAACAAACTAGCTAAAAATCAGCTCACCAGACTGAAGCTACTTCACCTCAAGGAACATTACTCAAATAATAAATGTGAAAACCTGTGTTTTGAAAACAAAATGTGAGGTTCTGGGTGTGAAAATCCCATTTATATTCTGAAAGACAGACTTACTGAAAGCTGTGAGATCGTGAAACGGCAGTATGTGCTCTGGATAAAGATTTTCTCCAACGTCAGTGGAGTCGATGACTTCTGGAACTAGAGCCGATCAAAAATATATGGCTGAAAGTGGTTACCAAAAAATAAACAATGTACACCTGTTTGAGTAATGTAATGTCTGCTACAGCTATTTATTCATTATTTTTTAAATGGAACTATATATGTGCGACTTGTTTTTAAAGCTTGTTTGGTCCTGGTTGTGTTTCACGGGGTTTATTACAGATTTCTTTTGAAAAAAAAATTGGGTTTGATAGGACAGAATATTTGAATTTTGTCTGGAAGAAGGAGAAAAAACATATTTTGCAATGAACATGATAAAATGGGACTAAGATCAATACATAGTGTAATGAAGTAAGTTTGTAAGTATTAGTTATTTAAAAGGTCTGATATACAACATTCAGCCTCATTAGATGTCAGGAAACAAGACATCATGGAGAGAAGACGTCCTGAGCAGAGAGTCGTACTCCCTCTCTGTGGCCTTGCGTGCCTGGTAGTGCACCTGAGCCTACTCCCTTCAGAACCTTTGGACCGCCCCGTTTATAGAGTCGTGCAGTTTGTAGTCCAGTTAGCATTTTAGCCGGTTCCCTCGTCTCAAAGTCTTTGAGTTTTTTAAATTGTTTTTTTTGGTAAAATGCCTGAAATAAGGAGTGTGGTTACGACAGGCTGAAGATATTCACACGTTTTGTTTTAATACATCATTAAATTTAATTTAAAATGCTTTCGTGTCTTAAATGGAGAGGGGCGATGTGGCCGACGCGCCGGTTTATTTTGGTGCTGGTGCTGAACTGCGACCACTAGCTTATTCGGGATACGTTTTTCCATCAGCATTCTTATGCACATGTAGAAGTTTTCTCAGAAATGTTAACTTTATCAATACTTTTTTATTAACTGCGGTGGTAAATTGATAATAGTAAGAATGTTAAAGCAAGACTATTCCGTTTGAAAGTTAGTTAATTAAATGTATATGTATCAAGAACTTTCTTCAGATGAAGCAGAAGGTGTGAGGATTTATGAGCCGAGATATTTTCTCTTATCTGCTGCTCGTGGACATTTTTACTACACACAGCTCTGAACCTGCAGACAGCAGTGCAGCATATAAAGCTGCTCTGCTTTATGCCTAAATGCATGACTCACACTCAGTTTTGCACCATCTAACATTAGTGTACACAATTTTATCACTGGTTTAATTATCATGATCTGATGCAATATTTCCATCACACTCAACATAAACAAACCAAACATGAGAGGCAATATTAAAGCTATAGATAGTGTTGTGACCTGACTGGATGGTGTTGCAGTCGCCTCTCTGATGTCTGCCTCCACCTCCGGCTCTCCTTCCTGTATCGATCGAAAGGAAAAACGTTACCTTTAAAAAAGTACATATCGCTTGTTTCTCTCTGTGCTAACATTTCCCCAATTTAATGGTCATATCCTGGTACATGACATGATACACAAAGGTCATCTCTAAAAATATCATCCATCAGAACTCATTACAGACAGACATGGATGAAGTGATTCCGATTTCCCAGAGGGGTTCAGATGCACGTAAAGCTTTAGCTTTGTCTTAAACAAAATCAGGAAAACACAGTTTTTTGGAGTTTCGTCATCTAATCCTCCTGCTTCCCCCAAGACAGACTCCCCCTCGTCTGAGGCTGATCCCCCTGCCTGCCTTAGACACTATCAGACTGCTACATGCAGAAAATAAAGTTGTGGTTGTTAAGCTAAACTAGACACAAGGTTAACTTGTGCATTATACTATACATTATCTTTGGGTGCAGTATATCTGAGTATAGTGCATTCAGTGCAGACACTGTAGCACAGGTAGTGCGATATGTAAGAATTGGGTGCAGCATATCACCAGAATAAATCCACTTACTGCTGCTAACTGTAGCTACCATCAGTCAGTTAGCTCAGTTAGCAGTGCATCTAGCAGTCCAGACTAGGTGCTCAGGTTTCTGGGGATGTGCTGGTGTTGACACCGCTAGCACAGGAGCTTTGGGTCAGGATGGGCTCGGGCTAGCTGGTTAGCATGCTAACATCAGCAGATATCTCCACAACACCATACACAGACATTATAACGTCATAGCTGCAGCAGAGTGGATCCAAGCCAACAGCTCCCAATGAAACCAATACAAACAGTCGAGGTTCGGCTGTTGAGCTCATGCTGAAGAAGAAGAGACTAAAATAATCTGGGTTTAGTTTGGAGGATCAGTTTTCTGCTCTGGTTTATTCTAATTTACTAATTAACCAAAGTGCTGAAAATATGTGTGCTTAGCTTGACAATCACCACAAAAGGCCACTAAAATTAATCACGTTGCTGTTGTAGTTGTTGTTCTGTATGTATCAAACTTGTTGTAGCTGTGTGAAACACCCAGGCTACAACAAACCATCACTATAACGACATTACTAATGAACCAGGCCACTGAAAATTGAATATTTGTGCTTATAGGAATGAACAAAACCACTTTACTGTATTTGGGCCAGTGGCCAGAACATCAACAAGCCCCGAGGGGTCTGAGGAGGGCAGCTTTACCAAAAAAACCTATCTTTTATATTCATTAAGGGTCTTTCAGAGCGTGCACAGCGCCCTGGGTAGGAAATAAGTGAGCTGTAACAGAGAGGGAGCACAGACAGTTTAGAGAGACAGTGGAACACTCGAATATTAATTAACAGGCATAGAGAACTAAAAGTACATTCAGTAAATCTACAGCTGGTGTGGTCCAACAGGAAGGACCAGCGGTGTTGCATGTTTTAACCTAATCACTACAACTTACTGATCCAACATACCAACCGTTCTGAAAACCAGGAGAGTTTTTTTGTCTGTGTGTGGAACTGAGTTTTAATTTCTCTCTCTCTGTTCAACGCACATAAAAAACAAAAAAACAAAAACATTTTTCTCCTGAAAAAGAAAAAAAATGGACTCGGTTCGACACACGGAGAAAAAAAAAAGTCACTCAGTTTCACACATCACATTTTTGTTTTCTACTACAAAAAGTTTTTTACTTGTTTTCACACATGAAAAAAAAATCTGAAATTGTTTTTTTTACAAATGGAAAAAAATAAAGAAAGTTCAAGAGATTATCCTGGCAAACTTTTTCAAAAAAGTTTTCCCCACCAGATTGCAAGTCATAAACACAGGAGAGAAGATAATTTAGATCAGAATTCTCACTTTCCCTCACGGGCTTCCGTAGTGCCCCCTTGCATCCCCAGGACAGAGTCACAAGCTTGAAATCTCCCTCTATGAAACAGGACAACGCTTCGAGACCGTCATGATGGCATTTATGTAAACAGATGCAACCGGACTATGCAACTACTACTGGCAAATAGCCGTGTTATAGGCTAACGTTAGCAACCGGTGCTCCTACACTGCCAGTCTGCGCTGATATTAGAGTAGCAGTAACAAGTGTAGCAACCCACCACTGCTTTTTGTAGCTGTCAGTGGATCCTCGGCCCTAATTTCATTTCCCCCCATCGTAGCACACCAAAAACAGAGGGAAGACGAGCCGACAGGGAGGTGAAGGGACAGTTTTGTTAACAGCTAGCCCCCAGGCGCTGTCCAATGTGCTCCAGGCCCTGTGGATTTTTGATGTGTTCCCTGACTTTTTTTCATTCCGCCTGACCCGGCAGAACAGCATCCTGTCCGTGTCCAGGACCTTCTGATTTACATATTTAGCACTGAATGCATAAAGAAACCAGAGACAGGAACGCCATGGGTCTCTTGATTCTCTGTTTGCCCAGCGTAGGAACATCTAAAATAAAGACAACTCTATTAGCTTGCATGCAGGGACCTTTCAATTATTTCTGGGAAGGTGCACTCTATTTGCAGAATAGTGGTACTCTTGGCATGTAGCGCTTGAAGTGTGCTCTTCCAAGCACAGGATGAATGACACTACTTACTGTATTCTTATTACCGCTCGCTGCCTCTTTTGGCGGAGGGGGTACGGAGTGATGCCATTTATCATGCTAGACATGAGGCTGGGTTTTTATCAAACACATTTTCTCCTACAGGGAGTTCACAGTGCACATCTTTGATGCATTTTTAAATTTATTGGACACCTTTATTGATATATTTTGCTTTCGGCGAGCAAGCCATCCCTGAAAACTTCCCGCATAGGAGTCACTGTCCTCGTCACTTTGGTGTCAAAAAGTATTGAGTGGCTCGTAATGCTGAACATCCTGTGGGGATAAACCTTAATTTCTTCAAGGGAACATGCTGAAAATCCATAAACAAACCGGCAGCGAGAGTGTTTGATAGCTGGACTGCCTGAAGGCTTTGTCTATTGGAAGATTACTGTAGGTAGCCCCAGGAGGTTCTGTAACAGATGAGGTGACTCCTGAATGCATGCAGATGTGACACGTGCTATGCTTATGGATTTTCAATGAGAGGCAGACCATGCAAATACTGGGCTGAGGAGCCAAGGTACCTAACAGAGGCATTATCATGCATGATTTCTCCTTTTACAGACCTGTAAAACAAAGAGTATTTAGTCTGGAAAGCATTCTGATTTTGTCAAGCAGATAATTACCAAGTGTCCATTCAGCATTAAAGGTTAGTTCACCCAAAAATGAAGATTCAGTCATTATCTATGATGAATAATGGAAAGTTGGGTTGGTTCGTAGTCCATTAAACATTTGTGGAGCTTTGCAGCAAAACAGCGTTGCACGATTCTCCTGAACATCTGAAGTAGATGGAGACTAAAAAAAGGAAAAAGAAATAATAGCCAATAAAAACAAAAAATAGCTCCATACAGCTATTATCGTCAGGTCAATATGTTAAAACCGAACACCTGCAAAACTAATAACAATCCCATCAGCCTCAGCTGTACTTTGGGTTTATTCTAACAAGCTAATATTAGCATGCTAACACAGTAATCTAAAATGGTGCACATGGTATTAATTATACCTGTTTAAAAGTCAGCATGTTAACATCATGAGCATTTTAGCATGACATTAGCATTTAGCCCACAGAACCATGACTATAAACTATTGCCTATTGACTCTTATTGCAGAACAGAATTTAGAAAACTGCCTGTATGATAATGTTGATGTTATTTTATTAAGTATTTCTTAAAAAGAATACATCACCAGGTTTATAATCTGGGCCATTACCTGACACTTTAATGAAAATACAGTTTGTAGACAGGTAAATCTGTGGTCATAAGTGCATAAGAAGTACTTTGTTTTTCACCAATTGTTGGAAAAGCACAAGAACAGGATCCATTTTAAAAAAAGTATCTATATTATAAAACTTCTAAGTTAATTTACACTATATTAAATGTTTTTCCAGATCAAGTTATCCAACTTGTAACCAAATAACTCCAATTCCACCTCAACTGAATTTCATTTTCTCTTAAACTGTTCAGCCTGTGAGACATTCAGCAAAGACAACAAAACAATATACACAACCATCACCAGGCAGACTGTGAGAAAAATGATGCTGAGCTCCACTGAGAGATGTCGAACACATCCAAGGACCGGAGCTGGAGACTCATAGATTTCTGTCTGTTTGGCCTCACTCGCTCTCTAAAACAATTTTGCCTTGTTCACTCTCTGTGGCCTTTGAACTACAGGTGCTCATCCTCGAGGTCTGCTGGATGCGCCGGCATATTATTCTTCCTTAAAGATACGACAACCCGCTGCGGATAGGGAAAAAAATGAGAGGAAGGGAAACATCATTTATCATGATCAGGACTGCAGCTTTGACTCGCGCCATGTGGAGGCATATGCGTGATACAGAGGACATTTTTCAGCAGGGAGGTGGTACACAATGTTCAGAGAAGCTGCGGTGAAGGTGGAGGATCCTGGATGTGTTCGGACAGGAGATCACGTCGCCGAAAGCCGGAAACGTCTTTCATTACAGACACGTCACCCGTTTTAGGTGACAATATTGACGCGACCTCTGGAGCTGATCTGAAAGTACAACAGAGACCGTCTAAAATGTTAAAGGGGGCAAATCAGAGTTTTATCACCCCTGAAATGAAAAGTCAATAAAAAATGTGACTTTCTGTTTGTCAACTACAGGCCACTGTAATTTAAAGGCCTGGGAGTTGTATTGATTTGTTTTAATGCTCCCTGTGATGCTCATAGCTGTTAGTAGAAGTGGCAGAATAGTTGCTGTAATGCATCTTTGAATAAAAAGTTGGTCCACAAAACATAACTGCACCACCAGGTATGATGGTGGCAAGTATTTCAACTGAAGTAAACTTTTTTGTGTGTTAAACTGTACCCACAATCCCTTGTGTTTTCATGAGTCTGACAGATAATGTGTTTCAAATATCTATATTTACAGCATATACTGAAAAGTCCAATATCAGTCAGCTGTAGTTGTTATTACACCATCTCATCATGCATCTGCTAACTAATCAACTGCAGGCTGATTTCAGGTCAGATGATAACAGTCGATGACGATGCTGTGTGGGTACAAAACTCCTTTAAAGACACGCACAGTGCAGCGCCGCTCATGAGCTGCATATAAAAATTCTAGCGGGATCTAAATCCTCCTCGACAGTTTGCTTGATACTCAAGTGTCAGATTGAAAGAAGAAGTGGGTAATGTGTCTCGGTAACAGATACAACCGTTGTCTTACTGTCAGCGAGAACTCACACAACCAATTCATTTGTCTGATGTTGAAAGCCAAAATGGACCGGGCTGACAGGCTTCCACTGGATTAACAATGACAGCAGCCGCTTTAACTCGTCCCCCACAAGTCGGAATGAACAATTAGGTGGCAATGCTGTGTGGTTTCATCTCTACTGTAGAGCTGCGAGGAGACACTCGAACCCAGAATTACTCTCGTGGAGACCTCTTTTAGAGCGTCTTTTCTTGTACCTACTTATTTTTTTATCAGAGCAAAACATGCACTTTGCAAAGACACAAACTTAACAGCAAGCAAGCCCAGATTCACAAGGTAGCGTGTCCCTTGTCTGACCCCCAGTGGGGATACAGGACCGGCTGCAGCTGACCTGAGAACAGATGCACTGATACACATGCATACGCATGCACACATGGAACAGTTGAAAGTTCAACCAGGGAGATTGCTCACTCTCTCACCTCGCCGCTAATCTTACCTTTGCCTCCTCTTTCTTATGGTAATTATGATAAGCTACACGGCTCCCTCTCTCTTCTTAAATCTCTCTCTTGGTTTAAAGACAAGCCAACTTTCTTTCTCTTTGTCTTAAACTTCTTAAAGGGGCAATGTGTGAGATATGCCCAGTATTTGAGTATATTACATTCAAAAAATTCCAGGACAGTGTTGATGTTCTGTCAAAGACGTGTATGTATTGTGTTGTGTTGCAGAGATGTTTACTGGAGTTAGCATGCTAAACAGCTAGCCCAGCCTGTCCTGTCTGATGATACCATTTTCTTACAGCCAGAGCGCTCTGATAGCCCCGAAGCTGGAAGATGTACAGTAGTGGGCGGCGAGTCTGCTATAAGTAAACAAAATAAACTCATAAACTGTCAAGAAAGTAACACCTATGTAGTCTTCATCCATCCATCCATCACCTTAAACAGCTTATCCTTTTCAGGCTCACGGGGGGCTGGAGCCGATCCCAGCTGACATTGGGCAACAGCAGGGTACACCCTGGATACGCTGCCAGTTCATCACAGGGCTGACATATAGGGACAAACAACCATTCATGCTCACAAGCACACCTATGGACAATTTAGAGTAACCGATCAACCTAACATTTGCATGTCTTTGGATTGTGGGAGGAAGCAGGAGTACCCAGAGAAAACCCACGCAGGCATGTGGGCAACACGCAAACTCTGCACAGAAAGGCCCTGCCCGGTCTTGAACCCAGGTCCTTCTTGCTGTGGGGCAACAGCACTGACCACTGTGCCCCTATGTAGTCTTAATAAACCGTGCCGTGTCATTCATGGTCCTGATCAGAGCCGCTGTTAAACTCCTCCATACTGTATCCTCTGTCTTCAAACTGGCATATGTCGGTCTCAGAGGCTGTGTTCACTGGCTGGTGTCTGCTGAGAGGCAGCTGAACCCGGTTGAGCTGAGCCCTGTAGCCCGCTGTGGCTCCCCATGTTGTCCGAGCTCATGGTCCAGACAGACTCCCCTCGGCTAGTATAGGGTCACCAGCTCCACAGCTAACAGAGGTTATTAGCTAACACATCTAGCTACAACCAAAGACATCCAGCAAAAGGTATAACGAGCAGTAGCTTTCAATTACCCTGATGATATGCCGCCCACTATATGTCAAAGATTTTAACTTTAATTGCCAGGTCTACAGAATCCCTGCAGTAATATCCTCAATTTCCAGCTGATGAGAAAAAAAAGCCATACTGCAATTTGAACCAAATTTTATCAAGGTAAATTAATTTTTTTGTCATCTCATATGGAATCTGCATACTGTACACGGCACATGACTACTGCTTACTACTACAGCAGGTCTCTGAGTGTCCCAATCCACCCCAGGTCTGAGATATTACCCCGAGAGCAGCGGAAGATAAAGATGAACATTTTTCCTCGACTGTCTCTCCTGATCTCTGTTACACCACTTGAACTCCTCTGGCAATACTTCAAGGAGATAAATTGTCTTTCGGCGCCTTTTGTGAAGAGATAAGAAAGCTTGAATTTGTCTTAAAAAATTAGCTATGCCCAGAAAAAAAAGAAGTGCGGATGTGGGTCTCGCTGATGTATATCTTTAATATTTCTCTTGCAGTGGCAGATACCCATTATCATAGTCACGTGAAAAATAAGAGGAGGTAGATTTGAGGGTGACTAATGGAAGACGAGAGCAGAAAACAAGCCATAAAATATTTATAAAGCTTCCCTGTGCTAGCTTGCTAAGTACAACAGAAAGAGAGACAGACCTCAAATTCACTTTTAATTAAAGCACTTCCCAGAGTAACTTGTTATTAATTGGAGCTGCTGGCCACCGAGGAATCACCCTTTATACACAAGTCGTGGGGAAAAACTCTTGTAAGTGGTGTATTAACACAGCACTGAGCTGGGGCATCGTGTAAGAAATGTAGACATCATCGCAGTTAATGAGCTTCACATGCAGTTTGGCGCGAGTGATTCCACATTTTTGTACAATTTAAAGCGGGGAGTTATGCTGATGCAAGGCTTAATAAAGATATTGAACTGAGATCAGAATCCAAAGAGAGCAGCAGTAGCAAACTGGGTAATGGTCTCGGCTGGTGGAGGCAGTGGAGCATAATTCTCTCTGGGGATACTTGAGGCATTAAGGAACAATGGGATGTGGGTTTATCTCCCACCACAGATCAATGGCACGCATGGCAGTGCAAACTATCTGTCAGACTGCGGGCAATATCAAGTTGTCCAGATGAACATTGTGTTCACCGTCTATATTTGCTGATGTCCTGCGCCTCTTTTTATTCAGCCAGTGCTTTATGTTGTCTGACAATTCTCTGACAGTCTAAAAAACAAGTTAGTTACATTGAATTTATTATTCATGCAGTGCATGACATGCTTTCATAACAAGCATAAGTCACGCATTGGAAACATTACTAGTGACTTGTTTTATAATCAGGAGAAGATACCAGTAAATTGGCAAGACACTCGTATGACAGGTAAGTAAAGTTAGTTGCATATAGCACCTTTCACAGAGCAAGGTCACAAAGAGCTTAAGTGAAATTAATTAAAACATTATGTACGAACCGCTTGAAGATTTTTTTCATTCTGAAGGGAAATTTGAAATGTGTGATGAATGTCACATTCAATTACATCACAGATCTGGTCCTCTAAGTGGTTCTTACATGAAGCGAGGTTAACACACAGCTGGAGTGGAAATCGTTGTGTGTAATGTTTCTCAACAAACTTACATCTATTTTTTTCCAGTTGTACTGTATGTATATAGGGGAGGGGATTCACAGCAGCTATAAACAGGACTATGACTCCAGGAACGAGGAGACACAGCAGGCGGGGACAGGAGAAGCATGAAGAGTCAACTGGTGTGTAGAGCTGGAATATTTTCATATCTTATTCGGTGAATTGAGGATTTATTTCAACCATTATTTATTTATTTTGTTTATGTAAAGTTTAAATGAAGTGCGTTTTACGATGAGTTAACGAGATAATTCAGCTCGTCTTAGCTCTATAAAAGAGAAACTTGAACTCAGAAGTCGTACGGTTGTATTTTTACTGTTTAATAAGAGAAAAAATGAATACAAAATGTTTCCTTTCTTGACATTTTGTGAGTTTATTTTGTTAACTTGGCTAAGTAGCAAAATGGAGGCTATCAGACTATAACCTCTTGAGGCACAAAGTGATATTACGAGACGGGATGGGTCGGGGCTAGCTGGTTAGCATGCTAACTTTCTGTATCACTACAACATAGACGTCTTTGACATTCAGTTGATAATGTTAGTTCTTGTTAATGAATGCAAAACTATTCAGAGGTTTTAGCACGTTTTAGTTCCATTTATCACCACATTTGACCATTTTGTGAAACACAGCGAAGGTTTTTAGACCCTTGAATGTATATTTCATGCAGAAACCAATTTCCATTATTTTTCCCTAAAGTGTGAGAATCTGCCGGCAGAGACTTGGACTTGCCTGAGAGACAGTAATCCATCACAGTGAACAGCAGGTTTTATTTTCATTTTTGTCAGAATAACCTTACTGTTGTATGGTAATGCAGACTTTTTCAAATCAGTCGGCGCTTATAAAAGCAACAATACTGTCACTTTGACAACAACAGAAGCAGACATTGTGTTTGCAGTGATGGATTTCTTAACTCATGCAAGTTCCAAGTCTCAAATCTCAGTATGTGATTAGCTGCTGTGAGAAAGACATTCAACTTTTTTAAAACGGTTTTCATTGAAAAACCAGTGAGCACTGCCAGCTGGACGGGGAGTTATTGACAAGAGCAACCCACTCAATCATCGTGAAGAAATCAGCTTCTTTTTACGTGTAAAGGAAAGAAAACTTCAGTAAAGATAGTATTACTGCCGCAGCAACATATGGACACTAAGCCTTTTCTAATGCTGTGTGGATGTAAAAACATGAACGCATTTCACAATGTTCCCAGCCAGTGTATTTAGCAGATATATTTAAACTGAACAGCTGAAAAATACTCACTATTGCAAATTATTTGCATACGAACACACAGTAATTCACAGGAGACGTGGTTGGCTGATCACTTGAAGGTTTTTTTAGTTTTGTGTTGGTGTACATGTCTTTTATGCTTCCATTTGTTTTATCTCATCAAATTACAGTGAGATAAAATAGGTCCATTGAGGCTTTTACGAGCAGCCTCGGGCCAGTTCTGTGTGCACACATACTCTCTAATTATAACTGACATAGGTGCGTGGTTGAAATCAATTTGATCTTTTTCAGTCCAGGATTTCGTTGTCGAGGAAGAACTCATCCAAATGTAACCCAGGAATTCACACTGGTTGTGTGTACGTTGCAGAACGGCTCTGCTACGGTTTTGCTCCGTCGTCTGTCAACCCCCACCGGCTGCATTTTGAGTGCAGCGCAACCGAAGGATAAGAAGAAGTGCTTAGATTTGTCTCTTGTTTGAGATTTTTGTGCTGGTGTCAACATGCATTATGTTGCATTATTATGAAAATGAACTGAATGTTATGTTGTTGTTTTGGTGTGTGACTTCCTGTCTGCTCTGTGCTGAATTTGTCTGAATTGATGCGCCGTAACGTGGCGGAGCTAACCGAACATGGATCTGGTGGAATTTAGGGGTGAGATGTGCTTCAGGAAGCCATTTTAAATGCATATCAAGAAACTGTCCTACAATGAGATCTTTTCTAATATTTTCCAAATATTTAGAAAAAAAACACAATCTTTCCTCCCAAGTATAACATGTGAACACATTTTTGTTTAACTCATCCTGAACTATCTACAGTAAATCTAGACACGTTACAGTACGTACCATTGAAGTCCGCAAGGGCTGAGTCTGCAAGTCCGGAGGGAGGAGATTGGGATGGTCCGTTTGTCTTTTATGTAATGTTGAGGCGGCCAAGGAGCGTACGCTGGATTCTGGACCGAACCAAAGCTGTGAAGTTGTGGGCCTTAAAATCAAAATAGCTAGTAGAGCTGAGGCTAACAGCAGTAATAATTCTCAGTGGGCTCGTCAGTACAAGCACATAATCATTTGATCCATCGTTGATATGAAAGTATTAATGAGGCTGGCTTTAAAATGACAAAATCTTTTTTTTAAATAATTCTCAAACCCCCGAAACAAACAGCTTCAACACTTTGGTTCATCCAGTGTCACACTACACTTCTGGTTATAGTAGTCAGTGAGGATTAAATCCCGTTTGACAGAGAATTACTTCTTATTGAATTAGACCTAACGCCTGTGGAGGACCATGTGCAGCACATGTTCGCTCTCTTCACCTCACGTGGCTCCGGTGAAATAACTTTTTGTCAAGATGTGGTTTACATTGAGGGTTTTTTATTGAACAGGTGTCAAGTGTGAAAAGGCTTGATGAAAAGCTCTCTGTGACTAAGTACCTCCATAACTACTAAGCAATTCTCCTGTCTGATGGTTTCATTGTGCGCTCAAACGGAGCTGAATCATAGTTTGAGTTGTAGCTCATATTTCTCTTTCAGACGTTTTATTGCCCGGGTAGAAACGTGTCATGTTTGTTTGTATACCTGTCTTTATAGAGTTTACGATCACACCTATCAATGCTGAATATTCAGTGTATCACGCCAAGATGAACAATTAATTAGACTTCTCTCGGAGAGACATTCAGTGAATAGACGCTGGACTGCTGCGTGTTAAATGCTGAGACGATGAAGCTAATCAGCTCACCTCTGCAGCAGCCAAGCTGTGAGAGTAGATGGCAGAGGAAGTGGTGCAGTGGTTTCCTGCGAACACGAGCCCATCCACAAACACCAATCGCTGCCTTTTATCCGTTGCATTTGGCAAACACACAGAGAATGTTTTTCCTCCAAGGTATACCTTTATGAGATAAATGGGAAGTGTGAGTTCCATTACCAGACACGACTGTGCTGTTAAAGCAGTCATTTACCTCAAGTCTGTTACTCATTACTGCTCAGAAATAAAAGATCCATCTGCTAGATGAGCCAAGGATTCGGAAAGGGTGTTTTGCATTTTCATTTTGCTTATGTGACTCTTCAACAGGGAGGACTCATAACCACACACTTAAGTTTCGAGCAGCAATTGAGATCTATGTACGGAAGCGACAGTATTCCACGTATAACACAATATAACAATAATGGCTTGTATTTATGCAGTTGCCTTCTAACAAACAGTTTATAAAGTACTTTAAAAAAAGATAAACAAAAATGCAAAAACACTAAAATACAAAAGATTTTAAAAAATGAGGCAACCAGGAAAGAGATGAAATAGCTCAAATGACCTAAAAGGCAATTAAGTGAAATGTATGTATGGTTGTGAAAGGTCGAAGTCTGCGCTGACAGAAACTCCTCTCTCCCGCAGAAAACATGCTCTCAGTAGTCCCGCCATTAATTCTGTGACTTCTTGACATCATACGTCACCGTGTCTCATTTGCATGTTTTATGCCTGGGGGCTTGTCTGACAGGTAAGAATTAATTTAGCACAGCTGCTCTGCTGTTGTTGGCGGTGCTGGCTCAGCCGTGTGCGAGCTGACCAATCAAGAACAGACTGGATATTCAGGAGGGGGGGTCCTTAAAGAGACAGGAGCTAAAACAGAGCATACTAACTTAGCTGAGTTCATGTCCTCAGGTGGGTCATACAGAAACCTCCGTCAAGAACATCTGCAAGGCAACCAGCACATCTGGAGTTCAGAAATAATACTGGGAACCAGGAGCATTTGAACCTAAAAAATAAGCTAAGTAGAAAATTCATATTTAAGGCAGCCTGTAAAACTAAAGCTGACAACTATGGGAAAATGGCAAATGCTAAGATAGTCGCACAAGTAGTGAAGAATAATAAGTTCAGTGACCTGACTCAACATCTATCTATAGTCAGTTAACATTAGCATCATAAGCCGCTGGTCCCAACAGAACAAAACACAGCAATAAGTGTTAGAAATACGTCGTCTGTTGTGACCCGGCTGACAGTCTCTGTTTTTTTATTGTACATCGGCAAAAGTTTCCCCTGAAGCAGTAACACACAATGGAAGTCAAAGAGCATCAGTGACGCAGGAAGTGAGGTAATATGTTGGTCCTGGTAAGAATGCTTGTCTCTACAAGATAAAGACAGTAACAAAGCTTTTCCCTAAGTACCAGAGCCCAGGGATTTACTGTAATCCAGATGAAATGTGATGAAGACAAGTCGGACAGCTTCAGCCAGTTTTCTAGGAATTACTTCCATATTAGATAATTCTGCACCTCATAATCTAAATCCAGTACCAACATCCAGTGTCAGCGCAGGAAGGGAGGGACGGTGAAACCTCTAAGTAAGAGTGTGGGGTGCTGGGATGGTCAGTTTTTGTTGGATTTTTATGCAGGGCTTACATGAGTCCTGCTGTAGATACCTACAGCACATTTGGATTTAAGGCTCAGAATCAGAGTTCTGTGGTTGATGATAGCACCACCACAACACCGGACGGACGTACTGTACATGATCAGGCTGTAATGTGCTTTGAACGTGCACCTCTGGCAGTAAGAGTAATTACACAAACACCATTGATAGGTGTTTATGATGTATGCCTACAGATAAGCTTGTCCCATCACCCCCCGACCCCAGGACCCCTAACTTTTTGTTTTATCTGGAGCATTAGAAACTTAGGAATTTTTCACCATAAGAGTATTATTTAGTTCTGACATCAGCAACAAAATGAAGCAAGTGAAATGGCAGGAAGTGACAGAAGCAATGAATGCTGTGAGTTCGAAAGTGACGCCGAGAAGCACATCTCCACGCACAGTGACAGTGTGCGAGCTCCTGGACGAGGATGGGATCACCGTGCTTCCTCTGCCATATGCATGGTCATCATCATGGGCCAGAAAATCAGTACGGCCCCTGAATACTCACTCACGCCTAAATTGCGTTCTGGCGATGTCCTCTAGCAACTCCAAAGCAGCCATTGTATCATGTGGCACCGCCAGTACACACAGCTACAGCCCTCATATAGTGCCGGTTACACCTGAGCATATTCTCACTCCCCAAAAATACAGGAAAACAATCTTTATTTATATAAAGATCATTTATTTGTTTATTTACACAAACATATTGACAGACAACAGTAAAAATAAGTTTAACAACTCACGTATCGCTGTCTAATCAAAGTGACGGGGCTTTTCCTTTTAATTAGAGGTAATCCAAACGCAATTTAATGACAAAAACAGCTCCAGATATAATGTCACCCAAATTCACACTTTTCTTATCCTTTTCTTGACAACCTGCAACATCACACTGATCAGACTGAAAAGCCTGCATGTATGCGGACTGCACGGTCTCACCCTCTGTGGATTTTTATAAATCCAGAAACCTGCGTGGAAACTGGCATCAGCACACTTCTCATGTGTACGCAGGGTTTATACATTTGGCCGCAGGACTCAAAGAGGCGCGTGCAGAAGAGCTGAATGTTGGACTTTGGGATGAATGTCTGAAGAGTTTACATGATTGCTCAGCAAATATGAGACGAGTACAGTACAGTTTAAAACTCTACACAGACTGTAAATTATTCCAGAGAAAAGTTGCACAGCTTTTTTTAGTCTGTAACCTGTGATTTAACACATCCCTTTTGGTCATGCAGTAAACTGTACACAACTTTTTTCACAAGCTTTTGGGAACCCGACCCACTCGGAGCTATTCTTAGAGCTACTAGTTACATTTCTCATGCAAATAAGTCTGAATAAACTGTATTCTTTGGAATAGTGATTGCAAAAAAACGTTAATTATGTGTGAGTGTGGGTACATGGCAGCTGTTCCCACGTATGATATGTGGCTGATAGAAATGTCAAACACATTATATCTGGAAAGACGGAGATTTTATGACAAAGACAGAGGAGATATGTTTGATAAGATCTGTGAAGCACCTTGCTGTACATACTGTTCTTTCTATACTTTTATATCTTCTTCTCTTTTTTTGAAAAGAAAGAGACTTCTTTGTATTTAATTTATTCATGGCTGTGGTTATTGTTATTGAAACCGTCTGGATGGGCTTGTTTTATGCTTTTTTTCCTCTCTTTTCCTTTTCTGCTGTTCTCCAAAATAATAAACATACATTACATTAAATATTAACGCTGTCAGTCCAACATAAACTAAACAAAGCTGGGCTGATGCCACTTGTGGAGAGGTAGACCACACTGAGGAGTGTCCAGGGGTGCTACCACTACTTCCCCCAAGGTGCAACACAGCAAACTTCACAGCAAAAATGATGTCTATATTCACCTCTAACTCACATGCATTAGGTGGAGCTATAGCCTCCCAAAAATATTAACTAAATCAGAAAGGATTACAAGCAAATAAACAAACCAATAAACAAACAGTTACTCACATAAGCCAACTAATTAACAGTATGAGCCAAGCAGTTTCTTAATTAAAGGGCAGAACAGTGATTCAAATCAAATTAACAATATAGGCAAACTGGGAACAAAACAATATTTATATAAGGGGATTACTACAATTATTAACAGGGCTCATTATGATGCAATTAAAGTGACTTTTGTAAATGCTGAGCCACCCGACTCATCACAGCCGGTACGGGGACGTCGCAAGGGAACAATCAGAACAAGGTGAGCAGGAGAACTGTGGGCCTTGTTAACAAATTTCATGTCAAAATGTATCAACTCAAATGGATATGTGTTAATTTTACTGTTCTACATACCTGAAACAACTCCAAACACAACCAGCAGCAAGCAGAGGCCACAGCAACATATACTCGACCGAGGCCAACAGGTGCCTGGCCACATGGATCTTGATAAGAAAGATCAGGCTGTGTAGGTGGGTGGTATCTACGATTGAGTACTATTTGATCCGGATCCCAATGAATATCTGGATCAAGTGGATTTAAATACAAGATTGATTTAAAGGGGACTGTTGGGCCTTGGCGGAGGTATACGCTCTTGAGTGTATTCTAGTTTTTACTGCAAATGTATAATCAGTTATTGACCTTCTTGATGACCAATAAGCAGTATTGGTATCTGTTGGACTTTGCACCAGAAGCTGCAGTTTTGCATCCCATCACTTAAAGCTCCTGTTGGTAAGATAGTAATACTGACACTTTGGGTTTCCCAAGTCATCAGATACAGGTGCTTTGGGACTGTAAGTCGGGTCGGCCGCCAACAGAAAGCACCACTGTTTGACAAGTTGGGGAAACCCAAAGCATCAGTATTTGATGAGTTGGGAAAGAGACGAATCACCGATCGTAGGGGAGCTTTAACTATAACGGTGGCAGATGTTCTTCATAACAAAAGCAGAATTAAAATGTTTGCCTGCGTCTCAAAAGTAATGTTTTGTTCTCAATACAAATATACAAATTTTTCAGCAAAATAATAAAAGCAGATGTTTGTTAAACAGGAGGTGCATGTTATTCTGCCAAGGTAATGACTCTGCTGAATACCTGAATAATAGTACAATGGTGCTGAGACTAAAAGAGCCACCGCCTGATCTGCCAAGGTCGGCACTCACACTTCATTTGTCATTTAACCAAGGCAAAGGAAAACAGTGTGAACTGAACTGAAATGTCTCACATTCAACAGGCGTTGAGGAACATGTCACCGAGTCATGATTCCATTCAGATGCTGTTGGTGTAGCGGTGGCTCTTCTTTATCCTGTCGTCAGTCCTTTCTCTTGTTTTGGTATTTACTCTTAGGGAAGAACTAACTGTAGTGGAGAGACTGCGGTGATGAAGGGGATTAGCTGTATTTACGCTCCCAGATGTTTGTCTAGAAGTGAGTAATCACCAATGAGCGCACTCCAAGATGCCAATACTGAGGGGAGGTAAGCCCAAGTCGGGGGAGGATCTTAGCATTCGCGAAAGGAAAACAAAAAGCAGGGGAGTCTTTGATGGGATTAGAGTCAAGAGACAAACACCGGGAAGAAAAAGCAGAGAGGCTTTATCTTTGCCGTTTCTCTGAGACCACAGAGCTCGCTTTGTACACCTGGTAATTTGTTGATATAAAAACCACATCTTTGGCAAGTAATTATAGCCCTTCCATCACTTTCCTACAGCCTACTTCCCATCTCTGTTAGCTTAAAAGCTCCTCTGGGGATTGTAGTCAGAATGTATTTAAATTCTATTAACCCAAATCACGTATCGGGGCATGAGCAAAATTGTTTTCATGCAAGGAGGGGGGGAGAAAAAAAGGAGCTAAATAAATAATTACACACCTAAATGCCAAAGCCCATTACCACTGGCAAGTTTCGCCCAGCTCGCTGTGATCCAAACCCATTTCGACACCCGTCAGTGAGCGTTCCGAAGCCCAAAAAACAAGGAGGGAAGAGAAAAACAGGCAGTGATGATATAAGAGTTCACGCTGTGCTGTGGATGGTCTATTCTGCAGGGCCCCCAGCTGTCTCTCTTGGTTGATCTGAGCCCCCCAGCTGGGGTGACCACCAGGCTGCTGTTATCAAAGCCATCTGATGTCTCGCGCAGTTGGGACTATAGAGAGCCTACGTGTCCTTTTGTGAATATGTCCCTTCAGTCCTCATTCAAATGAGACGTGTGTGTGGCATGCTAATTATTTCCATTCATCTGGCCAGTAGTGTGACAGATAATGCTTCTAAAAGCTGCTTCAGTGACACAGAATCATGTACTGAATGCATTTACCGATTCCGGGGGAAGGACTGATGTAACAGTGCTGCAGCGTATTAAGTGTGGACGGCTGCCTCCACAAACGGTTTGAACTGTGGAGAAATGTGACATTGAAATGAGGAGCTGCAGTGAAAAATAACAGCAGGAGGAGCAGTAACATACGGTCCGGTCTGTAAAGGTTACAGGTAGTTTACATATGGCACTTCAAGAAGACTATAAAAATGTTAAAGACACGCGGCCACACCAGCTACATATGTGCTTCGCTGATTTAAAGACCCCCCTCAAAAAACACTGTGATGATTTGTATGAATAGTAAACAACTATTACTAGTCACAGATTAAATGAAATAGTACAGACGTAACGGCACACAGCTGAGCCTAAAAACAGTCTGGCTTGGGGGGCCACTCAATAAATCCAACAACTGTAAGAGTAATGTGGAGATGACTGCATGTTACAAGGTTACAAGACAAATTCATGGTCATTTTACCCGCTAAATGGAGTCTTGATGATGAGTTGAGGAGTCCCACAGCCAGAGGAGTGAAGCTGCTGTGTAGTCTGGTGGTACGGTAGAGGATACTTCTGTATTGTTTGGCAGATGGCAGCAGGGTGAACAGACTGTGGCTGGGTGGGTGTTGTCTTTTAGTATCTCTGGCCTCTGTGCAGACATCTCACTTCACCGATGTCACTGATGCTCTGTAGATGGTACCACTGATGTTCTGGGTGGTTTTAATCACCCGCTGTAGAGCCTTCTTGTCCTGGGCCATGATGAATCATGTCAGTTTGTGATGTTTCCGGTCAGGATGCTTTCTATCGCTCCTCTGTACAGGAACAACTGGACAAAACCATGACAGGTAGATCGATGAAGACTTGTAGCCAAACAGTCCGTGTCTCAACTTGTTTCAATCGTGTTGCTGACATCAAATTCAGAATAAGGATACATTTTCAAAAATCAATGAAGTTGATGATGTGAAACATTAAATATATTGTCTTCATAATGTTTTCAGTTGAGTATATCAAAGTCAGAAAGGATTAGAAAATTATCACATACAATTGAGGTTGTATTTGGTGTTAGTGTATAATCAGAACTTCAGAGTTGCTGTGTCTGTAGGTTCAATAGTACAAGCAACACCTTTGAAACCTTTCAAAGCAATATATTAAGGCTGGTGATCAACACTGTGGTTAAATCCCTCTTGTCTGATCTATGTTGCTGCACAGAATGTACATAAGACACAAGGACATCGAGAACTATGGTGTATTGACCCACAGCAATGAAAAACATCAGAGGCCTCACACCTCACACTCTCTGTATTGACAGGTTACTTTGCTGTTGCTGCCCATGCTCCTGAAAATCATTGTTGCTTTGAACTGAGGGGCTTTGGCCTCCGGTGTTGCTCACGTCAACATTAGCTTGAGAGATACACGGCTTCTCTCTGAATCAGCGATCCGCAGAAACAAAGCAAGCTAAACCACTCAAAGTATCATCAATCACAGTGCATTAAAGGAGGAAATCTGCAACAAAGCCTCGAGGCCTCAATCTCCACTTTCACACTCCGAACCCTTTTGCTAGAAAGGTGAGAAGACTTCGCTGTGCTAATTGAGGCTGGCAGTATGCTGAGACACCAGTAGTATTTCCTCCATCTGGAGATGGACACAGTGGAATGAGACACAGTATCCGCCCACACCGACTCAGCAGGACATCCTGGAGACATTAGTCCAAAGTTAATTTGAAAGACTTGGTACAAACCAACGGCCAGGTGCATAAAACCACAGGATGATCATTACGCTGAGGCTCATTTCCTCCTCTCAACAGCTGGTCAACTGATACTATAGCTACCCAGACACTAGAGGTGGTGCAGCACATGCTGGGCTGAATCAAATAAGCTGCAACATGCACCGTATCAGTACAGAGGAGAATGTCGCAATACTTTAAATAGTAAACCCAATTCCAAACTGTAAATTGACAGAGAGTAATCCCACCAATTCCACAGAAAGATTAATGCAACAGTTCTGTGGCATACTAAGTCTGCACTGTTATTTACTAAACCGCAAGAGCCCGGGAAATATTGCAAAACTATGAGAGGGAAATCAGGTTAGTTTCTGCATGAGGACTATATTCAATCACTGACCTTTAGAGCTCAAAAAGGGAGGGCTACACTACCCTCTCATTCAAATGAACCTGTAATGGAAAGCTCTGCATAAATGATGGATGAGATCTGCACTGAATCTCACTGCCGCAGAGAGCTGCGTTCCTCTTCATGCGACTTCTGATTCTGCTATCACAAGATGCAGTGCATCGTTCTTTCTCTGTTTCCTGTGTGTCGAGCAGAAGAGAAGAGGAGGATTCAGATCTTAGTCGTATCTATTATTAAGATAATGCTACTTATTTTATATTCACGTCTTTTAATTACTTCTTTGAACATTTTGGATATCTAACTTTCGATATAGAAGTTAAATAGTTTCCCTGTTGAGTCCAGCCCAGCTGTGTTTTAGTAGTAGGTCAAATTACCTCCTGGATCACCACTGATTTGTGGCTCATGGCATAAATGTACTTTATGATATATATATTATATCATATAATATTAAAGTAGTACAAAATGATCCATATAATTTATATGGATCATTTTGTACTACTAGTGGCTAAAAAACATCTTAGTGCTGGGTGGGCTTACAGCAGTACAATGCCATGGCTCCACAGGGGGAGAGCTGACAGTCATCCACTACACTGACTAGGGATAAGAACAATAAGTACTCATACAACCCCACACAGAGAGACCCACACGACCACTTTAACTTGACATTTCCACAACTTGCCTTTATTCAGACCTTAATGAATAAGGTTTGCGCTACGTGCCCATTCAAGTCATTATACTTTTGACATCGTCACATAACTAGGTGGAGTATCTGTGCAAAGAATGAGATGAAATATATGGTGCAAATGTTGTAACTAGAGTTTATGAGATACATGTTATTTGATATACACTATATGCTATTTAAATGTATGGCTGAAGGTTTCAGTTCAGTAAATTCAGTAAATCTTTATTACCTTTGATTCTGCATTAGTAACTTCCAACTGATAAATTACCATTTGACTTAATAATCATTATTTTTCTAATATTATTAGACCATTGGACCCCATGGGACCTTATTTCAGAAAGAAATTGTACAGTAGTCAACGGAGCAAGATGAATACATTTTTGATCCCGTCTGAGTTCGGCCATGACTCACACATATGATGTTTGTCGATTTTTAAAAGATAATGTTTAATATGTACAGAGGGAGTAAGTTATCTTCCATGGGGTTCGCCATGTTGCACCGTCATATATCTACAGTAGCTCAGAGCGGACAAACCAAACACTGGCTCTAGACAGGGCACAATTTTCACATTTTTAGTGGCCACTGTAGGTGAGGATTGAGACAAGGGGTGTTCAGTTGGTTGCAATTTTCAACTTCACTGCTGGATGCCACTAAATCCTACACTACACATTCTGAAAATGTTGGCTAAACAGTCCATTTGTATTTATCTTCACCACTGGACCACACTGATACCGTCTAATATCTAGGCAAACTGATCTAGAAAACAGTCAAATCTTTGTAACCCAATAATTGCCCGTTTAGAGATTGTAATGAATTAGTTTTTAGTTGAAGCATTGCTGTGCATGTAACACAGTAAACAGTGTAATATAAATCCTGTTAGGCTGCATGAGCTGTTAGTTTGGCTCGGGAAATGGGATGGCGGTCAGCGAGACGCTCTCTGTCCGTGGACAATAGTTTGGCAGCAGACCAAGGCTGCTAATTAAGTTGTCCCATACAATGTTAAATACAGGAGCCCTCTGCAAAGGTGAGGGGCTGGCCAATAACTCCGAGAACAAGGTCAATGTGCTCAACATGATCTCTCTTCATTCCACCCTGCTGGACATGGGGATAATCTCATGCATCTTTAATCCTGTTGTACTATGCTCAGACCGAGGTAATAGATTGGATGTAGAGCGCTGGAACAGAGAGCGCACACTGCAGAGCAATGAAGCCACGTGTAGGAGAGCTCAGACGCTGTGTGGGTACATTTACATGTTTGTCATCATCCACTGCTGCATGCTTTAAGTTCAAGATGCTGTGTCATCGCAGACTGAGCTGCTAATTTCTTCTGTGAACCATTTTCACAAGCTAATAAACACAACTGCACTTCAGTGCAATCATGAGGAGGCTGTAATGCCAGAGCCATTTCCACTGAAGTGCAGATCTGATTGTTGGATCTACTTGGACTGTTTCATAATGGAAAATCAAACCCTATCTATTATATTTTGTGTCTTAGTCTTACATCCACCCTTGGATGTATCTATTCTCTTATAAATCATAAATGTAGTGTACTCAGGACATTGCAGGAGTTGGTTTATGATTAAATGCTGCATTTGACCTTTTGATGCTAGAAACAAGAAATGACAAAGTCATTCTGTCCACCGCTGGGGTCCAGACCGAAATATCTCAACAACTGTTGGATGGATTGCCAAGAAATGTTGTAAAGACATTCATGATCCCCAGAAGATGAAACCTACTGACCTTGGTAATGTCTTGACAGGTACGAGGTGGATCAACAAGGCATTTTGTCTACACATAATGGTCCAGAGAAGGATGAATTCTAAATTCTTTGGTGATCCTTTTTATGGCTTCCTGACAATGAATCCTTCAGATTTTTTGCAAACCCTGACTTTGGGCTTTTTCACTTTGCAGCCCCTTTACATGCACAAAAATGCTTCATAACGCAATAAAGGAAAGCATAAACATGACCTCTTTAACATCTTTGAGGGCTAGGATGGAAATTTGCGACAAGCATTGTCATTGTCTCCAGAGGATGAATTGCAATAACTTTGATGGTCAGAAGTCGGACAGCGGAAATGCATCTGGTCAGTTTTCAAAATAAAACACCAGGTGCCTACTCGGGCTCGGAAATATTTAAAATAAACACATTTGAAGGTCCTATTTGTAAGAAAAGTTTATGTTTGAGTCTCATTCCCAACTCGTAACCTACTCAACCACAGTACAAACACAAAGACCAAGGAGAAATGATGAGATAAACACAATCTGAGCAGACCTGATGCTCCCAGTGACTTAAGAAGTCGTGTGGAGGACGGAACAAAACTGTGGCCCACACAGCAGTACTGAGACGTGCCCAGTGGATTCAAGGGGTAAGGTTCTGAGAGCTGGACACACAGAGACTTTTAAAAACGTCTTTCTCTCTGGTCTCCTGCAGGGACATGAGTTTAGTCTCACAACACAAGCTTGTCTGAGGGGGAGACGGGGGTCACCACCAGTTGGCCGCACACTTAAGCCCTAGTCTGGAGAAAGTCCATCTCGGGTGCGCTTCGGTGCAGTAAAAACGGTAATGGAAAGCAAATCAGCGTGGTACGGGTTTGCCTCGGCACTCCAATGAATCCTGGAAGAAAGACTCCAATCCTGTCCTGCTCCCGTGTTGTGTTCTCCAAACACGTCATGCACAGGTCCAGTGGCTGCAACCAACCAGCAGCCAGAGCAGGCAGGGGAGGATCAGTCGAATAAAAACAACAGAACAACTACCATTATGTTTAATGTAAAGAGAATATAGTTAATTCATATTAGAACTTCATATTTATATGTAAAAACTGACGGCTACTGTCGTACATTATGATTCTTACTATGCCCGCTGTCATTG
This sequence comes from Pagrus major, assembly GCF_040436345.1. Classification (NCBI taxonomy): domain Eukaryota; kingdom Metazoa; phylum Chordata; class Actinopteri; order Spariformes; family Sparidae; genus Pagrus; species Pagrus major. The sequence continues at coordinate 38,493,419 of NC_133219.1, read as the reverse complement.
CCTTTTCCTACCATCCCATCCCAGTCATGTAGTGAAAGTTAATTTTCTGCCAACAAGAATCCTGAATTCTACTATATCCCTCCAGTCTACCTCATGCAATAATGTCCTTTGCTTCCAAGAATACCTTGAACAACTCCCACAAAATGTAGCTGAATCTATAGCTGTCAATTAAAGCTGAGTTTGTGAGCATATTAACATAGCCAGGAACATTATCATCACTGAGATGAAACCATTACTGTACAGATGGCTGTTGGTGGAGCTGGGTTCTGCTGAATCTCTGCCTTGTGTTCAGGGAGGAATTCAATCAGCCCCTCCGGGATAGACGGAGCAGAAAGCAGTGCACATATCACTGACATATGGAATATGCAAAATTTCAAGGAGACGTGCCCGAGGAAAGATACCATTGCAGGAATCTGATGAAAAAAAAAGAAGCGAGCTGCAGAGATAATTGTGCAGCTCACGCTTTAAGTTTTGATCAGCTGATGCAGCACACGCGACATGTGAGACGCCAAAAATGGGGATGGTCTATTATTTAAAAAGCAACATGTCCTGTAGGTGTTTGGCTTTCTGCTTCATTGACGCTCCTGAGAGTGGAGAAAGTAGTCTGTCTGCTCTACAATGTTTTTCTGCATGTGTGATTGTTGACCACTGGTGCAAAACGTCTCAAAGGAAAGTCCTTATTCTGAGGAACTAACAACAGGATATGATGTTCACCACTGACGGCTGACATCACTCAAACATTTTTCTGCCATCTAAGTTCCTGTGTCCACAATGCTGCACATGGATTTTGACTCTATGACAACAATATCTTGACAGCAGCCACTGTATGATCGCTACTTCCCCTTTGTGATTTATCTGACGTGGGGACATCAGAGCGAGGAGGATGTGGGTGCATGACACGATCCATAGCAGACAAAAATACAGTGAATGTTCTCGCCGATGCCAAGAAAAAAGAAATAGACTGATTACTTGACTGATGGTCAAGGCCTTTTTGAAAAGTTGAGTTGTGCGACCACGCAAAAAAAAGGCATGCTCGGATAAAGAAGACGCTGGGCGCTGCGCATTTTCAAACATACAGCCATATCATTAAGTCATGTCATAGGCCAGCCACTCTGAGGATTACAAACGGCAAAATACAAGTTACACTGAAAAAGCCTGCCTTTTTTTAACAGTGCTAAAATGTTCTGGAGTGCAGTCACCCTCTAACATATGCTATTTGATGGAGGCTTTCATTCAAAGTGCCTGATGGTACCATGAGCATACATATATTTTCAGTATGTGCAGCCCCAGTGGGAATCCACCCTTAACCCAGGCTTTGTTAAAGCAGTGCTCTCACCTCGGAGCTACAGTGTTTTACACTAACACGGTTCAAAAGTGTATCTAAAAGCACAGTCAGGAGTCTGTGCTTTGTGTCGGGCTGGATGCTCTAACGCTGCGAAGGCTTCTTTTCGCTGAAGTAGGAAGATTCTGGTAAGGATGGGCTCGTGATGAGAGACCACGCTGTGTTATAGAATCTGCATCCAACGTTAATTCATTTTAAATCCCTTTTCAAACGTATCAAACCAAAAACAGAGATTCAATTTAGATCTGTAATCACATTTTGCTGGCTTAAGAAGGCAGCCTACAGGTTTGATAAATAATGTTTACCACCTGAAGCTAACCTGAAAATGAGAAACAGTCAAAGATATGAGGATATGAACTGTTGATTAAACCTGTATTTGACACTCAGAGAAAGTGAGTGAAAATAACGTGCTTAAAATAAATGTAGGCTACATTATTTGTAGCGGTACGTCCTCGTTCTAAACTACTATGTGGCTAACAAGTCCACAAACAGTCCAATACTCACTTCTCTTTTGATTTCACCAACTCCTACAGATAGTCTGATGCTCTTCAGCTGCTAAATGCTCCACAAGCTAGTCTAGAGTTCACCTCGAAAGTATGAACTTTGCTGCATCCAGTTAAAGAAGGACAAGAAAGAAAGAAAGAAAGATGTCCATGTGAAGTAATGCCAGAGTCATCTTTTACCCTTCAACCGACCCAGAGATATAGAGATGGCCCTGTACTCTACCGGTGTGTAAATTCTCTCTCCCATTCTCCGGAAAAAATAGTCAGACAGCCATTACTTGAGTTCAAGCATCAGCTGTGACCAATATCAGTCAACAAAAGCGAGCGTGTGTTTGATTTACCTTCTCTGCAGTGGATTCTGTGCACAACCGCTGTGGCCACCATCAACTCTCACTTACTTTAAACATACTTCAATGATGCCTTGAAATAGCTCTCCCCGGAGCTCGTTTTATTACCTTGACAAATCTTTCTGCCGTTCCACTGCTTCATCACCTTTCATAATCTCTCACAGCCTGGGAGATCAGCATGGGAATGATATTTTCCACGTGAGGCACAGGGGCAGCAAGACTCTAATGGCATTAAATGATTCGTAACTCAGTTATCAATAGTAATGTCCCTCAGGAGGAGAGTTCATTGCCTCGGCTCTCTGTGTAGATGCTGCTCGAGGGGTTGATGCTCGGGAGGAACGTGTAGCATGAAGATGCATATTCATAAAGCAGAGTCCAGATAAGGGTCCTGTTTTTTTTTTGTTTTCCATCTATCGAGCCAAAGTTTACTGCGAGTCAATTAGTTTATGATCATTTGATTACAGCCACCCCGTGGAGATGTCTTGTAAACAAACTTGGTTACATTTACGCCGAGTGTTTCTCACAAGAACTGTGACTTGCAGCTTCATAATAGTACACTTAAGTGCAATATTTCAATTTACCACTCAATATTACAGTTCACCCAACTACATTTGTTCCTGTGCAATATCATGTGTAATTATTATATTATTCTATACACACACACACACTTGTTATGTAATAATGCACATATACTCACAGTCTATTTTACATTTCATTACCTCCTTCAATGAGGACCGTTAGTTGGTTTGTCAGCAGGATTACACAAAAACTACTGAGCAAGCTAATAATTCCATAAATGAGATATTCTGCTGTTTTATGCATCAGTTAAGCTGATAAATGAGAGCAGTGGTCATCACAGTCACCAGTCTACCGTGACTTCCCGATGAAATCCAGCATTAAAGAAATAAAGAAATTCAAACTCAGAATTTTAATATTTACGATATAAATGAGGTAATTATACAAACTCAGAATATCTATCTTTTAGCCACATATAAACAAAGTAAAACAGTATACATTGTGTTGTCCTTTAAGGTCAGTTTGTGTATTCAGTTTATTCAGTCATGAAAACAAAGAGAGTTTGTTTTGCCATTAAAAATCAATCAATGAAGATCTTTCCCTTCTGATTAAAATGTCTTCATCAAAACTACAGAGTGCACCTTTAATAAAAATCCTTATCTAGCGAACAACAATCTTCGGTGAAACCCAACTCTGCCACCTTTTTTAATCTGTGTTTATCAGTTCTTGCAAATCACTTGTGCCACTGGTTGTTTACTGCCTCACAGTTGGCTGGAGTGTGTATCCAGTCACCTGTGACCTGATGCAAATGATGTACAGCACCTGATACAGACAAAATGAGCGCCTGCTGACCAAAACATTGGTCAGCAGCAGCACTACAAACCCCACTGGAGTATTTAGGAATGTACACCATGTATACATTACATCAGGTGTAAACACTGAGTTTCAAATCAGGATTTTGAATTAAAGGTCCTCTACAAAAAATTACTTTCAACCACAGAGGGCAAACAAACACTTTGACACACTTAAAATGAATGCTTCAAGGCCCTTAACATATCAGTTTAATTTCTGCTTTAACGGTGCATATTATCAGATAGATTTGCAATGAATGTAAATATTACAAAATAATTGCCACACAGAGAGCCTGGAGGAGTTTCGAGGAGTCTGGTGGCCTTGGGGCAGTTGCACAGGGATCCTTGACTAAACGAGAAGTAAAAGGTTGAATTCCACAGTCTTTAATAAAAGATTCTGCTCTCTGAAAAAGTGTCCCTGAGCAGGATACTATCACTCCACTTGCTTGTTGAAACGCTCGCGTGGGTGCGAGAGGAAAATGCAAAGACGAAAATTACTCCTTGTATATGATGATTGTAGTGGTTTATGAGAAGAAGAACGTCTCTTCAAGATTACATAATCATGCACAACCCTGCTTTCAAGTCCAGGGTTAAAAAAAAAAAATCACAAAACTCACATCATTAAGACTGTTCATGAGGACAATTTTTCCAGCAGTCGTTCTGCATGATCACGAAACAGTCGAAGGTAATCATGTGGTCCATTTGTCTGTTTTCCTCACTTGGTAGACTCACATGGAAATACATCATATCAGCAAGAGTACCAGCAGCTTTCCTTTTGCATTGAATATGTATGAATACAAATGCAAACTCTCAGCATGGGCGCGCAAGTACAGAAGACATTTGATTGAAGGCGGTATCCACACCACCAGAAATGTGACACCATGGATGATGTGTTGAAAATGAACGCAACTACAGGAGGCATATTGATGGGAAATATTTCTCCCCAACGGAGAGAAATGGTTATCATTTTACACTCCTGCAATATTACATCTAGAGTTTGAAGCAGTGGGAAAAAAGGTGGAGGTTTTGTGTGTTTGTCATTTTGCAAAAAGAGAAAGTGGCATCAAAGTAAATCACAAACTCCTACTTTTTAATGTTTTGAAAAATGTGTTTTACTTGAAGGCACCATCCTTATAAAGAAACCACACCACACAGGAAAATAAGAGAGCCGTGATGTTCATGGATACCTTCCCTCAGGACAAAATTCTCTTTTAGTTACTAAAGATCCTTTTGTTGATAGCAGCAGTGGCGAGGAGTAAACTTGAAAAATAGCAGCACCCCCAGGACTGGGATTTAATTTCTAACTTTGTTTAAGAAAAAAAAATGTTATGAATGTGATGCAATTTCAGCCAGCATATTTCTGTAGTATAAAAAATCTAATTTCCAGAGGTAGTTTTGTGCTCCTTTATTGTGTGGAGATCAATAAAGGTGCCGATGGAGCTCCAGTGGTGCGTGTGCAGCCGCCGTTTACAGGAAGACGATGGGAACTATACACAAATATTAGGTATGAACAGCGTTTATGTCATGAATATAGAGCAGGCCTTGAGGCTGGGTGTTTAATAATGGGGAGAAAGTAGGTATGAGGGACCTTGAAAAAAATTGTTTAGTGCTAGCTAAGACCACAAAACATCATTTTGCCTCCCACTGTCACCTCCAAGAAGGTGACCCCAAGACACAGCGAGGACATTATACGACGCAGATTATTATGCTTACTGTATGTCGGATCAAGCCTCCCCGTGTGGAGGGTTTCATTTTATGGACGGCTCTTATACATCTGTTTATAGCATGGGAACAAATAAAAGCATTACTGCGCTGAAATGACTGACTGCTAACTGACTGTAATATCCTGTGAGCGCTTCAAACATTTAACAGCAGACTGCTGAGCCTGCGAAAAAAATATGTTTATTAATTTTTTACACACAAAAATAATATATGTAATACACCCTCATGAATAATGCAAAAGAGCAAAAATGCACTTTTGTTCCATTTTCACTTAATTCAATTCAGCTTGCAAAACTAACTTCACATTGTTTGTCTTTATCACCGTCTCCTTAAAAAACAATAATAAAGTTTTCTGTTTTCTGGGTAAAACAACATTAAGAAAGAAAAAAAAACAACAGCGGCATAAAACAGATTTTCTTCTCTTATTTACATAATCCATTTGACACCTTCTGCTTTTCTTCCCTTCTCCCACCACCTGCAATACTGATGAACCTATAAGACTCCCCAGTCCTACTGAGCATGTATTAAATCAAGTAGTTGTTAACCAAATCAGTGCTTTTCCATGTACTGCGAGTGCTGGAGACAGCGGAGGTGATGGGGAAGCACTGAGCGTCTCCGTCCCCAGAGAGCCTTTGCCGATGATATGCTAATGCTCTCTTCACATGTCTGTCAACTGCTGCACGAGTGTACCTTTGCCGGGAAACTAATCTGAGTTTTATTGGCCTGCCAGAAGGAATTTATACATTACTATTAGATTACCGGGGTTGGCAGCTGTACAGTGCGCAGAACTAATGTACTCTGTCACAGATTGTGTGCATAATGAACTTGGGAGGAAAGTAGCCAAGGCAAGTCCAGGAAAGCATGCAGTTGTAATAACACCATCAGAGGCCTGGTTCTAGTCAACAAGCAGGGAAATAACATCTGTCTTGATGGCAAGAAAAAAAGGGGGAGTCATCCTTTAAAACAATATGCCTATACAGCATTTCAGTCGACAGTAAGTGGAATCCTGCCACGGATTCAGAGAAATTGTTCTGATCAACAGTAATTGAAAGGGGAAGAGTTTATGTAGACACAAACAAGGGAGTCATTTCCACTGGGATGCAAAAGTGCACGGCCTCCGTCAACACATTTGCAGTTTCAGATTTACTCAGCAAAAATGCCTCCAAACATCTCGAAAATCTCAGGCTGCCCAGCTGCTGAAATACAGATGAGGGTAGCTCCGAGTTAATAAAGATGTCTGTGTGCTCATAGGTTGACTTGGATTATTAGTGGATGCTCATAGCAATAAACTTTATGAGCAGCAGCCAGTTCTCTATTGATATTTTTAATTGTTTAGCTACGTATTTATTTTGTTGCCCCAGGCGTTGCCTCTTTAATTCTTGATTTTTGCAAATGGCCAGTGTACATTATCGACATTCAAACAAATGTAAAGGCACCCAAGTTAGCTGAACAGCTAGTCTTAATCAGCATTACCTTAGCTTAATCCTACAATAAATAGAAATAATACAGCATGTACAACAGTCAACTGCATTATATGTGTCTTTTAAATGAAATAAGAGGGCGTCAGTGCATCGGTGTGTCACATTTTTGGAGTGTCAACAAGCCGTTTCCTGGCATTAAACTTAAATGAATGATATGACGGGGACTCTGAATTCCACTGATGTGATGCTCTGTGGTTACTTACAGGCTCGGTGGAGGTTGTTTGGCTGCATGCTGGCTGAAAAGTAAAAAATTCAGACATGGAAAGCAAAACAAAAAAGGAATGCTGATACATCTGCTGCATGTAGAGTACGCCTGTAAAGAAACTAAATACAAATTTTATAAAAATGTGGGTTTTATCTTCATTGCTCACACCATGGCTAAGGATCAGTTGTGATAACATTGTAACCTAAATGTAATATGGGTTCTTTTGTAGTCACCAAGGGTGTAGCGCTTTTTGTTTAGGCTGCACACGCGACGCCCGCTCAGTCAATGAAAAGATGTTTTGCTGCCTTCATCCTTACTAGTAAATGTTAGCTAGCTATAAACCTTAATTCACAAAGACAATTTTTAAGGTGGGACATTTTCTTGAATGCAGGGCTGTAGCCAGGATTTTATAAATCCTGAGGTCAGGTGTAAGCCTACTAGAAGGAGCAGCATTAAAAAGGAATTAGAAAATCTCATTATTAAAAAAATCTTAAGCAGCACAATGACTCAGAAGAGACTTCTCTCTCATGCTACATGACTGAGTTATTGCCCTATGATCCTCGGGATTTATCGAGTTTCTTTAAAGCAACCAGGTACTGCTGTGTACTGTAGCTACAAGTTAGCTCCGCTGTGTTTACACTGCTATCACGGCAGCGTTGGACCCCCAGGTGGAGGGAGGGGTTCCTCAGGCAGCAGGCCTTATAACGAGGCCACCCTAAAGACATCAACAATACAAACACGCATTCATAAGTGTAACGACAGTGGGAGAGAGAGAACAAGAAAAAAAACTCGGGATGCGTCTCCTTCTGTGAGGGCGCTGGGGAAAGACGGGGTGTGGAGCATTATCATAGATAGAGAAGCGGGCCAACTGCCCGGAGATGTAGTCAGCATGTTGTATCAGAGAGACTGTTCAATGAATCACACGTTGTGCAGCTGCTTAGGTGATAAATACACAAGCATGAGGTCTAACATACAAGATAGGAGTCATTGTTGGTAGGGCCCGGCCTGTATTTCATAGCCGGGCAGCCCCGGTGATGGATGGCTCCGGCGCTCGGTAATATTTCTTCCGCAATCTCGGTTCAGACATTATGTTGAAAGTGCAGGGAGCAGTCCACTGTGGAGGTAAAGTAAAGGTGGGACGAGAAGGGCCCGGCGAAGGAGCAGCTCACTTGTTCGTGTGAAGCAGGCCCATGATTAGCTGGGAGAGAAATTAGATTATTCATGAATCAGTTGGGTGGAATGCTAAAATGTTCTGCTTGGTTTCAGACTGAATAACAAAATCAATCAGGTCTTTTCAATACGGCTTTTTCAAGCGTTCACATGATATTCCTTTCGACAGCCACCTGAAATTTCACTAAAAAACCCAAATGAGATTTTCTTTGTCTGCGTGTGTGTGTGTGTGTGTGTGTGTGTGTGTGTGTGTGTGTGTGTGCGGTAATCCACTTCATTTTTTGGGCGAGGTAAATAGACAACACTTTGAGGCAACAAAGCGAGCCACAAGGTCCAAAATGTATTCATGTGTACACTTGTTTCCTGGCAACATGTTCCCAAGAGACAATAACAACAACTCCTTGAACAGTGTTGCCCTTCATAACAGCACAGCATTTGCCTTGTATATCACTTACTGTCAGAGATGAACTCCGGAGGCAATATGAAAGATGCTAAAGGGGAACAGTATAAATAATGAAGGATAAAAGTAGAAACAGAACCTAAGGTAGGGTCTTGACACCTTGTCCAATTATCATCCTTTTTCAAACAACAGCTGACAGCTCAGATGTAATCACTTGACAAGCCTGCGCTGCAACAACACACGGACCCAGCATCTGAACACCCACACAAGGAAAATGACATGTTTTCACAGGCAGACTCCATCACCTATGATTGCACCCCAAAAATGGTGTCCACATCCACCGGCGCTCTCCGTCAGTGTCACTGAAACTCTCTCGCCCTCCTTTTTTTCTGACGTCAAGCCGAACGAGCGAGGCTCAGAAGCCAGACATCGCTCTTGGCAGCACACCTTTTTATTTTGCCTCTGCCCATTTATTGGACGTGTTTCTCTCTTATTGCGTTTCTCTCCGGCTGTCCGTCCCCTCTCTCAAACTGCATCCAAAAAATAAATCACAACCCCCCGAAGGGTTCTTCAATGAAAAAAAAAAAGAAACCACGGTAGAGATACTTTAAAGCTTACAGCAGCTTTGTTTCCTACATATGAGCTTAAGCCAATTTCATACAAAATGTACACTGACAAGAATCTATATTTTATCTCCAACATCCCAAAACTTTTCTTAAACGAACATTAATATGAGCATGGGCACGGGAAGCATTTTAAATGTGGGTGGGACAATTTTAATGGAGGTTTTGGGGGAATTTTTTTATTAGAGTAGATATAATTTCTTGTAGTCTGGTGCCTTTTAACAGGTGGTTTGATACTTTTATCTGGCTATAGTAGGCCTACATTTAGCAATTTTATCCAGAGGAAGTGCCCCAGATCACATATTTGAAGATATTAAAAAGCTAAAACTATGTAAATTGATTCAATGACTAATTTGTAATAGCGTCGTGGCACAGGTTCATGATAGACTGCACCTTCTGAGCTAAAAAGTGACACAATTAGTCACCAACAATGACTTTTTTTCTATTTCATAAATTCTATAACCTCACATCATTACAAAGTGCCCAGTTGTGTCGTCTAATGTAATGGTACAGTTAAAAGATTTAAAAGATTATAATGAAAAATGAAAGCTGACAGCTGGAGCCCCTCTCCGCCTTTAAACCCGTCATCCCGTTTTGTTTAGTTCACTTGTTCCTTGTTTTTTCTCGTCATTTCATCCCATTTTCTTACTCTGCCTCTGTTTTAGGCTCATTTGCTATCTTTCGTCCTCTTTCCTGTCATGTTTCCCTTCTTCCTACCTAGTTTCTTTTTTTGAGGCTGTTTGTGGTCACAGTGTCTGACCCACCTTAACTCAGCTGCCTGTCATCAGCCGCCTCAGTGCAAGGCAGCGGTGAAAACGTGGTATGGATTTTCATTAATTTGGGCATTCTCTCAATAATCAAGCAGAATGGATTTAATAGCTAATGACGCACAGAGGCAGCGCTCTGAAATGAGCAGCGAGTGGACGGACCAATGCATTTTCAACACATACATCAAAGTCTATTTACAGTACGACTGTTACTGCAGCATTTGCAAACAACAGTCAGAACCTTCTGTGGCTGCAAACGAAGCTGTGAAGCCTGATTTATGGCGGGGCACTCCACACTTTTTGATGAAATATTTTGTGCCAATACTTTGTAGCCTACTCATGGTGCCCAATTTAAGCACTGACATTCAGTAAAAGACCCCCAGTGTTTAATGAGCGCCAACTTCTTTTTTCAGTCGTTCACAATGAGGAGGGAGTGTATGCAGAAGCTTGCAGTCAGCTAGAAAATAAAAGGCTGCACCTATAGCGCCTTTTTTCTTTTTTTTTCAAGGCGCCTCACCTTTATTGTGCGGCTGCTCTGAGTGCTCCTAGTTAAAAGATCTCTGAACACAGAAAGCGCCAGCAGCTTATACTGGTGAGCCGATATGTTTGTCCTTCATGTTTAGGTTATTAATTAATAAGATCTGTTGGATTCAACATTAATGGTTATTGAATTCCATAGAGGATTTTCAGACTGTAAATAAACTGCTGATTTTACCGTATTTTGTGTCAACTACCTTTTAGCTTTATACAAAAATGTGTGTGTGTGTGTGTGTGTGTGTTAGCTGTAGTGACTTGAAGCCATGTTTGACTTAAACAGGGCAGGCACTGATACATGAAGCCCCCGGGAGGCCATTGTCAGCAGAGACATTCACTCCTCTCCTGACTTTGTCTTCACCTACTACAGTGTGTGTTCATCCAGTCGCAGAACCCATATTCTGAGTTATTAAAAGACCAAGATCAATACAGCGTTTGAAATCCACATTGCAAAACTGAGATTTAAAAAGGTGCCGTATGTACGATTTTTTTGTTTCACACATGCAAAAATTAACACAAAAAAATGTGAACAGAAATTATGCAGAAGATGTCTATGTATTGTGTTGCAGAGATATCTACTGAAGTTAGCGTGCTAACCAGCTATCCCCTCACAGTATAGGGTGATAGTCGGATAATAAACAATGCCAACATTCCCCCGGTGCTCCGAGCTCCCAGTCCAGGCAGAGTCAGCTAATACGACCACTAGCTGCACCGTTAGCTGAGCTTATTTGCTAATGACAGCTGCAGTTAGCTACTCTGGTGATACGCTGCCCTCTGTTGGTCTGGAGTGTGAATTTGACAGGTGGCCAAATTCTTACATATTGCACCTTTAATGTAACATCAAATTGAACCTTAAATTTTATTACCGTGAAGAGAAAATTGTGAAAAAAATTACTGCGGAGCACAAAATGTTCCATTTTTCATCAGCCACATCGTGTCAGGTATGCACACGGCATCCCTAATAAGTTCAACAACTATCTTATTAAATATGAATTTGCATTCTCCAGACAAATCTGACTCACATTAGTTAAACAGCTTATAAGTTCCTCTCCTCTTACGCAACCTATTAAAATGTTTCTTGGAAGTTTAAGCCGGGAAAGCTTCTCTCAGTTCTACTGGGTTGTGGAGCAACTTATATGAACACCTATGAATAAGCTCTTTGTCCCACTGTTCCCCCACAGTACACTGTGAAGCCTCCATGCTATTTTACAGATGTACCCTCTCCCTCAGTGCAGCTGCTCAGGCTTTAAAGAAGCAATTAAAACAAGACATCCTCCTGGAACTTCACTGGGCTGCTCTCCTCATATGTTGCCATAGATAAGCTGCTCAAACGGCAAGCCTATTTTTCTACCACTCAAGGCTCGGGGCGGATGAGAAGGAGAGGAAGGAGGGGGGGAATAACACCCTCTTTCTGTAAAGCTTCGCCACCAACTGCAGGGGCCGAGTCGCAGGGTAATCGAGGCTAACGATTATCTTAATCAGCTGATCACACATTGATCTTTGGCTGCACGTCAAAGACATTAACATTTTCAATCGATAGAATTTAGTGTGTGATTGTGTTTTTTTTGCCAGTCATAGAGAACTGAGAAAGACTTTGGTCTGGATCTGTGGGTTATAATTCAACAGAGACATATCTCGGAAATGTTTTCGTTATCTTTTACACCCCCTGCTGTCTTATTAGAGGTGACTTAAATGTTGACTTTGGCACAAACCTAAAAACTTCTGTTATTTATTTATCTTTTTTTCAAATATAAAAAGCATCATGCTGCAGTGTCCTGTAGAGGCCATTACCATGGGTAGCCCAGCTGGCGGAGGCAGATGAGAAATGGCTCTGGGACCTGCCCATCTATCACAATCTGCCCCCCTTTTTCATGGAGAATCCATCACCTGAGATTTGGCCCGGAGTCACTCCCTCACCCAGGTAATTTTCAGCCAGGGAGGGAAACTGAGCCGGGTCAGGACGTAAGGTTTTACTCATAAAAGTGACCTCAAAGGTACAGCGAGAGGCGGCTAGATGGGCAGATTTACCCCCTCCTGTGCCTTTTACTCTGATGACAGTATAAACTTAGATGTGGGCTGTATATCTTACTGACCATAACGGTGTGTTGTTCAAGCGTAAACACAATGCTCCTGGTGGTTAAAAGACGCTTGGGATTTTTTTTTTATCATTGACATATTAAACCTCCTAATATTGATCCGTCCCTGCGTCTCTCTTTCTCTCTCTCTATCCCCGTCTTCAAGTTGGGTTTAAGATATATGGACCCCTGACCTCACTATCTGCTCCATCTGGACAGATCAAAGATTGCCAATCTTGTTCAAAGAGTGTTCCCCCACAGGCACTGTAGTGAGACAACACAGACCTATACACATAAGTTGTCCATGTCACCAAGCGTATCGAAAACATTTGCGACACAACAGCTTTTTGTGGTCTCTATTACTGGTTCTCCATCTGCACTTTTAAATCAAGGAACACATGGAACGAGTTGAAAAGGAGACAAATAGCTCAGACCTTTAGTAGGTTACATTTATCAACAGACACAATCTGATTTAAGTATCCTGGGTGCCACTGGGATTGAGCACCTCGCTCGTGTGAACCCTTAAGGCTTCAGTATGCTTGAAATGAACTAGGTTGTACGATGTGTCATTCCATCACAGCGTGTTGTCCAACCTCTTGGCTTCACCACTCTGCCTCCACCGTGTCTCTTCTTGATGTTACTGTAGCCTGGTCCGCGGCTAGTGAGGGTGAATACATGTAAACGTCACATACCGCCTCTCAGGTTCTTTGACAGTCCTGCAGCTCCCACTTTACATCAGCTACTCTTGTCAGTGTGCTCAAACTGGACTTCTCACAAGTCAAAAGTAAGTTGTTCTGTGCTCCAGTGGAACATCACATTGTGTGATAAGCCACTTGTGCTATACCAAAGACAAAACAACCTGAGGCATAAACAGTGACTGGAGCAGCTTTTAACTACGTGAAATGTGCTTAAATAATAATCTCTCGAATGAAATGAAATGGCAAGCTTGCCTCACAGCAGGAAGGTGCCAGGGCAGTTTGCATGTTCTCCTTGTGCTTGCGTAGGTTTCCTCCAGGTACTCTGGTTTCTCCAACCATCAAAACATGCACACTAGGTTAATTCTCCAGTCATCGACCAAGGCACTGGCTCAGATCTGGAGTTGGTCCCCGTGCGTGACCACTGCCCACTGCTCCCTCGGGATGGGTTAAATTCAGAACACCAGCTTCACCATTTTGTACATTGTATGATATGTAATTAAATTGATTCTTTAAATTCTTCCATAACTAGATTGTTGCTGTTTCAATACAGCTTGATAGTTTGAGTTTATTTGACTGAAAAGCTCTATAGCTTGTATATTCCCAAGGGAAATTTGTAAGAAAAGTGGATTTTTTAGTCTCATTCCCAACTCGTCAAATACTGATACTTTGGGGTGGCGACCATCCCGACCTACTACCCCAAAGTGTCAATCCACAGGACCTTTACAGAAACACACATTCCTAGGCTGTGTCAGGACTCTGTGGATGGATGTCTGGAGGAGGAGATGGGAGCTTTGCACCATGTATATCTTTGTGGGCTACAGTCCAGTGGAGTCAAACTCACTGGAGCTTTCACTTTACCTCTGCTGATGAGCGACCATTCCTCCGTTGAGGCATGGCAGGGGGGGTTGTACTGGATTGCTTTGGGCTTTCCTCCCATGAGGAACCACGGATCTTCAGGCAGGGCTGAAACAACCATGGGCTGAAATCATGTGATAATGGAGCCGGGCCACAGAGGAGTGGGAACAATGTCTGTTACTGGAGTGGGGGTGGTCAGGGGAGTGAAATGGGCCGGTTGTGCTCCAGTTGCCACAGCCAGAGGAGCTCAGGGCTATGAGGAATTTTGCCTTGGATGTGGCAACGGTTTTTCCAAGATGAGCTCGTCTTCCGGACAAGCATTGCTGTTCTTTCTGAGATTGTCACTCAGAGCCACACTGCAGTTAGTCTGTAAAAGTGCTTAAAGGTTAAAAGTCCTCAATAAAAGTGTCCGGCGAGCCTAGCACTCAGGCTGGTAAAAAAAACACAATTAGCTAGCAGCAGTTGAGGCAGTCCAGTAGGCCACATCTTATTATTTGACAAAATCCATGCATACAGTGATCATGTGCTAAGATTGATCTGTTTCAGAAAGTTTACAAAAACTCCCCTTATTCTGACATGAGAAAGGTGTGGAGGTTTCAGGGGCAGATCCATCGACAGAGGGTCAGTTGTCCTGGGCGCTGGGTCATATATGGACCTTAAAATAATCTCTAACCAATTAAAATAATCTGCTGGAGGGGCCTTTGGAGATAATCTTGTCCTTGGCACAAGCAAGAAATCAACAACCCTATACAGAGATTGTTTGAAGGATACTGAGGCCTTCAGAGGAAAAGTAGGAGGATGTTAGGGTTATCAGCTGGGAAGCTGATGTTACTTTGAATTAGACCCACAGTACCAACACAGTACACCACAACAAATTCTGGCACCACCATACCAGCTCTCAGCACTAATCACGTTTACATTGAACTACGATAACTGAGTGATAGGGAAACTCAGCTGACGTGTAGAGAGTTGACGAGCTCCGAAACTTTTCAAAGTCATTGGCTGTCAGTGGCCAATCAGATTACACTGCTTCCAAAGTGATTTTGTTCCACAACCAAGAGCTTTGCCCGTCAGTGCAAAATCAATGTGAAGTTGATTACAGCCATTCAAAGCTTCCCAGTCCGCTACAACTTTGATTTGAAAGGCTACAGGAATAAGCATCTCCAAAATAATTTTGGAAAAGGCTTGCATGTACTGCATCGTTTGGATTGATGGGTGAGCTAGAAAGCGAAAGCATCGATTTTTCACTGTTTATTTTCCATTACAGCTATCCAATTAGCACGTGTACTTTTGTGAAAGGTAATACTTTGTTTTGTTGTCCTGTATTTTAATGCGGACCCATGCATCGATGGAATCTGAGCCACTAGCACTACATTCAATCTGTCAAAACAGAAACAAGCCATCAACCAAGCTGCCCGCAGTGTGAACAGGAGGCTTACTTGGCTTGAAACAACGCAGCCCAAAAATTTCCAACCTCAACCTCTCTCTCAACTTCAGCCTTCAACCTTTCGCCTTGAGGCAGAGAGATCAATGCACAGAAAATGAAAAACACAAACTTGGGTCACAAAACAAAATGAATGGGCTCTCTTTCTACTTTCTATGGTATTTTCACACCATCTGTAAACCTAAAGGGGCATAAGTGAGATTTTTACTTCCCCCCAGCACAAAATGAATCCGCTGGGACCCATATATTACTTAATGCCCCGAAAAGAACCAGCAGCAGCAATGATGTTGCAGTAACTGGGCGCACATATAGCAACATCAATAGGTGATTGTAGGTGATGGATAATGTTGGCCAAACATTCACCTTCAGCCAACTTTTTCACGCTAACGAACAGGAAATAGAAGCAGCTGTGGTCAGCATCAGCATATGAACGGGCTTCCATCGGCTTATTTATCAAGGTACGTGTGCTGTAAACACACAGTCGGAGGCAGTTTTAACCATTATGACAAGAGAACATATGCATTTACCAGCAAAGAACAACAGGAGAGAAATAGCGTTAGGTAATCATTTTCCAAAGCCGTGTTAATTATGAGTTTGTTTACCACGTTGAGGATTACAGATGGAAACTGAGCCCTTTGGAAATTTCCTCAAGCCTCATAACAGACAATGATAAAATGATTTACTACCTAAAAATACCAGCAAACACGTATTTGGCTGCCACGTTCTGTCAGTCTGAAGTCAAGAAGTCAGACGGTGTATTCCAGAGCACAAAGAAAGAAAAAAATCAATCAAATAAATCACTCTGTAAACATGAGAGGCTTCAAATACTCCCAGTCTCCATATTGTTAAAGAAGAAATCACCAGTAGTACACCTCTCATCGTCTGCATCATCATCTTTGTGGATCCCATATCGGGGATTAGGCTCGGCATTTATTAGATGGATTTCAAACCTTGCCTGCGGGCAAATACAATGGAACAAACAATCATAACCCTGGTCTACTGGATACATATCAAGACAGCACATGACAAATAAGCCTGTCAAAGCTTATTTTAATCTTTGTGTCTCAAAAGATACAGTCGCCCCTTGAAAGCTCTTGTTCATTATATCAGTTGTATATGTTTTGAAATATGTGACGGCATCATTAAAACATTAAAAAGTATAGGGTGCAGATTACTGCCCAATCATCCCTGGCTGACAGCAGGATATCATCCATGAGAACTTGATTTTTCTCAACGTAAGTATGGCAACTCTCCAGAAGGCTACTATAATGTTATATTGAGATCATTATATAGTAATTATTGATTAGTTTGTCTATTAGCCATAAGGCAAATGCCTGTGAAGAAGAGTTGTTAAAGGGAAACCGATTATGAAATATCTTTACAGGTGTTGGGGAGTACTACTGCATATGTGAAAAAGTTTTAGAAAGCTTTTTTGTGGCTCCAGAGAGAGCTGTGTGAAGTCTGATGAATTGCTGAAGTTGAAGTGATGTCACTTGAGTCAGTGTCATGAGCTTACCAGAGCTGCATTGTGGGTAATGGAGGTATCAGGTTTTGAAAAAGGCAAATGAATGTGCTGGATAAAAAAGCAAATATCTATATGTTTTTACATTAATTAGTCCTTTATCAAAGGCTTAACTGTTCAGCAAGTAAAACATAACAAGTAAAATAAGGGGAAGAGAGGAATTTTCTTCTTGGACTCACCACCACTGATGAGCAGCTCCTCCAAATCCATTTTTGCATGACTCATCAGACAAACGACCACACAGGACGACTGTGAAAGCGGCTTGTTGTGTTGTTCTGGGGAGTGAAGCTGCTGTGTAGCCTGGTGGTACGGCAGCAGATACTTCTGTATCTTTGGCCATATGGCAGCAGGGGTGGCTGGGGTGGGTGTTGTCTTTAGTATCTTCTGGACTCGGTGAAGTGAGATGTCTGCACAAATGCCACTGATGCTCTGTAGATGGTACCAGTGATGTTGTGGGTGGTTTTAATCACCCGCTGTAGCGGTAGAGCCTTCCTGTCCTGGGCTGTGATGAACCATGCCAATTTGTCATGTTTCCAGCAGGATGCTTTTTTAAAATGGATGATTCTGGTTAGTGAGCGAACAGGTCAATGATGAAAACAAAAAGATGAGAACGTGGATGCTGTTTTTGTAGATTTGGAGATACTGGATGAACTTTTCGCTCAGAAACCAAAGCATAATGTTATTTTCAATGCTCCAAAAGACATTAACACCATATAAGACCATCCGGGCAAAGGTCAAACCTGCTGATTTAATTACGCAAACATCCCTTCAAATCTTGGGTCGCACACCTATAATCCTTCATCATTAGTTTAAAGCCGTTAAGAGAGATCCTCTGTCAATATTAATCATTCCCCAGTAGAGTGAATACCAGCACGGTAATTGAGGGCCTCATCGCTGTTTATTGTCTGTGGAGATAAACACTCTGCTATACCAAGTAACACAATCATTTTAATGTGGCACTCCATGGAAAATAAAAGTTGACTGTTCCTAATGATTCAAGAAATCATCAGCTGTAAAGCCAGTGTTTGGTGACTCATTTAATTGGCCACAGGGACATTATCACAATTAGTTAGCAGCTGACACCTTCACTGTCAACTGAGGGGTTTATTAAACGTCTTTATTGTTGGGCTGCACAAGTGGCAATCAGTGGTCATAGCTGAATAAGCTGAGTGAGCGAGCGCTTTCTCATACATATCAGAGGGTTTATTAATTCATAACCTCTCAGATGTTCCTGCAAATGAGGAAATAGAAGGGGAAGGCTGACAAGAGCCAACAAGTCAAGACCGGGGATAAGAAGGAATGAGCTTTCAAAAGGAGAGATACAAGAAAGCACTAAAAGAAGCGCGGGGAAAACTTCTTTTTTTTCAGATAAAAGAGACTGCTTTACCAACCGATAACAGGGAGAAACAGAGTGAGTGGGGAGTAAAAGCTACTATATTTAGACGGAGAGAATGGCTTTCGATGGATTTGCGAGTATGGGGGAGCTTTATAATTCAAACTGCTGCCAATTTTAAGAAACTGCCAGCCATCCGGCGCTTGAACTTTGAGATATCATCACTCAGGGAAAAAAGAAAAAAGAAAAATAGAAGAAAAAGTCATAGATAAAAAATTAAAAGCTGGAGTCGGAGCCAGGAGAAGTCCAGCTTGCTGAGCTGAATCAGTAATTCTCAGAGGATTAGCAAAGCCATAACTGGCAGGTATCTTCAAAACACAAACATTTTAAAAAGGAGTTCAAAGCAGGAGTGGTTTGAAATGTCTCATGTCGTAGCATTTAGTTCTTTTGCTCCTGTTTCTGGATGCTACACTCCCACCTGTCACTCCTGACGCCTCTGCACAGGTTTGTGACAACAGATTATGAAGAGGACCCGCAGACGACGACGTGGGCGATATGACTGGCGTGACCTCTGCCACTCGCCGCAGATTGCCTTGCAAAGTGTCAGATTTGCAAAAGGCTGGACAGGGCAAGACACTCGGGCAGCCATTCATTAGAAAGTGATGTGCCGCTCGGTGATGGGCTCCATCTCCGCACCTATTCTTTATTTTTGTGGCTCGGCCCTGTCAACGCCCCGCATTCAGCATCCGGCGTGTGCGCAGGTGGCGTGTGAGCTAATGTGAAATGAACAATCAGAAAGAGATCAGAGCAGGTGATATTTCTCTACCACGTTCTTTTCTCTCAGAATGTCAGACTGGTAAATCCTTTGCATATATCAAGTGATTTGAGCTGTGGTAGCCGTGAACCTTTTTATAGTGATACATCATCTGTGTCATATGCGGTGCTTCATATAGAGGCTAGTTTTTGTTGGAACCTAGAAGAGGGAGATGAATATGACATCTGAAGAAACTCATTATAGAAGAGAGATGAACACGTGTTGATGTTTCCGCCCTGATGTTCAGCTTTTCAAGGAACAGGGTGTAACTTAACGCTGAATTTAGCTCTTTTGTTAGCACTGCTGCGGCCTGAAAATCATGTTTAAAGGAGCAATTTGTAACTAACATTATCAACAGAATGTGGAGAAACAGTGTAAATTTTATGTCTACTGAAGTTAGCATGCTAACCAGGCCCCTGTACCTTCAGTTGGGAGGTATATGCTACATTTCACAAGCTCTTTTAACTTTTAGTGTAAAACATGAAACCAATAAACTCACAAAATGTCAAGAAAAGAAATATACATACTCTTATGGTCATCTACTGCATAAGAGTATGTAGATATATATATGTATATCTATTTACTGTGTGGCGAAGCAGCATGTAGCACTGACAGGGAAGCAGAGCGTTGTACTGCCAAACGGTACCGACAGCGAGACATATTTCAGCCAAATGTACGCTATATTTTGAACATTTTTGGTGCTAAACATTGCCGTCAGACAGCCCTTTCCTGTGGCACTACATTCCCTCAATCGTACAATGTCGTATTCCTATGCAAAAGTGTAATGGTAGCTAGCTGCAGTCAAGGACAGCTAGCAAAAAGAGCAGCAATAGTCAGTTACTTTGCTGGTATGCTGCTCCTATATTTATCTAACTTTGAGTTCTGGCCATGTTTCACAAATTACACTTTTAAATGTTGAATACATGTTCTAATTACAGGCACTTTTTGACATAAAGCTCCGGCTTATCTGATGTGTGATATGTGGCACATTTTAACTGCTCCCAATTAGCAGGACAGGTTCAAGAAAAGTTGTCAGCTGCTTCACAGGCTTTCCCTCTTGATTATCCTACCTGCTCATGAACACAAGCAGCAGATAACACGCCTCTGAAAGTGTTATAATTCTGCAGTTGGAAAAGTTACAGTTCAAGTTCTACAATCTAAAATGTGCCACAGTGAAACGCTGATGGATGGGAGGCAGGTGAGGCTTTAGTGTGCCTTTTTTTTTTTTTTTTTTTCTTTCCTGGGTCCACCCACCCAGCCTCTATTCACGAAAGACATCACTCATCATCTGAAGGATATATCCATCCCATTGATTGAAATTTTTTGTCTCCACTCTTACTCAAAAAAATCATTTTCCCACAGCAAGGTCATTGAGTTGGAGTGAACATCACACGTTTGGTTTGTGATGAGACATTAAAAGAAAACTGGTGAGTCAGGGGAAATTGTATTGAGTCTTTCAGAGGGAAACGGCATTGAAATTTATAAGCGTGAAAATGAGGAGGGGTGGAATATCGTACTGGAGAGGGGAGGGCCGGAGTGGGCCAAACGCCAACATTAATGCCGCATTGAAACAAGTATATCTTCAAGGTGATGATTTTTTAAGATTGTTATGTCTGAGCAGGATGAGAGTTGACATTTTGATATTCACGTCGTCTCTCACTGGAGGACAGCCGCACTGCAACACTTTAAGTACAATGCCCACTCAAAAACACACTGAATGCGTCTGCAAATATATGAGCGGAAAGGTTTGTTGGTTTCTCAGAGGAGGGCTACATTAACATCTCAGGTATATCCCTGACTCTAATCCTGACATAAGTATATGCAAGTGGGAGTACAGAGTAGAGCTGAAGGAGATATTTACAGTTGCGAGGATGTAAGCAGCAGCAAACACAACGTTTCAATCTGGTTACTGAATGTTTATTTTCCATAAGTGAATAAACAAACTGTTCTCAGAGGGAAATGAGGTCCAAGAACGATGTTTGAAGCTGGAAAGGTGGCAGGGTCGATGAAGATCTCTCTCTTCTGACTGGCGATATTTGATATTTAATTGCTTTCTATCTCACTTCTCCCATGTACAAAGTCCCATAACCCTAACCCTGGAAGTGGCGGGCAAATATGATGCTACAGAACAAGCGATGCACCGGCCAGCAAGGTTAACATGAGAGACTGGCACTGCAAGCTCGCACATCAACTTCAGCTTTACTTTAATTTGAGACCAAACGTTTTACCTGATTGCTGCTCCTGCAAGTCTCCCTCAGTGGCGTTTTTTTTTTCTCTTCATGACCAGAAGGATAGTTCCGCCTCATTAAAGTTGTAAACATTGACACTCTTTGATACGAGTGGGAGGCGGCGTAATTAACGGAGCCTCGGACCGGAGAGAGCATGTCTGTGTGGCTTCACTGACTGCGAGTGAGAAGATGCTTTCCTGCAGCAACGGTGCGAAAACAATGTCAGATATCTTTAATGCGACTACGAGGAGTGAAAAAAGTATTTTCGTTCATTACGAAACTATGGTTGGACACATTAAACTGTGGTTAGCCACCACAGTCTAATTAATGGGAACACTGCCTCCACATCAGAGACGAGTGCATGCGTGCGTCCTTTCTAACACTATATCAGTTAAACTACTATATAGATAAGCAGTTAAATAATGCCATACATAGAGACATGCAAAAAAAACTAAACACAAAGAGGCAAAACAATCCAAAAGTGTTGATCGCACAGTGTACAGAGGGGTGTCACAGGGCCCCCCTGGAGTCTGATTGGTTTCCTCTCTACCAGTGTCAGAAGCTAATTGGCTTATCATGGACACCCACAAGAGACTTCAAACGAGTACGATGAGACGCAAACAACCAAAAAAGAGACACAAAATGACAACAAAGAGATGAAAAATGCCTACAAAGAGTTGCAAAACAGCCCAAAAAAAGATGCAAAATGGTTACAGAGAAGAAAAATGACAACAAAGAGATGCAAATAACCAAAAAGAACACAGAATGACAACAAAGAGATGGAAAGTGACTACAAAAAGATTTAAAACAGCCAAAATGAGATGAAAAATGACTATAAAGACTCTCAAAACAATCAAAAATAGATGCAAGAAAAGAAAGAGACCAAAATGAGCTAACAGTGCTTCAGCAGAACACATACCAGCCATACGTGTGATCAGAAATGGGCCTCGATGATTAAAATTATTATTTTGTACCTCATGAGTTATTTTGTGTTGAACTGCTGTGACTTACCTTCTCTTTTTCCCTCAACCTGACTTCTCTACTTGAACTCCTCCTTCAGACTGTGATTCCCTGCGTTCCCCAGAGACTCGCCTGCAATTGTTGCATCCTGCTGGGTTTTTATTTGTCGGTGGAGGAAGCGGTAACAACTGCATTAGTGTCAGTAACAGCAAGGGAGCTGAAGTAGCATCTCTAGTTCAAAAACACAAGTCTTTCTTTTCTCTCTCTGTGTTGTAGTTTCTCTGCTTTCTGGTCTATTGTTGGCGTCTCTGCCTGTTTTTTAAATGGATTTTTTTCTCCGTGTGACTGTTGAATATTTAGATGTACTTGTGGGACTTTGATTTTGAAACGATGTTTATCAGTCTGCTTTGCACGGATGCTGTTAAACTCCATTGTAGCAGCTGGAATCATCTCGGTGTGATATTACATCGTCAGCTTTGGTCGAGACAAACACAACGCCACACAGGAAAAAATAGACTACAGCTATTCTTGTTTGTACCTTTCCCTTTTAAATCCCGGGCCACACTGACAGTCCCGGAACCAGCATTACAAACTGTTTACTGATAAAGTGACTGGATTTAATGCAATGTTGCATTCAGACCTTCAGCTCAGTTTTTGCCTTTGAAGGATAGAGACAGCAGCCGATACAAGACCTTGGCCCTTTTCCTTTGTGGTGAGTCATTTCAGCGTGGTAAGCAGGCGCAGATCGGCAGCCTGAATGCTTCTATCTATTTTTTCCTGTCTTTGACACAAAGGGACTGATTAAAAAGACAAAATTTATAGCCACCGGCAATGTGTTAATTCTTCTGCACTCAAGCAGTGAGCAGAAATTTCTGCTACTGCAGCTGACCCTGTTTGATGTAATTGTGCTCACACACACACACAGTGGACCTACAGTAGGTAAGAACATTTATTTGGCCCAAACACCTTCGCTTGTATAATAGTCGTGCCTTAGAAAATGATCTCTATGGTACCTCACACGGAAAAATCGTGTAATTTAGTCCCTGTCTGCTGTCTTCTTGATCAACGATTGTTCCTTGATGAAACAGAAATCACAAGTTCAGTTCCAGAGCTGAGTCGTAGCCCAGAGGATCATTTGTTTAAACTGTTAATAATGCATCAACAAAGCTCAACTGCAGCAGCAGTTGGTGACAAAACTCCCCTAAATTTGACCAACTGGGGTGCCAAACCCAATTTAAAGCACTGTTACAACAAAATCCTGTCGCAGTTTGAGGAAAACTGAGCTGGTTTTATAAAGATTGAAGGCTGTTCATCAGTATTTTGTAGAGAAAAGCGACTCAAAGCGTAGCCAACATTTCAAGGTCCTGAGGAAATTGAGTGGAATTGATGTTATCCTGCCCTCTCTCGCCTGTATAGCCTTGGCTTGTGTGTGAAACACAATACTCTTATCCTGCTCTTATTGTGAATCTGCCAGGTTTGCAACATAAAAGACACAAAATATGAAGACGGGCAGCCCCCCCCCAGCCACCTATAGATTGGACAAATAACCAATGTGGAATCCGAGGGGAGAATATTCTCTGCAGCGTTCCCCTCTGAATGTGTAAAGCCTGAACTAGATGAATGCAACATGAGCATGGCTGCAGAGTCCCCAGAAAGAGTAATGGCTGGCACATTTACAAGTTTCATGTTGTTAAGCTTGAGATCAAATACTTCACTTTATGTAGTGCTTTGGTCATTAATCTTGGCGGATTGCACAGACAGTGCCTTCCCTTTCCATTTTATTTATCATAGCTTCACACAGGAGCCTCATTCCCCCACACCAAGCAGTAACCTTAAGCACAGCACTGCTTCACGTCCTTGCCTTCAGCCTCACCACTCGTTTTAGGGTCACACATATTCTCTTTGTAACTATGTGAATATAATCTCTGAAAGGAGCTATATGGGGACCAATGATAGATCTCATTGACACCTGTAGTAAAAGTGCGAGAGCACAGTGTGCAGGGACGGTGTCAGAGGGGTGTCACACGGCCCCCTTGGGCTCTCATTGGTGTCCTCTCCACCAGTGTCACAAGGTAATTTATTTATTTACTTATCATGGGCTGCCACAAAGAGACTTCGAACAAGTATGATGAGACGCAAACAACCAGAAAGAGAGGGCAACAAAGAGATGCAAAATGGCTACAAAGACACACAAAACAACCAAAAAGAGATGCAAAATTACTAAAAAGGAGGAGGATATTAGTCATTGGTATTCAGTTCACATGTCTTTCAGTCAGGGGGTTGGAGTGGTTTTCATAATGTGTCACCATTTGTAATTTCAAATAGCAAAAATGTACCGATTTCATATAAGAATATTAATAGTTGTAATAAATTAACAATGTAATTATCAATAATGGCCTTTTTTTTTTTCATTGCTGAGAAATAGGCTCGTTAAATTTGAGTCTTCACACATTTTTTCTCATTTAACAAATCCCTCCTGTTTAAAAGTTTCCAAACCCCCCCTCCGGCAGTGCACACAGTTTATCATAGAGTCAGCAGGTATATGTTTTAATTCCACGTCGGCTGGTGATAATGTGATTCTGTGGCGGCTTTGGCTTTTGCAGGGAAATAAGTTGCAGCCCCACATAATCAGATTTCTCCTCCGTAACCCCGGCACAGATCTGTGAACGCTGATAACCCCAGTGAGCTCTGATGCATGGGTCTGTCTCATAATACGGGACGCATGAGTTTATCTCTCTGCTGTTAATGTAGGTTACAATACTTAACAAGTAACAGCCCCGACTTACTATCTGCAATCTGCACGAGGAATCCAAATCGGGATATTGACTTTGGGGTATTATAAAGACTATATTAAGTCAAGGCAGGGCTGTGACATTGCAAAGAGACGAGCTGATGAAACTGAGCCTATTCGGTGTCATTGCAGATCAATTGTGCAGACACAGATGAGATCCATCATTTGCACTTTTCCATCCTGTCGACTGTATCAGATGCGATCTTCAGCTTCTGTTCTCGCACATGACACTTTTTCTAATGCAGAGTGAAGTGAGCCTGGTGTTGTTTATACAGTCAGCTTATAGCGCTTCATGGTCCAACGACCACTTAGCAGTAATGTTGGTCACAGTCGTTGCTTCCCAGATGTGCTGGTAAAGAATCGGCTCAAAGACACGACACAGATTTCAATTCTGAAGATGTGAACCTTCATCCGCACCTGCCAACACTCCTGTTTGTCCCAACACCCTTCAGTTCTGTCTCCCGGGAAACTGAGTAAGTTGCATGGCTCTGAATAATCATCATGCAAACATCCACGTGTTTTGTAGGACTGTCTGTCATCACCCAAGTTGGGATATGGGAGAAAATTGTTCACTTTTCATAAAAGCATGGGAGCCAAAGATGGAGCCAGAAAAGCCTCATGGCAGCCATTTTACTTTCCGCCATAACTGAATACTACTCAAAATGAGTTAGGGATATTGAGATATGTGCAATAAAAGTCTAATTAAATGTGTTGCATTACCTGAACCAAACATGATAATGCAGAAAAGGTGACATCTACCCCTGTCTTGATGGTCACTGATTTTAATGATACCATGTACAACATCATAGATTGTTTCTGGTGATCATCCACCAGAAACTCATTGGATTGCCCAGTTTGTGCATGTCTACAGCTGCCTTTTTCTCAATGTGTGTCTGTGCTAATAGTAAAGGTATGTCTTTGTGAAACTTCAGTGTTTCCTCTAACTGAATTACCACAGTTCTGCCAAATAAGTGTTTGCAGTTTATATTATAATCAGGCATGAAATGAGCCAATCTTTAGTTTTCTTCTCAATGTTTTGTATTTCTGTATTTGTTAATATTCTTGTTGAGGCCTATAATTGGAAACTAGACCTGTGATTAATGATTTACAGATTGAATATACTGTATATAATTTTTTTTTTTTACCTGCCCTAGATTATAACCAAACCAGTTCATTTACCACGTTTTAATAGCTTTAAAGCAAGACGGCAATCAGTTTCTGGCCGAAGAAGAAGAAATTCAAACTCAGAGTTTTAATATTTACAATATTAATGAGGTCATAATACAAACTCAAAAATCCATAACTGAATTAACAAACGGTCCCCTATCGATATTGAAAGAATAGTTATTGATCCAGAAGGTGGAAATTTATGATAAGTTGATTTGTAGAAAAGCCTTAACAGAGTCATCTAACCATTATCTAACCCACTGACCATGTTCAGTGTTACAGCCCAACCAGCATGCACCCGGGGCCTATTTGCTGTGAGGTGACAGTGCTAACCGTTGACTCATCATGTTGCCTTGTCTGATGATCTGTTTTCTCTGTCTGCGTCTAAACGCTGCCTGTATATAAGTCTAAGAAAATACCCCAGCTTTGCTACTGGAATACAAAGTCACTCGTTATCTTTCACAATAGACATGTGTCAATAGCTAATTTAAAATATGTGTCTCTCTAACTTGAAAAAAAAATTATTTTGGAGAAGTCTCTCAGCTGCAGCCCGTCTTTGCAAAAATTCTGATTTTCTTGTCAAAGAAGTTATAAGGTTGCGGTGGATGTCAGTGCAGCTGGAAACTTCATTCTTGACCTTAGAAGCTGAAGTCTGATAAAAAAAAAAAATAAAGAAATAAATAAAGAAAAAGAAAGAAAAGCTTGAGCTGAAATGGGACCTGGACTTAAGATTTTCTTCCTTCTTCGACAGCCTGTGCTCCAGCCTCCTCTCAGCGAGAGAGTTGTAATTTGTGAGCATCTTGTGCCTCATGCTGCCTCTGTCTTTGTCGCTGAGTGCTCGTTGTTGTGGTGGGTTTTTGTTTTTTTGTTGTTCTTTTTTTTGGTCTCCATCTCTCCTGCTTTGGCATTTTTACTGTGGTGTTTTTGCACTACACTTGAGAGAGATTATCCCAACAGTGCACCCTGTGGCATCCTCCTTAGTCGGCTCTGCCAGGGTGGATACCCCTGATTATGCCAACTACCCGGTATCTTATCTTTGTTTTCAAACTGACAACAAAGATGCAGAAATAGAAGCTTTCATACACTGAAGAAACTGTCCTTTTTCTAAATATTAATGTTATATACATTTAAATATGTAACTTTGAACTCACTGAATGAATTAAAGTTGAAACACAGATGGGAGTTGTGTTCTTGCTGTTGATATCTTTTCTTTTTCGACCCAGCTGTTGGACTGAAGGTAGAAACGCGGCGGTACGAGTGTACAACAACATCTGTGTGGCGGCCCTTTTATTTGGAGCCAGCAGGCAGATTTGTCCTGGAGAAGGACGCAGCAGCGACTCCAGAGAGGTGTCCTGCCAGCTGATCGGTCAATGTTCACCCAACTGGAGGGCATGATCCCTGCCTGATTGACTTAAACCTTTGGCTGAGGTCAGCAACTGTACATTTTGTGCGTTGGTGTTGCTGTTGGTGGCGCTGAGGGGTCAATGCTGTTTCGTGCAGGCCGGCCGGTGGTGGGCGGTGGTAATTTCCATGCTAGTTCTGAGTCTAACCATTACAGACACATTCTGCCATTAAATATCTCCTTGGGAAGAGTCAACATGCAAAAAAATAAAATAAAATAAAATCATACTGCTTCAACCCAGCAAATGTTTGATGGACAGCGATGTGTGGGAGGCAGCCAAGTCCCTCCTCTTAGGTTTCTATGGCCTGTCAGCTCAACACCAACCTAACAAGCACAAAACAATCCCAATTTACCATCGGAGCCTGAAAACAATCCAGACTTTTACAGTTTTTCCTCCATTTTTCGAAAAACATTTTTATCGCCATAAAACATCCCCAGTTTGTTTCTTACATGAGGACAATTATTTTATGTGTGACAAGTTTTCTGAAGTTTTCTGTTTAATTATGCAAATGAGGTGTTATCTAGTTAAAAATGCACTAATTTGCATTTATTTCTAGAACAAAAATCAAAACTGGTTTTATTTTGTTGACATACTTACAGTGAAACTTGGGGGAATTTTGGACACTTTTTTGTGATAATGTTTCTATAAATTAGGCGGTAAATGATGACAAACCTTCAGAATATAGACAAGCATCAAGTTAAAGTTACTGAAGTGAGGATTTGTAAATATGGTAGAAGAAATGACAGATATCACCATGAAACTTCCCCAGTTCATCACGTACAGTAAGACAACTATTTGTGTTATGTTTAAAGGTGCACTATGTAATTTTGAGGGAGAAGTTTTAATCAGAAGAGAAAGATCTTTTTCTTTTTCTGCTGAAACAAACCAAACTCTTTGTTTTCATGACTGAATAAACTGAATAAACAAACTGACCTTAAAGGACAACACAATTTATACTGTTTTACTTTGTTTATATGTGGCGGACCCTGCCACCTCTCTAGCTTCAAACAGTGTTTTACTCTGAGAACAGCTTGTTTATTCACTTATGGAAATAAATATTTCAGAATTTGTATTATTACTTCATTAATGTTGCGAATATTCAAATCTGGAGTTTGAATTTCTTCTCCAAAACTGCATAGTGCCCCTTTAATGTTTAAATATGCAGTTGAGGTCCATTAATTAATGTGATTTAACATGTGATATTATGTCCAGAACAGAAATTTGAAGTAAAATAAACCTTAATACTAGTCTGACAGGAAGCAAAATAGCCCCAAAATCTTCAAAATTGGCTGATTTATGGAAAATGTTGTTTTCAAGTGTCTCCCTTTAAAGGAAAGTTCCACTATTTCTGAACCAAAGAGGCACCATTATTACTTCACCCTCACCACCTTCATTGTAGGGAAACAACTCTGAAAGAGCGAGATATATTGTGACAAATACACCTTCATACGTGTACATAACGTATTTCAAATGCTAGCCATTGTAGCTACCTGCAGGGATCTCCTACTTTGTTTCATATGTCGTGTGGTGCCTCTGCAGGGAAGAGATTTTAGTCCTGAGAGGCTTTGATTGCTCGCCTAAATGTTCATGATTGTTCTGTGTTGCTGTTGTATTATTATGTGTTGACTCCAGGAGGAAACGTTGATACCCTGTTAGCTTATAATGGGGATCCGATTAAACAACTGACCAAATAAGGGAAATAACCTTAAGAATAAGGGAAATTATTTGTTTTTCATGTCGATATATAAACATCAATGTCGTAGTGTTTGCTGGAAAGGTCCATGCAGTCCGTTTTTGAATCAACATCTGAGCAGCTCGTGAATGCCTTTAACTGGCAAACATGACTGGCTGGTCCCCAAAGCACAACATCAAACAGCTTCCCCCAATCAATAATTCACTTCCACTGACACCAGCCTGTATCCAGGTGTACTCTCCATACATCATTTGCTTTCCCGGTCGAATGAAACAATCAATTTTCACAGCCCTGCATGTTTTATAAGTCTAATAAAATCCTGGCACTGTCAGCTGAGTGCGGAATATTTAAGAGTTCAATTCATGGCGCTGCTGGTGTACCGAGGCCGGGCAACAGTTGAAAAGCCAGGAGGGACCAGTTGGCAGAAAGGTCAGGTATCAGCTACTCTGACCACGCCAAATGTCAGCAAGACAATCTGATAATTTGTGACCCCGGGGTGAGGAGAGAAATCAGAGAGGCTATATGCAGGATCTGTAAGAGACCCAATGCAAAATGTCAAGCAAATATAGGCTGTGATGAAGTGAGATGTCAGTCACACATCAGTGTCAGTATGCAGAGAGCGCACACACTGCGGTAAGTTGACTGTAACGCCTGGGTAATAAAAACAGCTCGCAGCAACCAGCTATTTATTCTCCTGATGAGAAATAAATGATTAGTCTTCCTTTCCAGAATGATTTTTTAAATATTTTTTTATTTAAAATACCTGGATACAGTGAGGCGCCGCATCCCACTGAGGTGATGACAATATGGTTCAGTGGATTTAGATTGTAAAACAACAGGGATATTTAGAGAAACAGCCTCCTCATTATAATTCAGGAAAAAAAACAACGCTAACTGTTCATCTCAATGTCACACAGTTTACGATGACAGAATGCAAGATATTCTTCCCTTTTTTTTTCTCTCTTTTTTTTCAGAAACCAATTAAAAACCTGAGCTGAGGAGAATCGGAGCCGAATAAATCATTCGAAAAATCCCATTAGAACAGACACAGAGGACTCAGCTGTGTTTTTAAAAGCCAACAGGGTCAAAGAAAAAGAATTAATAGTCTTTATAGGTAGAAATAAATAGTCTGGGGAAAGGTGTCTCTGATGGGAAATGAGTTTTAATAAAAAGCAGTCCGTTTTCTTTACAGTGGGGCAGACAGAATACAGAATATGCCCGGTATCATCGCCTCTCGCCGGCGAGTACAGAGGCTCGCTGAAACAATCAGCTCAGAGGCAAAGCACTAAAACAACCCAACCTTGCCACAAAATGTGGCTTCTCTTGCTCTAGGTCGGATGATCCAATCGCAAAACATGAATAACCTCGGTGCAGAAAAGCAATTACCCTGCAGCCTAGACAAAGGGGCCGGGGCACCGGCAACCTCCAGGGCCAGAGTGGCAGTGCCGCGTCGCCACTGTCTGCGCTACGGTACAATTTAATACTCCATGTGCATCGCCGTTTAATCACACCGAAACAGGGGCAAAAATCAGGGGGGTTTCTGCACAATTCCCCGTGTTATAATAATAATCCATGACATTTCTCACATAAACGTCTGTTTTTATTGCTCCCTCTCTCCGAATGATTCAGAATGTCTAGTTCCTGAAAGCTTTTACATTTGGTGCTCTAATCAGTCGCTGTCAGAGAGGCTTTTTCCCAGGAAAATGTGCCGTTGCACCAAACCCATGTGGTTTACCCCTGAATAAACAAGGTTTAACAGATGAAATGCACCACTTTAACTAGAAGGACACTCAGTAGAGCGCATACCTCTGCCAAGGCAGTCCCCTTTTGTGCTCACTAATTTTTTTTCCATCAAGATCGAAGCATTATTCTCAGAGGAATTAATGAAAGTGTCAAAAATAAAAGCCTTAAAATGTTAGCGAAAAGAGAAAGAGAGAGAATCCTTGGCTCCGTCCCTTCAACCGGCTCAACACCAAGTTAATGGAGTATACTCCAGAGTCGAGACTCAACTTCAGTCCAAGTTTCGTGGAAATCTGTTCAGTAGTTTTTGTGTAATCCTGCTGACAAACCAACAAACCAACAAATGGACACGGGTGAAAACACAACCTCCTTGGCAGAGACTGATGGTGCAGCGCTTAGCACAGCTGTGCTTTGAGCTAAATGCTCACATCAGCATGGCAACATGGTAACAGTGCTACACATCCTCAGACCTGAACGCCTCAATAGGTTCAGGCACTCAAGCTACATGATGAGGTTCAGGAAAATATCGTGGTACGTAGATTAACTTACCTGCGTCAGTAAGTATGTAACTTAAGTCACATTACATGTTGCAAGTTCACCACGTTAAGACTTTTGGTTTCATACTGGACATGAAGACCAAGCTCCTGAGTAAAAGTCCTGTGGTTGTTTGACTCATCTGGCTTTTGCTAAAGAGCACTAAACACAAAGTAGAGGCCCAGCAGATGACAATGTCAGTGTTGTAGATATTTGGTTGTTTACTATTTACTATAGATTTTTTATTATAGGGACTTTCAATATATATTGAGCAAATTTCAAATCATTAAAATCCAACAGCTGTCTTGAGATTTAACTCAAAACGAGAAGCCGACCTCATGGGGGCGCAAGAAGGGAAGTCTGGGTACCGTACAAGAGTTTTTTTCTTGTTATGATAATATACTATTAACTTTGTTATAACATAAAATGTTTTGGGTTATAATGTGATAACTTATATTGTTATAACATGAAAAGTCTCAAATTATAATGTGAAAATATAAAAAGGAACATTTCTCTGTGCTACAATAATAAACCTTTCACATCATAATGTGATACAAATCTATTTTCTTTTCCTTTTTCTGGCGTGGCAGTAATAAGCTTCATTCATTACTGTGTGTACCAAATTCCAAGACAAAACATCTAAAAGTTGTCCCGACCGTTCGCTAATGTTGCTTAAAAAAAGACCACCATGTGCTGAAACACCAGCCAGTGTTTGACTGTCATTAAAACTGCAGGAAGCACAGTGGACAAATATCACAACAGCAGTTTGCAACACTTCACTGGAGCCGAAGGGAGAAAAAAAATGATAAGGACTTTCTGGAATTAACATCCTTAAAAAATACAAACCTAAATAAACTTCACTTGGACATTTGTGTTACAGCATCCTTCTGCCTCCTTCCTCCAAAAGCCACAACTGCATGCAGAGCATGTTGCTGAATTTGTAAATGTAATTTCGGAGCACTTGAATCTAAGAGAACGACCCTTTGGTGAGCCTGCTCGGCCGTGAGAAGTACAGAAGGAAAGTAAATTTAGAGCCTCTTCAGTAAAAACGGTTGTAAATCTTACACTTAATTAAAAAAGACCTCAATTTACTGCTTTTATCTTAGGTAATCATGTTAACCAATAGGGGTGCTAAAAACTCATTAGGGGTATGGATTTTAATTAGCAACCTTGTAGATGCGACGTAAAATACCCCCTCCTCGAACAGGAATCCTTTAGTAATGGGAATATTCAGGCTGTGTGGTTGTTTGGAAAGATAATTATTAGTTAATGAAGTGTATTCTTTTCCTTTTGTGTTTTCTGTGCTGCCATTCCCTGGACTTAAACACATTGTGGTTTTTAAGCTCACCATACATCTTACACTGAATACACTGTAGTGAGCCGAGTCTGTGAGGACTAATGTGGTTTTGTAAGTACATGTATGATGTAGTGGAAGTCAAATATTCTGCCTTATTTATTATTTTATATGCAGTATATAGTTTTTTTGTGTGTGTTATTCTCAGTGACAGCACTGTACTCTGCTGTCACCATCAGTGTTGATTAAGTAAGAGCTAATGCCTGACGAGGTGTCTATTATCAGGAATTAATGGATGACGTGGAGGTCTGAACCTCCACCTCCACCTCCACTGCAGCCCAGTGCCCCCGCCAGTGTTTTTCACACTGCTTATTCTTAACCCAGGGTTATCCTTATCTAAGTCAGTGCTAGCTAGCTGTAATGTTGCTCAACACTTATTAAGCAAACCAAACTTACCTGGCAATTTATCCCAAATGAAGTTGAGAAAAAGTCTCTGAATCGCTTGTGTCCTTCCTCTTTGACCGCTCTTCCACTAAACGAGGGATTAGTAATGGCAGCGTCATGATGGAGCAGAGAAGCTGGACCTGAATGCATTAGAGACGGCAGGCAGTAATATTAGTGGATGAAGCT
This sequence comes from Pagrus major, assembly GCF_040436345.1. Taxonomy (NCBI): domain Eukaryota; kingdom Metazoa; phylum Chordata; class Actinopteri; order Spariformes; family Sparidae; genus Pagrus; species Pagrus major. The sequence goes on along the minus strand of NC_133219.1, from coordinate 38,459,777 downwards.
TATTTAGGACCGAGGGCTGGAACAGGCAAACACGGCAGGATCGGGGAAACAACAACAGATGACTCGACAAAGACTGAAAAAAAGACTGAGCTTAAATACAAACTAAACTAACGAGGGAATGAGGTGCAGGTGGAGGGAGGCAGAGAATCACAGGTGAGGGGTATGAATGGAAAAACACTTCAAACTAGGGAAGGGGCTGATAGGCTGGGAAGAGGGAAGGGCTGATGAAGGAGATGCAGTGCAGGTGTGGAGGGAAAGCAGACCGGGGAGCGACACAGGTAACAGGGCTGGGCTAATTAAACAGATACAAGAAACCAGAAAAAACAGAAATACACACATAAAACACATACAATGAAACTAAAATGTTATAATTACAATCCAAAATGATTAAAATTAACTATTAAATAACCTCAAAATATAAAAATAACTTTAATTCTCCTGTATTTCCTGTGTACAAGGTCATTTATTAGTCATTATGTAACACAAGGGTTGAATAAAGTAATGAAAGGCTGTAAAGTCCTTCATGCGACACAAATAACAGAACATATAGTTATTTATAAACAAATATAAATAAACACATCTTTTAAATGTGCGTCAGGGTGAATGTGAGCAGCAGCAACAACATGGTGATGATAATGTGGTCGGCATCTTCGTATCAAAAGTTCAACATCCGTCCATCAACTCTGACTGTGTGTGAGCACCAAGCATCACTGTTATAAACACAGAGTCCACCTCAGAACACGGTCCACCTGTCAGTGCAAGCACGGGTCTCTGGGGGCTCAACATTTGCTGATTTCAAACTGTTGAGTCATTAGCCAGGACCGGCCTTAAACCGAACTAGGTTAGACTGGACCTTATCCTGACTCTCTTCCTCCCTGGGGCGATCCAGTCAGTCAGGTTGGATGGTGGAAAGACGCCCGGGGCCGTGATGGCCTCAAAGTCCATTGCCCTTACGTTAACACTAATAATATTCGTTGCAGAAAGAAATAATTGCGTTACTGTGACACAATACTCTGTAATGGGTTATTGCCCAACACTGGATAAGATATCCTGTGTTGGGTTCCATCAGTTTATAAACTCATTTATTTATTTATTTTTCAAATTAGCTCCATATTGACCAGCCTCAGTGAGCCCTTATCAGTACTTTTTGTATTTGAGTATATTTTCCTGAAAATAGTGTTGAATGCAGGATACTAACAGTGTTGTGTTTCTACTGCTACAGCACTTCAGAAAACTGAATGTAGTGATATATATAGCTCAAAAGCCTTACATCTGCACCATCTGAAAGGCTTGTGTGAATATCACCACTTAATCTGGAGGAAAGCGAGCCAACTAGCAGACGAGTGAGAGTGTGAGAGTGTGAAGGTGTTTCACTTTTCCCTGAGGTAGAAATTAAAGGTGATATCAAAAGGTCAGCGAGGAATCTGGATCTAGAGGTAACAGCGCTGGATGATGAAAGTATTGCTGGTGGAGTGAGTGAGCTGCTTGTAATCATACCCACCAAGTCTTCCTGTTACCTCAGAGGAGGAAATAGCAGTCTATCCACTACTTTGCTCTTAGTACCTGTATAGAATCACATACAGCAATAATCGATTGTTCGAGTGCGAGGGCTGCTGTGGACAGCACAAAAATCAAGCCGACGATACGAGGAAGCGCCCGCCGAGGTTGGCTGAGATCAGGTCTGCAGTGGCAGGAGGAGGTGGAGGAGGAAACATTTTGCTGCAGGCCTGTGATGCATGCTACGAGTGCACAGAGGCAGGAAAGTAAACTGTCAAGGTGTAGACATTTTGAAAATGAAACTCTGCCAGATAAAAATGAAACTGTTGAGGAAGAAAAATCATCCATGCTCCAAAAAGGAAACAATGTTTAGGCTGGTCTCATTTCCATATTTTTCTATTTTTTAATTATTTGATCATTTCAGGAAGTTTTCAACGCTGTGGCCTTCCCCGGGATCTTCCCCTGCTCATGTCATACTCCATCTTCCACTGCAACAAGGGTCCTTCATCTGTGATCATCAATGATTACATGATGTTTTAACTACTGGTCTTGAGAACTTTAATATAAGGAAGATGTTGCAAGTAGATAACAGAATGAGACTGTAGCTTTGATGGGTGAGTACGGCCAAACGCCAGCTTGTATTCACTCAAAACACATCAAATACAACAGCCTGGTCTTCTGCAGAAGTTCAGGTGGTGGCCTGGGGGGTTGGATTGGTCATACACACGGCTTCTCAGTAAATAAACAAAACCAAAAAGTTTTTGTGCCTAACTCTAACCACACCGTGACTGTTTCACAATGTAAATTAAAGTCCAAAAAGCCATAATATGTGAAATGTTTGTCAGCAAGCTTTATTCTGAATGTTTAACCAGACGTTAACTTGAATGTTGTTCTTTGGAGACAGGATTGATTGCCTGTGACGTGCAAAATAAATCACATGTAGCGGACAAACAAACTGCACACGTCCAAAGAAAAAGAGACGATACTGTGCGTGATTACACTCACGAACAATAAGAATTACAAGTCACCACTGTGATATTTCACCTGATCTCACTCACACGTTGATCCTGCTGTATGATATAAAGTAAAGAACATTATTGTCATCGAGACTGAAAACATCCTTCACAGTTTCCTCCTGACGTTACAATGTGCAAGGTTAATTGTATTTGTTCCAGTCAAGGTGGAAGGTTATTAAAATATGATGTTTTATAGCTTTAAACCTGGTCTTGTGAATGGGACTTGATTTAGTTTCTCCATGAAAAGCATCTGATTACAGTTTGGCATGGCTTTTTCACTGAATGACAATTTTCCCTTGAAGCCTAATAAACACTGAACATCATTAAAAGAGCAGATCCATCTGTTCCCCCTGACAGCAGTAAGCGCTCTTTAGCTCCACAATCAGCTTTCCACTACTTGTAAATAATAAAACTTTGTCTTATCAATTTACTTTAACGCAAAAAAAAAAAATCACCCAGGAATACTAGAGTGAAGTGACTGACTAACAAGCTTTGTTTACACGTGTGATAGTTGTTGTTTTTTTAACGCTCAGTTCTCAAGCAGAGTAATGGAGCCACATCTGTCTCATTTGAAATCAGTCGATCTGCAGATGCTTTTGGAGGTTTTTAGTGGAGTAATTGTTTTTTTTCCTGATGAAGTGTGGGGTAAGTGTTTCTGGAGAGTTGATTGTTAAGTATCATTTCCAGGTTCCAATGTTTTCTGGGCCGAGACACCAACCTGGTGTCACACAAAACTGCAGTCTCATTGGTCAAGTTAACCATAACATGCAACCACTTACACTTTCAAAATAAAGGCACCAAACTTTCTACTAAATAAATACTTCCTTCTAGTCACCAACCTCCTCACATTGTGGACTGTTATCCAACATTCGTCCTGTGCTCTCATCATTGTCGCCCCCCAGTAGTGCTGCACCTTCATACACGTGTACTTTTCATGTCTTGGCGAGGTGAACCATGGTAAATGGACTTGCATTTCTGTAGCGCTTTTCCAGTCTACTGACCGCTCAAAGCGCTTTCCAGCACTTGTCACATTCACACATTCACACACTGATGGCAGAGGCTGCCATGCAAGGTGCCAACTGCTCATCAGGAGCAATTTGGGGTTCAGTATCTTGCTCAAGGACACTTCGACACGCAGCAACCCGCTCTACCTCCTGAGCTACAGCCGTCAACCCTCACACCGACACACTGCCCGCACACTGATTGGTGGCACTATTACACGTTTTGCCATGAAAACCGGGCTTACAACCGGGAGTTACAACACCAACAACTTCCCAACACAAAGCGTCAGAATCTGATGACCTGAGAACGACACTCAACAGTGAACCATTTCTCCAGAATAGCTCGCCCACCCCACCTTTAATGGCTGCCACAAAAAAAGCTTAAACTCCATCAGAGATACTGCAGAACAAACATCACTCTTTAACTGTTCCCTCAGAAGTGCTCTCCAAAAACACCTCAGCAGTAAGTTCCCGTAGCACTAACAGATAAAAACAAAATAAAAAAAGAGGGTTACAGCTTTAACTAAACACGCCTGTGTGTAATGCTTTGTTTCTATTAGCTTTGTTCGAGCTGACTGGAGCTGTTTGCTTTGTTTTGTTTCATTTGCGTTCGCTGCTGATTTGCCAGCCAGCCGTGGAGCAACAGGACCTGAAAAAAAATAATCAAATCTCATGCACCTCACATTTTAGTGTCAGCGCGAGACTGAATGAACTGTGAAACACACACATAAACAGCAGCTTCATTATTATTCCTCACTTCATTGCTGATTCTGTAAAACAGATCTGACTCCACTCAGTGTTCAGTGCGGCCGCTTCACAAAACATTTTGCAGAATCTGCTGGAAATATTATATTTGGCATCACTTTTCATTAATATTTTATATCTATAGGTCGGGTTAGGTTGAGACAGTTGGCAGCGGTCCAGCCAGACGGCAGCAGCGGTGAGTCGAAACCCCTGCAGGATCATCTGATGGCCCAGTCGCTGCTCTCTGACTGTACTCCACAATAAAAAACACATTCAGGTTGTGTTGAGCCATTTATTCTGCTCAGCTCAGTATGGAGGTAGTCTTATGTTGCTCACAGCTGTGGCCACTTGACTCTGCTTGCTGATCAACAGCTCCAGGGTGAAATTAAGAAAGAAAAGTCAGGTCTGACTCAGTAAGTGTTGCTGAGGAGAGAATACACCTGAGATCTTCCACTTAAAGCAAGGCTCCTCTTTGTGCACCACTGTCTATTATGCTATGGAAGATTCAAGGCGTTATTATACACTGGATTCACACCGGTGTTCTGCACAGACCAGTCGTTATATGACCGACTCAGCTCGCACTGTGAGATCCATTGTGCTGAAATGGCTGAAAAAGTCTTAATAAAGGGGCTCGGTAACTTGAGCTGATTAAAAATGGTAACTGTATATCGAGGAGATGAGTATAATACATAATGTATAGTAATAATGTATTCATATATGCATTATACATGATTATACAGACCCACAACATGAGCATATATATTTGTTTAAATCAAACAGGAGGAAGTGGAGCATGTGTTGGGGCATACTGGATTAATCCACATACGATGCTCCAGTGAGTTTGGGGCAGCAGGACGATGTCTGTGTGACTGAGTCAAAATAAACTACAGCGTGTGTGTTTATGGTAATGAAGGAGTGTGACACACGGTGCAACAGTGTGGCAGTGTGTAGTTGTTTCTGGTGCAACAATGGAGCTCAGTGGCACAGAGGAGGAAGATATAACGGGCTGTGACAGATACACATTCATTGTTGGTTCGGGTCTTTTCACAGGATTTGTTGTGAGGACGCGATTGTTGACAGTGAGAAAAAATATGGTGATGCTGATGTTGTTTGTGTTGAGTCTTACTCATCCTACTGTTGTAAATACTACAGTATCGATTCACAGATGAAAACAGTCGACAACATTTGCACGATTTTCCTCCTGTTTGAGTAACGTTGTGGTGTCAGGCTGGCTTATGAGATGACAATGAAATGAGAGTGTTTTTTTAAATTAGATCACAATGCTGCTGTCCACATAATCAGTAGAAGGAAGAAGTAAGTAAGTATTAAAGGTGCACTACGCACCTTTTTTTACAGGCCTATAAACAGGCAGAGCTCTTAACACGAGGACTAGCAGTTTGCTAACATGGGTTTAAGATGCACTTTATAAACATTCGAGCAATGAATTTTAAGTAATGGTGTGGTGAAAACAAGAAGAACACATGTATAGGACAATACACCCAAAATCGTTACTTAAAAGTTACATACAATAGAGATAGTCGTATCATTTTGGTTCATAAGCCACACACTGAGTGTCAGTGTCAGTATAAGAGATAAAATGACTGACAGAAAGATCACCATTCATGGATATTAGACTGAAACTTAGTAGTAGCTAGCAGTGCACATTTACTAAAAAGTACTTACAAACAGGTTCAGTACAAAAATTTATATTTAAAAGGAGTTTCTGGCTTGAAGAACGAATGAGCAGATAATTAGATGTACTATAACTTGTTGGAAAAGCATGTTTGACTGTGTGTTGAGCTCAGTTAATTTCATAGGAAAATACCTCCCAAACGCCTGCTTGTATTGAAGACAGCATAACTGCTACTGGCGAGATGTTTCCATCATGAGTGACAGGAGTAGATGCTGAACGCGTCTACGTGAATGTTAGACAACAAGCATGGGAGATGACTGGTGCTGTCTGCTTTCCACCAGAATTGTGGGTTTAAAATCGACATGGGAGCTTATGAGGGGCGGTGCTCTTGTCGAGTGAAAGCTTATATAGCTGTGAGTGTAATGCCGATTTGAGTACAAGATTAAATTTGTAAGAACTTTGGAAAATGATGCATCTCACCTCTGTTCAAAACCAATTGACTCTATTTTAGCAGCTTGTGTCTGGAGATGATTGTTTCACTTGTTTTTGTGACTTCTGCTCATTTGTACTCATTTGTGCATTTTCTTCCTGGATGTGTCGGAGTCATTCTGGCACGTAGAGGCAGCGACATCATCATCTCGCCCGTTTGCAGAGCCACCTTGGGAACAAGGTTGTTAAGAACATTGAGCTCCAGATTGTGTGGCTCTAATCTCTGTTGTGGAAATTGGTAATCATGAGGTGGCAGGCCATCAAACACAGATAGCCATGTCAGATAGGATTAAAGATAGCATCGCTTCGATTGATATGTTCGTGTGTGTGGCTGACGGATGCTGATGTGACGGGAAGACCTCTCGTACAAGAGGGCAGTTTCAAGCAAACAATCAGAGTGGTTAAAAAATGTATTGGTTTTAAATGTGTTGATAAGCCGCGCCTCACAAAAGATGGAAATTGCCGCCATGATATCACTCCGCAACTGCACTTAAGTCATTTCATGCGAGTGGGGAGACCTGCTTAGTGGAGTGCGGTCTGAACATGCAGCACTCAAGTCAAATTGTGACAAGAGCAGCATCACAAACATGTCTGCTAAGGCGTGTGCAATTATTATTCAGGCCAAAACGTTAATTAAATTTTGCTTGCATGACATAAAACGACATACGTTATTGAGTGATGCAGTCCCCTGAAACGTCCAGATGATGGAAAAGATGCTCAGTAGTAGCAGTAATTTCACATCTTGACAAGAGTAAGAGCTGCCGATCACACTCATGTTTCCTTATTTATTGTATTTAAGTTTATATTTCAATAAATAACTAGCTGCCAGAAAACAATCACCAAACAAACTGACACGTTGATCTTTGGAAAACAGTCTCAACCCGTACAGCAGCACTCGCAGGATGCTCAGTTAGCGGCCTCCAGCATGCTGGTTGCTTTGGAAACCGAGCGCTGGCACTCCATGCAGCTCCCGTCGTCTTCAGCTGAAGTAAGTGAAAGTTTTCCGATCGATTCTGAAAACACTGAAAAGTCAAGAGTCAAAATCTCTGACAAGCCAAGCCAGTGCACCGCTTTCAGAGACATCATACAACCCACTTGTTTTCTTTGTCTTTCTCTTCATTTTTTGACCTTTACTTTGTGTGTGTGGTTTTTTTTTATCTCCTGTCTTTTTCTTTTTCCTGTAACTTCTGTCTTTAATTTCTTGCTTTACATTAATCAAACAACAACAGCACCAACAGTAAACCCAATCCCCTATTCATGGACATCACAGCAGGCGCTGCATACATGCATACATTAATCAAATAACACTTCGGTTACAATCAACAGCAGGATGGATCATCACCAAGGCAAACAACACATGTGCAATGTAAACACTGTAGACGGTGTGTGAAGCACACAAACACACATCCAGTGAGGCTACCAACAGACTGACAAGCAGCTTCACCTCCCAGTGACCTTCTGGTCATGAGATTCAACTGTGTGTCGTGTAAGATGAGTGAATGTGACATGAATGTCTCTCACTACTTGAACATTATGTTATTATATATGTATGTATGTTAGTTAGAGATTGTGAGCACGACCCCGTGGTGGAAAGCATGAATGGAAATGGACTTGCATTTCTGTAGCGCTTTTCCAGTCTACTGACCGCTCACAGTGCGTTACAACACTTGTCACATCCACACATGCACACGCTGCCATGCAAGGTCATCAGGAGCAATTTGGGGTTCAGTATCCTGCTCAAGGACACTTCGACATGCAGCTGGGGGAGCTGGGGATCCGAACCAGCGACCTTCCAATTACTACGACGACCCGCTCTACCTCCTGAGCTACAGCCGCCCAAATCAAATAAAGATTTAATCATCCGTCTGTTCACCTGCATTTTATCAGTGCCAAGCTACAAAAAAACTTCTTCAACTCGAACCTTAAAAATAAGAATTATTATGACAAACTAATTTGATCATATTCTTGTTTTCCGGGATTGTCTGAACATTCGGTTCATAACCAGCTGGGAACACGTCCAGCCTGTCTCACAGAAATGATTTTTTCATGTCAATACTTTGTTTTGCCAAATATACTCTAAAGTGAAATGTAATTGCTGCCTGTGTTATGTTTCCTGTCAGTTTTTCTTTTTCACTTAAGCACCATGATGTTTTTAACCATACACAAGTGACAGAAGTGACAACAGTTTTTGGGATGTCCAAAATATGTTGTCTGATGTCTCTGTCTTTGTGTTGATGGTTCATCTCTTGCCAAATTTGTCAATGATGCCCACCAATGTGTTTCGTTTCACTCAAATATATATGTAGCATTACTGGGGATGAAGATGCTACAACTGCCGTTTAGATTTGAATCAAAACCTTTAAAGGAGCATTATGTAGTTTTGGAGAAGAAATTCACACCCAGAATTTTATTATTTACAATATTAATGAGGTAGTAATACAAACCTTGTTCCATAAGTGAATAAACAAGCTGTTCTCAGAGGTAAATAAGGTCCCAGAACACTGTTAAGGTACTAAGGTGGCAGGGTCCGCCACATGTAAAAAAGTAAAACAGTATTCAGTCATGAAAACAAAGAAAGTTTGTTTATTTTGTTTGTTTAGGCAGAAAAACATCTTTCTATTCCCCAGAACTACACAGTGCACCTTTAACATCAGTTAATACTTTACTGATATATTCAGTATCAGCATTTCGTATCATTGCAGGTTAATTAAAAACATTTCCTCATAAAATCAAACCGTCGCGTAAGCTTTTTTTAAGTTCTAAGCCTGTGAGCCGACACATGTTGGTTAATCACCACATCTGTTTATTTAAGCGTTGCTGTATTTGCTGATTTGTTCTGTTTTCTTTTACCTTCAGTGACCTTCGGAGGACAAGGAGCTCTGTTTACTTAATGACATCTGGTTACACAGTAAGACAGGTACATACATTATGCTGCAGGTCATTATCACTTTACAGGAGATGAGATGTGACATACTGTATTCTCATTTGAGAGGTAAAAACAGGCGAACAGCAGCAGCATTGATAGCTACTGATAACTGCACTGTTGTCCTTTCTCTCTTCAGATGTGAGTATTTATGATGTGCAACATACAAAATTCATGGTCCTTTCACTGCCGTCCTTGACCTGCTGAAAGGCTTTGAAGCCTTTTCCTCCCGCTGCACTGACAGGGCCACCTCGTCTCCTGCAGTATTTCATGAAGCACAGCAGAATACAGTAAAATACATTTTAGAATTATTCCCATTGATATGAAGACATAAAATACTCAATATTTTATAGGTCGTACGAGCCTCATAAAAAATGCCTCTCCGTGTAATTACAGTGCAAGACAGACAAGTCTCCCCTTCTTCTTCGGTCTTTCATGTCTTGCATAGCATATTTTCCGAGAGGTTCAACACCGCAATAACATGCCATTTCAAATAAAACATGAGTGTAGCCAGTGTGTGACCGCTGCGGCAGAATAATGAACAGCACAGCAACCACTCATCCTCCTCGTGTCTCCTGCAGTCTTATCTCGAGGAAAAGCGTTTCATCCGTTTTGCTCGAGAGCAAAGCAAAGGTGGCAGGCAGCCCTCGGCTTCCCGTAGTAGATGTTGAGTTTGTGACAAGTTAACTCCGGTACTAGTCTGCCCCGCTGAACAGAATGGAACAAGAGCAAGCTGTTCTAGCCCATCAAGTTTAGAGGCACATTACCTAAGAACAGACATCCAGGAAAACAGCTGCTGCAGCAGTCCTTGGCGAAGCTGCCGACTGGTCTCGCACTCCTTCGCTGAGTCCCCATGTGGCCCCTGTGACACGTCATGCAAATCCAAATGGATGCCCCCCCGACTTTATAGGGGAAAATTAATGTGCATTTTCTGCATTTTGAGCAGCCTGTGCAAAGAAACACATGGCACCATATGGCGCACGCACAGAGCCAAAAAGACGTTTGGGAAATGTTAACACAGTCATATTTGTGTGGACAAGTTTTATTAAAGCGTTCAAAGTGCTGCGAGACTGAAGACATTTAGATCAGGCAGCTTCTCACATGCAGTGAAACACTGAACACAATTAAAGTGGTTAAGGTCTTTTTCAGTGACGATGCCTCAGGAAATGAGTCAAAACCTGCTCAGACACAGACGTCTTTGTCCCATATGTCACTGGACGCAATTCCAGACGAGATAGCATGTAGCCATTTGGTTCTATTCATTTCATACTACAAAGAAATGGAAGGTGACAAGCTTTTTTCCAATTGCCTGGCCTTTCACAACTGATTATACATTTCTGTCTGTGGTTTAGAATTGAGAAAAATATTAAGCAATTTGCATATTATGTAGCCTTCACCTCCTCGCCCCAAAACGTTTTGGTGGGAAGCTGAATGATGCACCCGGATTCAACAGAAAATTGATAATGGCTCTGCAGCATATCATCAGAATCTGTAAAAATTAAGGAAGAGTGATGTTTACAAAAAGCAATCTGTTTGATGAGCGCTTCAAAATCAATTTCAAGCAACAAGGGTCAAAGCAGCCTCCCTTGATTTGACAATACTGTAGCTTACTGCTCCCCAGCTAAATGGTGGCGGGTAGATGCATGCAATTACCCGGCATAAAACACTCCTGACTCCCTCCTAATTATAAACCCTTGTGAATAATCACAGCCCACTGCAATTAATGGAGCAACTCTTCAGCAGAACACTGGAGAGAGCTACAGCTTGCACTGGTGACACATTTTAATTTCGCAGATTTTCATTAGGCCTATCCATTTTTGAAATTAGACTTATGAAATGTGGCTGACCTTCTGATGCAAGAGAAGCAGGCCTAATTGCAAATCTGCCCCAACTGCAACATGAAAAATGCAATCAACATTTTCTACATTTCTGCACATAGACCGCACCCGAATGAGTTGTAAAGACGTTTCACCTCCCATCCAAGAGGCTTCCTCAGGAGAAAAATCATTCCTTTGATGTTTACATTACACAAGATGTTTACATGCTTGTCCTGAGAAGACAGATGGTCTGAAAGAGGAGTGAAGGAACCCATCTATGTCAAACTGGAACGACCGTCTTTGAACAGAGGAGGTGGCCCACGACGTTACCTATCACCCACCATTCACGCCTGGGCTCACCTAGCCCTAGCAACCCACATGAAATGAAGGCCGGTCGGGTCAACGACCCACAAGTGGCCCTGACGACTCTGAAACTCAGAGTTCACACTGTCCTTAACGACTCTGTAAGGACACTCCCACACAGAGGTTAAAAGCCTGTGACTCCCCTCCAGTTAGTTAGAACTGAAGAAGCCTCTTGGATGAGAGGTGAAATGTCTTCAAGAAACCGAAACAAGTCCAGTTTCCTACCATACAGCACTTAGATTTACCATGACCTGGATGACTGAGAACCTTCATCAACAAGGTACAAGGTTGTAACATGAGGCAATTCATCCTGCCTAGGCTGTTATAATCATTAAACAAAGACCGTTTGGCCATTTGAGTGTTGCTTTGCTTGTTTTTTAACTACCTGGTAATTTTCAGACTATATTAAAGGAATATATCTAGCACTCCTTATTCAAAACAAGTGAACAGTGAACTCAGGCTTTTCTTCATTGAGGTAGAGAGCAACAGCATGAACACGCTGCACATCCTTATTCCTGTTTCTACATAGGAACTAGATCCATCATGCTCTGGAACATAAAGGATCATGATTACTCAAAATGTCACTTTAACTGTGCGCGTCTTCACCTCCTCTGTTATCTTCACACACTGTCATTTGTCTCTTTAATGAATGCTTTACACAGCGCGCCATCCTATACAGGAAATAGTTTTGAAGGTGGGCGATATTTTCATATGAAAAATGCACATTCATTATTTCCCACGGTAAGAAGAAATCCGGGTATGTTTCAATTCAGCAGCTGAAACAAATAGTTCATTTTTTAGAAAAATGGCAGATATGAATTTTCTGCCCTGCTGATTTTGTTTTACTTTTAATTAAAAAGCATCCAAAATTGATCCGAACTTGAAAATCTTGCTGACCATAGCTTCAAATATAAATGATGAATGATTCCATCAATACAGCAGCTGGCACCTCATGATATCTTCCTTACACCAGAGGTCTCTTATCAATTTTGCAGAACTGTCACTATCAGGTCCAAATGGCAATAAAAGCCTCAGTGACAGTATTGGATCAAAGTTGGGGGGTTGTAAGGCGACGGCTTCTCATATGGGACTCTATGCCCCTTGAGCTAAGACGGAGGCACTGATAAGAACCTGACTCCTGGTGGCTCAATGCAAAATGTATTAACATACAATGTTGTTACCCCATATTGGGCCGAGTGTGTCCTGCAACTGGAGCATTACAGAGAAGAAAATAGAGTTATAGCTGACGTCTTATTGCACCGTTTATTCACCCTCTGCTCTCACTGTGGGAGACAATACTGTGGCATTTGATCCGTGGGAGGAGGCGAGCGTTCGGAAAAACAGGAACGACTGAACAAAGAGGAGTTTACTCCTTCCACAGAATCACAAGTGTAAACACAGCGAACATGCACAAAACTGAACGAACTCCACCATATGTTTTTGTAGTATATACCGTAAAAACAGTGACACGGCCGTGACCCATCTTCCCACAGATACCACAGTTGTTGTTTTTTCCAGTGCTGATATAGAAATACTGATAAATAGAGTTTTAAAGTGCATGCAGCGTCAGAAGAAACTTTTTCCTACAGGGTGTTTACTTAATTAATTAATAAACTGAATAAACAAACTGACCTTAAAGGACAACACACTTTCTTTGTTTATATGTGGCGGACCCTGCCACCCTTTCTAGCTTCAAACAGTGTTCTGGGACCTTATTTTCCTCTGAGAACAGCTTGTTTATTTAGTTATGGAAATAATACATATGTCTGAGTTTGTATTATGACCTTATTAATATTGCAAATATTACAATTCTGAGTTTGAATTTCTTCTCCGAAACTACATAGTGTTTGTGCGTGTGTCCAAGACCTGATAGATCGTCTTCCTCTGTGCCATAGAGCTCCATTGTTGTCCAAAAGACTGTAAAAATCACCACTGACCCACACTGTTGCACTGGGTGACATGTTTCTTGATTACCATAAACACACATTGTAGTTTATTTTCGATTCAATCCCACAAACACCATCCTGCTGCTGTAAATACACTCTGGAGCACAAATCCACAACTGAAAAATAGTCCAACAAATGCATGTTTGTTAAAAACTACAATGACCAGCTTTTGGGAAATTATTGAGCATCTTTTAATTAATTTGCAGAAATCCGCGTCACAGGTAGCTTGTTTTGGTACAGGAATCAGTGCATTAAATACCATTTGCGGATCAGCATCACTTAACATATACTGATGGTAAATTAAAGCTCAGGCTCTAATGTGCTGTATAATGCTGTCATTCTGTCTTTGTCTTGCTCTTTCTGGCTGATAACTTGACTCGCGGTGCCCTCTGGGATCGCACTTGTGTTTAAGCCTGCACTTTAGTTGACTCTGCTTCACATGGCTCAACACACCCTCGCTGAGTTTCACTCACTAAACACAAGATGAGGTCTTTGTGGGTTTTGGGAGGGATCTCTGTGGGTCTTGGCAAATGAAGGTATTGAAGTAAAACAGTGAAAGGAGAAGTTGGTGAGTCAGGTTGCAGAAAACACAAATCCAATGCAACTGACACTTTTTAATTTATAAAGCATCTCTGAATCACTCCTATAGACATGCTGCTGACAGCTAACCATAGAAACCTACTTAGGACTCGAGATGAATTTTCTGCTTGTCATTTCACTGTTTTATGACACTCAGAGCTGCAAAGTAGGAATTATGATAACATGTTTTGATTCTCTGACAATTGCAGTCTGAAAAATAAAACTTTCTTAAAATTAAAATGCAGAAAATAGCACCACAGCTTTATGAGTATAGGGAAATACTTACCTTGACTGTACACATCTACTCTGAATGCACAAATATACCCTGTCCAATGGATGCCACCTGATTTTCCAGGCTGTAACAGTGCAGCATGTATGTATAGGATAATGTAAACTACTATAACTACTGTCCAATTATACTATTAGACCCTAACCCAACATTGAGACCAGGAAAAATGTGAAATGCAGCCCCACTATTATTTAAAATCACAGAATAATTATAGATATAAGACCTCGTTTTATAAGTTACTTGTTGGAATTAATATGAGATATTGTTCATTATGGGGAACACAAAAACCTGAACAGTTACTGTTCGCTCCTCAGTAACTATTCCTAGGTAACTAATCATTACCTAATGATTCATTAATGTTGTATCTCCCAGTCCATTCTCCAGTGACTCATCATTACTTACAATGTAGTCCTGGAATCACAGCTACTGAGGAGTTACTTATTTTTTGTGTACGTTTATTGTAAAGTGTTACCAAATAGCCACTACCCATGTCTCATTGAAGTGACATGGAAAATGTATCCTTCACACAAGATCGAATACGAGGCACACCGACCTGCTGGGAGACAGTTTTTCAATCACACTTGTGACCCGGACAACAAAGACATATATATGTGGCTTAGTGTAAATGAAAGTGTCTTAAATCTAATCTGAAATTTTACGAGACACTGCATTATCTTTATGAGGTCATAAGCGCAATCAAACCTTGATTTATGACCGCTGGAATCGTTGGTTCTGACAGAATCATCAGCTGCATTTTCCTGGTTGCAAAGTAAGGACATTGGTTTCTGAAGAGACATTGTGTAATCTCCTCTGCGTCTCACACAAAGTCATTCTGAAAAAAAGTATTCTGTTTTTCAGATAAAAATGACTTTCACTAAGCTCATGAAGCGTTTCCAAAAGCACCTCTCCTGTGACAGAATCTCTGGTTAGGATAACTCGGGCGTCCTAAAACTAAGACCAAAAATGCTTCATTCTGAGGATATTTGGCCGCACAGGGGGGCGATTTCATACTCTGAGATGCTTGATAAACACGCCCCAGAACATAAGACCGAATTTTATCCTGCTGTGAACAAGTATTTCATCCTTTGGATGCCCCCATTTCCAACAACTGAAGGGTTATCAGCATTTGAGACGTCTCTCTCCTCAGATGTGGCTGGGCCTGAGTGAAGACAAACACAGAGTGTCATGTAGCAGCTCCTAAAGCGTCTCTCCCCTGTGATCACTTTACCATACCAGAAGAAAGCCTGACAGAAGACCAGAGTGCAACTTTGTAAGGCTTGTTTGATGTTGCATATCATACACACTGGAACAGCTTCGCTTCAAAAAATCCCCAATACATCACAGCCGCGGGGCACTGACTGTGAAACATGAACACGTGCAGGAGGAGGGAGTCTGCTCGGGTTTAGTTAGGGGACCTGCATGTCAGGTGATGGATATATGAGGAATGATCCAGAGCTGCAGGGATGAGGGGCGCCTTTCGGAGCAGCTTGAAGGTAATTTTACTTTTGGTTCCTCATCTGTTCGTGTTTTGCTTTCAGTGCTGCTGTTAGTGGATACTGCAAAGCTTTTTCTTCAGAGACATAAAAGTGCTTTCACAGTAATAGTTTTTCAGAGGCTCGCTTCAGCAAGTACAGGTGGCAAAGAAGGGGTTGAAGAATGAAAGGCGATATTTCAATCAAAGCAGAAGTCTTCAACATCATTTACATCGCCGGCATGTAAATTAAGTTTGAACTCATAATCCTGCATTTTAAATTAACTCCTACGTAATTATAGTAATGCAATGCAGCTTTAACAACACACGTCTAATTTTTAATTTCAATCAAGCAGTATGAATTATAAATGCTTCATTTTCTCCACTACTTTTATTTATTCGGTTTATAAATAACCTGGTTTAAACTTGCTCACACTGAGTATATTTTGATCAGAGTAAAGAAATAATTATAGACTCATCTCACCACCCATGGAGTTTAAAGTGATTAGCTATAAGACATCTCTTACTTTTAACTATCTGTGTCGGCGTTCACATTCACACTGACGTCATAACATTAACATCGCTGATGTCCGGACATTCATGAACAACAATGAAGGAGATGATAATAATAACTTATCGCAACCCCAGAGCTGTACTATAACACATCTATTCGTACCGAGACCGAGGAAGTCAGACTACCTGGTAAGTCATGGAAATATGTCTCATCACCGCATAGCTCTGATTGATCTGAAACTCCATCCAGGGAACAAGCATTTAAAAAGTTGTTTGCTTGTCGTCTAACAAGGCGGCATTATGAACTTCTATTCCTAGCCTAACCTCAAGTGTCTTTGTGATCACCTGAGCTGGAGTCCTGGTCGGAGCAGCTATAAATCACCTTTGTGTTGTATTCCCTGTTTTCAAACTGACCTCCATCAGTCTCGGAGGCTGTGTTCTGTACCGGTCCAGCTGTGGGAGGCTGCTGACCGCGGTTTCATTGCCTGCTTGCCTGGCTCTTGTTCCGGTGCCCAGTCTGGTGCCGTTCCCTTTCCCTGTCCCAGAAAACCTCATCTTCCCGGTGACTGGCTAATTGACTAATGGAAGCTACACTTAGCAGCAGCTAGAGGTTTGCTGCCCCGTATTTAATTGAAGTATGAATTCAACAGGTGGGTAATTCTTCCACTTCGCAGCTTTAAAATAATTTTCCTCATTGACTTTGAAGACAAAGCCCTCTCAGTCGGAACAGTCTCAGTTCTGGACCCTGACAGAAGCACCTCTAATTCCAGTGAGCCAGACCTGCAGAGGTGAGTCCTTCAAGTTCAAAAACTGCAAACTGACCTGATTTGAGGGATTTCAGGGGAGCCAATCAACACCATGTCCAGCTGTGATGGATTTACCCAAGTCAGTTAAAAATAGCCCGGAGGAAGGGATGAAAGTCTGAAAAAGTTGTGTTTCTTTAAATTTAACCTTGTGTAAAAGATTTACAGAACATTATAATTCACACAGGAGTATACTAAACTACCAACCTGAACTCTGAGTCTGAGTCACTGTGCTTCAGATGTTTTGATTGTTTTTTCTGTAACCTTTGCTGCTAGCCTAAGTGCAATACCATTAATGGCTGCTAGATGCTGGCTCCATTTAATCCTTGACTGAACTGGATTCCAGTCAAATAGTCCTACTTTGTTCTTGCCCACAGAAGCGGAGGTCTCATTTGTTTGTATTGCCTCCACTAATGTTTGTCTTGGGAGACGAGGAGCCCCGACAAATAGAGGAAACATTAACAGTAGCATTTTCTTGTGTTTATGTTTGTTTATCACAAACTTGTATTGTGTGTATTCTTAAGGCCAAACAGACATGTTGAATGTATTTCTTGCTCACAAAAGATGTTTTTGAGACTTTTGTTAAAAGATGATGTTTTTGTATTAGTCATGCACATACAGATGCATCCTGTTGCAAAACAAGACCTGAATGTTTTACCTTGAGTATATTGACCACATAGTGACCATTTATTCCACAGGTTTTTTGTTTGTTTATATCGCCACATATTGGATGAAAGGATCATCTATTATCTGCTCAATAATGTCAAATACTAGTCTAGTGATATACAGTCATTTTCTTATTGTCAACAAATCCAATAAATTGCCCAAAACCAATAATCGATTGATCCTACTAACATGTTGCTTCAAACTGTGATGCTTTACCTCCCCTCAGTTTACGTCTTGTATGTATATAACGACTTGTTAGACTTATAAAGACTTGTGTTTGTCAGAGATTGTTTTTGGCGATATTCAAAAATCCCATAGGCTTCTTGTCAAGGGAACCAGGGCGATGCTAACCTCTGGGTTAGCCTATAAAAACATGTCTTCGCTACACCACTCTATGGGGCCAGCTAATTACTTGATTATTTATGGTTCGGCTTCTTCTCAAGTGAGGGTTGAATCACATGTCCAGTTCTGTATGATGACAGGCCACAGCAGCAGAGTGCAGGACAGGACACAGGTCATCTCTACCCTCAGCCTGTCACATTATCCGCTGTCTGTTTGGTCCTTCCTCTCTAATGAATTAATTATGAGACAGACATCTCGCTCTCTTCGAGGCTTATCTCTCGATACACAACACATCTCTCCACTTCACTAGTTTCTTCTACTCCAAGAGCCTTATTACAAGCAGGCAGGCAGTTTTTTTTTTTTTCTTTTTCAAAAACAGGGTTTCATTTGGCTGCAGCAGCTGTAAAAACTGTTTCCCTCACGGCAACAAAACACCTCAACTGTGGCGACATATATTTCTGCCAGGATGAAGAAGTCTGGTGGACACAGTTTAAAAGCAGTGATTTCAGTCTTGGTTGATTTGGCGACACACAAGGTTACCATGGCAACAGCAGACACTCCTTGAGTAACTAATTTGTCAGAAATACAACCGCAGAGCAGCTGGTGCATCGCTTTTACAGTGCAGTCAAACAAACTCGCGCTGCTTTAACTAAGAAGTCAATAAAAAAATACTCTCAACTGTAATCAGATAGCATGCTGCACACATGAGGCATGAGTGGTTTTCCACATGACAGCAGGTCACAGTAAAGTTGGTCACCTTGCTGGAGGAGTTGGATGTGTGCATCCTGTCACCTTCAGCTCATCCAACAGCTCACTACAGCTGTGACTGAATGTTCCCTTACTGCAGTGAAAAATATTAAAAGTGATTCACTGACAACAAAAGAAATACAGTAAGTGATCACTGACTTGTTTGGTAGATGCATTTTTAATAACTATCACAGTAAGTGCATATTGCAATGACAGTATTTGCATTGTGTGTGGTTGCTTCACTATAAAAGTCAGTGTTTCACCAGCTGGATGTCAGATGCAGACACAGAAGCAGGCAGATTCAACAGGCGAGCTTTAATGAAAGACGAAATCCAGTCCAAAATAATCCAAAAGGAGAAGAGCAAGAAGGCAGGTAACAAAAAGCTGGCAAATGAAGAGAATCCAGACAGTAAAACAAGAACAGAGAACAAACCATAAATCCAAGGGGGAGCACATGACGACCAGGGGAAAAAACACAGGATTGCAGGATAAAGACAAGAGTCAGATGAGGACGAGAACTGAGCGGTCGGACCAACAAAGAGTGAGGGAACAACACAGGTTTGATACAAACTAAACTAACGAGGGGATGAGGTGCAGGTGGAGCGAGGCGGAGAAACACAGGTGAGGGAAATTAATGGAAAAACAGTAGAAACAGGGAGAAGGGGCTGATAGTCTTGAAAAATGCTGGAAAAACACTGGAAGGAGGGAAAAAAGGTCTAATGAGGGAGATGAAGTACAGCTGTGAGGGGAAAGCAGGTAGGAGAAGATCTCAGGTACCACGGCTGTGCTAATTAAACAGATACAAGACAGGTGTGGAGGAAAAATCAGGCTGGTGAAGAAAACTGGAAGAATAATTGATATTTTTTCCAGTTGACTCAACTGGAAAGCCGGATACAATCTCCTGATCTGATCGAGTGAATATTTTACTTTGAATCTCAATTTTTAACTCATATCTGTCTTTCTATCCTGATTTAATTTAATTCCATTTCAACCAAATTTCCAGAAAGTCAGTCAAAGAGACTGCAACTTAATCTGCAATTCCATCAACTATGGTTATCTGAATATTCAACCAAGATACACAACTGGTAGGATGAATTTCCCAGTTGTCTTCTTGCAGAAGAAGAAGATAAAGAAGACGCAACTAGATGAAGTCATTAAGAGCTCCAGTCGAATGCCAAACTTTGTAGAAAACATGATGGAAATATAGTATTTATATTTGTTTCACATATTAATATGAGGAAGGTTGGAAACAATCTCATTTTCCATCTTTTCAGTAGAACCAAATCACAAGAGATGCTTAAGTCACATGTTTATTTTAGGTCATTATTTATTTGCTAAACTTGCTTTCATTGCACTCTGCCACATTGTGCTTTTATCAACACACCAGCTTTTACACCTCAGTCATGCAAAAATAAAACCTTGGTTGCAATATTTAAACTTTTTTGCAAAAAATTCAGGGTTTCCACTTGTGTTTTTTTCAGCTTAAATAGAAAATGCACATAAATACAGGCAGACAGAGACACACAGGTCATTCATGAAACATGATGTCATTCATATCAATGGATTCTGGAGTCTTAGAAGTTCTCTCAGTTTCTTAGCTTTGTGTAAAGCTCTCAAGAGGAAACTCTTAGCAAGGCACTTTTAGGGCCATTTGGGGGGACTCCTGGTTAAGTTATCCTTTATCGATCCCCATTGGGAAATTAATCCTCTGCACTTAAATCAACCATTTGGGGTTCAGCATCTAGTTGACTGCAGATGCCGGGGATTGAACAACTGGCTTTCCGATTAGCGGACAACAGCTCTACCTCCTGAGCCACAAAAAACATGCACAACAGAACATACTAAGTGGTAAAATGAATGAATGAATGAATAAGTGGATACAGCCCCAAAACTTTCAGTTTGATTGTAACACATGTAGTCAGCGTGCTACTTACCCTGGACTGGTTCTGATCCTATCTATCAGATAGAAGTTTCTCAGTGTCACTTGGTCCATACTTGTCTGATACTGTTGTTTTGTCCCATGGTGTGCCTCAGGGTTCCGACTTGGGTCCTTTTGAAATTGCTTCTAACGTGAATTAGGGGAGATATTACGCACATAACAAAGGTATTTCCTACCACTGCTACACCGATGACACCCAGCTGTATGTTTCTTTTAGGCCTGATGACGTCGATAAACTAATAAACAATTGTCTGACGGCTGTTAAGGACTGGATGACAAACAACCATCTACATCTAAACTCAGATAAGACTGAGGTCCTGATCATTGCTTCAGTGTATTGTTCCTTGTCCTCTACTGTACAGATCAGTCTCAGAAACCTCAGCGTTATATTTGACCAATCAATGCATTTTTGAAAATCATATAAATCATTAACACGCACATGTTTTTTCATCTGAGAAACAACTCAGGTCTACTGTATCACAGCCTGAGTTAGAAATGATGATCCATGCTTTTACTTCATCCTGGTTAGACTATTGTTATTCTCTTTTCACCCGCTTAAACAAGTCGTCCCTAGACCCCTTGTTTTGTTTTGTTTTCTCCTCCTTTCACTGTTTTTATGGTTTTGATGTTTTATTTAATCGTATTTGTTTAGCACCTTGTGACCATGCTCTGTGAAAGGTGCTATATTAGATCAACTTCGAATAAACTTAACATAGAATTGTATATAAGCACTTTGCACAGACTGCACAGTATAAGCAGACATTTGGCTCTGCAGCTACAGTAAGAATTATTTTGATATTTTGTGTTTTGTGTTTTCTGCATGATTGCACACAGCTGCGAACCAAGCACATAAAAAAACACAACGCTGAGTCAAATGCAACCCGGCACTGATCAAACAGTGCAATCCAACTCGGTGAAAACCAAGACATATACATCCAAAGCAATAAGCTTCCCACATGGCAAACCATAATGCTTGCTTTTGTTCCAATCTCTCTGGCTTGCAAAGGGAATACAAAATGTCAGGCCAAATATTGCTCAAACAACAGAATAATTACAGCAGCATGGGTAACAGCAGGGGGTCAGGCATGACCCCCTCCCCCCCATCCCACAACAAAACAACAGCAGAAAGATCAGTGGCTTGCCTGATGATGTGGCAGCACTCAAGACACAAGGCATAAACACGACAGGAATGTGTTAACTGTGCTGCCTCTGCACCATGGCTGTAATGTGTTGAGTATGAGACTTTCTCTTTAAAACACAGATTTCATTAGGATGTGTCATGACATTACACCTTGGATGTAATTTTCTCTTATAGGAATGGAGAAATTAGATTTTTTTTTATGCTATCCTCTAATCTGCTAACTTCACAGGGTGCTTGACAATAATTTTCAGCCCTATGAGGGTCAGTCTTCAACATGCAGCAGCAATCGCTCCAGCTCCCAGTAGCCATCCGATAAGGTAAAAAAAAAAAAAAAAAAGAGGATTTTGATCTCCTCTTCATCTTATCTGCTTTGGCGCTGCAGTCTGGGCATTCTGTTTGAAGTGTGTAAAGCAAATCTTGCAGCAAAGTAATTGTTGCAGCCGATAGCCTCACACAGGCCTGGGGAAGATGTTCATTGGCCGAGGCCTGTAATCACTGAAGCACGGGGGCAAAAATGCATCCGGACTATGTTGTGGGAAGATAGAGCTCTGGAATCAGATTGCTATCTGAAGCTCCATGGGCCACTCCAGCATGATGCTAATCAAACATCTAATCAACCAGGTCATTTGGAGTTATTAAATGATCTAGATAAGTGCACAGGCATTGTGGGAGCTGTAGAGCGAGGAGAGAGAATGAGCAAGCTGTAAAAAGCCAGCTCGCTCAAGCGAGCAGGGAGAGTCCTCACCGCTGAAGTCACCACAATTATCCTACTTTCATTCTGAACAAACCTCCGACTGTCTCACCCAGATGAGACAACTGCTCTGCCTCCGGTCACCAGGGAAAGGGCAGACAGATCCAACATACACCTCCATGCCGGGTTTAAAAGTGTCTTTTTCAGGATGCTACAGTGGTGGAGGGCTCAGGGATCGATGACTGTCAGCCAGCACTACCATGTAATTACAGAACTGCAGTTACAGAAATGTATTAAAGAATTCAAATGCCTGAATAACAAATTAAACAACCATTGTTATATGCAATTAATTTTTATGTATACATATATTATGTATGTTATTGTGTATATTATATATGTTATTATGTATTATGTATTATGTATATATTGATGATCTGTCCGAGCAATTGAAAGCCTGTAACACTGGCTGCATGATCGGCAATACTCTAGTGAACCATATTATGCAGGCAGATGATGCTGTGGTCCTTAGTCCAAGTAGCGCTGGTCTCCATCAGCCCCTTACTACATGTTCTGTGTGTGGTGTTGAACATGAGGTCGAATACAGTGAGAGGGTTGTCTTATTCTGTAGAACCAAACAAATGTCAAAAGTCCCCTGACTTCAAATTGCTGCAAGATATATGCACAAGCAAACCTGCTTTTACGCGAGTTTAGTATGTTTACAGGTGGAGTGAAGATGTCTCTGTTCAGCGCACACTGTACACCACTGTATCGTGCTCAGACGACAGGAAGCAAGAATATGGAGACTTCTAGTAGCTCAAAATGATGCCTGGATAATTATACTTAAGAGACCTAGATGAATAGTGCAAGTGAGATGTTTGTTGCTGCATGAGTCACTACTTTCAAAGCCGTTTTTAGAAATCTGATGTATAAATTTATTTCCTGTCTGCAGTAAAGTTTTGAACTGAATTGAATATTCTATGATAAAAATGTGTGTTTTTCATTGTGACATGAATTTTCCGTGTCACATTAATGGCAGCCTGGTGTCAGTAGCTGAATTTTATATTTATATTTGGGTCTTCACAGTTTGGAGAGCTGCTCCTCTCTCGCTCTCAATCCAGCCCTCTTTATACCTTTGTGTCCTCGGAGGCAGGCGTACAAAAATGTGGAAGTACAATCTAGTTTGAACAAGAGAAAAATTATGTGTTTGGGCTCATGCAACATGTATTTTAAGGCTCCCAGTTCAAAGATGCAAAATAAGAAAGGAGGGAGGGCAAGTGAATACAAACTACACCGATTTATCTCTGCAGACCGAGCACTTCAACATCCGAGGAAAGCACGGGGCAAAATCTGTGACACTGTAAAGAATGTGAGAGACTGACAAAGAACAAATTAAGAGATGCGTTACAAAGTTACTCAACTCATCTTAATGCAACACCTGGTAGTTTCACACCTTCTTTAACCTTATCTTATTTTTCATACCTGTCTGTTAACCTGCAGCTGCCTCCAGCTTCCTTTTTCCTGACTTTTAATATTTCACAGCAGCTTTAGTCCAGTGTTACATTGAATTAAGTAGGCAGTTGATTTATTTTTTTATTTGTTTACAGGAGCAGTAACTCTTAAAAGTTTTCTAAAGTTTTAAAAATCTGATTATGCATCCCTCGAACATAATGTTCTGGCTCTTATGTTACACAACACTGCTGATCTATGAATGTATTATCAACATTTCTAGCAGCTATCTTGAAAATGTGACATTTCAGTTTTCAGGCATGAATATTATCATACTCATATATTCTTTTTCACTGGCTGTGTTGACTCCTTCATAAATAGTATATGTTTAACAATGAAGGCCTTCAAATCTCATGTGACCCTTCATCTCTGGCTGGCGTATACTGTAATACCAATTTCTGCATAAAATGTGCCATAAGATTTAATTTCTTCAAAGGTCACATATCACATCTCATGCATGTTGCCTGAGAAATAAACCCAGTACTGCATTCAGCAGTGTACAGTAAATCATTATGTAAATGGCTTTTGTGTATCAGTAGAACAACAGTTGTACGACATCGTAAATGCAAGAATCCAGCACAGAGAATGAAGGAATAAAGCTCTATGTTCAGATAAATATGCCTCCATGTTATTAACAATTACATTAAAAAACAACACGGAGCGTGCTACATGTTGCTTCATCAGATTCGATCTGTGCTTGATTGCCAACAGGTGTTTCTTTAACACACTCCTGACCCGAGGGGTGGCATGGTGATAAGTGGGTTATTGAAAAGGGAATCATTGGATCTATACTCTTAACTCTTTGGAGCCACATGGGCTAAATGAGACATTAGACTTTAAGTCCGTTTTTGGTGCACTGATGCTTTAAGGATCAGAGAGGCTGCTTTCAGTTATTTTAAACATTTCCATTCGCGCAGTAATGCCACTGTAACAAACACCAGCAAAACTAAAAGCTGAACAGGAAACAAAATTAAACTTTTATCTTCTGAAATGAATATTTTTTTAGACATGAACTCAGGATTTATCAGGAGGAGGGCAACTTGATGCCCGACTGTTTCACCGTATGAATCTTGACAGTGTGTGTGTGACCTTTCGATGTGTAGGGCGGATATTTCACTTCACTGTTGGCGGGGGACGATAAACAGAAAACATTCTCAAGATCAGTTCCTGAAGGGGGCACCCCTGAATGTTTTTAAGGACGTATCCCTGTCTGTCGAGACAAAACCAGGTGTTTTTACCGAGACCTCGGGACGTCTACAGCGATGTTAGTAGCAACTGAAACAGCTATTTTTTAAGCCAAAACACTGTTTTTCTAACCCAAACCAGCCATTTTTTTGTGCTTGAACCTGAAACTTTGTGACAAGAGAAAAATAGCACCTTTCTTTAAAGTTAACTTTTGCAAAAATATCTACTTACTATGGTCTGCCAGCACCACACTGAGAGAACCTCCACAGAGACAGGTGTGTGAGCTGCAGGTTGATTTCCGATCAGTCAGGAGTTTTAAACAAAGATGTTTATCAGCTGTTCATCGTGCTCAAGTGCTCATGTTAAGGGTGAGACACTGTTTCTGCTGCTGGAGGATAGCTGCAGGTAATGTCATTAATATTTTCCTCATTATGTTTGTACTACACCCAACTGCTATCGATCAGAATGATATGGAAGGTTGGATGCCAACTGGTGTCGGATGGAGACGGGAACCGAGGGAGTCGAGGCTCTGAATGGGAGAGCTGCATCTTCACGCGTCTGGATTCGTCTCCGGATGTTCCCCCAGTGGTTCCTGTGTTAACACAAGAGAGAAAAGAGGGAGAGAGAAAAGAAAAAATGGGGAAGGAATTGGATCGGGTGAGCTTATAAACTATTCGTGGGGAAATGGGATGGAAAATTTTTCCCAAACCTAGTTAATAAACTTCCTAGGTGACAGGTGACAGGTGTAGAACATCCGTAACACCTGCCAACAGGTTAAGAAATGAACACCTGCTTACTGTGGCATCCTGTTACCCACTCAAACAGTGTTCTGGGACCTTATTTTCCTCTGAGAACAGCTTGTTTATTCACTCATGGAACAAATAAACATCTCTGAGTTTGTTTTATTACCCCATTAATATTGTAAATAATACAATTCTGAGTTATGAACAAAACTACATACCACCCCTTTAATTGTTACAGCTGTGTATTAATGCTGCTTTAGTGCAGTAAAGGTGCTGAATATGTCTTTTAAATCTGTGAATCAGGTGAAAAAACATGATTGGTAAAGTAAACTTAATGGAAACCTGAAAAGTTTGTTTTTAAAAGTGAGGCGTTACGATGTGATAGAATCTATGAGGTCGTACTTTTTACTTTTTATTTCTGAGACCTGATGATGACCTTGATTCAAAGACAGAAATCTTTTGATGCAGCCATGAATAATTTTGCGCGGCACTAAATTTCAGGGCACTCCTGCAAATAATAAAACACTTCTCACGTCATATATTACACCTTCACCTTCAGTCGCTCAGTGGGACACATCATTATTTCAGGGGAGGAGACGGGACGGGTCGTGTCTTCTGAGTGTTTGTATTAGAACATTTTGTTCTACCCACACGATGTCACTTTTAAATCCATTATTTAACCAGTTGCTTTCATGTGTTTGTGACAGAGCATTACAAATCATGCTACTATAGGAAGAAAAATCATGTTGAGCTGCACAAACATGTTGGTGGTTTTAATATTTGAGAACTCGGGATGTGTATTTGCAGAGGGTTATCATCTTGTATGTGCTGGGATTACACATTAAACCTCCAAATGTCATTATGATTAAGTAAACGCAAAAAAACATTTGTAAATAAAGATATTGACACTTCTTATCAGTCCTCAAATACATCCCGCCTGTTGAAATTAGATTTAATTAGCTGCTTTAAATAACCTGAACTTTAATTAACCGTATCTGCTTAATCGAAACTGTACACAAACATCTTAATTAAAATCATTTTATCTAGCTCTGAGATGACCGCTAATACCTCAGTTCCTAATCACACCACCTCGCTGAAAAGGCAATATCGCAGTAAAGAGGAAGCAAGGAGAAGCACAAACGAAGAAAAGAGGGCAGAAAATGGAGAGAAGAGGGTCTGCTCGACTCGTACTGAGGATGGTGTCGCTGATGGAAAGCCTAGCGTGCAATATGTTATGGATTAGTGTCATACAAGATACCATTTCTGGCCTGCAAACATCCACACTGCATATTCAGAGGGGGATGATGTCTTAATGATTTCACTATTGCTCATAGCTTCAGGCTCCCTCGCTAACTGCACTGCAATCCAATTTATAGCTGTGGGCGTTGCAGCCCGTATATAACTGTGTCCAAGTTCAGTTTGGTTTATGTCTGGTGCAACAAAGTCACGGCGGTAAATCCTGCTGAAGTAAATAACATGTAAATCTCCACGACAGGAAGATATGTGATCGTTATTCCAAAATAAGAGCGCCGCCGTTTCACAAAATCATAGCACGATTACAACGACGACAGTTTATAGCATTTAAACACATAGCTGCATTCTGTTTGAAGGACTTTGTTTGCAGAAATCGAGCCATTTTTATAGTCTGTAGTGTTTTTCCCACAGCCCAGGGCCTTGTTAACAAAAAAAACAACATCTCCGGGCTAAGATGTGCTCAGCCTGACGATGCTTCTGGGAAACAAGGCCCAGAAAGGTGCAAGAGACATCCTGTAAAATCATGTAAGTACATTTCTCCTGGCATGCTAATGTTTTAAGAGCCTGCAGGTCTGTGATGCTTTACAACAAAGGAAACTAAAAGGGATGAGAGGCAGAAGATTTGTCGTTGGTGAGCGCAGCTTCCTGTGGTTGAACTGCGCTGCTTACTGATGTGGAACAGAGGATTTTGAGGTGTTCCTGCAGTCATGGAGATCCTGAACTCATTGTTTTTTATAAAGTAAAAATTGTCAGTTAATTCTCCTTGGTGCTGAGGTGTGTGTACAGGTGTGCACCTGTGAAATCCATCCTCAGGTGAGGGGAAGATCATCCCCTTGGATAAAGAAGTCAGTGGTGACACCGGACACCTTATCTTTTTGATCATTTAGCCAAAGATACAGTCTTTCCTGAACTTTAACGTGCTGCTTTTGTTGCATAAACTTACACAGCAACCCAGTGAACCTCTCTCTGGTGTTGCAGTCCTGCAGTTTGTACAACCCACCATCCACCCTGACAGAACCAGCGGTGGGTAAAAATGATCCACGCACCAATTATGTTTCATTACCTCCGCCAAGGAGGTTATTTTTTCACCAGAACGTGGAGTGTTTCCTGTAAAATGTGTCACATAGGGAGGGACTTGTTGACTTTTACAGTAGCCAGTAGCATTACGCTGAATGTCCCTCCTACCTGACTTCTGAGCCGTGTAACCCTTTGCCATCGCCACACAGTCGCACCTGACATCCCAGTGCTTCCACTGCAGTCCTCCCTCCTTTATAAACCGAATGCTGCATCTGACAGAATATAAATAAATACACCTATACAGAAGAGACGAGCAACATTCATTGAATAGAATATTTTCTATAGAATCTCAAGTTCAGTTTTAGAAAATAATAAATGTAATAAATAAAATATAAGAGGCTCTCCTGCCTGGTAATTAGTTCTCACAATAAGACGCAAATAGCTTTGGCTATACAATGTAAACATAAGCCTGCAGACTGTGGCTCAAAATAGTGAAACCTAACCTTCGTCTTCTGAAGTATTCCAGAGTTTTAACTAATCGTAAACAGGCAACTTAACGTAACTTGTAACTTTCGAGGCAAAGATTACATTTTTGTTCTTCCGCCAGATGTTCTCACATCTCCAACAGAGACCTTTAAGTGATCCAAACTAATATGGGACTAACAGTGACAGCACTTAAAACAATATGTGCTAAGTGAGAGACAGCTGTTAATTATGTCCTTGTTCTGCACTCATTTATCACTACTGCGAGGTGTCTGCACACAGAGCACACGTAAAGTGTAAATCTTGTTAATCAGTGCAACTCTTTACTATACCTTTGTGAGTATAATCAGATCTTCTCTAACAATCTTGCAGTTGGATTTCTGAGACATTCATGAAAGTGAGACCCTAAAGCCTGAATAAGCCACCAATGGTACACCGAATGAACAGGTTTTAATGTTGTCATTCAACTCTGGAGGGATTAACATGCCAATAAAAAAAGGTAAGCAGCAGGCAAAAACAGCAAAACATCAGGCTGTCATGAACGAAGCAGAGAAACGGATGAAATGAGATGGAGTTGGGCTGCAGCTGTGCACATTCATAAAACATGCCGTGTTGAGACGGTGGCACGGGCTGTATCAAATCTTAATTTTCTGTCCCTCCGTTTAATAGAGCTCCAGCTCACTAATTTGATCCAAATGGGAGCGAAGAAGAGAAGCAGGAGTATTCAAGCAAATGGCCAAAATCCCAGCGGAGGACCAATCCCAGCAGAGCAGCCTGCAGGGCGATCCTAACGTCGAGAATCTTCTATTTAATATTTACCACTGTGCTCCTGTTTGTGGCAGTGATGTATGCAGCACGCATTAGAAACAGCCTGGCTTTTTACTGTTAGTCACCCATTTTCTGCTAAAAGCGTACCGACGAGCATTTTCAGCGGCAAAATAAATGTAAGAAAGGAAAAGTTTCCAAACCAGCTGATCAAGGCCGACGTGAAGTGGCGGGGGCAACCGGTACACGGTAACTCAACAGCATGTTTGTTTACAATCTAGCCTTCACATACGAAGCGGAGGGAGAAAAATAGATCTGTTTAGCACATGACAGCATCCATCAATCAGCTGTGGAGCACCTGGAAGCAGAGACACTGGCAGGATCAAACAGGCCTCCTTGTCTGTCGCCTCCACACGGAGACACACTTTTTCCGAGGCAGGTAGCGTTTCACCTCCCCCAACGTCTGGCTGGGGCCACGCTCCCTCTGGGGACCGGGAGCTCGTTCCACCACAGCACACACACTTTCTTTAACAATTTATAAGCTGGAATGAGATATAATCAGGGAATTCTCCGAGGTGGGAGTCGACATCCCGCATGTGAGATGTGAATCTGTGTTCTGTGTACGATTCAGTGCATATTTATTCATAATAGATCTTAATGTTCAAGGATGAATGCGTGTCACGTTTGATGTGTAACATACATGCTACATACATGGATCCATTAGCGTCAATTACAGCGTGTGTCATATGTGAGTTGAAGGCTTTATGTTTTATTTACTCTGTTGTGTGTTGTGTTGATGCCACAGAGGGAGACACACAGGGGGGTCATTAAATAAAAGTTATACAGACAGAGTCATTTATTGGATCGATTTCTAGATGGTACATAATTAAACTTGGGCTGTTACAACATTAACCATTGATAACAGTTGCAACTTGAATTGACGGGTAATAGAGGAGGCGTTTCCAAGAATTGCTCGCCTACTTTCCGAGGAAGTTCACAATTATATTATAATACTGAGTTATTACCAACTTGTCACAGCTACATGGTACTTAGTTGAAATGATGGGAAATAGTGGAGGTTTTTCTTCGTATTTCGCTGTTATTTCTCTGTAATTTCTCTCCATTGGTATTTAGCCAATAATAAACTATATTTACACATACAACACACTCCCGAGCCGTGTTTGTTTGTCAACCCACTGATTAACACGTGTCACCTGTCTTCAGTCGTCTTCCACCGTCTCTGTGATCTCGTCTTCAAAAAAAGTTTTATTTTTTCTTTCATAGCTATTCCTGACTGAACCCTCATTTGTGCTGGCATTAAACTATATTGATTAATCAAATTAGAGGAAATCACAAGGCAGGTGTTGTCAATTTAAGTTGATTTGAAACTTATAAACCACAGGTGTGTACAGCAAAAATAGGATTAAGCAAGTTTCTTTTTTGCGCTCAGCATCTTTGATGAATCAGACGTAAGCACACAGTTTTAAGCCTGAGTTAGAGTATAAATCTGGGAACATTTTAAATAAATGAGGCACCAGATTTTTACATTGATGGTGCAGATATTGTGCTTTTTATTATAATGTCTGCTTTCAAATATTCTGCAGATGATTGTTGGAAGGTGGGCAGGCAGGAGTGTGTGTTTAGTGGCGGGGGGGGGGGGGGGGGGGGTGAAGAGTGTGACATAACTGTTGAGTTACTTCACAAAACATTAACAAAAACCAAGTCCACTTTTCATTTGTTCCATCTATTATTTGGGTCACAGCATGTAGTTTGAAGCATTTTTTTGTCAGAGCTCGTACTGAAAGAAAAGAAAATGTCCGTGGGATTCAGCAGCGTTGAAATATAAGAGAGAGTGAAGGGAGATTTTTATTCTTCAGTGGACCGAAACCAAAACAAACAAGCACACTTTCACATTCACAAAGCAGTGTTACTGTGGATGTTGCATCTGCTTTAATGGCAACGACAGCATTTCTTTTTTCTTTTTTATGAATAAACAGAAGAAAACTGGACAGTTATCACGGCTGAATAAGTAGAAATTTAGATTCCATCAAGAGAAATCAACAGAAGAACAAACAGAATAACATTAATGAGGTAATAATACAAACTCTTTTTCCCATACGAGAATAAACAAGCTGTTCTCAGAGGAAACTAAGGACCCAGAACACTGTTTGAAGCTAGAAAGGTGGCAGGGTCCGCCACGTATAAACAAAGACATTGTGTTTCTCTTCTAAGCAACATCTCCTCCCCAAAAAACTACATAGTGCACCTTTAAAGAAGGCCAGAATGCCAAATGTAGATTAAATATTTTTATTTTAATATTTACTTTCAGACTTGAACAGCTCAGCCACAGTGAGGAAGTGCAGATGTGGCACACCCCTGGATAGCTTAATGTCCAATCCTATCTTAGCATGACACGTCTGTCAGTCTCAGTTAGTGTCAATAAGGAGCTTGGCTGTTTATCACCTTGTAAAAGTCAAAAACACAACAGCTGACGTGTGAGGAACGCTTCAAACGTATATACTCTAATGTAAACTGCTAACTTTAGCATGACAGGCTAACTGGCAGTTTGCCTTCATGTGTTTTTGCAGGAGTGACTTTGGACGGAGGCCTGCAAGGAAAAGTTATTTTCAGAATTTTGCTTGCTACTTGCTGGTTTCTCTCCAGTCCCACCGACCACAGCTTTAAGCAAATGGTCAATTATAAAAGTTTGAAAATGTGAGCAAGAGAAAAATTACAGTATGTGCACATGAGGAGAAGAAATCATTTAATATTAACATATCCTCCTGCAGGCCCTTTAAATCCACACCTGCCTCTAACAGGCCGTGATCCTGAAGATACCTCGTTATGAGTTCGGTCCGACTCTTCAGTGACCTCTGCCTCTGAAATTGCTCCTCGTGTCCCACAAACCCACAGAGTCCTCCAGAAATCACATTCTAATCTCTTAAGCATGACTTTTTTCTGAAAGGTGTGCCGTAATACAGCCTCGGGAGAGGAGCCTCGTCAGTTTTTCTATTACTATAATTAAAGCACGACAGGATGGCATTCCAGAAAAAAATAAGTGACACCTCGAAGGTGGCATTTTTAGTCAAGCTTGATGATTTTCGTGGACTTTCAAGATGTTTAAACTGCACTCTCAGATGCACTGGAGGTACGTGGCTGTGATTACTCAGCGAAAGACTGCTTATTAGCTGGAGGAAGCGTTGCCTTGTGGGCCTGCTGCAGTGAAACTAACTATATAAGCCATTTGGTATGGCAAAAAAAAAAAACAGCAATGTGGACTGAGTCACTGCTGCTCACCAGGGGCCGAATGTATAAACCATGTGTACTGAATGTGTAAAAATGTACTTACACCAGTTTACACGCATGTTTCCGAATGTATAAAACTCCACAGAGGGTGAGAATCTGCGTTCAGGTGCACACGTTTAACACCACGCGCACCATACATGTAGTCTTTCAGTCTGATTTGTGTGATGTTGTTGTTTCGTTTTAGGATTATAGTTAAAACAAAACCTTCACTATGTTTCGACAGCGATGCCAAGTTGTTACCCTTGTTTTTACTGTCGTCTGTGAACATGTTTGTCTGTATGCATTATGATGATATAATGATAATGATCTCTATGTAAATACACAAGTAAAGCCTGTATTTCTGGGGAGTAAGAATACCTTTGAGTGTCCGATTATCAGGTCCTCAAACACGGCACTATATAAGGGCTGAAGCCGGCCAATGTGCAATCTAGGCGAGAGCGAGTTTTCAGGGACCAAACTGATTTTCTGGCCCATGATGCACCCCGGCCTGTGCAAGAGATGCACTTCTTGGCACCACTAACTCCTCCGTGCCTCCGAAACTCACAGCGTTCACCGTTTCGGTCACTTTCTGCCTCTAAATAATATCCTTTTGTAGCTGTCAGTTTAATCAAGTTCACAGTCAGTAAAATTACGTTTCTTCTTCTTCTTCTTCAACTATTTCTTCGCTTCTAGCATTTCTCCTCAAAACTAAACTAAATTCTGTTCCTTTACATGCAAACCAGGTAATCGGGTGTGTTTAGAGCCATTTATAGTCAGTTGTGTGATCAGACAGCTCGTGCACGTGGCGTACAATTTCAGGATGATTGAGATGTATAAGGAGAAGACACGTGTGAACAGTCGGAGGTGAGGTTTTATAAATCTGATGAAAAGACTGCGTACAAAGATTTCTACACCTGAATACACTCAGAGTTTTATACATGTGGTCCCTTGTGTTCAGAGCTCAAGAGGGACCTTATATGAAAATGCACATTTCACAAGTACAACTCTGAGAGCATAATGTATCACACACTACACATTTTATCATTATACACCTGGATACAACACAACATCCTTTGTGCAGCATAAGAGGCTCTTATGTGTACGTTGCATCATTGTTGCAATGACGATAGTCAGGAGGGGACTCACAGGAGACATACGGTGTGAAATGATTAAGCAAAGGGAACATGAATTACATCACTCTGTTCTTGTTCACAGTGGAAACAGCAGATTCTGTTCCCCCCGGAGATCAGCACCAACCACCAGCACCACCCAGAGCTCTCGTCCATCCCAATTACGGGAGCACGTGGTGGCGGCTGACATGTGAAGCAGAGCCTTCAGGAGGGCAGTGGCTTTACAGGGGGACTGTTGGATTAGAGTGCTGGGTTTCATCTTCAGCACAGGGTCCGCCATCAGCCGGGCATGGAGAGCTGTTGACTGACGAGTGTGTGTGTGTGTGTGTGTGTGTGTGTGTGTGTGTGTGTGTGTGTGTGTGTGTGTGTGTGTGTGTGCGCTTTACACCGTGCCAGAAAACACCATCGATCCCCCCCAAATGCAACACTGCCCATCTGCACTCTTCCAAGAGCACCTTGCAGAATGTCAATTCCAAAACTCTTGTCTTTTTCAATGAATGCACAAGTCTGTAACCTGGCTCCCACAAATTGGATCAGAATCAGTGGAGGTTTTATTCCTTCTGGCAGTGCCTGGAGCCCAGTATTTCACTGAAACAACTGTCAGTCATGGGGAGGAACAGAGGTGCACATTTGGACGGGGGGATTTGTTCCTGCTTTTAACTCTGCATGTCTCTCTACCCAGTGCAAGCCACTTTGAAGTAGATTACCAGCTAGCTCCTCTAAAGCTCCCAGAGTGAGGCCGCTTGCCAGTGTGTTATCAGTACTGGGATTGTCTCATCCCTCTTACTGTACATTTATTACTGTCTGCCTCGCCATGTTGACCTAAAACACACACACACACTATTTCTTTTTATTATGGATCTTTCTTAAATCAAATAAGATCTGTGTTTGGTGTGAAAATGGGGACACTGTAGTACCGATGTGTTTTCTTAAATTATTTAAAAGTATATATCAGATCGGAAAGTAAATACCCACA
The DNA here is from genome assembly GCF_040436345.1 of Pagrus major. Taxonomy (NCBI): domain Eukaryota; kingdom Metazoa; phylum Chordata; class Actinopteri; order Spariformes; family Sparidae; genus Pagrus; species Pagrus major. Next base: position 38,424,824 of record NC_133219.1, on the reverse strand, counting down.
ACAATAAAACTCGGTTTCTAAAGATCTCTGCCGAGCATGAATCTCACAAGATACACATCTGTGATGGAGTTACTCCATTTAATTTGTGGCAGCACCAGACTCTGCATCCATCGAGCCCTTCGGGAACCACAGAGCATATTTCCTTTATATCCAGGCACCACTGTGTTATTTTTTTTTTCATTGCGGCTGACATTTCAAAAAGCTATCTCCCTCAAAGTTCCAAGTTCACCTATCAAGCACTGCCCTTACCGAGACAGATTAGGTGACAATTTGTTTTAAAAGTCATCCTGTCTTCCAATAATACTTGTACACATGTGGGACTTATGGGACTTGCAGGTGTACGAGAAACTCATTCTGAGCCGAGTCCCAAGCTGAAGGGGTGAATGTAATGTGACAGCGCTGTGACAGTCCGGGGAGGCACGGCGGGCATACCAACAAGCTAATGTTATCCAGTAGGAAAGATTCAACCTGCACCGTAATGAACACCAACATATCAGTAATGCATTATGTTTTGTTTTAAAAGGTGCACTACGTAGTTTTGGGGAGGAAATTTTTATCAGAAGAGAAAAGTATTCATTGTCTGATTTTAATAATTAATTTTAATAAACCGAATGAACAAACTGACCTTAAAGGACGACACAGTCTCATACTGTTTTACAAAGTCGGCAATATTAACAATAAACACACTTAAAACAGACAAACTAACCGCAGTCGAAGCACAAGAGTCAAGGACAAATGAGGAAATAAAAACAATCTGACTAAGTCAACTATGATGACTGTGGTTGAGAACACTGCAGTGAGTAACTGCATTTAACAACTCAATGATTGAATGTGCCAAAATATTTTCCTGTTAAAGCTCCTGTTTGTTGAGATAGTTGATTTTTGGGTCTCGGATGGCGTCCGTGCCAACATACAATCCCAAAGCGGCAGCATTTGACAAACTGGGAAACTCATACGGTCTTAAAGACTATAAAAAGTCAGCGCTTAACTCCAAGCTCTAACATTAAAAACCACAAACCTGTGGCCCAAAATTGTGGTGCAGCCGTCGACTCGGTCCTCCACATTATCAGCCTACTGTCATGTGAAGAATATCAAGAATATATAAAGATAAATTATCTTTGTGTTTATCTTGACTTCTGTAATTATGTGATAACAGGGATATATTTCCTTTTAACGACACGTGCATGTTCATGGCTGCTTCAAGTTTTCTTCCATTTGGAGGGTCAGCTGTGCAGGTCCTCAGGAATTAACGCTAAACGTCGGCAAGATAAGTTAAAGAGCGAGCACATCTTCATCTGCTGTTTCCTACTGTTTCCTACTCTGCCACAAACACTGCTGCTGCAGCCTCCACCATTGTAGTCAGAGCCCTAACATGTCTGAAAGAGCAGAAACATTCAATGGTAAGAGGCCTTGGGCCCCCTCTTATATACCCAGGGGCTTTATCTGCATTGTGCTCCCTGCGATAGCTGATTAAATACAGTGTATGATGAGAGTGTTTCTGACTGAATATGGGAAGTAAACCTCAGGAAGACGCTAGAAATGCTGGTGCTCTAAAACGCTAATAAAAATCAGATCTTTAGCCGGATATCCACAGTTTGCACTGTGTGTGTCGGTGCAGATCGTGAGGATCCGGTTCCTTCCAGTTCTGTAAGAGCAGGTCAGAAAAGGTCGTCACGGCGTTACAGTATGTTCTGCGTTTTTATCTCATGATGCCAGAGCCGTTCAGTGGCGTTGAGGTCTGATGACTGCGCAGGAAAAAAGTCATCCAGTCAGCACTGCTCGCTCTTCCTTGAACTTCAAACAGGCCTGGCAGAGCTTCAGTGCATGTTCGAGGTCCGGCAGGAACGTACAGTCGGGAGGGATGCTGACAGAACGGGCTTTGCACTGGATCTTGGGTGCAGATGATGTTCTCATCATCGTCATAATATAGATTATCTTCAGCTCAAGTCTGGTCTTACTTGTGAAACAACTTTGTTTTGAAAGTCTTTGGTTCGATTTGGTGCTGGGAGAGTCTTTCAGAACTCAAGCGAAGGTAACATTGTTGAACAGTTGGTCCTTTTTCAAAGCACCAGCAGAACAAACACACAACAGAGGAGCAGGTCTGTTCTGTGGACACAATGACCACAATGCTCATCATCAGAAACATGTTTCTTCTCCTGTACCAGGCAGCACCATCACACCACAAAGTCTTGTTTTTTCTCCTGTTTTACCTTTGTCTCATATGATATAAATGCATTTCTATGTAGCTTTTTTTCTGGTATGCTGGAAAAAAACACTAAAGATGGACGGGCTAATGAGGGAGATGAAGCACAGGTGTGAAGGGAAAGCAGACTGGGGGAGATCTCAGGTAACAGGGCCGGGCTAATTAAACAGATACAAGACACGTGTCTTGAAAGTCATTTAATTATACATCCAACTTGGTCTTAAGCTGAACTAAACTGTTGGCAACCAGAAAGGATGCATTAATTTCTTTTGGTATGTAGCACATGGTGAGGAGAGACAACAGCTGTGTCCCAATTCAGGGGCCTGGATTCTCAGAGGAGACGTGGCTCATGAAGGTGGGTCCTTCAGAGGACCTGAAGGCCACACTGGATATGTGCCCTCATCCAGCACAGCCGAGAACTAATTGTGCATTCAGGTATTGAAAGGAACAACTTCTGGGGAAGTGGGACAAGTTTCATGAACATTTTGGATAACAGGCCAATAGTGTATGAGGTTAATGGTGAATATATTCATATAAAGTCTGTTTGTCTACAGCTGCCTCTGATTTACAACATAGATTTGGAATAGATATTGTGGCAACACAATCTTAGAAGATGTGTGAAGCTCTCATATCATCATACAGATGATAAACCAGCTCAGGTATTTCTAGTAGGTTTAAAAAGATACCGAACATGTCAGGTTGGATTTCATGGAAGTATGTCGGCTACTGTAGACTATTCTCTTCAACACATCTGGATTTTTACATCTATGATATAGCCTAATGCTACTATGTTATAGTATAGCATCAATATCGAAACAACCACTGAAAGTCCGACCCAAACAGCTGATCTGTGGTGTAATACAGTGAGCGGCAGTCACAGCTGTGCTTGTGCATAGGAATACAGATGTTGTACGTTGTATAATGCTCTGCTTCTCTACCCAAACTATCAATTAATTGCCAGCAGTAATAATTACTTAGTTTACCAGCTAGCCACAACAAAAGCTGAGGTTTTTGTAATAACAACAAGCTGCCACCACTGAAAACATCAAGGCATAAACGCACAACACACTAATCCTCAAGACTATTTTCTATTAGCCAAATTCCTCCTGGACTGGAGTCCTCCTGTAACGTTATTCATATTTATGTAGCATAGAAATTTAATTTTTAAGCAACAAGGTCTGCAAAAATACTGACCACTATGACTTATTCAGCCCAACATGCAGACATTTCTCTGTAGAAATACCTTTCAACACGCTGTTCAGCCGGTATTAACCATTAAACCTCAATGGAGAATTAAAATGAAGTGGTTTATTGTATCAAATAATACAGATGTAGCAGCCTAATCCCCTTCAGGCAGGTTAATCCCAAAAGCCTGATCGTCTTGTGTTTTTTAATCTTAACATGACAGGATGTAGACATCATGAATGAGCCCGCAGCACCGAGAGGAAATAAAGCTGCTTTGGGGTAAAGATGTACTCGATGACAGCGATCTGTCGTTATAATGAGCAGCGGTGTTTGCATTGCGTGGGCCGGCTCGATGTGACCCGACTGGTTGCAGAGACACCTGTCAGACCCTCAGCGCTGTTGTTTCTTCGCAAAGCCTGACCTCTGCATCTCCACTGTTCTCGGCCGCATCCGCCGCTGAGAGGTGAATCGTATTCCTGGCGGCGTTCTCCGGGGAGCACGAGGCAAAACATGGATTACATTTACTGTACGAGCGCCGTTTTAAGTAAGTAGCACGCGCACATGCATATATGCCCTTTCAAACATCCATCTGATCTCTGCTCCCTGAACAGTGCTGCTGCTGCCTCAACCTGTTGACTTTATGGATTACAATGTGAGATATTGTTTTGTATTTAAGCTTGAGCAGCAGCAGATGAGCAGGAATGGTATTGTTTTGCATCCACACCTTGGCCTGCGAGCACAAAGATAAGATGTTTGAATGGTTTGTATTTGTTCTAAGGGCAGGAAAACACAGGCTCTTTTGCAAAACACACCATCCAATTGTCAGCGTGAAAGGCTCATCTTGGAGCAATCTCGCAGCTGTAGCCTTCCAGTCCGCTCCTCTAATACACTAATATCTCACAGATATGCTTCATCACGCCAATGCCTCCATAAAATGTGTTTAAGGAAAGTCCCCCCTGGATAGCTAAATGGCTCTTTAGAATAATTGCTTCCATTTTTTACAGTTTTGATGCATGTATTTAGTGGAGTAGCACGCTTTCATTTGAGTAATGGCAACATTAGAATGGTTCGGCTTGTGATCCTCAAGGCAGCAATCAGCCCCCGCACCGCAGCTCCTCAGAGAGATGAAGGACAATGTTCTTAGATGTTTCCTTAGTGCCGACATCACACCTGAGCTGCCCTGAGACGGGAGAGGATGATGTTTAAAGCAACAATGTTCGAGGAAACAGTGAGATTCAACGTTCAAACGAGAGGGACGTGATATAATAGGGACGTTTCTATGGTAATAGCTAAAGACACTAAAACATTTTATTTTACTATTCAGTCTTTGTTTCCCTTCATGTGCGGGTTTCAGATACGTTCCACCTTTAAAAGAAGATTTTAAAGAGGCAGAAAAGTAGTAAATAGTGACATTTTTTACACAGAGATGAAAACAAATGATCAGATTTTCTTCTCTAATATGTAATACGATCATGATGACTTCAGTATTTGTATTCACACATGAGCTTACACAGGTTTTCTGCATCTACACAAGGACATGATTGTTTATATTATAATGGATACATCCATATATATGTAAAGTTATTTTTAGTAGCTCGTGATGCATAAAGGTTTAAATACATGGGCGTCGCTGCAGTTATATGAACATGTGGAGAAAATAAAATTCATCTGTGAAACCAGTTTTTCTGAGAATGTCTGAGATTTTCTTTTTTCACCAAGTGAAAGAAAAGAAAATTGGAAACATTTTTGTTGAAAATTAGAAAGATTATCCTGACAAAAAAAAATGTTCCCACCAGATCTCAAGTCATAAACACAGGAGAGAAAACATTTTTCGATCAGACTTCGAGAATGGATCACCAGATACCAGTACTTTTCTTCAATATTTCAGCACTTTATCCAACTTGACACACACATTGTACTTTTTACTCCACTGTATTAATCAGACAGTACATTAACATATCACTTCTGCATTAATCCATCAGCATTAATCCAGTAATTCAAAAATATATTAATGTAACACTAACAAGAGGCATATTACTTCATGCATACTTCAGGTATTTTAAAGATAATTCTTGTACTGTACTATAACAATCCTACTATTTTTATATTGGAGTATTGCTGCTTCCTCCACTTATTTGTTAAACATATGGGTGATTTCAGCAGACAAATATTGTCCCTTTAAAGCCTCAGAAACTACTTATTTCTTTTTCCTTTCAAACAAATTCAGTTGATGTTGCAGAGTCAGCATGTGGCGTACTTCTGGGGTGCAGCAGTGAACTTTGGATTACGTCTTATCCCCGACCCACAGAGTGGAGCGGAGGTCTCCAGAGAAAGACATTTTAGTCAGAAAAGCGAGGTTTAATTAATGTCCGTGAAAGCAGCCCTGCATTTCAAAGTGTGTGCTTCCTACAGGGGGGATGTCTCACCTCTCCGCCTCAGAGACACATCAAGAGCCAAATAAAAAGCGAAGCACATCAGAAGTGCTACAGCGCAGGAGTGTGTTTCTCTTTTGATGGGGCATGGTACGCCTCAAAGAGAATGACTCTCCATAGCATAAGAAATTCCTTTTCTATCGACTCCTGTCTTGTGTTAACATCCTCCTCATGTTTGAGACATGACAGAGGCAGGAGAATATTTATCCCCTCCTTCTTCTTCGATCCACGGCGTCATGGAATAAGATGGAAGGCAGTCATAGCATGACTCACGACAAGAAGTCTTAGGACAAAGAAGATTTATTCAGATTGTTCATGTATCTTTTCTTATGCTGATTAAGTTATCTTGCTGGCTTTTAGTCCATTTTAGGTCATTGTTTCGGTCGAATAATCATCTCAACCCCCCGTTTCCAGCTGCAACAGGCAGCTGTGTTCTGTGGAAAACAGACAAAGTTAGCAACTAGCTGGAGAACAAAGTGGAGCAGTTAAAGAGCCTGATCACCACGCCGCTCACTGTGGCCTTTGCACCAGGCTGGCTCATACGGCATTTCCCAGAACTGCCAATATCAGCCTCCACAAACACATGTGCGACCAAACAGTCAGCCTTTCCCTGTTTTCTTCTTCTTATCTCTTTTCAAAGTCTGATTCTACTTATCTGTCATCAAGTCCACTCTGAACGCTGTGTTCAAACAGAAAGAAAAAAGCAAAAGAGGACGAAGAAAAGAATCAAAGGTTTTACTTTACCCTTGTCGGCAGCAAGGCCATTACTGCCTGCTCGTGTCAAAGACCCCTCACAGATACAGATGTTCGGAGGTGCAGCGAGAGCAGCGGGAGGTTCGGGTGACTGTTCTTGAGGCACCTGAGCAGCAGGCAGCTCAGGTTCAACAAATACCACCACTCTCCTGCTGTGGACGGCCTTTTTCTCAGATGACATCTGGTACAACTGCTCATCCTCTGTTGTCATAACCGAGGCCAGCCATGTGGAGTGTTAGCACCCTTCAGCATGGGTTCACAGGTAACATTAGCATCCAGCCTTTTTGTATTTCTGTTTGTTTCTTTTGGGAAATTAGATTTTTAGATCTAATAGCAAAAGATGAATAAACCAGTGCAAACCCCACTTACCCACACTGTCATTCACAACAGCAGTACTGATCTAGCTGTCTTACATTTCAGGTACTTGATAGCAGGTGAAATTAACAACATTTTTGCAAAAATGTAGTAATGTGATAAACCCAAAATCCAACACCTGTGTCTGCTGGATGTGTAAATGAGAAATAGCTCGGCGGCACATCAGCAGCTCTATAAGGTGATAATATGTCAGTGTTGGGCTTGCTCTGCTGTGTTATTTATAATTTCCCCTCCTTTTTAAACCTTTGCTTTAATTAGACAAGTAGGCTATTTCTAGAAAGTGGCATAAACGGAAGCAAAAAAGAAAAAACTCTCAGATTATATCAACATTAATTATATCAAGAAGAGGATGAAAAAAGAAAACAAACTCATTTTTCATCTTTAAACGGCAGCTCCCTTGTTATCTTGTCAGCGAATGTGCCATTACCATTAACTTGCACGCGGGGAAAATATGCCTGGGCCAAACAATGAACATGACAAAATGTGAAATTCCCCAGCCTCTCTCAATGTCTCATTTCCCTGGCAGCTGCTGGGGGAGCAAGGAAGGATAGATCCTTTATCAACAGCCTTTGGGAGGAGGCTTGCACAATTTTTTCCTCCATGGCAATTTATCTACATTCAGTCAGCCTAAGTCATATGGAGGCTGTATCCCTCTAGAATGTATCCAAGAGACAAGAGGAAAAAAAAATAAAGAAAGAATTAAAAGCTCCAACTGTGTAGTCAATTTAATCTGGAGTACGGAGACCATTAAAAGCAACCTGGAGTGAATTATGCCCAGAATGAATTACCTCTACCCTTGATTGTGTGCAGAGCTGTTGTGTGTGCGTGGGTCACCTGTCACGCTGACGTATTCATGTGCTCCATCACAGCGGCAATGATCCCTCGTAGCTGCTCGAGTTGAGTCACAGGCGAGTAATCTCCAATTCTAATAACATCCAGATTTGACTATATCCTTGCAAAATGGTGAATAGAGCTCCATCATCTTACAGACTTGAGTTGATACATTTTCAGGCTGTAATTTTACAACCGAAAGACGGATGGGCTCAATTTCACGTATTGTTCTCGCACTGCAGTGTTTGGGAGCTGGATACGAGGGCTTCTCAATAACACTACACACAGAACAGAACAGAACAGAACTGATCAAGTGGGCCACTTTCTCAAAGATATACTGCTCTGTTTCAAGATTATCCCACAAATCTGTTGTCATTTTACATTTGTGTTAAACTCTCAGATGTGGTGGTGCCGCATGGGCTTCCCAGATCACCTGTCAGTCAGACTGTACTGTAATGTGTTTCTCATTTATCTGGGGATTCCAGCTGAGGGACTTTAGTCTCTGTTTCTGGTACTGTTAGCTCTGTCAGTCCACATACAGTGACTGCAGGAGCTAACAGCTTATGTCTTTTTCTGCTGTTTTTTTTGTGTGTGTTGTGTTAGTTGTTTTCCGTCTCTCTGTGGTCGTTTTGAGTCGCTTTGATCATGGTTTGTGTCTCTTTGTGGTTGTTTTGAGTCTCTTGAGCCAGACAGGAGGTCAGACAGCAGAAAAGGCGCAGTGCATCCAGCCAATTTTCAAAATAAAACATCCGGTGCCGACCCCAGGCTCCACAGCACGACAAGGTCGGAAATATTAACACTAAACACACTTAAAACAGACAAAAAACTAAACAATTTAACTACACAGCCTACTCAACCACAGTAGCAGCACAACACCAAGGAGAAATGATAATATATATATACAGCGACTCACTCAAAACACTTCATATAACACTTCATAAACACTTCTATAACCCCCTAGTGCATACATGTTCATAAAGAAGGGCATACGCTCATTAATACACGTTATCTGTACACCGTGCTGCACTCGACATCTCACCTCGAGCACGTCTCTGGAGGCGCTCGTTAACCACCTCTGAGAGACGGCGCCATCGAGCCAACATATCCATACAAATACATCCTTATCAAAATATGGTGATAATGGATGATATACCTTACAGACTCTGCTACATGAGCAAGTCAACAACATCTTGCCGGCGTGACGCTCTGCTTCTGAAACACGGCAGGTGACAAAGACGCCCAGTGGAATCAAGTGTCAAGGTCGGTGATAGAAGCTACATCGGTAAACTTCTCACATTACATTTTCATGTACAAAGGCTTGTACCGTGCTGACTATTCAAGCAGGAGAGGTTCATGCCCATCCAACTTTCAATTTTAAAAAAGTTCCTCCCAGGTTGCAACTAAATGAAAGACACTATTCACGTTGCATTATGGGGGGTGTAGGATTTAGATTAAACCCCTACTAAGGACTAAAAGTCATGATTTTTTTTTTTTTGGGCTCTGTTGCCTCAATTTTTGACCATTTTTTAATGTCTCTCCTCTGAGTCCTCTAACTTTATGAAATTAAAATGTTAAATCACTGAAGTTGATTACTCCTTTAAGTAAAGTAAAACTGTTTCAGGAAGTCGATGAACATTTGTGTGATCAGTCTGTTTTTTTCTGGCTGCTGAACCACTTCACACTGCTGGAAAGGTTTGACGGGCAGCGTAAGATTTCATCCTAAAGAAAGATTCAAATGTTCTCGAGTGAAGCGCAACATGTTTCACTGAATCATAAGATTAAAAAATGCAATTTATGATCAAATAGGTGTTGGGTAAACTGTTGTCATTGTCAGAACATGCTGTCGCTCCATGCACCGTGCCATCCTGCGCATCAGTTCGCTTCCCAACAACAGCTCTACTGTATGATTTGCATTTAAAAAGTGTAATTCAACAGTTTTGCATCGACACTGTCAGACTCGATGATAATAGTGTCTCTCAGTTGCATCAAAAAGTGTGTCTTTCAAACACCTAAACAGTCACCTCCACAGGCCTCGTTAAATATAACCACCACTGTGAAAATCAGTCAAGCTTCTCATCACCCGCTGTGATTCTGCATCAATCATCGGAGCAGACATTTCATGTGTCTGTTGGCTTTTTAAACTGAGTTCAGCTTTCAGCCGTCCCCACAAATGTCAGATTGAAAATACACAGAGAGGGTTGCATTGACATGGCAATGATTTCTGAAGAGCTGGACATGAGATTGAGTGCACCTACTTATTTTCAGTTTATCAAAAGGATGCTCGTTACGTCTCTGAGCGTGTTGCAAAAAGCATGTTTTTCTCTGCATAAATGATTTGAGCCTGAAAGAGGCATCACGACTCAAATTGTCCTCAAGAAGCCCAAACATGCGGACCTCAGTGAGAACAGGTATTTATTTATTATTTTATTGTTGTTTTTTCAAGAACCCATCGACAACAACATAACCATATTAATAAAGGCTAAGTGTGTGTATAATAAAGCCGAGCCTATAAGGTCTTTGTTCAGTCTCTGTGTGACTGAAAAGAGCCTAATGATGGAGCCTGATCCTCCGAGCCACTTTAATTTACATTCATGAATCACATCATGCATATTCTGTGGGCTAAAATAAAAAGACAGAAAAGAAGAGATGTTTGTCTCGTCATGTCATTATAGGCTATATTATAGGTCTGCTGTTTCAAAAATATTTATTCCTATCTCATAATATATCAGACTGTGATCCTCTGTCTGCCTGCTCATCCTTTATGTAAAAAGATCTCGGCTATTTAACTGTTCTATAGGTTATTTGGGCACATGAGTCGTAATTTCCCCGCCGGTAAACACACCGCGGCTGCAGTGTCTCTGGGCTCGTTGGGTGAAGCAGACCGGGTGGTGAAGCAGACCGGGTGGTGCAGCAGCGTCAGGTCCAGAACATGCGAGGCTGACAGAATAACCTGTAGCGGTCGTGACGCTCCTGCTGTTCTTCTTCGTATTTCCACACATTGCATTACATTGTCGGGCAGGATGTGGATTACAGCCTCCTGGTGACACTGAGCTCTGGTGTTCCTGGTCTATAAACCAGGTCCTGATATTAATGCTCTCTTGGTTTTTATACTTTTAGTGTTATTAATATTCATATCTCAATTAGTAAAGCTGTTATTACTGCTGTTTCCCCCCCTCCTCCCATCTCTCCCACAGCTTCTCCCCCCCTTTCTCCAGTCACTCCATTGTTCTTCACCTTCCACACACCGTCTCCTCCCTCATGCTCACCGAACACCTCTGACTCTACCTCTCACTCCACATCTTGTAAATGTGCTACTAAAATAAATTACTTTGGTTAAACCGTTGAAACGGTGCTGTGGGTTGTCACGGCCTAAATGCCAGGTTGTGACACTATTAATATGAGACTTGTAAGGCCAGCGGGGAGCTCTTAATTATTTTTTTGTTGGACCTCCTCGCAATCAATCAGCCACAAACAACACTTTCTGACAGCTTCCTGTTTGCAAGCAAACAAACGGTGGAGAAACCAGCCGTGGTTATTCTACAGTCACATGGGAGATGTGAGGTGAGGGTCCGTGGTAGTTATGGAAAAGAAATTCAAACTCAGAATTTTAATATTTACAATATTAATGAGGTAATAACACAAACTCAGAATTATTTATCTTTTCCATAACTGTATAAACAAGCTGGTCTCAGAGGGGGAAAAAAGGTCCCAGAACATTTTTCGAAGCTAGAAAACATTTGTTCATTTATTTAGTTTGTTTTTGAATAAAAAAAAAATGAAGCTCTTTCTCTTCTGAATCAAAATTTCTTCCCCCAAAACTACGTGATCTGCATAACCATCTGTAAACCGACATTGTTTGGAGAATGATTTTTTTGTACGCCTTGGCCAAATGCTGCTGGATTTCCTGATCTCCATATTGATTTATGTCTTAGGGTGAGCGGGTTAATTAAATGTGAATGGCGTGGCAGCAACATTATATTGAGCGCAGAGTAAAGGCAAGCGGAGTGACTATTTGAGTTGCTACAACAGCAATCAATGCAAAATAACGAGGGAGTATCTGTCATCGCGCGGCAAATGGATGGGATGAGAGTGTGATGTGCAGACAAATTAAGCAGCTGCTATAAAGCACTCAGGCTGTGTTTGAGGTTTAGTTGTGCATTAGTAATGAGGCGGTGGATTAACAGAGGGAAAGGCTCAGGTTACCTGTGGAAAATGCCAAGACACATCACAAGGACTTTTAAAAGGACAGCATGAGAAAGCAAAGGATCGACCCTGAGCATGGGTCTTAGATGTACAGATTCATTTAACTGTCCACAAAGAGAAATGTGGATGGGTTTAAGATTTGCAAAAAAGTCACAGAAAGGAAAAGAGTTTCTAAAACAAATTATATTGTGTATCTGCCTCCTTTTTTATTGCTCAACAGCTCACTGAGTTTTTCTCAAATCTTCCTCTCAGTGGGTCAAAAAATGTGAAATCTGTGCTCTCACATTTTTTTACAAATCATCTGCAGCAAGAGTGCAAAAAAAGAATTAGAGCTGTAGTATCAGACGTGGTGAGACGGTGGCTTCCTTAACACACCAGAACAGAGAAAATGATCGATGTATTTAAAACCGCAGGCATTCAGTTTATCAGCATGATTATAACTTAACAGTTTGATTTTTTTTATTACATTTGCCTGCTGTTTGGTGATTTGACTCCATTTGGACTGGATGTTTCAGTTCTTAAAAGCTGGAACATTCACCAAGAAAACCATTTCAGATAACTAGAACCGGTCATAGAGTTGTAATTTTTTAAAAACTTGGATGAGAGCATGACCGTAACACTAAAACACGTTATATGAATGACTGCAGAACAACTAGGGTCGGTCTTTTAAGCTAACTTCCTGTCCGTTTTGCAAGTAGCAATCCCTTCCCCTCCCTCCACCACACTTGCACGACTCCTTTCTGTTTATTTCTGGGCAGCTGTCTTTGCCTCCTTCTTTTTTCTTTAAGCGTTTTTCTTCACTTGGTCTGTTTGCGGGTATAAGCCGCCACCGGGAGCATTGGAATCGTTAGTTTGTGTTTAGATTTATAGGTTATAATCAGTGGTGGAAACTAACTAGTAGTAACAAGAAGGCTACACTGTACCTTACTTAAGTTTAATTCAAAAGGTACTTTACTAGGTACTATTTCCTTTTTATGCTACTTTATGCTTCCACTCCGCTACATTTCAGAGAGAAATATTGTACTTTCTACTCCACTTTATTTATGTGACAGCTTTAGTTCCAAGTCACTTTTAAAAAATAAGATTTTACACAATAGATAATGTGACAAGCTTTTAAAATGCCACACGTTGTGCACTGAAGTGTTTTTACCCTCTAAACTTCTCACATGGTTTCATTTCACTAAATGTTTAAATGATCCAATATCTCACCAAAAAGCAAAAACTAAAAACAGATCAGAACTTTTTTCCTCTCCCATTAATCATCTCACGACCTCTCAGATCTTATCTGGTGTTCCTGTGTATAAAACTGTATATAAAGTAGCTCCACCTCCAGCAGAGACAATGATCACATGCTGCTCACACGCTGATGCTTCAGTATTAATAATCTTATTAAGTCACGTATAATAATATATCAGTCAGAGGGGCTGAAAGTACTTTTACTTTAATACTTTACAGCTGTATACGTAAGGTCTGGAGGCAGTCGTTCCCATTAGGACCTGGGGGCAACCCCAAGGTGAATTTACCAACAAAAATGTGATGCCTCGACCCTTTATCCTTATCTTTATTTTTTATTTATTTAGCCCACTTCCTTTGCTCTCCATCAGCATTATCTCTTTCATCAATCTACCCCATTAACTGTTGAGAACATGCACACAATCGTACACAACATCCTCACACCAACACAACATATAATAGCCAACATGACCCTGAATGTTGTTGAATGACCTGTATTCATATTTTACTGTATATTCACTCTTTTATCTTTGTAACAGACTAGCTTAATTAAGCCATTTCTGAAGAGCATGGTCTTCATCAGTGGCCTCCCAGACAGAAGTAAAAAGGGCACGTTCAGAAAAAAGAAATCACAAACACCCTGACGATGCATGATAGCAATGAATGATCAACACGTGGGTGTTTCCCCCTCAGTGTAGTCAGTGAAATCCTTTAAATCAAACATCTGCTCACCACTGTATCGATGTTAAATGCAGATCTATTCACCACACTTCAGTTCAAAATGTACACTGCATCTGCTGGGAGCAACACATTTTAAAAGTGGCTGACTGAGGCTGAAGTGGCAGATGAGAAAAAAACAAAAACCAGGAGTCAGACAGAGAATAAAAAATAAAAAAAACCTGATTTTTGATTTGCTTCTCAACTGCAGCGAGCAGAAGCTCCACTCCTGCCTCTTTACTTGCTCTTCAAAAGTCAAGTCACTGTTAAAAATCACCCCGAGGTTGCTGCTCACTGACTTTGCACTGGAGTGCACACTATTGCTGGGATGATTTGAAATACAAAAGTCTGCCATGAAGGCATTATCTCTGCTCTGTATCCACCTCTCACACCGAACAAGTAGGCAGCACTATAACAGACAGAAGCTGCACGTGCTGACGTCACTGGCCTTTTATGCTCCACATAGCTACCTAAAAAAAAACCAACACTGACATGAAGCTGCAGACTATTGACCTCGCCGTAGTGTAAAGGCTTGTATAGACTCTTCTTCTATGTCTTTATTTATTGTGTGTTCTTCCTCTTCTGCGTTTGTTGTCAGAAGTGCGTTAGAGTACTTTAGAGTTACCAAAAAATGACATTAAAACCTCTTTGTGACTCGTTGTGTTGTCAGTTATATTGTCCAGACGGTGTGTAGCCAACTGTACATGTACCTTTGAATGTGTTGACTCTACCGTCCATTTGTAGCCTTCTTTACGGCCCACAATGGGTATCCTAATAATCACTCTCTACAAACTCCCCTCAGAAGTCGGGGCGGCTGGCTAACTGCAGGTCCAGAGCAAAGTCATCCAGCTGGGAAACGTAGTCCAAACACTCAGGAGAACTACAATGTGTCAGCCACAGCTCCACCAGCGCCTCCGAGTCCAGAGGGAGACGATACCTGAGAGACAAACACAGTCACATCAACAGAAGAAGAAGAAGAAGAAGAAGTTACCTCCAACACTGACCGCCACCTTCTGGATGGTAGTTTTAAAATCAGTACTTTTATACTCTCACCACGGCGTGACAGTCGTGACGTATTCATGGTGTGACTGCATCTCCACCGTGAAGGTTCAGGACAAACACATGTCACGTTACACCAATATAATTTATTGAATACACTCAAACTCCTGGGTTTTACACACTCCAAGTCTTTGAGTGTCTCACCATGACATCACACCATCTATTTAGCCAGTTGTCTGCGAGAATGAGACAAATTCAGCACTAAAAAACAACACAGAACCTGAAAATACAACATAGCCAGTAGGTGTTCAACTTGTGGTGTTGAGGTGATTTTTTTCTTACGGAGCACAGCTGTCTCTCGCCCCTGAACTCCCCTGCAATGAGAATAAAGTTGTATCCGATCTAAATCATTTTTGAACGCTCTAATAAAACAGCCTTTAAAACCCATTTAAGCTCCTCCTGCCACAACAAGAATAATAACAATAACAATAATGCTGTCATCATCATTATGAAAGCTGTTGCGCTGCTCACAACATCCAAAGTCTCTGTGGTTTTATCAAGCTCGTGGGCTTGTGAGAGATCAATGGGAATCTGAGTCTGTGAAATTCAAGTACAGTTTTACCATTGCCCTGAGCGCTGTGTGATAAAAGAGGGCGAGCCAGACAGTGATGGATATAGATTTTGAAAAGGATTTTTATCTCAAAGCCATTTTATGTCTCAGTGCATATATGACATGCAAAAAGACAAGTGGATGTTTCAATTGAAGCCAGATGTATCTGATCAGGGTTAATGTTGCTCGAAGAGGAAGTCTTTGAAATGTTCTGCGCTCTAGGTGAGCAAAGTAAAGGCTTCCTGCCAGGAAATACCGCCATATATAATTTCTAGTAACCTGTGAAGTTTTTTCTCTGATTCGTCTTATCCAATTTAAATTCCCTGTGTGGACATGTGCACGTCAGATGAAGCCCCGGGTAACAGATTCAGTTATCACAGCATATGGCTACATTATGACACTTAAATCGCAAGAGGGACCACGTAATCTACAGAACAGCAACAATAACAAGCTCGAGTTGGCTTTATAATTAACCGTTTCGCAACCAGTTAATCCAGCGTCCATGTAAATAATAGAAAAGTGTTACATTTATGACAACAATCGTCACAGCCCACTGGAAAAGTCAAAGTTTGGGTGTGCCTCTCTTCAAACGCTCCATTTTCACTCCAGAATAAAACGCACAAGGCTTTTTTGTCGTCCTGCAAACACACAGTTCACTCACTGTTAAATCGCATGTTTTCATTGTCAGCTTTCTTTTTCTTTTTGAGGGTGCAGCATTCAGTTTGCTTTGGTAGGAAAACTCAGCGAATCCACAGTGGGAGATTACAGGCTCTGTGCTGTTTGTGGACAACAGGACAGGACAGCAGCTACAGGACTGTGTCTACAATGTTTTACGGTACGCTTTTGGCAACATCAGGGCCACCAATATCACAAGACTTTATACAAGAAAAGACTATCACTATCTGTGGAGCGCTGTGTTAATTCACTGCTGATGCGACCCGAACATTTCCTCCTGCTGCAGCTTCACATTAAAAGCATTTTGACTTTTACTTTGAAGTAGGCTAGTCACAGGAAATGCAATACGTTCAGTGAGTTAAACACCTTCCTCTATCAATCCTCAAAAATGTGTCCACGGAGAAACAACTGTCATGCGAGTTTGTTGACAGCCAATCGGCTTGAAATACGTCCGGGAGTAGAGCGAGAAGGAGCTGCAGGCAACTTCTCAGTGAGGTAACTAACTCCTTTTCCCTCATTAACGTCATCAGGTTCCCTGTTAGCGCTGCGTTTAAATCCGAAATATTGCCAAAAAGGCACTTTTGTTTTTTGCTTTGACGACAGATCCTTCCCCATCATCTCGTCAATCAAATCTCACAGTGACTTTGCTGGTAGCGCTGCTGCACAGTTTGGAAATGTAGCGTCCATCGTCTAAGTATTGATTTTTGTTTTTTGTTTATGTTTTTGTGTTTCTGTGCTCGTCAGCTCCAGCAGCTGTCTGCCAGTTAACACTAACGAGGTCGATCGTTAATCCAAAACAATGTCATGTGTCCCTCTGCACCGGTGGTCCAAGTAACTATGCAGCAAGCCATGTTATTTGTCCAATATTTTCATAAAAAAAAACAACAACAAAAAACACCACAACACAACCAGGAGGTCAAGAACAGTGACTCTAGTTAGCTGAGGTGAAGCCTGGCAGAAAGCTCACGGTAGCTGTCGCTCAGCAGCCACGCCCCTAATTATGCATAACTTTAAGCCTTAACATAATTTATTAAAGTAAAAATATATAAAATGTAGGGTTAGGGTTTTGAAAAAGGAGTCACTACTAAGTTATGTTACTGCCCAAAAGTGCTGGTCTGCAGCCATTTTATGTTGGCCAGGTATAGCGTTTTGGCTAAACAGCTGTTTTCAGACTGCTGAGGTTGAAAAAATGAGCTAAAAGAGACTAAAAGTCTCCGAACAGCTGAGGGAAAGTGGAGGGTTGGATGATACGAGCGACGCCTCTCAAACTGCCGTCATTTTATCCACTGTGAGAACAAATATTGATTAGTGGAGCTTTAAGTTAGCTGGTATGTAGCGAGCAATTCTCTGTTGCTGCCAGGCATTTTATTATCATTATTAGAAGAATACTTCAATATTTTACACTTATTTTCTCTCTTGCTGAGACTCAGATGAGACAGATACCACTCTCATGCATTTTAATAAGGCTGTATATCTTACTGAGGGCAACAGTTAGCTCGCTCTTGCCAAAAGTTAGAAAATATGCTCAGCAACTCTTAGCACACTAATTATCTGTTTTGAGTCAGCCGGCATTTTGAACAGTCTGTTACAGTAGAGCCGACAGGGAGCGAGTAAAATAACAGAAATTGTACGATGACGTAGCCTCGTGTGAGGCGGTGCAGCTCTCCTCCGAGAACCAAATACAGGAATTTGTATTTTGCTTACTTTGAAAACTATGCAGAGAAACTCGGGGCATCAATCTGCACAGAGTAACTCTGTTGCCGGGTTCAGCTACAAGCCTTTCTCTGCCATATTTTTCCCTCCACAGTGAATTTCCTAGGCTTTGCTGACACCTGACTAGCAACTCAAAAAGTCGTGCTGACACTTTGACAGGTGCACAACCCCCTTTGTGGCATTGTGAGAGTTCAGATCCAGGCGCTGTGACGTAGCCGCTCCCCCTGGAATACAAAACCAATCCCCACATGCCAGCTTGACAAATCACCTATCGATACCTGTGTGATTTGCACCAATGTGGAACATCAAACATGGGGGGGCGGATCAGGACAAGTTTAAATATGGATCTGTGATGGAGAAAGTGAGGTTATCGCCCTGCTACCCCCGAGGCTGGCCTTCACCTCCAGTGTCTGATGACCCAAAAGAGCAGTTGGCGTGTGTCTGCTCCGTTCATCAGTGCCACAGATGCCCATGCTGCGCAAAGTAATACATCTATGAGAGCGGCTGCTGCTGCTGATTCATCAGAGAGGATTCACTGGGGCGCTGGCATTGATCTGTGACCCGTGCTTGTGCCCTAGAATATCATTCCCCCCATCAGGCGACAGTTAGACGACACCAGGCTCAGCAACACAGCACACACACTGACTTTGATGAGTGGATCTTCTAACTAACTACATGCTGGTATCAAAATCGGCTGCAATTTCAGCTGTCAGCCTGCACCTGCAATGAATACAGCATTCCATCTTTTTAACAAGATGAGCTGTATTGATTTTTTTAACATAATATTTTACATAAAAAGGCAGAGAGTCAGCATGTTGCTGCTGCCGCCGTATGTAACATGTTCTCAGTCCCAACCCATCAAATACAGCCGCTTTTTGAGCCGTGCACAGCATCATGTAGCCGGCCACGACCTAAGCATGTGCAAAAAGTAGCCGATGATTGGATTATGTACAACTGCAAAACAATACAGCACCCGGTAGCGATCCCTCCCTCCCTCGACAGCAGACAGTCGGCCTCTTTGCTCCACCTACCGAGCCAACCAGAGAAACTCTTTCAGTTGAGAGCAGCTCCAGAGGATGAGTGACTCCGACAGAAGGGAGAGAGGCCGAAGAGGTCGGAGTGTTGTTAAGCTCAAACACCGCCGAAAACAGACATTATTCAAACATGGGATCATGTTTTGTTTATTAAAATGTGGTATATCATTACGCCCACAGTATTTTCCTTCACCTGCCTTCTTGTTGCATGTTGGATTATCCGATTTTTGGACTTGGATGACAGTTTTCACTAAAGCTCACTTCTTGTTGCGCCTTCCTGCCTCCGTTGTGACTGCGTTTGGGTCCTCACCTTTGTTTGCCAGACATATCATCATGTTGGAGTTACAGCAGAATACTGTGGTTGAACAGGTATGTTCTGCAGACTAATTTAGCATCCAGTTTTCCAGAAATTAAGTTAAAATCCAAACCCCAGAGAGAAATGTTTAATTGTTTGTTCCACCTAAATGATGACAGTTAACTAGATGCCTGATATACGTATCTTCATTATTTATCCATTATAAGACAACTTTAAGGAAAGGTGAAGTTGAGTCTACGAAGCAGAAACAGGGGTGACAGCTTCGCGGATCTTGCAGAGATAAACTGAGATGAAGGTTAGTTCCCCTGCGCTGCTCTTTAATTTCTAACATCTACGGCACTCAAAAGCCTCTCCTGAGCATCACATTCACCTTCAAGTTAAAAAACATGTGGCTGTTCATCAGCGCTGTCAGGATCTGCGTTGCTTTGAGCTCCGGCTTCACCACATGCAACAGCACAACAACTTGCAGTTGTCACGGGGAGTTTTGGCTCCATCTTATTCAGAGCAGCGAGACGAGACTGACAGCAGCTCTGAACGCTCACCGACGCTGCTCAAAATAAAACAAAGGTGTGACAACTGTTCTCTGCCGCCTTTCCCACGTCATTCAAATGCATGTTTAGCTGGTTGAGAGCTTAAAGAAAGTTAGATGCATCATAGTGCTAGAAAAAGCTCACTGTGCGAGGGGCTGCGAGTAAAGTAGCGTCTTACGGATGAAATCAGCCAGTAAACACAGTCAATTTCAGTTATTCAGTACTAATACCTCCATCAAAACTGTGTGATATCCGGTTAGCACTTTAACCATCAGATTCATTAAACTCCCAGGGGCCCGGAAAGCCCCGGGGTCAGCAATACGGTTCATAACAAATTAATTCCAGCGAGCTAGAGAGCGAGTGAACAGCGGGAACGGCACAAGCACACCCACACCACCTCAGTGTAGCTTTCTACAGACACACAGACCTGCAGCTTTTATGACAGACCGAGACACAGAGGCAGCAATGTATGTCGGTCGCTACACCCCAACCTCACTTTGTCTGAGGAGCACTACTCTCCAAAAGGTGGACGTTCAGAAACATCCTGAACACGTCAAAATACTAAGAAAATGAGAAAACACAGGCGGAGAGCAGGGCTCAGCCACACACTTCTAGTGGGACATAGTTTAAAATGGATTATTTGTGGGTGCAGTCCTTCATATTCTGCCTTTAAGCAGTGCTTAATTTGTAAATCAAAAAAGGTCCAGAAAACACAGACGGGGGTTCTGTACCAGCGGGTCGGGGGAAGCAGAAGAAGTCACCTGACGCAAAAAAATCCACAGTGCCTGCAGCACATTGGACAACGCCTGGGGGCAGATAACAAAACTAAAACTGTTCTTACAAACTGAGCATTATTTATTCACGTTTATTAATCAGAGCATTCACAACAATCACTCAATGAAATCAGCAGGGAAAGGTGAGCAGTAACAGCTGATTAACTCCCCCTCTTCCTCCTTGACTGTCCCTTCACCCCCATCAACTCGTCTCCTCTCTGTTTGTGGACTGCATCTACAAACAACTACAAAAAGCAGAAACCAAACTAAGAGACATGTTCGGTTTGATCAACCTCCTCGGATCCATTGCAGCAGTACAGACGGTGTGGCACACTCGCACCTGCACACATACAACAGTGATAACGTGCCCAAAATATTGAGACACTATAAAGTATAAATCACGTGCCAGCTTAGCTCACGTTTCATGCACAAAACTCACAGCTTCAGTTACGCTTCTGGTGTTTACTGTGTGACATGGCCGCTCCCTCTATCTCTTTTTAAAATCAGATTTAAAATGCCTCCAAAAGCAAACAAGCGATTTTTTTGAGAAACTTCAGTGGGAAATAAAAGAAGGAGAGGATAAATAACATTAAATATTACACAACATCCTATCAAATAGGTGCTGGTCACAAACTGGGAGGTCTTGGATCCTGTTCTGGTGGGATCCTGCACAAATTAAGCCCTGCCTTTAAGGATGTATGAAGAAGAATTGGAGGCGGGTCGCTGTTAAATCCTCTGAAAGTTGCTTGGTGGCGCATGCAGCCAAAAATAAGCCACTATTTATTTATTTATTTATTTAATACAGAACATTCAATAAAACATGTTTTACATACTAAAGGTCATCCCCAGGTTTCCACCCTGCATGTGCTGTATGTCGCAGACTGAAATCATGTTTGTTAGCTTTGAAACTGAACACAGACGCGTTCACAGAGTCACGAGCAACACGCTCTTCTTATGACGTCCTTTTTGATACCGTCAACAACACAGGGATCAACCGCTGCACTTTGTTGTTTCTGCTTTATAACAAATAATAAAACTCTTAAAAACAAAAATAGGCCATGTGGATCTGAGGAATATATTTTCTTGCGGGCTGTGATCATTCTCAGCATCGTACGATATTCAGCTCCATGAACATGTTTCCTCCTTCCTCCAATATCCTTTGAACAAGCAGCATTTGTTTACATGAGACTCAAGTAAATGTTTGAAGTGTCTTATAGCACAATGAGACCGCGTCGCCCTAATCTGTTATTCAGGTCTGTGTTTGTGCTCTGAGTGGTTGAGGTCTTAATAATAGAGATCCATCTTTGATGAGAGCGCTACCATAATAGAGTCTGACTATGTTTAAGTCTGTATTGCTGCACTGCTCATAATGAATCCTCCTCACAATACACCAATAAAATATATGACATTTATATGCAAATTGGGAGCTCGGTGATACCACGTTGCCAGCAGGTATTAGGAGAAAAGCACATCTTAATGAAATATCTCCTGCTTGCTTGGCCACTGTATTATACAGAGCTGCTCACTATTCAGCACAAAGAGGGTCAATTCTAGTTTTAATGTTGCTTGCTCACCTTTGACAAATTTGTTTAAAAAGGAGCAGCGAAAGTCTGCTGTTTTTTTCTCCTGTAGCAGCAGGACGGCAGAGAGAGAGCAGCGGTGGAGGCTCTGGCAGGATTTGATGCGATGCCAGCGGGGGCACGGAGGAAAGTTCAGACTGCAGAAACAAGAGCTGAGGACATGATGCTCTGCAAACTTAACAGATGCTGCTGCTGTGTTACTGCGCAAAAATTACACTCATGTACCCGCCTGGAGATCTTTGACTTACGACTTTTAATATTTACTTAATATTGCGATTCTTTGTCTTCATATCAAATCGAAACATAGTACAGTGACCACATGTCAGGTCATTTATTTGTACAACACAGGGTTGCAAAACGAAATGAAAGGTTGTAAACTCCTTCACGCTACACACACATTACAGAACATACAGTTATTTATATACAAATATACATAAACACGTAGTTCATCTCTTAAATCTGCGTCAGGGTGAATGTGAGCAGCAGCAGCAACAAGGCGGTGATGATAATGTGGTCAGCATCTTCGTATCAAAAGTTCAACATGTGGGAAACACTGTCCATCAACTTTGAGTGAGCACCAAGGAGTCCACCTCTCCTCGTTCAGCCGTCTGTCGGCTCAGAACACGGTCCGCCCGTCGATCAACAGCTTGATCCGAGATGTTGTGGTGAAGACAGACGTCTGTGGGCACAACAGCCTCTGATCTCACGTTGTTTTGCCAGCCTGAGTCCCATTTTATCCATTTCCTATTGCTATGATCAGACATTAGTCAGGCATGGCTCTTATTCTGACTCTCTTCCTCCCTGGGGCGATCCAGCTGGTCATGTTCGATGGGCGAAAGACGCCGTGGGGCCGTCATGGTAGATAAGTCCGCTGCTCAGTGTGTCGAATCATAACGGTAAACATTTTTACATGATACAAAAGTGCCATTTCATGATATAGCTGCGTAATGACGTATTGACCCACAACAACACAAGCACGTTAGTTCAATCATGTGGAAGTGGTTTGGCTACAAGAGGTCAGACCTGCAAGAAAGTACAATGATGTGCAAACTGTGCAAGAAAGGTTTGGTTAGGTTTAGGAAAAGAAAAATCACTTTGGGTTAAAATAACTACATTCAGTCTCAGAGCAGAACAGCAGAAACGTACATTACCAACATTTATTCTGCCAGTCGGGTTGTGTGAAGTGCACAGGAAAGTATATGAACACATACCATACCAGGAGCCCTGAAGGGGTTTTCATTGGAGAGGATGTCGTACCTGCATGTTACTCACACTCAGCAAATATAACTCCTTTCACGAGTTGACTTTTTCCGTGCCTGCAAAAAGCTCATTTCTCTTTAATTTAGCGCACAAATGTGTGAAAGTCTGTGTGAGTTAACACTTCTTCACTGGCAAGTTTATCAATCCAACTGACAGGTGTGGCGTCTCAAGATGCTGATGAAACAGCATGATTAGCGCACAGATGTACTTTGGACTGGTCATGAAAAAAAGCCAGAAAAAGTCTTAAATCTTTTACTGCAACTCGTGAAAAAATGGAGCGGAAACAAAAGTGGTGTCGCGCCGTTTCAGACACGTTTTGGATTTCATAAATGGAACGACTTGACTCAACTCGTGTTAGCAAAAGTGTTTTTTGCTATATTATAGTTCATTACAGGATGCAGTGCACGCACCAACAGAATTATCTCCTGCCTACATGAGAGATTCAGGTTTTTAGACTCAATCTCTTCTCTCTTTTTTTTGAATGGTGCCTGCTAGTAACATCAGTCGCATGTCAGCAGACAGTTGGGAGCTGACATCACCCCCTCGTGCAGCGCTGACAGTCTGTATCTCACTTGAGTACAGGGGAAGGCTCATCTGCTGCTTCCTGGACGTTGAAAGATAAGTGATGACCATATGAAGGGGAATATCAACCAGTTGCAGACAAGGTGCCAAGTCCAACACATTTTTTTTTACTTATCGGGCTAATTAACCTATCTGGAGCGAGGCTGAGGCTCTGTATCACCAACCATCTGCTGACGTGCTGTCTGTGCCATTACCGTCTCCTCCACCCACGTCTCAGCAGACGCACCACCCATCAATCACAATCTGTTGCTCTCACCCTGCTCTCTCATGATTAAAGCCTTCTGCGCCATCACAGGCTAATTATTAATGAGCGGGACATGCAAAAGGATATATGGCTGGACAAAGTAGCTGACATCTGCTCATCTGCTGCCTCATGCTACATCATTTAGGCTGGAGGGGAGAGGATGTATACGAGTCTCCTGCATGGAAATAATGATCGTGTCATCGTGCAGCTGGTACAGACGGCAAAGTACTTTTCATCACAGCTTTCGCGTTGTAAATATGAGCACAAAACACTGTTCCTGTCTGCTTTTTCACATGGCGAACGCTACGGTAAACAACATTTAACTCAGCTTAAAGAATAATTACAGTTCGTTAACATTTGGGTCTCATTTTCACAGTAACGCTCAAATTGTGCTCGCCAAGTGAACTGAACAAAAACACAACCCATATGCAGTCACAGTCACCTGATCTGACTGACACTCAGAACTAGAACAGAAACCGCTTTTAACTATTACACATGTGCAAAGCTTTCACACACTGTACCTGGAGGTGTGACCTGAACCTGAGACGAACTGTGGCATTTTTTTCCTAAATAAACTGAGTGTTTTGAAGCATGCAAACACCTTAATATTGTCTCAGAAGCTCTTTTCACCTGCTGAGAAAGCTGGAGGCGGGCACATAAGCCCCATTCACACTGTCTTTATCAAGGCGGGAATATTGCGCCGTTATTCTGCCTCGCCGTCTGTATGAAGGTTACAGATGTGGAGATGGGGAGGACAGTTTCTCTGATCTGCTAGTGGAGGTAGTAACAGAGGAGAATCGACGTCTGCGTGTAAGAGGGTAAGCCGGCAGCGTGGGACAGGGGTGTGACGGTCTGATGGTGTTCAGTCTGACAACTAAACAGATCCTTCACTGGATGCTCGAAAAAAAGAAACATTCAAAAAGAAATGTCCCACATTTCAACCCACAAAGCAATGTAACAACCAAACAACAGTAACATGGTGGCAGGTAGTGTCTTTGGCAACTTATATGAGGAAAAAAATGCTGCTCTTCTGCCTGGAAAACATCTGTCAGCCAGGCGGCTCCCGCTACGGGCAAAAACGTGTCTTCAACGAGGAAAAGTCACCGCTACGTTCAGCCCTCCTGACCAAGTCTCCGGTGAAAGGTGGTGTAGAGACGAGCCTTCCTTGCGGCATTATTGCTAGCGTCCCTGTGTGAAAAGGGCTTCAGACATACGTGAAGCTGAGGCCTCTGCTGCATCTGATTGAGTGTTTTGCGACGAGATGGCCGACAGCCTCATATCTGCCTTTTTATTGCTGATAAACAGCATGCCGACCTGCTGGAATGGCCTTCTCTGCACCACACCGCCACTGTGGCTTTTCATGTGTTACAGTCATGCTGAGGCAGAGCTGGGTTGTCCCTAAACAAACTGTCAAAACATCCACCTGGTGCATCTGCACTTTGCATGTAACAAGGGAGAGGTAACCAGCAGGCTTCCCCGACGGAGACCAGCCAAAAGCAAAGGTAAGAACTATGAAATACTGTATTCATGCTGTATATCCAGTGCAAAGCCTTCAGCAGAGCCCCTCACACCCTGTTACGCTCCGGTGTAAGAAGCATTCACAGGTCTCTGGGAAACTCATAACACACCGGAGGATCCAGACATCCCTGTAAACCAGCTACTGATTTTAAATTAGGGCAATGTCCTGCTGATTTTAGTAGTTTATAGACCTCTGTGTGATGTGGAAGATTTAAAGTGCCAAAATAAAATAAAATCAAACAACAGATGGAGTTTTAAGAGATGGAGTGTGCTGCAGGAAGCTGTGCATTCAGACACCTGGAGGGATTTTCTTGGCAGAACACAGGTTAGTTAACTAGTGTTAGCCAGCTAGCTAGCAATGCCAGTATATATTTAACATGATAAGATAATTATAATCGATGTCTGCTAGATATGATTGCCGCTCTGAACACAACTCTCACGAGATAATGCGAGATCCAAGGTGACGGCCTCCGGCTGCTGGACTACAAACCAAACAGACTAACATTGAACCTTCTTCTGTTTCTTTTCCGTTTTTCCTTCATTCGCTGTTTCACTTAACATCAAAACATCAATCGACCTGGACCACCTGGAGCAAAACATCCATGAGCGCTTCGACAGAGTCTGCATCATGGACCAGGAAAATACAGCACCATGGGCAAAGCTAACTCAATTTCCTCAAAATAAAAGATTGCAACCAGGTTCACTCTCCGGCTCAGGTACACCACCCACATCTCAGAAACCACTGTGCTGCACAGAGGAAAGCAACATACTCATTTCAAGTGATCATGAACTCTCTGGACTCAACAAACGACTCGCTGTTATTGAGAGGGAGTTCCAGGCTCTGACCCCTGAACAAACCACAGACGACATGGAAAAAATCAGTCAAGGATTTCATGATCAAACAACTCAAAATAACCACCAAGACTGTCAACAACATCACCTCCCATCCTGTTCACTGTGTGGGCCAGGAGAAGAAACAACAACACCACCTGTCCACGACCGATCATCGCCAAATTTGAACACTGTAAACAAAAAAGACAGGTTCAGTGACAGGGCGGGCATCAACATAAAGGTCCAACTCGTATTATTCCTTTTAAAATGTCGTCACTCAAATTCATAACTTGGAATATCTAGGGAATTGTTTCACCTGGCAAAACTACAAAACACACAGTCATCAACCCGCCAGTAGACATCAACAAAACTCATAGTAACAGTAAACAAATCTCACAATCCACAGAAACAATGAAACCTGACATGAGTTGGTGATTGCAACACCCAGCTGCACGAGAATATTCATATTCAATATTCTTCTGACCGGTTCACCAAATCATTCTCACATATTGACTTCTTTCTCATCAGTAAATCAATTATATCCAATACCAATTATTATTAGTGACCATGCACCGGTAACATTCAGTTTACGTAAACTCAACACCGGATGGAGCTTTAATACATCGCTCCTCAACCTCCCGAGAAAGAAATAATTCCCTAAAGTCATCTTCAACTCTTCTATGGGAAACAGGAAAAAGCAGTTTTAAGAAGCATAACCATTTTATTCTCCGTCTATGAAAAAAAGGAAAGAAAAAGAACAAGAAGCTGAAAATCAAACAACACAAAAATCATTAATGCAAGTGATCCAAGAGAGGAAACTCAAACTCAAATTATGAATAAAAAAACTGAATTCCTTAGACATAGACTGAGGCAAGAATAATCCCACCATAACAAATAAATCTGTTAAAAACCTGGAAAATTTGCCATCATTAAAAAAGACTCAGCAGGGAGGAAACGCATTCACGAAGAATAAACTGCAACGCGTTACTACAGCAAGTCGTTGCACCGCGCTAATCTCCATTTTGTTTACGTCTGCTTCCCCAAGAGGTCACATGAGAGGGAGCGCTGAAGCCACGCCCCCTCATCTACACAGAGCATTAACATTATTATTGATCGTGTCCAAATCGAACCGTCATCAACACTGCAACAAACCTGCCGAGTGTGAAGGTGATGGATGAAGAGGTCTTGAGATGAGGGAATAACATACATACATACAGACTGAGACTTCCTGCTAACTCCGGTCCACAGATGCATTCGATGACAGATGGTAGTTATCAGACAGATTGTGGCGAGTGTGCCCTCTCCTTAAGGGTCGAGGTAAAAAGCAAATAATACTCCAGAAAATGAGGGAAAACATTTGCCAGCGGCGATTTCTTTGGGTTTCTGCAGATGCTCCGTCATGCTTCCACATTTTTACACTCAGGTAAATTAGCTTATTTACATACAGGGATATCAAAACCCTTCCTGTTCAACAGATGGTCGTATGAAGGTGACTCGGACCTTCGACCTGAAGCAGAATTTTCTGTTTATTCAAGGATTAGTGTGGCGGAAAGCTCCGGATAGATTCTACCAGAGAGACAAAACAGACTTTAATTCCTCAAGGAAACAGATGAACAGTGTTATTTAGTTGTTTGTACACAATTTTATCATCATTATTATTTATTATCACTGTTGCCTCTTAGATAAGATCACAGTGTTACAGATACGTTAAGGATCAAAAAGACAAAGTTATTCAAAGATAAATTATTTCTTCTTTACTATTACTATTATTATTACTATTACATCATCAATATTATTATTATTATCATTATTATACTATAACAGTAGGACTGAATATAACTATAATCATTATGTAAATATGTTTTTTCTTTTTCTCCCTCTTAAAACAAATATAAATTCAGTTTTATTTTATCGTGCGTCTGTAGATAAATATCTTCTAACAGCAAAATATTTATCAATATTATTAGAATTCATTAAGTTCATTATGAATGTCGTTCTTGTGTTTTTCTCTGTGTGTGTGTTTCGTTCTTCCAGTTCTCTTAAAATAGCCTGACAGGGTCGAACACATGTCACTTTAATTAACAAATCGTTTAGCTTCACATAAACAAATTCACATTTTCTCTCTCTCGTGTGAGCTTTATTGTCAGATTTCAGTCCTGCAAGAAGCAGACTAAAGACTAAACTATTGTGGATGAGGTCTGCAGTGAGTCATGGACAGAGTCTCACCTGGATGCCGTCCCTCACCTCTCTTGAGCCTTCACAAAAGGGCGTTGTCACACCCTGATTGGCTGCTTTCACTAATTAATTATGATCCAGTCTCCAACACCCTGCACACAGCTGATCTGAATCCACTGCAGTCAATCCAGAGGGATTTTTAATAAAAAAAATACAGCAAGTCCTACACAATAGGACTGCTACACTAATGGATATTGTTTTAGATTTGTTTTAATGGCAACCATTGTGTACTTTGAGATGACTCTTTGATTGGTACAGATTCCTGTGTAGCTAATAAAGATACTAAATAACTGGTCAGAAACTGAATGAATTAGATCTAATCGCATAAAAACGATGGTTTTCCTTTACACTAGTCTGATTCAGGGGTCTGACCCAGAGCCCATCAAAGACTTTTTCAGTGGTTCAAGAAGGTCTGGTGTTCTGTTCACTGGTGGCTGATTTGCTTGATGCAAAATGGAGGAGATTCATGCTGCTTGTTGTAAGTCCACTTAAAGCTGCACTCATTATGTTTTTATAGGAACAATGTGTTATAACATCACTGCGTTGTGTCAGAGATGTGAGCGTTTCACTAACACACTGTGACTCAGTGTTTTGAGAATATTTCTGCTTCTTCTTTGTCCTCGTAAAGCTCTTAAAAGACAGATGTTCACCTTAGAAGCACATGTAAGGGCTAAGATGCTTTGTGAATAACTTTTTTAGTCTTAATTATAAGGGAAAATGAATTTCGTTACCAGGAGCAACTCTTAGTACGAGGAAGCTTTATGAATACGGCCCAAAATATCTCACTGAGGAGTTCAACCAGAGCTAAAAGAATAGCAAAGGCGCAAGGACGGATATTTCATTTCACTGTTAGGGGGACGATTCACAGAACATTTCTCAAGGGCAGTTCTTGAAGGGGACACAAAAGGAGCTGCCGAAAGTATTGTTATAATAAATGTATGTGAAGGAAATGCTGATAACAAACCGTACTGGATCATTGAAAGGTAAATAATGTCATTCGTTGTAAGATGTTGACAGATGCAGCTCCAGCCGTGTTTGTGGCAACCAAAACAGGTCATTTAAGCCAAGACACTAATATAAGGAAACTTTTCTTTGGTTTTGCAGAAACCTAGGCGACTTTGCCAACAGTTATTCTAGCAATTGGGTTGCAAGGCGAAGGCGCTCACTTACCAGAGGTCAACCACCCCGCGCTAATGTATATGGAGGTGCAGGCTGGCAGGCAGTGGAACAAAACACTTTAAAACACATTGTTGTTGCAACTGTTTTCAATGCATATTATTAAATTATTTAGGATTATATGTTTACAGTGATGTTGGTTATTGATGGGGACAAGTCTCTGTGTCTCCCAGTAATGGCTACTATGAACATCTCAGCCTGAGTGATGAGGTGAAACAATATGGGAAACTAATATGTTTACTTTTAAACCACAATGTTTACACTGAACACACTGAGGTTGGGCTACAAACAGACGTAATTTATCCCTGCAAGAACCTTGAGATGGAATACAAAGCTAAACTTAGTCACCATTACTTCAACTGTAACATTTTATCATCAAAGTATTGATTCCTCTGGTTTCCACAGATCAGATAAGGACTCCAAAGGGCCGGACTTTTAAAAAGTTGGAGAGATCCTTAAAAATCTCTAAGGGAAGTCGGCACGAGAGCATAAATAACAACTAATTCAGCTCCACTTTGATGGGCTTCCCTCTGCATCTGGCTGACATTCACCATGTCCACACAGAAACACACACTCTTGTCCTTTCCCAGCTGTCACTGCCGCCTGCTCCCGAGGGGTAATTGCACCGCCAAATCATTACTGTGCTCTCTTATCAAATGGCCACCAAACTCTTGGAAGCCAACAGTTCAGAACCCTTTCACATAAAACAAAGTGAAATCCAATAAGAGGCAGAACAACAGAGATGAATCTTCTCTCAGACTTGTCCGATCAAAATTATTTCCAATATAAATTCTCTGTAAAGGAGCCTCACTGTTTTTCTTGTAAATTTCCGAAGGCAAGCTGCAGGTTACAAGGCCTATATTTCTTGCGTGGCCCCGTCTCAGTCAAGTTGGCAATAATGAAAGTACCCATGCACCTTTTGTTGCCTCCGGTAAAATAAAAAAAAACAATCACATCGATCATTTGCTTCTGGAGTTCAAGAAGACAAAAACGCACCGACACACAACACAACAGCAGGTCATGTGGTTCACTGCGTATGTCGAGATAAGAATGGTAATTACTCTTAAAATATCTGAGAGGTTTTTATTCAATATCTCGTCTTATGCTGTAACAAATGCTATTTGCATGAGCCCTGTAGCCCAAAGACAAGGTCTTGAATAAGTTACTTTAGAAAGAGATTAGCTTAAAACATCTAAGATAAAAAGTTGATGGGTGAAATAGATACGGATGAAAATATACCTAATGGTGTAAGTACAGGTTCATGGGTGAAGCTGCAGTTTTTGTAGGCTAACAAATAAACTGTTTGCTAAAATTGTGACTGTTTCAACTTCAAACAGCAACTAGATTGATCTTAAACGTTGAAAGTAAACATACAGACTTTTTCTACATCAATAGCATCGACAGTCAGGCTAATTCTGATACCACTTACCCACAATTCCTTTTGGACATGGATGGAAGTAACGACGACAGGTGACCACATGAAACGCACCGTCACCCTTTGAATTACAGATTTCTCTGGGTTAGAAAACATAACAAAGATCTCATCGTTTTTAGACGATGTAATGCAGAACTGTTACATATTATATCTTTAACTCTACAACGTAAACTAATCTGTGCAATCTGTTTTTTAACTGATGCAATGTAGCTAAACACATAGCTGGTGCAAACAGCCTGCGGGGATGACTAAGGGCTGAGGTTGGGCGTGATAAAATAGATGCCTTGTGATGACTCAAAATTTCTTCCCCAGGCTTTCATATGTCAGGAGGGTTTGTGAAATGTTCATCTTTGGACACATCGACTGCGTGAGAGCGTGTGTTGCTGCTAAACAGCATTCACAAGCTAATGAGTATTCCCAGTATGAGTATATTGTGAAAGTTGCCCTCGCTTCTTATTCCTGCGGGGTTTTTTTCGACCAGGATTTCCCTGACATTAAGAAAAGCTAATTCTCAGACACTTCTGCCCTCAATTTCAAACTAGCACAAATCCTCTTAATAGATTACGCGCCATCAATCAGCACACACAAAAGAGAGTGAGGGAGTAAACTCAACACCCATGACTAAGCTTATTTGCCCTGGTGGTGATCTCGCAGCTACGATCGGAGAGAGGGGGTGTTGAGATGCACTTTGCCACCGCATTACTTCTCATCCACAACAACAGACAAGGCTAATGAAATAGGATATGGAGAGATCCAGTCAAACAGCCCCCGACTCTGACAATTGCCATATGGGACCTTGAAAGAGCCTCATCTCAGATGGTCCAGAGGGGCTGTCATTTCGCCTCAGTTTCATTTTCAGTATTACTGAAGCAACCCATAGCCAATTAGTCCAGCAGCCATCAGTGGAAGAGGAGAGGAGCTGCGGTCAGTGCTGGTCCTCAGATGGCTGACCTTGGAGCAGCAGTCCTTCCCTGATGCATCTGGGTCTATAGAGGCAGTGGAGCTTAAAGGCATTCTCCCTGCTGCACCTCCTGCCCCAAATTAGATAGGAGCTACTCGATTACACAGAGCATGAGACGTGGATCGCTTCTGCCCCCCACTGGCAGCAAGACAATATTCAACCTCCTCACTGCCTTTTCCAGAGCAGCAGCAGCAGCAGCAGCAGCACAAGGTGATGATCAAATGGTGCACTGGTGGTAAAAAAGATACAACTCTGGAGAAGGCCGGGTCACACAAAGGCCTGGCTCATAGCAGCACTGTGAGTAGTCGGTGGCTAAGCTAAGTGGAGTGTGCATCAAAGCCCACTTTGTGTGATATTGAGTCCTTTCAAAGTCACTGAGAGAATCTGCAGAAGTTGGGAGAATAAAACGCTTTTGAAACTGTTCTTGACTTTACAAACTAGGCCACTCCTGATCAGGAAATTGCACAAAGGACGCACACAGCCTCTTTAATTCACACCCTCCGTAATGAGCTTATGAATTATGAGTTTTCCGGGGGAAATAATGGATTTGTATGCCGAAGGAGCAGCCAGAATGACAGCCGCTATAAATGAAAAAAATGACTAGCGCAGTTACAGTCAGCCATTATGGAAATGTCAGGTCATTTCTTTTTGCCTCTGATGTACGGCTTCTTAACTGCACTATGTTAAATGGAAACCCATGTGCCATGTGGACATACTGTAATTACAATCATAACAAAATAATCAGGAAATTGAATTCTGCCTCACTTTGCCATTACTGTGTCTCCCTTTGGCCATTATGCAGTCAGCTCGAGGAGAAACGTGATGGCTGTGCTTTCAGAGGACTGTGTCATTCACCACAGTCATCACCGTGACATCACACAGTATGTTTAAGTGCTGCAAGAAGCTGAGCGTACACAACACAATGTATATCTCAATATATTATGTATATCTCTTATATTATTGTTTCATATTAGATTTTTCAATTACACACAGGGTTTATTTTCTCTTTCAAACCAGGATGATTTGTGTCTGACTGAAACTGTCTTCAGCACAAATAAAAACACAGGCAGAATGAACCAGATGCTCGTCCTCAGTTCATCTGCTCTCCATCACCACGTAATGGAGCCTGGAAGGCAGTCAACGCGTAATAAAAATGCCATGTAATTGAACCTCTAGCCAAAGGGTGAGACATTTGTAATGCCACTATCATTACTTTTACCCAAACTGTTAGCATTATCATCACGACTTCATTA
The DNA here is from genome assembly GCF_040436345.1 of Pagrus major. Classification (NCBI taxonomy): domain Eukaryota; kingdom Metazoa; phylum Chordata; class Actinopteri; order Spariformes; family Sparidae; genus Pagrus; species Pagrus major. The sequence continues at coordinate 38,391,167 of NC_133219.1, read as the reverse complement.
AAAGCAACGTTCCTCGATAAGTTTTAATCAGCACGTCCAATTACTTTGACAGAGTCGACCCCCCGAGGTGTTTCTGAGATAGATGTTCCAAGAGGTGACGTTAAACAATGACACAAACAGTTTTGATGCACGACTTGACAGGTGTGAAGGCTAAATAGAGAAAAAAGTATGTAAACTTGAATGTAGAGATCTATCTACGGATCTATTTATCTATCCATGGATTTGTCATTTAGAGATCTATCTATCTATCTATCTATCTATCTATCTACAGATCTATCATTTAGAGATCTATCTATCTATCTATCAATCTATTTATCTATCCATCCATCATCCATCCATCTATCTATCTACCTACAGATCTATCATTTAGAGATCTATCCATCTTACTAGAAATCTATCAAGAGATCTATCAGTCTTGAGATCTTTCTATCCCTCTAGAGAAATATCTATCTATCTAGAGATCTATCATCTAGAGATCTATTTATCGAGAGATCTGTCTATCTATGTATGTTTTCTATCTGATTTCACCATTTAAACCAAATGTATATACTTATAACTTATAAAGAATATAACCTACTGACATGTGAAATGTTATAAATACTCATATTGGTTACTTCCTTGGAGAACAAAGTTGAACAAGTCACCAGACAACAAATTACAACTACAAACAACTACAACTACAACAAATTATTAACTGTTTAGGCCTCTCTTGTTCGTTCGGCAAATTTTAAACATGAAGATATTTCTTTGCAGTATATAAGTGTTTTTGTAAAATCACAGAGGAGGTACTGTATATCGGGCTAAGCCCTTCTATTGTAGTAGTGGATGTAGCAAGGATGGTATGTGCAGTACTCATGACAAACTGTGTATCTGTTTGTTTACACCATCACTTTAATCTGAGTGATGACCCTTTTTTGTTTGTACGTTAAGTGAAATCATTAGGCTCATTTCCACTTTTCCACATTAAGATGACAGTGAGTGGAGTCGCAGAGCCAGCGCTGAGATATATTACAGTGTGTGTCACAGAGAGCTTCACACTGCCATACTCAGCTTGGCTGCCTGTCAGAGGCCATTGAACTATTTTCAACAGCTCTTATGAGCAGAACAGGCGAACTCACACTGCGTGCGATCACAGTGTCGCTGACCACAGTGATGAGAAAATAAATACACAGATGTCTTTTTCAATCAACACAAAAGAGAGAGCGATATAAAGTCATCTAAAAGCTGTTGAGCTGCCAATCTGCCACACCGAATATACCACGTCTTTGCCATCTCAAATGAGGGTTGGTGTCAAGGGTCTAGAAGTTCAAAAATTCACACCGTTGATCAATAGCAAGCCTTCTTGACAGCACTGACCTCTGATGGAGAGCCACAGAGGACAAAATGGATGCTACAGTTTTATTAAACCTCTTGTGCCAGAGTCAAAAAGAGGAATGGTTTGAAGACAATTAGGAGACAAGACTGTTAATCTGTTGTTTGAATAAACTCTGTATATAGTATGTCACAATATATACCATGTATGTCGTAGTATTGTTGATTTGTGAGATGCCATGACAGCTCCAAGAAGTGTTTTCTTTCTGAAGAATGAAATAAAACCACATCTCAGTTATAATACTGAGCATCACCTCAGGTTCACCTCACCGTCAATTTTGTCTCCATGAGAGGAGGCGGAGGACTTTGAGTCGCCACTTGAAACATGCAATACTAAAATCACTGAAGTTCCCCTTTAAACCTCAGCGGTTCTGTTGGTGCTCCTCCGTGACCTCACTAACCGTAGTAGCATCACTCAGGAGTGAACGAGAGGCATTAATAAAGAGTCACCGTGCTCTGTAAACACTGCTTGAACAAATAAAAGGTCCGCAAAGAAAAACACGACTCATCATCACATGTGCCTCTTTAATTTGACTCGAGAGCCTAGAAGCAATTCTGGAGACTGTGGGAGACTCTTAAATCGGATGAAACGGATATAAATATATTGGAAATGGGACGTCTCAGAGTGCTTGTGTGCCGCCAATGTTCTGCATATTGAGGCTCAGGAGGGGAACAAGATAAAATGCAGTCACATATTCTCCAATGATGGTATTTAATTCTCCTGAGGGAGTCCCAGCGCCGCACTGCTGTGCAAATACATCCTCCTCATTTCCCATCCTGTGCTATCCATTTTTATAATGTGCAGTTTTGTATGATAATTCATCATCGGAGAATTCATCACCACTGCTGCTGTGCCAAACAAGCAGGTACACAAAGCTCGCAGATATACAGCGAAGAGGGAGGGCGTTAAATATAAATTAGAAGTTAATACGAAACGGAGACTTTCTTGTTGTGAGTCCTGATCACCAGTCACAGTAGTCATACGACTGGATGAATGGCCAGGATGAGACCATAATGAACAGAGCTAGCCAATGCATGAAGCTGTAAGAGTAAGAGTCTTAATTAAAAATCCACCTTTCTTTTTCCAGTTTAAATTATATTGTAGAGCCGTGATAGAGAAGATCAACCCATCCCCCGCCTGACGAGACTTACAGTGAAACATAGAACATAGAAAGTGGAGATGTCCTTAGCAACATGACATAAAACAACGTGAGAGAGTGAGTTAGTAGTTGTTTCTAATCATCTAATGGTTACTTAATTAAGATTTCTACCTTTAACACCTGGGTCTGTTTGTTTTTTTGGTTGGTTTGTCGGCAGGATTACACAAAAACTACTGAACTGATTTCCACGAAACTTGGACGGAGGATGAGTCTCGGCCCAGAATGGACCCCGTTAACTTTTGGTGCCAATCCGGATAAAATGACCAAAATGATCCAGACATTTTTTTCCCCTATTTCTTTTTTTTAAAGAAACCATGAAGCCAATTTGCTTTGACATATTTACATGTTTCCTGTAAAAACGGTCAGGTGGGGAGGGACTGTAAAAAACGCCCACCACCATGCCGCTAAATATCAATGTAGTCAACTCCTGACCAGGTCACTGTGACTTCCCAGTGAAGACGACAGGGCTGAGTGGGAGCTAACGCAGAATCCGAGACTGACAGCTGCCGATTTGACGACAGAGAATTCACTAACAAAGACCGTGGCACAGGTGTTTGAGTTAACAAGACATGGGTGGTTGAATTAGTGGCGTGGTCTAGATCCTGAACTATACTTATAGTAACTTCATTACAAGATGATTTGGTTCGTGGAAACGAATGAAACTTTAGCTGCATGACTGAACTAGCATGTGGTAACTGTCTAACAGCAGCTAATCTCCATTAGCCACCTCGGTACTGGATTAACTTTCGTCAAACTGGCCGCAGTTGGTCTCGGAGTTTGTCTTCACCTTAATGCCGGCTGTGTCCACCTGGAGCCCGGCACAGTCAGCCACTGTTTGCAGTAACTTCAGCAACAAGAAAAAGCCATCTGTTCATCAGGAAACTCCATAAACCAGCAGCTGCAGGTGCTCTGCTGGGTTCAGAGATGACTTCTTTTCTTATATTTCTAATGCTGTGAGTAGCACAGACGAAAAAAAAAATCAATTTACTTCCACTGTATTGGGGCAGAGGGCAAACAAACCCAATCTCGGGGTAAGTAATTTGGGTGAAACAACTCTTCTAACAGTAAAGAATACAATCTTTAAAATGAGAAAACTTAAACCCATGTAAGCCACGAGAGCAGAGCCGAGAAGGTCAAGTGAAGATGTGAGGGGGCCTGTCGGTACATTTCATCACCTTCAATCACTGCTGCTCAGTAACCAGGGTGATCTGGAAACAGACAGGCCCAAGGTGTTGGCATATATCTACAGCTCGGGGTGTGTGTGTGTGTGTGTGGGTGTGTGTGTGTGGGTGTGTGTGTGAGAGAGAGAGAGAGAGAGAGAGAGAGAGAGAGAGAGAGGGAGCTCAGCCACAACTGTTGTACTGATGTATTTTAAATTCACACAGAGGATCACGTATTAATTTTAAGTATTCTGTCAGCAGCTCGGTAGGTGTGTGCGTTCAGTATTTCATTATGTTAAGAGCCGCAGCTTGTTCGTCTTTGTTAAAGCTTTAAGAAACAATATTTATGCCGTAGTCTGTCAAAAGGAGCTGCGGTCAAAGCTTTCTCAATTCCCTGATTTCAAAATATATTATGAAATTTATGAAAGTGCCATGAGTGTGAACCTTGTGGTTAAAAGATGTTAAGAGATGTTACAAAAGAAAAACTTAATTATAACAAAGTTTGCTCAGTTTTACTAATTGAAGGAATCTTAACCTTTGGACGTCCCCTCCAATTAAAACTAACGGTACATACAGCGATTATCTCAGCGCTCGGCCCGAAAAAAAAAAACCTTATGTGGACACGGGCCCTTATATGTATGTTTGCAATCTTCGACTCTACATCTTCACTGCATTTGTTGGATTACTTCTAGGTTTTTTTGTTCTTTTACTGCGAACACTTTTCCACTTTCAACCACTGGAACGAACCGACTGCATGAATGTGAATCACGACACTCCCACTCATACAGACATTGCTCCATAGCTCTCCTAGAGGCCAGCCACAGGGCACCTTCAAGTTCAACTGAGATTCAATACAAAACAGGATGTGATAATCTGGTAATCGTTTTTTGACACACCCTTGATTGAAAATGGTACTACGGCAATATTTCTTAGTGTTTTGCAAATATCTGCTTATTCTGAATTTGATGCCAGCAGCGCTTTTCAAACAATTTGGAACTGGGGCAACAAAAGACACCTGTTAGAAACATTGCACAGGTAAACAGGTTCATTGGTAAGAGGCGATAGTGTCATGATTGGGTATGAAAGGCGAGGATGGGTAAATGATTGCATTCTGTCACACTGAAGCAGAGAAGGTGGACCCAAATGCACGAGACGACAGGCAGGGAGTGCAGTGGATGAAGTTTTATTTGTGGTCACAGCAACAAAAGGAACAGACAAACAGGAAGAAACATCAGGGAAACGCAAAAACAGGCTCAGGGATCGTGGAAACTCAGCAGATGACTCAACAATGACTGAGCAAAGGGGCTGGACTGGAGGTGCAGGTGGAAGGAGGCGCAGACACACAGGTGAGGGTAATGATTGGAAAAACACTAGAAACAGGGAAAAAGGCTGGGAAAAAACACTGCAGAGGGAAGGGCTGATGAGAAAGATGCAGTGCTGGTGTGGAGGCAAAGCAGACTGCAGAGGAACTCAGGTAACAATTAAACTCATACAGGACAGGTGTGGAGGGAAAACAGAAGACACACAGAACATAAAGTGAAACTAAAATGACAGAACCATGACAGCATTTTTATTTACTCAGGGTCGGAGAAGAAGATATCACAACTAAAACTTGTCTCTGTGGTTGATGAGACAGTAACAGGCTCAAAACATGTCACTTTTCTTCAAAATAAAACACATCTGAGCTGTAATGTGTTGAAATGTTGAAACTAGTGTGCGTTGTGCGTTGCATGCCATCAGCAGATTCACACTTTTGGAGACACAACAGCAGATTAGATGACATTTTAAGTGTATGTGGTATTTATCTGATGGATGACCCACAATCAAGGAAGCTGGCGAACGCCGTACAGTGTAATTGAGAGGATAGTGTCGCAGGCTCTCCTGCCAACAGCGAGCATACTGTTGATTTGTTAGTGGAGCTCGCTGACAGGCAAAATAGTTGGTGTTCTGCCACACTTGCTGTTGGCAACAGACTCACTGTCATTTGCATTTAAGGCTGTTTTTCTGCAGAGACAAGTTAATTTGTGAAGCTCTGTAAACACAACGTCAGTGAGAGCGTGGCGGCCTCAGGACACAGACTGTGTGTTTGCTCACGGAGCAGAGGTGGAGAGCGTTGGAGGAGGAGGAGATTGCTCTGTCTGCAGGTGACACAAACACAGGTGTCCACAGCTGGTTGCATTTTAAACGAAACCCAACTTGTTACAAGACTTTAACACTTTTTCTTGTCAGCCACTCGAGACTTTTCTGTTTTGATATCAGCTCGAAAGAGTTTGAGGTAACAAACTGTTAAGCAAAGTAGGTGCAAGGCAAACGGCTTTATCATTTACTCTTCTGTAATCTTTGTTATTATGAAGAGGCTTGTTTGTGCTTTGAAGAGAGAAAGAAGAGAAAAGAATACACGACAAGGTTAATACTCAAGTGCGACTAAACATTTTCATCAGTCGCACCGGTGTGCCTTATATTTAGCAGTCTATTTTATAAACTATTGAGGTAATCGCAATTACTTGTTACTTTTAGTTTCTATAGTACACGTTACAGGTACCAGGGAGAAAACCTGAACGCATTTTTTCTGTTTTTATTAAAACATTATCAACAGCTTGTCTCTCTCATCCATAATTTCCGTTTGTGTCTCTCTAATATAGACAATATAACATCCATCCCATCATCGTACAATAACTTAAATACTCAACAATATCATTACACATAATCCAAGTTCACGTTTCCAAGGAATGCACCGATGAGACCGATCAAGGACCCCAAAAAAGAAGGAAGGGTGAATCTTGCTTTGCAGCCAGATTGTCATGCCGGTTGTATTGAAGTCAACAGGAGATAAACCGACATATCTACTTCGTATGGCTTCTGATGGTCAAATGCCTCCAGAAAATGAAAGAAAACACTTCAGAGAGTCAGTCAACCACGGATTATTTTCCCAACTGACTGACAGGGCTGATAGTATTGTTAACAAACGGGGCAGATCCGACTGATTTCAGCTAATATGACTGCAACTGGCAAATGACACTGTGAACAGGAGCCTGCGAACAACGTGTCAATAAAAACATCAGTGGTTAACCTCCTCTCTGAAGTGTGTGCTTTCATTTTCTGGAGGCATTTCTTAATCTTTCACTCAGTGACATGATGACCCCTCCTTCTTTTTTCGGTTAGTTTGAGACCAATCAGGAAGCAACCGTGGGTGTTTCTGCATCCTTGTTTCCAAAAGAAGTTTCTGAATATCTTCATAGCACCCCTGTACAACACACAACAGACAGTCTGATGGAGAGGTGGGGGAAAGTGGTCGGTGTATATGTTGGGCTGATGAGGAGATCGGAGACAGGAGGCAGGTGAACAGGATGCGTGTGGGAGTGATGGCTGACGGCAGTAAACACAGAGGACTGCTGCAGGGACGGGAGGTAATTGCAGGCTGTAAAAAGACGGAGAGACGATGACTGATGAACTGACAACAGGTAAAATACAACATGCAAGCAATGTTAAGAGAGAACTCCAGTGATTTAACACTGCACTCCTACAGTGTAACCAGCCCAGCTGCAAGAATAGATGCAACCATGGATATGTCGCAGTAGTTTCAGTTTTCACTGCCATGTTGTGACTTAGTGTCTGGTGAGGTTAAGACATGAAGACAACTTGGTTAAAATTAGGAAAACATCATGTTTAGTTGCTACAAACACGGCTGGAAATTGTCCCAATGTCTCGTCAAAAACATTTTGTGGTTTCACACCTACAAATGACAAAACGGCATCTCTGGTTTGGGAGACCTTCTCGCTGAACTGAAAAACCACCATCGTTCCCTCCACATCCCGACATGGAAGTAAGCTCATATGCATGTGTTGAAATGCTTGAAATTTTGATACGACACTTATGATATGTACAAATTGGAACATATCCGTGGTTTGCAGAAATCTAACGATGATGGACACAAGGATCGATACCAATCAACACTGCCATCCATAGAGCTGCGCTGCAAGTACATCTAAAACACTTTGAATTAAGTTTTATAGATCTAATATATTACATTTCAGAGAAACTGAATGGCGTAACCTGTCTATTTATTATCCTCCTTTATCCTCTGTCCTCAAAGGATCGCAGCATCCAGGAAGCATGAACTTCAAGCTCCGCTTCACTGCAGACGTGGTGGATAAGATTGTCCCAGCTGCGGTGCACCTGGAACTTTCTCGAAAGGCAAAACTAACTGAAGCAAGAAAAAATAACACCTTCAACACTGAAAAATTGGACTGCCCTTTTGTCCTTTCCCCTCGCCAGGCTGCCTATTTCCAGCGAGGAGCTCTCTGTGGCGAGTGGCTCTGGGTTTATAGTGTCAGAGGACGTACTCTAACAAACAGCGGATAAAAGTAGAGCTAAGACGCAGTCTGACGATACAGTCATGGACGTGGCGCTCATCAAATTGAGCCAGATACGAGTGGCCACATTCTCCCCTCAGCTCCCGACGGGCCTTAGACCAAAGACTGTCTTGTGTTTTCATCTGGCCTGGCAGCTTGTCATCGGAGGCCGACATCAAAGTGTATAAATCCTGAACATAAAGGGGGCGGATGATCCGGTCAACGAGGGCTTTTGCCCACCAAAATTAGACTCAATTCCAACACGGTCAATTTGTCGTCTTGACTTCCTCTGGGGTGGTATCGCCTTTTGAAATTCAAGGCTCAGCTATTTTTTTTTTTTGTATATTTGCGAGCGCAGCTCTGAATAAAACATGTCACTGCTCAGACATGCTCGCACACAGCCAGCTTCTTTGCATGGTGGAGGAAGGACTGTACTTCCAACCACTTTAGTCAGACTGCGCTCAGCATCAAGTTTATGATTAACATTTTTTAGTGCTGATCTGAATACAAGAATAGCCCAACATCAAGAGTAAACTACCGTCACTGCGTCTGACTGCTCTAGAGGTGAATGAATTTGCTTTCGAACATCAAGGGAGTGTCGACAGCTTTACAATGCTATATCTCTCTCTGTGTTACATTCTTGTAGAAGGAGCTCTAAAGCTCGCCTAAAAGGCAAATTTCTCATAAGGCTCCGTGCCCCAGGAAATGTGACTATAAATTTGGCTGAGCATTACCCTCAGAGATAAATGGCCTCGGTCTGGAATAATAGGAGGCAGGCAGAGAAAAAGCTCAAAGCTCAGGCTTGGTTTTAGTTTAGTGAGAAAGAAACACACGTTCAACACTCAGATTAAAGCTGAAAACTTATGAAACGTATTGATTTTGATTACCCACAAATAATTGTTCAGAGAAAAACCTCCAAGAAAAACAAAACACATCTATCTTCTGATTTAAATTCAACTCCTATAATCATTTCTCAGAGCTGCAGGCAGAAATAATATGATTGATGGAAATTAACCGTATGAGCGTAATACTCTGGGGGAAGTGAGAAAATTTCTGTCTGATCTAAATTATTTTCTCTCCTCTGTTTTTGACTTTATCAAGACTTTATCTTCCATCTGTGAAAACGTGGAAAAAAATGTTTGAGGGAGAAAACTTGTGAAAACAAAATGAACATAAAACATGAGAAAACATAAATATACTGTGCTCTAACAGCTGCACCCGACAGTGAACACAATGACCATAAACTATTATTTACGTTATTGTGACAATGCTCATGTATCAGAATTTAAATAATACTACGTATGAGCTGATGATACACAATAATCCACCCGTGACACTAACGGCAGACTAGCGCCAAGTATGACACATTCCTCGACATGACAGTCACGTTACAATAACCTGTCGACACATAATAGATGCATCTTGTGTTTAAAGTGCAGAGAGAAATCAAAAACTCACCTGCAAGAACATGGATGCTTTTCCTCCTATTTAGGACATGGGGTGGTGGTGCACTTCAGCCTCTTGTGGTCAAAATGAGTATTACAAAAACAAACGCAAAAATATATTTTTCCTCTTTAAAAAAAGATTTTATTTCAATTCAGTTCCACACACGGCCAGGATAATAAACGCTATCCTGGCAAGACATTTTTTTCCCACACAGGAGAGAAAATAATTTAGATCAGACAGAAAATGGATCACCAGAAAAAAAAAAAAACAAACGTCTCACCTGCCTCTCAGGGCTTCCGTAGAAAAGGGATAATACCAAACTATTTGCATACTTGTTCTGCTTTCTGCTATGTAGGCGATCCTTCTTGTTTAATTGATGACGGTGAGGACTAAGGTCATCATTTTGTTTTATTTAACAGCCAAAGTCTCCAGTCAGCTCCCTCAGGTTCAAGACTAAGCTCCCCTCACAGCATTTTTAGGACAAGACCTGGGCGCCTTTTGCATTCTTCCTGTGGAATCAAATCATACAGATGGTACATTCATTCATCAAGGCTGCTGCCGCCAGCTTCCTCGCCTTAAAAATGCAGCTCTTTCTACAGAACAGTTGCCATACCAACAGTGCATTTTATAAATCATCCTTCACTGTGAAAACACCGATAAGTGACCGATGGTATTTGTTGTAGGTAAAGAAGAAAAAAGGACACTTAATAGACTACGAGTTATGTTATGTTCATCGGAGGGCAAAGAGGCTGTTTTGTTTCTGCGAGTAGCAAAGCTATGTAATCAATGAAGCACTTAAGAGCACAATCTCATGGCTCTCTTTCCATTGTGTGTTTAAAAGGATGGAGATGTAATAGACATAAATACTCTGAAAGTGGCAGCTGGAATCTCTTTTGCCCTCCCTGCAGAGAGAATAAGCCTGTTCCTCTCTGATTCCTGCAACAGAGAAGTCACCGCTGATCTAACGTTGGTGTCGTCACAGCCTTCAGGAAACACTGCACAAAACTGAGCACATACGTTCAAATGTGTTACGGATGCTGCAGCTCACACTGTTGCAATTAAACATCAGAAAAGCTCATAATTTCTAATTCACGTTTATTTCAGGAATGCATCCATTTTGCAGCAAGAGCCTCTGGACAAACTGGATATCAGACGACAAGACGCCACCCGTTCATTTCAGTGGAAACTGCTCATGAGCAAAAAGTTTTCTAGCTTCCGGATTTATTTCTGCATCGCATGTCGCCACTCCACCCGGACGCCCCCCTCAGTCCTGCATGGCTCGTAGACCTTTACACCGGTGCACAAACATTGCTATTGTGGGCCTGGAAGGTTATACAACACAACAAACAGCTTTAATGATTTAAAAGAATAATTACAAATAATATTTATTCCTCTGGATAATTTGCAGCCAGCTCACTCCTCAAGAGCTGGCCAGGCAAAGCCCCACGAAACATCACATTTTCTTCGCTAAAAGATTATTTTCAATAATATGCGAATGATGTGAGTGTATTTGCGTCATTCACACAAGACCCTGAGAAAAACACGTCATTGATCCACTATCAAGATAAAACTACTGACCAGTGCAGCTGTAATATTATCAGCTTGTACACTGGACTTCAGTGGTCTTAGTTGCATATATACAGAGACTTTCCCATCCTGCCACAAATATTTAGGAATAAATCTGGTTTTCAATTATCTTTTTTCTGTGGCTTCAGTCCAAATCACTTCTTCCAGCATCACTACCATATAAGCCTTAAAAAACAGGAGTCCGACAGTAACTGCCACACGTACGAGTCAATATTACTCTCCGAGGTCAACCTAAAACGTAAGCTCCTGCATAAAAGATGTCACATTTTTAAAAGATTAAATATGTTTTTCTCCCCCCCATCTCCCCCCACCCAAGTTTCAAAGTAAAGATACCTCACCAGTGAGTTGCTTTTTTATTACAAAGTATAACCTGGAGCTAATCAGTATGATGCACACAGTAAGAGCTTGTTTAGGCGCTAGGTTTTTACAAAATGCCACAGTAAAGCTGTGAACTGGCATTTGGAGGCCTCTGGATATTTTCCGAGGCGTGGAATAAGAGCATCCCTGCAGTTCTCAAGGCTGCAGATTGAACTGTGGTCTGGTTGCTCATTATACTCGTGCTTCCCACAGGCGAAAGCTCTGACATCTTTCTCTTGGTGAAGACAGGATCTCTCTCTCTCTCTGACTCTTTAGACTCTCTATATTCTTAATAGTCCAACACCGCCTCCCGTGACATTGAAGCCTGCAGCTTTAACCAGCGTACAGCAGCAGTCTATCATATACCCAGTACAGCAGAGGAAGTCGATCTACCACCATACTGCTCCTCGCAGCCCTCACTACCGTCTGGTGCAACCAACATGTAGTCTTTAATCTAATTCCATGTGTTGTTAATCAGTCTGAATAAGATTATGAGCAAACTTAAATGCCTCAAATGCAAATGTCAAGCAGTGCAGTGCATCATAAAGCCACGACCCCACCGCTCCCACTGTTTACTCTGTTGGCTCTTGTGGGGGAAAGAAGCCGGCAGGGAAAGACTTGTTTAAAGGTCAGTGTTGTTTTCCTGAGGGTGTGAGATCTACCCAGCTGAAGGTAGCTGTGTTTAAGCGAGGCTTTATGTGAGTGATATATGTCATGACATCATCATCTGCTCCACGCAGGAGGTTGGCGAAGCCGTCCAGAGCAGCACGACCACGACAGGATTAAGGATGTGTCTCAACCGTCATTTCAGAACAGAGTGACAGTGACAGATATCACTGTAACTGTCAGCAATAAAAGAAAAATGTGCTTCATCATCAATACATGAACACTTCACATCATGGATGAGAGCAGCCACACGTCACTGTCCTGTGGGCAGAATGACCACGCAGTCCTTTGGGTGAAAACAAACGCTGTGTAAGTGCTGCCGCCACATTGAAATCAGTGAGTAGCGACGTGCCTGAAAGCTGCTGTGTTGCATTTTAGACGTCAAACAATAAAAAATCCCAAAGGTTGTGATTTTATTTACTCCCCCGAAGAACGTAGGTCGTCAGCGGAGAAGATGAAAATGGTCCATACGTATCCGTCTGTGTCAAACCTTGTAACATCAGCCTGCTTGATGAACATTGGATGATCTAAATATGGTGTGTAAATAGCTCTCCTGGTAAAGTACATGCCTCATGCAGACATCTAAGGGATTCAAATCCTTCCTGTAGCTTTTGCTGCATGAAGTTAAATTTGGCCGTTATATAAACTTTAATTTTGAACCACAAGAAGTTCTTCAGATGATGAGGTTGAAAAGATAAAAACAACTTTAATTTTGAACTCTAAGGATGTCAACTGGACGTGTTTTCAGCGTCGGTGAAGACTTTGAATTGACGTATTTTGGATATGTTACCATCATGGTTTAAACCATGTCTTATGATACAAATGTGTCAAAATTACCTTTAAAATCATTTAATCTGTCGCAGTGATTGATCGATAACGTCATTAATACACAGCAGAAGCCTGGTGTCCACCCATGATGTCTGACTATCAGCTGTAACAGCTACACTCATGCTTTCCCTTCTCTCTCTAACACTTAGCCTGTGTAGTTTACCAGCAGTGAGCTGGGAGGATGGAAGGAGGTCACTGTGTGTGAGCTGCCAGCTGATTCACATGGCGTCCTGGAGACTTTTAAAGCAATAGCTCCCCCTGCTGACACGGATACAGGAAAAAGCCCAGCAGGGAACCATTCACATCAATGTTTACAATAAATGTCTTCATATGTCCACACACAGCATAACAGTATAAAAACTGATAAACAGCATTTATAAATACACCTGTTGGATGGATGAGTTTGTATTGATGCAGAGGGACATCATCAGACCTTAATGACAACATGACTATCTGCCTTTCAACCACTTTTAATATTAGTTTTAAACCAATATTATTATAGTATTTGTAGGGATAACATCCGGCTGTTTTTTCACTGTAATTATAAAGACGGCTTGAGCAAATTGTGTCAACAGTCTTCCCTCGCTGAAGATCTTGGTTGTCTTGTTTCATCATGAGCTGTTAGAATAAAAACATGCAGTGTCTTGTACAGTAAACAAACATTGGTCATAAAAAACACTTTCTTTTAAATAGGGTTGATTTTTCAATAATTCTGCAACAGTGGTAAGAGTTGGGTGTTTTGTCCAGTGCTTTAAGAGCATGTTTAAGTGGCTGTATTGTTGTTGTACAGGCCTGTGACCAGGAGGTGGTACAGTAAGACAGATAGTGCATGTACATTATAGCTGCACCTGTGTTCAAGTCATTACAAATTAATCTGAAATGTATTTAACTATAACAATTTGACATTACCTGAGATGTACTTTTTTTTTTTTTTTTTAGCTAGAATCAATATTCAGGCCGACATCTTCTACCTTGTCTCGTTTCATTCAGATCTCAGGATCAGGAGTGTTGACTTCTTTAGCTGAGAACAACATGGAGACAGTCTTTTGGGTTTGGATGTCAGCACAGATGATTAGCAAATCATTGATATAGACACTGAACAACAGAGGTCTGGTAAAGTTATCCAGCCGACTGTCTCATGCATCTATATTACACTAGGTGTTGTTCATGTTGGCTTTTATTTTGTAAGCAAAGAGTGGAAGTTGTCTGTGTCATGACAGGTCTGGAGGATGTGCATATTTTCAGTGTAAAGGGGGGAAGGTTCAGTTTGATGTAGGTCACAGTGAGTCAGCTTCCACACGTTTAAATCTGGATTTACTGTTTTTCTGCCTCCATCCTGAGCTCAAGAGTCTCCTCAGACCCCAGCGAGGTGAGTTGGTGTCTTTACTATTCCTTCACTCTTTGATTTAGCTTCACTTTACCTTAACTTTACCTAAATACTGGAGATATTCAGATATATAAAGAATTCTGGCTCTTATATCGTGTTATAAATATTATTTTGGTAAAAGTGAAAGTCACCCATATGAATAGTACTTGAGTTAAAGTCTTAAAGTATCTGAGTACTCAAGTATCAAATGTATAAGTACAAGTAAACTAGACATATATTTACATGCATGTTTAGACTTAACCCAAATTTAATCTAAAAATGTTGTACTTTGGCTCTGATGCAGCATATTTGTAGTATTAAAGTGAATTTTCCACAAGCATCTTCCAAATAAATCTTTCTTTATTTTTTACAAATGGAAATGACTCTGACTTGTTTTCTCTCACTCTTAACAGCCTGTTGAAGGCATGAGGTTTGCAGACGTGGTCATGCATTCATTTGTCTTTTTTCTTTTTGTCTGTCTCTGGTTGAGCACTGTGAATGAATGCTGATGGCCCGAAGGTCTGAATGGAGTTGTAGCTCCTTCAGCAGGATGCTGATGAGGCCAAGATTGCTTCTGTTTCTGGCTTTATTCACCCAAGTTTTAAGGACCCAATGCCGACCCATCAACCCTCACAAAGGTAAGATGTTTTTGTGACTAATCCTAATTCTGAAAACACGATGATAAATATCGTGCTCCACAGGAGGGTGATCTGGTACACGTATGAATCACCCTGTGCTTGAACATGGTTGAACAATGAACAATCCAAGTCCAAAAAGTCCTGTGAATCAGTCTTCAGGCCCCGACACACCAGGCCCATGGTCGTCCAATGTGAAGGCTGTCGGTGAGCGTCCGTGTGTCTAGTTCTGTGTTACGTCCTACAGCGCTGGCAGTGGTCGGCCCTTGTTGGTGGTTCTTGTGGCCAATTAGGGATGTTGAGTAAGTGGTGGAGCCCATCGGTGAGATCAATGACACTGAAGAGAGACAGAAAAAGAAAGCGAATGCCCCGATCTGGTCAAACATAACATGCTTGACCATCTCTTGTCAAGCTGAACATGGCCCGGGAAACTTTTGAAATGACATAGCATGAGACCAGATGTTTGCCATCTCCAGCAACAGAACCTTCAGTGATTGTAGGTTCAGTTGTCAGATGTGTGTACTTTTGAACTATTGCACATGTTTGTCTTTGCATGTTTGCTTTTCTGCTCCCCATAATGTCTCAGCTAAGCTTTTTGTATGTTTTGTTCGTGTTGCAGAGGGCTCTCCCCAGAGGCCGATCCTGCAGGCCGGCCTGCCAGCTAATCGCACCGCAGTGGTTGGCAGCGATGTGGAGTTTAAGTGCAAGGTGCTCGGCGACCCTCGGGCTCACATCCAGTGGCTGAAGCACATCGAGGTCAACGGGAACTCAGTTGGTCCTGATGGATTACCGTATGTCCGTGTCCTCAAGGTAGGAGCTTCCTGTGACCGATCCTGCTGGCTGAGACTGAGGTATTTAATGTAGTGATGGGGGGGTCCAGTGTGAGGTTCAGCAGTGCAGACTCCAGCTCCTCCACCAACAGATACTGGAAGGCCCACCCGCTGGATTCCTCTGCAGGGGCTCTCAGTGGTACTTTTGTTGGGCAGTTGGTGAAGAACGCGCCTCCATCCCCTTTCTCTTTCAAAATCTTTTACTCATGATTCTCTTTCCCCTCTTGGGCCTCTTGTCGGGTCCACTTCTTTTGTTATTTTCTAGGCCGCTGGCCCTAACACCACAGACAAGGAAATGGAAGTCCTCCAACTAAAAAGTGTGTCTCTTGATGATGCTGGAGAGTACACCTGCCTGGTGGGAAATAGAGTCGGGGTCTCTCATCACTCTGCCTGGTTGACTGTTGTTGAAGGTATCAGTGGCTCCGTCTTGTCTCCTGTATTTAGTTTTTTCCTGTTTCCTGTCCACCTGCACATTTGCCAGAAAAGGGGTCTTATTGGACTCTTGTTGGTTAAAGACTCCTCTCTGTGTCCTCAGCGTGGCTCCTGCTCCATCTAAACTGTCGAAACTCTTGAAATGGAGCAGGATCCATCTAGTCAGATCTGTCTGACTCAAATCAAAATGCTAAACACGATGCACAGATTTGATTGGTTGCAGGGGCGGTCTTTGCTAGATTTACGCTCTTGGCGAACCATCCCTTGACACCCCCACCCCCCACCCCCCCACCCCCCCCCAAAAAAATATTATTATTATTTGTATTATTTTATTATATATAATCTTAAATACAAAAAGGTAACAAGAACAGAGAAAAAAAACAAGATAAATAAATGAAATACAGTATATAAACACCAATGTAAATTGCACAAATCCTTCATCACAGGATCTAATAACCATGCTTGTAAAATCCCTGAAGAAAGCTAAAAAACATAATGTATTGTCATTAGTATACATGTTATTCACAGCATTTATAGTGTTTACAAAAGTAAAAAAATATGCAAAAACACACACATACACCCCACACACACACACACACTCATGCACACACACACACACACACACACACACACACACACACCTGAGAAGTCCTGCAAGGAACATTACATGTGGCTGAGGAGGTAGATGGCTCCTCATCAGACTCCAGGACCATGTCTGTGGCTGCTGTGGAAGTATCTGACTCCTCATTTTGGCCAGTGGGTGCTCCAGCTCCAAAATATTTCAGAAGTGCCCCTGAATTTACAATTAAGATACAATATGTAAGTTAGATCACACTTACATCACACATGCATCAGTTACCCAATTAAAATGACCATAATGCACATTTTATTAACATTTGTTAACATTCTATTAACTAAGCATAACACACTACAAATTATTCAAAAAGCTATATCACATGTAGCTTACAAAATGCCATGTCAATGTAAGTTATTTAAGTTAGCATATAGCGTATAGCATTAAAATGACATGATGCCTCAATTCTAATAGTTGCTAGTTCAGCAAGACTAAAAACCAAATACAGTCGTCTTCTGTGGCTAAGTAGCAACATATTAGCAAGAGGCTAATAAATAGCCTATAGGCTACTGTCACTCATAGAAATCTGCATACCTTTATCTTTTGCCCGTTTCTCCTCTTCTTCTTTTCTTCTTTTTCTGAACTGGGCACCTGATGGTTTCTTTGGTCTTTTACTTTGATCCATGATGAAGATGAAGACTCGACATCATTACCTTTTGCCAAGACCGTCAGTTCGCCCGCCAAACAACCGGAGTCACGTGACGTAAACTAATTCACGTAGATGCATGCACATGTAGGTACATGTAGGTATATGGGTCTATATTAATACGAACGGACGGTGTTGGCAAAAGGTAATGATGTCGTCTTCATCTTCATCATGACCTCAGCAGAGGTAATGGACTCCTCGGTCAGAAAACCCTGGAAAGTTGTCATTCTGCCAGATGTTTGGCTCGTAAGTTTACTTTAGAGAGTCATCAAAATGGAGCTGCAAGTACATTTAGTTTTACAGTAACACTTAACATGCTTGCAAATCTTTTGTGGTCAAAATTATTAAGAGTACAAGCAGAAAGTGGCTCATACACCTGCTCATAACCTGTAAGAATACACAGAATCAGATCAAATAATGCAGCCGACCTTGTTTGTTCTCTGACCGTCTGTTTCCAGTAACAAAACATTGACTCATAGCTTTTATTTGTCAGCAGCGACTCACTGTACGTGTTTGCTTTTTCAGCTCACCAGACGTATAAACTGACTTTGTGTACGTTTTGTTCGTGTTGCAGAGGGCTCTCCCCACAGGCCGATCCTGCAGGCCGGCCTGCCAGCTAATCACACCGCAGTGGTTGGCAGCGATGTGGAGTTTAAGTGCAAGGTGCTCGGCGACCCTCGGGCTCACATCCAGTGGCTGAAGCACATCAAGGTCAACGGGAGCCGAGTTGGTCCTGATGGATTACCGTATGTCCGTGTCCTCAAGGTAGGAGCTTCCTGTGACCGATCCTGCTGCAACAAGCCAGTTACAATCTGTTCTTTTCTTAGTACCCAGTACTGTCTCTAAAGGTGCATTTTGATTTGTTTCACCTCTTGGGCCTCTTGTCGGGTCTGCTTCATTTGTTATTTTCTAGACCGCTGGCCCTAACACCACAGTCAAGGAAATGGAAGTCCTCCAACTAAAAAGTGTGTCTCTTGATGACGCTGGAGAGTACACCTGCCTGGTGGGAAATACAGTCGGGTTCTCTCATCACTCTGCCTGGTTGACTGTTGTTGAAGGTATCAGTGGCTCCGTCTTGTCTCCTGTATTTAGTTTTTTCCTGTTTCCTGTCCACCTGCACATTTGCCAGAAAAGGGGTCTTATTGGACTCTTGTTGGTTAAAGACTCCTCTCTGTGTCCTCAGCGTGGCTCCTGCTCCATCTAAACTGTCAAAACTCTTGAAATGGAGCAGGATCTATCTAGTCAGATCTGTCTGACTCAAATCAAAATGCTAAACACGATGCACATATTATCATGAATAAACCCGAGGCTCTGGTGTCGTGTGTGCCCGAGGATCCAAATGTGATGAAAAAGGACAGTTTTGGGAGCCTTTGTGTAGGGTGAACTGGGTCTTGTGTCAGCCTTTTGTTATTTTTTTAAAGATTATTATTATTATTATTACTGATATTGATGCCCCACTCTGATAGCAACAGCTGGAGAGAAGAAGAGAGTGGACACCATGCAGCAAAGTCCCCCGTGCCGGATTCAAAATCAGGCAACCACGGCGAAGACCAGGCCCGAAGACACGGCAAGCACTCCACCAGGTGAGCCACTGGGTGGCCATTTTGTAGATTAAGCCTGTTAAGCTGTGGTGTGAGCGAGTGATTCATGTAGAGGAAGGAGGTGATTACTCCTCCACATGTCCTGTAACTGTGATCCACAGTCCAGCTCCCTCCGTCACCATTGTCCCCTGAGCTTCTCCTGACCTCGGCAGAGGTAATGGACTCCTCGGTCAGAAAACCCTGGAAAGTTGTCATTCTGCCAGATGTTTGGCTCGTAGGTTTACTTTGAGAGTCACCAAAATGGAGCTGCAAGTACATTTAGTTTTACAGTTACACTTAACATGCTTGCAAATCTTTTGTGGTCAAAATTATTAAGAGTACAAGCAGAAAGTGGCTCATACACCTGCTCATAACCTGTGAGAATACACAGAATCAGATCAAATAATGCAGCCGACCTTGTTTGTTCTCTGACCGTCTGTTTCCAGTAACAAAACATTGACTCATAGCTTTTATTTGTCAGCAGCGACTCACTGTACGTGTTTGCTTTTTCTGCTCACCAGACGTATAAACTGACTTTGTGTACATTTTGTTCATGTTGCAGAGGGCTCTCCCCACAGGCCGATCCTGCAGGCCGGCCTGCCAGCTGATTGCACCGCAGTGGTTGGCAGCGATGTGGAGCTTGAGTGCAAGGTGCTCGGCGACCCTCGGGCTCACATCCAGTGGCTGAAGCACATCAAGGTCAACGGGAACTCAGTTGGTCCTGATGGATTACCGTATGTCCGTGTCCTCAAGGTAGGAGCTTCCTGTGACCGATCCTGCTGCAACAAGCCAGTTACAATCTGTTCTTTTCTTAGTACCCAGTACCGTCTCTAAAGGTGCATTTTGATTTGTTTCCCCTCTTGGGCCTCTTGTCGGGTCTGCTTCTTTTGTTATTTTCTAGCCCTCTGGCCCTAACACCACAGACAAGGAAATGGAAGTCCTCAGACTGAGAAATGTGTCTCTTGATGACGCTGGGGAGTACACCTGCCTGGCAGGAAATTCTGTCGGGTTCTCTCATCACTCTGCATGGTTGACTGTTGTTGAAGGTATTAACCTTTTGCTTGTGCTACTTCCAGCTGTTGAGCAAGCTGCTTATTCAAAAAGAACCGGCATGACAGCATAACCCATACAACCCATCGTCATCCCTGAATCACTGAATGAGTACTTGCTCATTATGCACGGTCATGTCTCAGAGCGTTGTTTTCTCTGTGTCTGTCTGTTCTGTTGGTTTGCAGGTGAACCAGAGGTGAAGCTGTAGCAGCAGTCTCTCTGCAACACGTCGTTCGCTCTCTGGTTTCTAAAACAAACTCACAAAATGTCATGAAAGGGAATATTTTTACTCATTTTCCTTAATAAAAAGAAAAATACAACCATACACTGTCTTGGTTTGTCTTTTCACAATCACATCTGGCTTGGTCCAAATAAATCCTCAAATCACAGAGTAAGATGTGAAAATATTCTGGCTCTACGCGCCGTTTTCACCCACTGCTGACGTCCGACTCTCTCTCTCCTCTGACGCTTCATGCCTCTCCTGTCCCCGCCTGCTGTGTCTTCTCGCCCCCCGGAGTCATAACCCTGGTCAGAGCTGCTGTAAATCACCTCTGTACAGTATCGCCTGTCTTCAAACTGACCTCCGTCGTCTCGGAGGCTGTGCTCAGTCCCAGTCAGCTGCCCTGTCAGAGCCCGACCTGTCTGAGATATCCTAAAGTAATCAGGTAAAAAAAAGTCCCTACCAGTGAGCTTAATCATGTAAATGTTTCCTCTGGAAATGTGCTCAGTAAACATGCTGTGATTTTGTGTTATTGTGTATTAATCTGAGAGGGAACGTTGATTTTCCCAGATGTATTTTTCTGCGGTCGATGGTTAAGCTTCCTTTTATTTACTGAGGAAATGTAATCTTCTCAAAAGCAGAGCCAGACAATCAACCCATAAGCTGTACCGTATGAGTCTATGAGACCATTAATGAAGCTTTTGGGATCATATACATCAGATCCCATCACAGCAGACTGCTGCTAGAAACCCCTTTACTGTCTATCATCTCCAAAATCTGCATAGGAACTCTGTTAATCTCCTGATTGTTCGGTGCATTGGCTTGGCTGAACTTTGGTGTCCATCCATGATGTCTAACCATCAGCTGTAACAGCTACACTGATGCTTTTTTCCCTCTCTCTCTAACAGTTTGCCTGTTGAGGTCGAACGAGGTCACTGTGTGTGACCTTCCAGCTGATTCACAAGTTGCACTGGGAAAAAAACACTCATACTGCTTTTATGACAATAGTTCCCCCTGCTGGCACACAATCAACAAGCCCAGCAAGGATCACCTCACATCAGTTCGCCCAGATGCAGAGTGGCCCTTGTCCCTGAGGTGGTTTTAGGAGCTCCTGCAGATCTCCCTGCGGTGCCAGCTGGTGGGGTAGCTGCAGTCTCTTGTTCAGCTGGCTGCAGAGTGCTGGAAGGTGCTCCAGAAGCAGCTGACATGCTCACATTTTCTCATAATAGTATTTTATTTTGATATATTTGCTTAGTAATGTTTTTTAATATGTAACAAGATACTTTGTTTTACTGTATTTGTGCACATATCTTTATTAGCGGTGGGAATCTTGACTTGACTTCTTCCAGGACGTTCACTCACCCATGCAGCTTGCAGCGGCGTTATTTTATTCCCTTTACCATGTACATCTTATTGGTCAACATGTGCAACCTATCTATTTATTCACTCTATTCAACTATTGATCCTTGATGACACTGTATTCCTTCCTGTATTCCACCTTATTCCCTATCTATTTATTGTGTGTACTGTGTTTTCGTACTGTGCCAGTATGCAAGCTGCCGAAACCAATTGCCCCTGGTGGGATTAATAAAGTCGTCTGAGTCTGAATCACGCAGAAACTCACGACAAGTTGCCCATTATAATGATAGTATCTCTATACACATTTCTGTAATTATCGATACATTGCAAGACAATCGTCTAGATGATTTCTGTCTGTCTGAAGAATACAAAATGTCTCTTAAAAGGAAAAGTGCAGGGATTATGTTTTTATTCACAGCATTGGGGTGTTAGTTTAACAAATGTGACATGAACTGAGAAGGAACGATGTATATTAAAAAGCGTCTTATTATCTTGATGATGATGATAAACACTAGTTGTTGTTTTGATAAACATTATGGTGTTTGACATTGCTGAGTTTCTTCTTCTACTGTGGCAAAAAGTGGGGGGCTTGGTTGGTGGTGCATTCACGTACCACCACTAACCGGACTAGCTTAGCACACAAGCTAAACAAAATAACGTTAAGAAGCTGATGAGTCTTTAACCAAAAGACAAAAAATGTTGTATTACAATTCAGGTACAGGCTGAAATATCTTGAACGGTCAGTTTTTATTAGACAACACGCAAAAAAAGTTCAGGATGTCTAACGTTTTCGCCAGAACTCCTCATTACGCATGCCGTTTTACGTGCTTACGTATGAACGCTCGGACCAATCACAGAGCTGGAGAGCAGGAGGCACCCTTCAGGGACTGTCAGATTTGTGGGGTTTGTTGTCCCCAAGTTTGTTTGGGAAAACAAGCGGCAGCACGTAATGTTGTGCTCATTATGATATGTTATTATTATTATTGTTGTTGTTTTGCTGCAAATAATCATTTCAGTTTAGATTTTTTTCATTCTTTTGGTTGCCTGGGTAACCAGAGAGCGGCAGAGCATCATGGGAGCTCGCTCACTTATTCACGTGTTGTTGTTTTTGTTTTTTGTTTTTATTTTGGAATACATTTTTATTTGTTTTTTTGTATGAAAATTGTTTTTTAATACGTTTTTTGTTGTAAATAAATAAAGTTTTTCGGGGGGGTGGGGGGAAGACGTACGATACTTGGTTTTGACCCGGAAGTGACGTCAACAAGTCCTTCCTGCATCGGGACCGGCAAGATGGCAGCGGACACGCAGGTTTGTGTGGCTGGTTTTTAATAGTATACTATCGACTTACAGAAAGCTATTCAAGCGCACTAGAAACCAAATGTGTGGTAGATGGAGTGTAATTTGTGTGTTTGTGTTGCGTCTAACGAGAAACGCGGGTAGTATTCAGCGATAGCTAGCGAGCAGGCTGTTAGCTTTGTGCTACGTAGCCTCAGTGTGTCACTTCAGGACCGAGCTGCTGCAGCAGCTAGCGGCAACCAGCCTGTTCTGACCGAGGACCGGTTCCTGTCCACAGTGGTAGGCGAGCTGAAGCTTCAATAGGATGGTCCAACTTGAAAACTAACTCTTCAGGGGATAAAGTTATTGTCATAAACTTGAATTTGTCTGAGTTAGGCAGACAAACCTTCTTGTGTGGTGAGGAGTTAAACCACGCCCTCCATAAAAGTACATTTAAATCAGTTCACTGATGTTGTGAATAAATCCAATATACAGTCTTCTAGTCAGTTTAGTAGATACTGACACGATAGATTTGCTGGTTGATTTAAAAATAAGACCTTTAGTGTGCACTGCCCTTTACTCTCCTTGCTTTTATTGAGAGTTAAATGCATAAAGGGCAGTTCCACAAAGAAAGTCTCCCCCTTTTATCTGATCCTTCTGAATTAATCTCAATCCCACGCAGAGCAATTTCAGACAAAGTTGACGACTGACACATTTTCACTGTGTGTAATTTATCCTTATACGATTACAGTTGTAAACGGGGGTCGACCAGTGTTACTTTATCAGGGCCGATACCGATTATTAGAAGTCAAGGAGACTGAAAAACAATATTTGGGATTGAAATTAATCTGCTGTAAAAATGAAAATCAACCAGTGATGAAATAATCCTAAATACAGTTGACTCAAGAATCAATCTGAGGTACTTTACTTGATCGTTTACATTTTCTACTACATTGTTCTTCCTCTCCACTACGTTTATTTGATGCAGTTAGTTACTAGTTACTTTGCAGATTGAGATTACTCAGTGTTTATAGGCTATTAATTGTGACGTGTTACCAATCAGATATTGTTGTAGGCGGGACACTGTGTGAGAGGATGTTGTATCAGAGCCAAATTAACATATTTTTAAATTATTTTGTTTTTTAATGGCGATGGGACTGAAAGATCACAGATACCGATAATTACAAAATGCTGAATATTGGTCCTGATAATTGGCCGGTGCAGATAATCGGTCTACCCCGTAGTCGTAATCAGAACATCAAGGTCCCAAATAGGAATTGACAAACTTGTCGCTCCTGTTGATTTTGTTTATTGACAGAAAATCAATCAGCTTCTTCTCTGCTAATCAGCCGTTATGTATGTAACTGTAGACTGTATATGGATAAGTGTCCCTTCCGTGTCCCACTCGATTGTGACGTGAATATCTTGTGTTCCTGGACTATTGGTTGGACTAACGTAACTGCACAGACCCGTCCTCATACTAAATGTGACTGTTGCTCCAGGTTTCAGATACGCTGAAGAAATTTGCTGTGAACGTAACTACAGCCAGTGTGAAGGAGCGTAAGGAGATATTTGGAGAGCTGAAGCTATGTATAAAGGGCAAAGGTGAGCAACTTCTTTTTTTTTTTTTGTTGTTGTTGTTAATTATTTTTCCCCACTTTGTTTAAAGTAGGCGCTATAATCAACACTAATACTTCTTCAAATGAACTCTTACAGAGTTACCAGAGCCTGCCATCAAAGGTCTATGCAAGCTCTTCTGTCTCACCCCACACAGATATCGGTAGGTTGTGAGAAAACCTCTCTTTACACGATGGATTTTGTTGAAATTGCTTAAATATACACTATATAAGTGCACAAAATCACAGAAACACATGTGAGTGTATAAGTGTGTGTTTACATGGGTGTGTGTACTTCTCAGGGATGCTGCATCCCGCAGAGAGCTCCTCTCTGTCATTGCCCAGCTGGCTGACGGTCAGCCCGACATCCTGGTGACCAGCCTCCTCCACTGCCTGCTGAACAGTGGCGTCATTAGCAAAAGTGGAGAGCCAAGGTACGTCTCTGAACATTATATTTAATTATATATATAGTTTTATATGTATGAAGTTTATAGTTGCATTATTGACTCAAGACTGCCATGATAAACATGATCTTTAGAAGTGTATGTAAACTTTTGGGAAATATAAAACTAAATATGTTTGTTTAGGAACCTGTTTCTGGTTGCATATGATCCTGGTTGTGCTCTTCTCCCTGTCATGCCCACTTTATTATATTTGCAGTACAAGCTCCGGCTCTGCTGCCTTCATCGGCTTGTCTTGGACCTGCCTTTTAGTTCACAGTGTGTTTTCTGCCCCAGAGAAGAGAGAAGGAGCCACCTGGAAGAAAATGGTCAGTAAAAGAATATCTGTTTGATCTATTTACATGGAGTTTGCCTTTTGATAATCATCAGTAAATATGATGACGTGATTTTCCCTTTTATTTTGAATGTTGGTATCACCTTGTGGTCTGTTTCCTTGTCTTGTTAGGTCGAGGTTCAGAGCCTTCTTGTGGCTCAGGTGGTGGGTGGAGCGAAGAGCACAGCTCAGAAATCAAGCCTGAAGAATCTCAGTCACCTCTGGGAAGAAGTGAGTACAGTACACTGTATCTAACACACTGACGTTGATTTTGTTGAAGGAGAGGCTCTAACAATTACCTACTTTTTTTTTTTGGTGAACCTGCTGGTCATCACAATAACAGAATTATAGACTTTGATACAATATTAGTATATAACACTAATCAATACTTCTTTTACCACGGGAAAGAGAGGATGAAGCCTCTGGCATCGACTCACTTAGTGCTGCCTGCCTCTTCCTCCAGTCACATGGTGGTCTTAATGCTCGAGAGACGGCTGTAACAGACACAGGTTGAGGACCAGCTGTATATTTTCAAGCATGTTTAAACTCCCAGAACTCCTAAAAGAGCCCAGAACCATGCCTGTATTCCAAAAAAATATCACTTACAGCAGCTTGAAGTGGTTTGAAATTGTCTATGTTAAGAATCAAATTACAGACTTTGATTCCCAGAGAGGAGAGTATATATTTTTTTATTCCCATCTTCCTCTGTAACATTAATAATGTCTGGATGGGGCTTTAGAGCCTTGGATCAGACTGGATCAGCCACCATTCCTACGGGCATAAGAGTTTACATATTGTCTTTAACAGAATCCTGGACTGGTGGATCAATACATCAGCACACTGTTGAGTCTGGACCAGAGCCCCACCACTCTGGCCATGCTGGGGATTTGTTTAGACTTCTGCACTGCTCATAAAGACAAAGAGACAATAGAGAAGCACAAGGTAAGTTAGTTTTTTATCTGACATAGAATATCAGGTGACTGTATTTGACACTACAATCGTCAACCTCGTGTCTACTGATTTTTTTCCAGAGTGCCCTGTTGGACCTGTACATAAAATCAGTCCTTATGAGCAAAACGAAACCACAGCAGCACATTTTGGACAAAAGTAGCTCCTTGCTGCGTCACGTGTCTCACTCTGAGTTCAAGGAGCTGCTTCTCCCCACACTGCAGAAGACGATGCTTCGCAGTCCGGAGAACGCCATTCATAGTAAGATGCTATTAGTGTCGGGTATTAAATACTCATGTGCACAGGCAGCTCTCGTACAGTGGATTAAAACGTTGTCTGGTCTCTTTGCAGCCATTTCCTGCCTGCTGTCGGCTGTAACTCTTGACCTCAGTCAGTATGCCATGGATATCGGAAAGGCCATTGCAAGTAAGGCCTTAATGGATACGCAATTCATTTGGTTTTTGCATCCATCTAACAGAACGTTTATAAAGTATACAATCAACTGCAGTAAGGGGAATGATAACTTGTATGATCTGTGTTATAGGCCAGCTGAAGGCTAATAATGCCCAGCTGATGGAGGAGGCGGTCCAGGCCATGCAGAACCTGGCTCAGCAGTTCAGTGATCCCTCTGCTGTGCAGGACATCGTCACACACCTCTTCAAGATCCTCGGAGGTGAACTAATTAACCACCCGTTAACTAAAGTATAATCTGAATTGCGTTTGGTTTGATTACTTAAATCGTATCTGTTGTGGTTGCAGGTTCAGAGGGAAAGCTCACAGTTGTTGCTCAGAAGATGAGTGTGCTGTCAGGTAAGAGGCCTCGCAAACACCTGTGATTATAAGCTGTTTCATTTCATTGTCATTTTTTGTCAACCTGAGGATTTTTCTTTTTGTTTCAGGGATTGCCAGCTGTAGCCATCATGCTGTGTCAGGAACCTCCAGCCAGACTCTCAGCTCTGCAGTTGCTGTGATGTTCATCCCTTATTTACAACAAGAAGGTATCATTGCTCTTTGTTTTCTTCCTCTCCTTCCCCTCCCCCCGATATACAATCTAAAGGGCAGTGTTGCTGGAATCGTCACTACCTTTCTTTCTGTTTCATTTAGTTCACGAGGGCACCCTGGTGCATGCAGTATCTGTGCTCTCCCAGTGGAGCAGCCGCCTCTCAGTGGAAGTTCCCACTGCTCTTTTGGATTGGTTGAAGAAAGCCTTCACCCTGAAGACCTCCACCTCTCTGGTTCGACAGGCCTACCTTCAGACCATGCTGGGGGCCTTCAGAGGTCAGTCGCACAAGGAGATGTTACGCTATGTGTTGAATATACAGATCCATGAATTTAACTCAGTCCTGAGTCCTGTGCTGTCTCCTCTCCTCCGGTTTTAGGCGACACTCTGGCCCAAGCCTCAGACCTCGTGCCTTTGCTCCTCCAAACAGTGGAGAAAGCTTTGGCACAAAACTCCCAGCATGCTCTGCTCGCAGAAGGCGTAGCAGCTTCTGTTCT
The DNA here is from genome assembly GCF_040436345.1 of Pagrus major. Lineage (NCBI taxonomy): Eukaryota > Metazoa > Chordata > Actinopteri > Spariformes > Sparidae > Pagrus > Pagrus major. The sequence goes on along the minus strand of NC_133219.1, from coordinate 38,363,378 downwards.
TTTGAGTCGACTGACGCTGCTGGAGACACAGCCAGGTAAGGCTGACATCTCAATAATCTATTTTAACTTCTGGAGACTGTTGAAGAACTCTAAGGAAGGGAAGTGATGATGACCTGTTGTGTCTCTGCAGAGGCCAAGTTCTCCGGCTTCTGGAACCTGATCTTAGATGAGAAGAAGCCACTTTTCACGACAGAGAAGTTCCTCTCCCAGGCCAACGAGGAAAGTAAGGCAACATTATCTCGCTAGTTTAAGAGTCATTCATTGGCAATTCAGCCAAAAATTTCCCAGTTCCCAGTTCATGATTTCCTTGAAAAAATGTATGGGACCTCGCAAAATCCTACAGCTGTACTCCAAATAGTTTTTTAATTATTATTTAATGTGAAAGTGATGATACTCATCGCATAAATAAGTGTCAAAGATGTTGTTACTTCATCATTTAATTCTTAAAATAGCTTTTTTCCACTGTTCTCTGGCTGTAATATCAGATTTAGTGTTTTTATTTCATAGGTAGATATTTTTACTGTGTTGACTTCAAGGTTTTCTTTCTTTGTGTGAATCCTACTGAGCTTGTTTTTCACAGAGTTCAGGACATTTCCAAGTTACAGTTTATATTGTTTTGAGGAAAGTCTTTCTGACCAAAACGCAGACCCTTTTAAATAAATCAATCAATGCAGTGTGCGTGATAAAGCAAGTGTTATGTGTGTTGCCTTTGACTCATGTTTTCTAAATATTAAGACATGAACTGATGTCCTTGTCACTCCGTCTCCAGCTCTGCTCACAGTGTTGCAGCTCTGTGAAAGGCTCTTCCTGGACCACGCTCACAGGCTTAACACCAGCAAGTCACAGTGAGTCTTCCTCTGTTGACATGAAGAGAAACTGTGTTAAAGTCAAGTTAAACAATGCATACTGCAACATATACCTAGATCCTGTAGTGCCTGTATCCCCGGTTAATTTTTCCCTTTTGTAACTGTTCTGTAGGATGTATCATCATGCCACAGTTGCGGTTCTGCTCAGTCGCTGCTGGCGTGTGAGGAAGCGAGCGCAGCAGACAGTCAGGAAGCTGCTCTCCTCTCTGGGCGGCTCCAGTCTCGCCCACGGCCTTTTGGGAGAACTCCGCGTGGTCATCAACAAACACAAAGTACAGAATGAATATTCATCATAGAGCTACATCTTTACAAGTCGGGCTGTGGATCATTGATTGAATCAGCTGACTGCTACAGCTCAACCATTTAATAAAGAGCAAGTTTGTTTTTTTAGTTACTGACTGTTGGCTGTGAACTTTTAGGTTTTGCCCCAGGATGTCCTGGCATCAGAATCTGGAGAGCTCAGCGAGGCGGGTCGCAGCTACATTCCTCCTCGTGCCCTGCTCGAAGCGCTGTGTGTTGTTTGCTCCGCTGCCAGCCAATGGGGTGACCCAGCAGAAGCAGAGAATTTGGCCATGGAGACCCTCATAGTCAGCCATCATCCATCCGTCGGTAAGAGGCTGAGACGCTCTCCAGAATTGAACCACATATTAACTGTTGTCGGGTTTTTGTATTTAATTAAAACAGGTTTGTTTGGATAGTGCGTTGGAGCCCTGTCACATATTTGACATCTCATCCTCTCCATCTCTTACAGTTGCAGCTCGCCGTGGCCTCTGGCCTGTTCTGCTCCTCTCCATGAAAATAAAAGCCAAAGAATTTATAGAAAACAATCTGGAGGCTGTTCTGCCACATCTGCTGGAGGTCAACACTGACAATCAGGTCTGAAATCATCACACACCTCTTTGTTTGGCCGTGGATGAGCTGATGAGTTTGAATAATAGTCAGGAGATTACCCTGCATGTTGTAGGCAGACTACTGTTGTTTTGCCCACTCTGCAGGCCATTCAGTGCTTATTGTTAGACCAGACAGGACTGGACTCAACCCAACGTGTAACTGAACTGTCAGTGCTTTAGCTGTAATGATAATAATAGTAATAAAATGTGAGGGTCAGGGGTGGACTGGGATAATAATTCAGGCAGGGAATCTAACATCAGTCCAGGCCAATCTCCACATTCACTCTGTTCACAAACACTTATTGCATTTTTGTTATCTAATTTTTAAGATTTCTGTTCATGCCGGTAACATATCTTTTACTTTGAATTTAAAAATAACAACTAGAGTAGTTAAAACAGCCCTGTTTCTTCAGAATTAGTCAATTGCATTTCCATAATTAAAGCAATAAATATATATATAAATCCTCTTTTTCACTTTTGGGGTGTTTGTTTTGCACCTGGCATTTCCTTCAGAGCTCTGTCAGGACATGTATATTTTTTATGCTACCAGGATGGTTAATTGTCCCATTTTTCTCCTCAGGCTGTGAAGAATGCAGTCGGTGCTCTCTCCAGCCTCTCCCCTAACAAGCTGTTACCGCGTGTGATCAGTCATGTCACCGAGGCGCTTTCCCGACCTGCTTTATGCCACGTCACCAAGGAAGAGTATGCCATCATGCTGATACCCGACGGAGAACTGTACGACAACAGCATCATCCAGAGGTAATGCACAGCCTCTGCTACAGCTGTGAACTGCTGAAATCACCAGAAATTTCTGTTGTCTACTTGGCATTTCTTTACTTTTGTTTTCTGCATCCACGTGCGCTGCAGTGCCCAGAAGGAAAGCACCAAGAAAGTCAACATGAAGAGAGAGAACAAGGCCTACTCCTACAAGGAACAGATCATTGAGCTGGAGTTACAGGAGGTAAAGTGCTCGTACTACCATTGGTGTATTTTTGGTGGCATGGATGTCTGGAACATATGTTGAGTTTTCTTTAAACTTGCAGGAGATAAAGAGGAAAAAAGGCATCAAAGAGGAACTTCAGCTAACAAGCAAACAGAAGGAAATGATGCAAATGCAGCTGGAAAAGGAGGCGGCTATTCGCAAAAGACTTCGAGGGGTATAAAGCCATGTCATCCAGATTAATTCCCTAAAACTGAGCGCCTGAAGCGCGACAGCCTTGACTTCTCTGTATTGAGCTGTGGTGTACTTTTTGTTGTCATCAGCTGGATGTGGAGCTGCAGAGCGCTGTGGGTCTGCTGGAAGCTGTTATGATAGAGAGACCAGCTCAGATCACCCAGGAGCTCCCCCCTGTCCTCCAGGTCCTAATCCCACTGCTACAATCCCCTCTGGCTGCTCCACGCATCCACCAGGTCTTCTTGGACATCGGAGTGTGCCTCATGCCCAAACACCTTCACCATCTTGGTACACAGCTCGTCTTCATGCGGTATTTTATCGACAGATGCAGCTTAAGCATCTTGATTAATTGTTGCCTTCCGCCCCCTTCTAGCTGTGCTCGTTGGACACGTGACTCTCCGGCTGCTGAAGCCAGAATGCGATCTGGACGAGGCCTGGGGACAGGAGGATCTGGACACCGCAGCTCAGCGCACTGTATTGCTGCTGCACAACCACACTGTCCCGCAGAGAGAGGCCAAGACTGGTGGTGAGTACAGTCAAGAGAAAGTTACACTGTAAACACCAGAAGCAACCAGATTGTTTTCAACCAGCTGAAATAATAGACGTGCTAACATAAACCGGCTGCTCACATGTTAATGTACGGTTTGTTTTTCCTCAGATGTGGCTCCGCTGTCTGCTCCCGCTTTCTCCTTCTGCTTCCCTCTCCTCAACGCGATGCTCCGGGAGTCTTCAGGCAGCACGGAGGAGACGGAGAACCTGATGACCAGAGCCTTGCAAGTCGTCACAGAACACTCCCAGCTCCGGGCCGAAACAGAAAGTGATGATGTTTTTATAGACGAGGTAAACATCATTTTATTTTGTCTTCGACCTGCACAGGAAGATGGTGGGAACGAGAACTTATTTATGTGGGAAAAATAAAAAAACATCCATCATGACCATCGCCATTTATTTACTAACGAGGCATCTAACGAGTGTAGCTGTCACTTTTCTGTAGCTTCAAGCAAAACCATTAGTCTGTAAAAATGAACGGCACCGTGAATTAAAAAAAGCTTTACGTGACATGATTACCATTTGATTTGTCGTTAAATGGATTTCTGTACTGACTGTTGTGTTTTCTTGTCTCAGACCGGCCCCGAGCTGCTTCCACGTGTCACCATGCTGCTACTGCTGACGAGAGTTATTTCCACAGCCACCCCGAGACTGCAGGTAATCAAAGGCCTGAACAGTTTATCAATACTATATTATCATTATTGTGATATGAGGCTATATTTTTTTACCTAGTCCCAGCATTTATGCTTTTGAGGAAATAGTGAGATTTATATTTTGTATCTGGATGAAGCCAAAAAATGTCCTGATATTATTTTCAGGACATATCACCCAGCCCTGCATATACATAGGTTTAGATACATGCGTTTTCTAGTGCTGTATTTGTTTATTGTCCGTATTTACTGCACATGACTCATCTGCTGGGTGCCTTTTAATTCTATTTTTCTCTCTTGTCCTTGTTCTGTGTCCTGTTGAAGCATACTGATTTAGTCACATAGATGACAGAAGTGTTGCTTATCTCTGTGATGTTTCACACTCTGTGTTCCAGGTGTTAGCAGCTCAGTGCCTGACAGCCCTGTGCTCCAGTGCTGGAGGAGGAGACGGCTGCGCTGTCGCAGAGCAGCCGGAGATAGACGTCCTGCTCGAAGCTCTCCTCTCACCCTGCTTCTCTGTGCGGGACGCTGCCCTCAGGGTGAGCTTCAGTTCATTTTGATGTTTGTTGAATGGTCCATCCCACAGTAAAGTAAACAGGTGTTTCTTGTAGCTGACAAGTTATATAGGTTATATTATTGTGTATTTCTTTTAGACATGCTGTTAACACTCATTTTGTCTGTGCTCAGGGGTTGTTGGAGATGGAGTTTGCCCTGCCCACAGACAGCACAGAGGCAAGCGGGTTGAGTCTGCTGCGCAGGCTTTGGGTTGCCAGGTTTGATGTTGAAGAGGAGGGCCGAGCCTTGGCTGAAAAGTACGTAGTATGGGGTGGTCTCGCTCTTTTCCTCTATTAGCCGGTTGCTCATTCTTTACTAAAACTTCTTGGCACCTACTCGAATGTCTTCATTTTCCAGAAACACGTTTTCCAAATCCACTATTTGAATAATGGAAATTATAACTGTGCTGTGTTTCATAATGTCATTTAAAAGATGTTTTTTTCCTGCAGAGTTACATTTTTGCAATGTGACTGAGAGTATAAACTGTGAGAGCTGTTAATTCAACAGTTGAACTAACTTCTTTCCTTTCTTTCCTTTCCTTCTTTCTCTTCCCTCAGACTCTGGGAGTCTCTGGGTCTGGAGTTGGTCCCTGAGCTCTGCTCCCTGCTGATCGGAGACGTCACCCACCACGAGGAGGCCGTCCGATCTGCCAGCGCCGAAGCTCTGTCAAGTGCTGTGTCCGAATACAGAGACCAGTCTGCCACCGTGCTCGGCCAGCTCACTGAGCTCTATCACCAGAAACTCTATGTGAGACTCTGCACCCCGGCCACATCACAATATCACTCTTCTAGCTTTACTACCACTGGTGGATGATGGTGGGTGATCTCAGAAACAAAAGGCTGATAGTTTTGTATTTATTATTTTTTCAGAGACCACCTCCTGTGCTAGATGCTCTGGGCAGAGTCATCTCTGAAGCTCCACCTGACCAATGGGAGGCCAGGTACACCTCAGTGTTTGTTTGCAAAGATGAGAAACACCAGCTTTATTAAAATGTTTTCATCTCAGAGTAAAAATAGAAAATCAGTGCGTCCCGGGGGCCTAAGCTAATGATCGCACAATTAACCACCATAATGTCGACTTTAGCCTGCTATTGTTCAAGGCAGCAATATTTGGATGAGCTCCAACAGGAGGAAATAAGATGCCAAAATTGTTTAAGTGCTGACGACAGAAAAACGCAGGAAGGTGCTTGTCTACTTTTTCTGTGTTATTTTGAGACAGTCCAGACGGAGGGGACTAGAGACCATAAAATATGAGATGTTCCTTTGCACTGAACTCTTTCACACTTCTTTGTCAGGTGTGGCATTGCTCTGGCTCTGAACAAGCTGTCCCAGTACCTGGAGGAATCTCAGGTCACCCCTCTCTTCCTCTTCTTTGTTCCCGACGCTCTTAACGACCGCCACACTGAGGTGCGGCGCTGCATGCTGGACGCCGCCCTCGCTGCGCTCAACACGCACGGAAAGGTAACGTTTGCTCCTATTCTTTCTTATGTACTATATGACCATTTATATCTTGCACTGCATTGTTAAGTACCTGCTTTGTGTAACAGGACAATGTGAGCTCCCTGCTGCCGGTGTTCGAGGAGTTTCTGAAGAACGCCCCCCAGGATGCCAGCTACGACTCTGTCCGTCAGAGTGTGGTTATTCTCATGGGCTCCTTGGCCAAACATCTGGACAAAAATGACCCAAAGGTCAAACCCATCGTGGCCAAGCTCATCACTGCGCTCTCTACACCCTCACAGCAGGTAAGCAACTATAGCATTATTTTTAGACTCACACTTGCTCTTTATATAACACTCTTTTTGGACAGAATTGAACAATTCACCACATTATCTCACATGGTTTGTCATCCCTCATCAGGTCCAGGAGTCTGTGGCCAGCTGTTTACCTCCTTTAGTCCCTGCCATCAAAGAGGACGCTGCAGGGATTGTAAGGAACCTGCTGCAGCTGCTGCTGGAGAGCGACAAGTACGCAGAGAGGAAGGGAGCGGCGTACGGACTGGCGGGCCTGGTCAAAGGTCTCGGGATCCTGGCGCTCAAACAACAGGACATCATGACCACGCTGACCGACGCCATCCAGGACAAGAAGAACTTCAGACGGAGGGAAGGTCGGTGAAGTATTGATTGACACCTGTTGATGCAGATATTATGTTTGTCGGACTACGTCTTCTTCATTGTATCTACAGAAGCCAACATCTACTGTCACATACCTCAGCAACAAGAAGTATTTTTTGGTATCATCAGGTAAGAAAGCATTGACCAGATGTTTGTCTCTGTTCAGGAGCGCTGTTTGCCTTCGAGATGCTGTGCAATATGTTGGGGAAGCTGTTTGAGCCGTACGTGGTCCACGTGCTGCCACATCTCCTGCTCTGCTTTGGAGACGGAAACCAGTATGTCAGAGAGGTGAGCAGGTAGATCATATACCTCAGTCCACTGGCGTATTCTGCATTAAGTTTCTTACTTTTCCTAAATGTTTCATCAAAATGTCCTGCTGTAAATTATAAGATGTCTCTCTGCACCATCAAGCGTGGGCTTAACACCTGATCTGTGAAACTGTTGAATCATTTCTATCCTCGATCAGTCCTTGAATTAGTGTGTGAAAATGTGGAGTATCCAAGTTTTTACCCCCTGCCTTCTCTTCCACCAGGCCGCAGATGACTGTGCCAAGGCTGTGATGAGGAACCTGAGCGCCCACGGGGTTAAGCTGGTTCTTCCCTCCCTGCTGGTGGCCCTGGAGGAGGAGTCGTGGAGAACTAAAGCCGGTGAGGAGCCTTTAGATGCACAGGACCCCCAGGAGATCCTAATAATCATGACCCGATTGTACACAACTATGATGACAATGGTTAAGTTTAAGTTTCACAATCAAACGGTACCTCTTTGTGACCTCCCCACATTCCTCCAGGCTCGGTGGAGTTGCTCGGTGCCATGGCGTTCTGTGCACCCAAACAGTTGTCGTCCTGCTTGCCCAGCATCGTCCCCAAGCTGACTGAGGTGCTGACTGACTCCCATGTGAAGGTGCAGAAGGCCGGCCAGCAGGCACTCCGACTGATCGGCTCGGTCATCCGCAACCCCGAAATCCTGGGTAAGAGACTCTTAAGTGACTTCACATCAGAACTAATCATATCAATGATGGGGAATTGTAATTGCATGTGCAATGTTCCTCTCTCAGCCATCACCCCCATCCTGCTGGACGCTCTCACCGATCCGTCCAGGAGGACCCAGACGTGCCTGCAGACGCTGCTCGACACCAAGTTTGTCCACTTCATCGACGCCCCCTCCCTGGCCCTCATCATGCCCATCGTCCAGAGAGCCTTCCAGGACCGCTCCACCGACACTCGCAAGATGGCTGCTCAGATCATCGGCAACATGTACTCCCTGACTGACCAGAAGGTACACAGCATTAACTCAATTATTAGAGTGAACTACAAACAAAATCAAACCTGTAAATAGCCGTTATGTTTTGTTTACGGTGTGACATACGTGTCGTTGTTTATAGGACCTGTCCCCCTACCTGCCGAGTGTTATTCCTGGACTGAAGGCCTCTCTGTTGGACCCGGTGCCTGAGGTGTGTTTAGTAATAGAAGCAGTACTACATTAGTTTTTGCCTTGTGTGTGCGTGATGTTGAAGCTGCAGCTGCTCTTCATCTCCTCTCCAGGTTCGTACAGTCTCCGCCAAAGCCCTGGGTGCCATGGTGAAGGGGATGGGTGAATCCTGCTTTGACGACTTGCTGCCGTGGCTCATGGAGACTCTGGCCTCCGAGCAGAGCTCTGTAGATCGCTCTGGAGCCGCACAAGGTCACTTCTTCTATACTCTGTCGCTGTGTTGTTTCTGTTTTGCTCTTTATATCACTCACTGAACGACTTGTGCGTTGGGGTCTTCAGGTCTGGCTGAGGTCATGGCCGGACTCGGAGTGGAGAAGCTGGACAAGCTGATGCCAGATGTGGTGCAAACAGCCAGCAAGATCGATATCGCGTCCCACGTCAGAGATGGCTACATCATGATGTTCATCTACCTGCCCCTCACCTTTGGAGACAGGTTTACTCCCTATGTTGGGCCCATCATCCCCTGCATCCTCAAGGTATCGTTAGGACCAGAATGTTTTATTTTTGCTGTGATTTTAAACACACATAAGCAGGTATTTGTCCCAGATTTTCTAATTGAGATAATCTCAATCCTCCTCTCGCTGTGTTTCCCATCACAGGCTCTGGCTGATGAGAACGAATACGTGAGAGACACGGCACTGCGAGCCGGCCAGCGAATCATCAGCATGTACGCTGAGACCGCCATCGCACTGCTGCTGCCTGAGCTGGAACAGGGCCTGTTCGATGACCTGTGGAGAATCAGGTCAGCTTTAAACGCACAGTAACACATTAATGATTGATTAAATGTCACTCTTATATTGACGAGTTGTGTGTCCATGTCATTGTTGGTTGCAGGTTCAGCTCGGTGCAGCTGCTTGGAGATCTGTTGTTCCACATCTCTGGAGTGACTGGAAAGATGACGACAGAAACAGCTTCTGAGGACGACAACTTTGGAACAGCTCAATCCAATAAAGTATGAATACATTTCTTTTCTACAACAAAAACCCTCTAATTAATAAAATGGAGTTAAAGTTGTCTCTTTATTATTGCTGACCTTCGACCTTTTCTCTCCCAGGCTATCATTGGAGCTCTTGGAGCTGAGCGGCGTAATCGCGTCCTCTCCGGCCTGTATATGGGCCGTTCAGACACTCAGCTGGTGGTGCGACAGGCTTCCCTCCATGTGTGGAAGATTGTGGTGTCCAACACCCCCAGAACTCTTCGAGAGATCCTCCCGACCCTCTTCACTCTGCTGCTGGGCTTCCTGGCTTCCACCTGCCCTGACAAGAGAACGGTATTACTCCTGTTAACTTTGTAAACCCACTCTGTTTTTATTTTCCCCGGTTGGCGACTGGCAGCACTGTTTGTTTTTCCTGTCACTGTGAAAACACCCGCTGTGTGTCGGTGTGGTTTTAGATCGCTGCTCGCACGCTGGGTGATCTGGTGAGGAAGCTGGGAGAGAAGATCCTCCCTGAGATTATTCCCATCCTGGAGGAGGGACTGCGCTCCGACAAGAGCGACGAGAGGCAGGGAGTCTGCATCGGTCTCAGTGAGATCATGAAGTCCACCAGCAAAGACGCAGTGAGTCTGTCTCTACTGTCACTGTCCAGTAAAGGCAAAATACCAAAAAGGTTTCAGGTTCATTTAGGCCAGGAGTCTGAGAATTGCATTATTAAGCTTTACTAACCTGAAGGTGTTTGTACTGTAGGTGCTCGTCTTCTCTGAGTCGCTGGTCCCCACAGTGAGGAAGGCTCTCTGTGACCCTCTGGAGGAGGTCAGAGAGGCTGCAGCCAAAACCTTTGAGCAGCTTCATGCAACCATCGGTCACCAGGCGCTAGACGACATCCTGCCTACCCTGCTCAAACAGCTGGTGAGGGAACGAGGAGACAAACACTGGTCGGAAAGCATTCAAACGTTTTCAGTCTGGCTTTTAATACGCTGACTGTCTTTTCTCAGGATGACGAGGACACAGCCGAGTTTGCTTTGGACGGCCTGAAGCAGGTCATGGCGGTGAAGAGTCGATCTGTGTTGCCTTACTTGGTTCCAAAGGTAAAGAGTCCCAGCTGAGTTCTCCTTTTTTATGCCTTGTTATTGTGACTGGCTGTCTCTGACTAAAGTGAATGTCCTCTCTGATCCTACCAGCTCACTGCTCCTCCCGTGAACACCCGTGTGCTGGCCTTCCTGTCCGCTGTGGCTGGAGACGCTCTGACACGCCACCTAGGGGTCATCCTGCCCGCCCTGCTCTCCTCCCTCAAAGGAAAGCTGGGAACAGAGGATGAAGCACAGGTGAAACCAGCATTCACATTATCAAATATCAACGGCTGCTCTTGTGTTTGACCCTTCATCATAAAAAACAAAGAGTAACCCCCGTGTGTTCGCTTTGCTTCAGGAGCTGTGCAGCTGTCAAACAGTGATCCTCTCAGTGGAAGATGAAGTGGGCCAGCGGATCATCATCGATGACCTGTTGGAGTCCACGCGGGGCGCCGACTCCGGCCTCAGACAGGCTGCTGTCACCATCCTCAACGGTTACTTCGCCCGCACCCGCCTGGACTACAGCGCTCATACTCGCACCCTGCTGTCAGGCCTCATCCGCCTCCTCAATGACTCCAACCCAGAGGTCCTGGCCCAGAGCTGGGACACCATCAACTCCATTACCAAGGTGTGTTAACACAGGGACATTTTGACCAAAACGGATCAGTGCTTTGATTATTTCTTAATGAAACAGTAAATAACTTTTGGTATTTCTTTTGTATAGAAACTGGATGCGAGCAGCCAGCTGGCTCTGATCGATGACCTGCATCGAGACATTAGATCAGCAGCTGCAGATGTTCGGGGCCAACACCTGCCTGGATTCTGTCTGCCCAAGAAGGTAAGGAGTGAAGATCGGGACCTTATTACAGCGTGGTGGTTTTGTTCTGGGATTTCTAGCTTTTACAGAATCCTTGTGTCTTTTCGAGCTCCTGTGTTGTAAGAGGAATTATAGGTTTGCTCTGACACTGCACCAGTGACCAATCACATAGGAGCTTCTACCGTTGTCTGCTCAACACTCTCTTCTACTCTTGATCAACAAATATTAATGGACAGATTAATGAGTAATGAAAATAACTGTTTGTTTCAACCCTATTCATCAGGGTGTGACCTGTATCCTGCCTGTCCTGAGAGAAGGGGTCCTCACTGGTAGCCCCGAGCAGAAAGAGGAGGCAGCTAAAGCATTAGGAGGGGTCATCAAACTGACCTCGCCCGAGGCACTGCGGCCGTCTGTCGTCAACATCACTGGACCGCTCATTCGTATCTTGGGAGACCGCTTTGCCTGGACGGTGAAGACGGCTCTGCTGGAGACTCTGACCTTGCTGCTGGCAAAGGTCTGCACCTGTTTCTCCCCATTAGACGTGTAAAAGGCTAAAAACAGTCAAACACTGATTTATCTCCACAGATGAATTAATTTATCAATCAGGAGGCTCAATGTGTGGCTCTCTCCTCCAGGTGGGCATTGCCCTGAAGCCCTTCCTGCCTCAGCTGCAGACCACCTTCCTGAAGGCCCTGCAGGACTCGAGCCGTGCGGTGCGGCTCAGGGCTGCTGAGGCTCTGGGCCAACTGGTTTCCATCCACACCAAAGTGGACCCACTTTTCACTGAGCAGCTTGCTGCCATCCGCAACGCTGAGGACTCCGGAGTCAGGTGAGCGGAGTAATACTGACATCTGTAGTTAGAAGATACTATAAACACATCGCTCTGTTAGATGACGCTGAATGAGACTATTTTTTAGATGATGTAGCTATTAATATCACAGATCCCCATCAATCAATCAATCAAACTTTATTTATATATAGCACCTTTCAAACAAATCAAAATGCATTTCAAAATGCTTTACAATTGATTGAATAATCATGCAATAAAAATAAAGATAAAGATCAAATAAAATATTGCACATAAACGTTGATGTAAAAAGAAAATAAGTGTTAGTATAATAATAATAACAGTATAAACATAAAAGCCAGACTAAATAGATCAGTTTTGAGTTTGCTTTTAAAAGAGGCTGTTCCAGATACACAACACATAATAAATCACATTCTGAATCTGTGTTTGGATGATTGTTGTTGTTGAGTTACTGTTGAATTGTAATTTGACAATTTGTAACCACAATTTGCTTCAGGGCGTGATTGCAGTTTTAATGAAGGAGAAATAAAAACCTACTCATTAAAAGATCATTTCCACTGATGTACAGAAAATTATAACTAAATTAAAATTTTAAAAATTCATTTTGCTGAGAATCCTGGAAAAAATTCAACCCACGTCAGAATCATTGGTCTGAGGCTGCTCGGGACAACTGGGGTCCCACAATTAACCTGAGAAAGTCACAAAATGATGATTAGATGCAAGAAGGAAAACATATTGTTCCGTCACACAAACTTAATTTCATTTTTTCAGACTTTTCTCTCACATGTTCACCTCTGCAGATCCTTCCAATGAAGCAATCTGAGAAGGAAACGCACATAAATAATTAATTAATAGTAATTTGTGTGATTTGACTTTATATGATATCATGTGATTAGACATGTCAGCACAGATATGCTGTCATTTGAAAATAGTGCTGCCATTTTATAGTTTGTCCACCAGAGGGCGCTGCCGAGTTTGTCTTTCAACTGTGAGTTTTTCTCAGTTTCTGGACACAATTCTTTAGAAACCGAATCGAAGGTATTAAAAATGTTTGTTTGTGTTCTTTATTCATGTAAAAATATATATTTATATCAACCAATATCATTTTTATATTTGAGAGGTTTTCAAACTCTGAATATCAACACTGGTATCTGCTTCAAACATCTAATTTAAGCCAGGCTCTATTCCCTGCATGGTAGAAGTGGTCATAAACTAAAGAGACAGGCTTCTGTTTTTGTTTTGTTTGTTTTGTTTGTTTGTTTTTAGATATAATCTTATAAAAGCTGTTAATTTTGGTGTACACAGCCCTCATTCTCATGCCTGTGCTGTGCTTTGTACCCCTCTCACAGGGAAACTATGCTCCAAGCCTTAAGGTTTGTCATCCAGGGGGCCGGGTCAAAGGTGGACCCAGCCATCCGCAAGAACATCACCACCACATTGCTAGGCATGCTGGGACATGATGAGGTATGGCAGGAGGAGTAGATGCCTTACAGCAGCAACTAGAGCTGAAAAGATTTCTTTTAATCTGCGGTAACACGCCTTGTTTTTCCACCCCGGGGCCAGTAAAAAGCTGCTGAATAAATAAAGTGATTATCTATGAAATACAGTAGAAACGTAGACAGACTTGGATTCACAGAGAGTCGTTCAGCGGTTTCCTCTGCGATCACAGTAGAAAAACGGAAGTCAGGCAGAGAGGATGTGGTTTTCTGAAAAGGTGGTTTTTCAGCCACCGTGTCAGCTCGAGAATAAAATGACTCTCAACCTGTCTGTGTCTGTCTGTCTGTGCACGCACATAGGATGCAACGCGTATGGCGTCAGCCGGCTGCGTTGGTGAGCTGTGTGCCTTTCTGTCGGAGGAGGAGCTGAAGAGTGTGTTACTTCAGCACGTCTTGGGTTAGTGTTTATATGCAAAGTAATCATCACAAGATCACATAATGTGTGTAATGTCTGTTTTAATGTCCCCAGTTTCTGTTACAACAGCTAACTTGTCCGTCTTATCGTTATGTTTATACTGACAGTTCTCATGATAGATGTCCAACCAATGAGGTAATCTTTTATTTTTTTAGCGGACGTGTCTGGTGTTGACTGGATGGTGCGTCATGGTCGTAGCTTGGCTTTGGCCATAGCTGTGAAATCAGCTCCTGAGAAGCTGTGTGGGAAGGACTACTGCGAAACTGTGACAGAGACAATTTTGACAAACGCCACCGCTGACAGGGTGAGAAGAGTCTGCGCGGCACTCTGTTCTTCTGACAATATATATCTCATGTTCCTCATGAGCCGATGCACATGGCCGTTATTAACATCACATCAAAACAGTTTGATATCGTCGGAAATACAGTAGGCACGTTCTCAAGGTGTGGTCGTGGTTGGTTGTTTACCATAGGAGGTGCCAGGCCAAGAAATAGTCCCAAAGTGTCAAACTACTGATTTAAATGTAGCGTCAGCATTGAAGACATAACATGGCACAATTACAAAACATTATTATTTTATATAATTGTCGTAGGTTACAGTCCCGTCTCCTCTGCTGTTCCCCCACATTGTACATTCGCTCCTGCTGCCCTCATGTGTTTCAGTAAATATACATATAGCGGTTGTGGTCTTCTTCTTCCAGATCCCGATTGCCACCAGCGGGATCAGAGGGATGGGATTCCTGATGAGGCATCAGCTCAGAACCGAGGGACTCAGTGTTTCCCAGCGAATGGTCACACAGTTAGTCAAGGTAAAGCAGGAACCGTTTGCTTCAACTGACGAGCTCTGTTTACTTTGCTTTTCCAAGTAAGGAAGTGAGCGTCATTAAGTACTTGAATGTTCTTCACGCTATTGGCTCTGGTTTTGTTGCCTGTATGACTTCATGTAGAGTACAATATCAACATCCAGTCATTTTCTATTATCGTTTCTGACTTATCGACTGACTTTCTGAAGCTGGAGCCTCAACTCAAACATAAATTAAAGCTGCACTAATGATTTTTTTTTCATATTAACAACGGGTGAAATTACAGTGTGAAATGTGTCACTATGTCAATATTGTGTTCATATAATTGACTATACAAAAAAATGGACCGGGCTTCCGGGTCTGAAGCGTGAAACCAAGGCGGATGTGCCTTAGACTTGCATTCTTCCTAATGGCCAGCAGGGGGCGTCTCCATTGGTTTCAAAAAGATGCCCCTACTTCTCAGTTGATTTATTACCTCAGTAAACAGTTTCCTAATGAGGTTCTGGTCTCAATGGATAGTTCCAAGTCTTCTTCATCACAGCATGATGTCCACTTTGTACATTATTGTCCAATTTAGAGTAAATTAAAAGCTACAGCAGGGTGTCGCTACCACGGCGTCTCAGTCAGATCCAATCAGGATATCCTCCCCAGCGCCACCCTCTCATTCAAATATCAAGTCCAGTAGTAATTCCTGCCAATGCCGTATCAGATTGATAGATATCAGACACAACGTAGACGCAAGTGAAGACACGAGGCCATGACAGAGTGTTTTTGGACCTGCTTCAACAGAAGGTTTTGTGTCGTGACGTCTCCTTGTCTCTGTGACCTCGCAGTGTCTTCAGAATCAGTCGAGCGACATCAGACTGGTGTCGGAGCGGGTGTTGTGGTGGGTGTTCAAAGACCCGGCGACGCCCCCCATGGAGGTCGCCCTCGTCAAGCCCCTCCTGAAGGGTCTGCTGGATAACACCAAGGACAAGAACACCAGCGTCAGGTCTCAGAGCGAATACACCATCGTCAACCTGCTGCAGCTCCGCCAGGGAGAGGAAACCATGCAGGTCAGACGACAGGCTCTCGATGACTATTCATACATGTATGTAACATAAATACGACTGAGGACTATTTTCTCATTCCTCTTTTTTTTGCTCTTTCCACGTTTCAGGGTCTTACTGCCATTCTTGACTCTGCAAGTAACGACCTGCTGTCAGAGTGTCACCGCAGGTCCTTGAAGAAAATCGCCAGCCTGCCAGACTCCAACGAAGAGATAGACGATACCATCCTAACGTGATGGAGCAGGACTGATCTCTGAAACAATCTCTGTAGATCCCCGCTGTACAACCCCAGACACACTCACTACACATGCCAATGTTGCCCTTCATGGACGGTGGTGAGACGGGTGGTGTTTTCTCATTTGTCCCCAAATAAAATCCTTTTTTTTCTTTCTCACTTTGCATCATTGTTGCGGCCTTTAAGCCCAATTTATAACCTTTTTTTTTTTTTTTTAATTTTACCTCGCAGTGTGCAGGTTATTCTCCTGTAATGAACTACATAAGGCCAATTCTGTTTTGGTGTTTCAGTGTTTTGCTACTTATTTTACCAAAATGATTTCAGGCATTGAATATGCTGCTTTAATGAAACGACTCCCCCCCCAGTGTTTAACTTTTATTTGGACTTTGTGTGTGAGAGTTGTACGGGGCGACAGCAACATCTTAATGAAATCCTTCTTATGTCAGTGACACGGTTGTAAAAAGGCAATACAAAAATAAAAAGATCTTGATTTCATAATGTGTTTGAAACACTGCAAGGCTGCTGTTTATTTCAGGGTGGGGTCTGGGATCATCAGATGTTACTGTAGCGCCACAGATTACTCTGAACTACCTCGTGGTGTTGGATATGTTGTAAGATTTCATGCAGACAAACCAAACGTGTGCAGGGGTGTTGTGAGGAAGCACAATCATCACTGAAGGAAGAGATTTTAAATGTATTTGATGTGGTTTAGACATAATGATTATTTACTGAGGTACCACTAATGTGTGTAGTGTGAACTGAGGAATAGAGTGAAGGATGGAGGGGCAGGCGAGATTTTTTTTTCTATATCTGAAATTAATTATTTTTCTCTCCTGTGTTTATTATGACTTGCAATCTGGTGGAAAAAAAAAAGTTTTGCCAGGATAGTCTTTAAGTTCCTTATTTTTTTCCATCTGTGTAAGCGTGAACAAATCTGGAGAAATATGTTTGTTTTTTTCATGTGAAACAGTTTTTTCATTTTCTAAATCTGGTCTAAATTATTTTCTCTCCTGTGTTGATGACTTGTGATGTGGTGGGTGGAAAACTTCAGGATAATCTCTCTAGGTTCCCTTTCTTTGTTTGTCTGTGAAGACATTTTTGTAGTTTGATTTTGTGTGACGCTGATTGTGTTTTGAATGAACATTTATTTATTTGTGGAACTGAGTGGGGAAAAAATGGTCACAAGAAGATTTTTAAATAATTTTTAATGTGTGAAACAGTAAAAAAAAAATGGTTTCACATGTTCCACACATTAAATTAAATTAATGTAATTTTTTACATTTAAAAGATTCATGTGTGAAAACTGAAAACTATTTTCTTGTTTGATTTTAATGTAATTTTTTTTTTCCATCTGTGAAAACATTTTTAAAAATTGCTTTCCGGAGAAAAAACTCGGTTTCACGTGAAAAAATTAATTTCTTGTGAATTTTTCTCTCAAATCACTGGTTTCACACAAAAAAATCTTGTGAAAATGTTTTTCTTGTGTGATTTTAATGTAATTTTTCCATTTGTGAAAAAAATCTTTCTCGGTTTACACATGAAAAAGTTTCTTTTCTCTTAATTATTATTTTTGATTTATTTTATTTCTTTTCAAATGTTTTCACAGATGGAAAGAAAAAAATTAAGCAACTTAAAAATATTATCCTGGCAAAACTTTAAGCCATTAAAACAGGAGAGGAAATAACATCGATCAGATTCAGTGACTACTCCCCAGAATAACATACGTCTCTCTTGTCCCTCAGGGCTTCCGTAGAGTGTGATTTCTGTCTTTTAAATGATTTTTAAAGAAAAATGAAGGATGCTGCTGCTGCATGTTGTCTCTCCGCGGCACGGCTCGAGTCTCCAGCCCTCCCAGCAGCATGAACACCGCACTGGCGCTCATCAGTGGGATGGGACGGCGGCTCTGCGGAGGGAGCCTGCGCAGTGGCGCCGGGTCAGAGTTGGGTGCAGCTCCACCAAGAGAAGGAAGCGGAGTTTCCGGCTGTTTGCAGCGGAGGGAGAGGATTGCTGACGCCGCGAAACCCCGAGAAAAAACGCCGCCGGCTCGGGGGGCTAACACTTTGTAGCATCTTTCATATCGGTGATTGTGTGTTTTTTTTTTTTTTTTAACAAACCGGAGGGGGGTCGGACAAGAAGACCGAGCAAAAGAAGCGGCACAAGGCGGGGGTGAGCCACCAGCTACCGGCATGGCCAGGGACTACGATTACCTCTTCAAGCTGCTCATCATCGGTGACAGCGGTAAGGCGACGCCGGGGATGCGGGACGGGAAGTAGGCCTTGTCGTGTTTTTTTTTTTTTTTTTTTTTTTTACAAGAGGGGGGGGAAAGGAGAAATGCAGCTCCACACACGCAGTGTACTTCCATGTTGCGTTTACAACACTTTATCTTTTTTATTGTCTTCATGCAAAATGATTGGTGAAATGTACACATCCGCCATATTTCTGTGGCGGTGACAGGGCGGAGGTTGTGTGTGTCCGGGCTGGGCATGTCAGCCGATCGGGCCGGATATCGCCTCCAGATCCATAAAGGGGCTCGTCGCTAGATATTTTGACTGAGACGTTTGTTTCAGCCTCACAACAAAACACACACTGTTCCCCCAAACAACTGCACTGTTTCTCTCATTTGGCCTCTATTTTGTATCTCTCCTCTGTAGCTGTGTTAGCTAGCTAGCTGGAAGTTTTGGTTGTGTAGCTAGCTGTTAGCTAACGTTAGCTGAGAAAGCTAATGTTTTGTAGCAGTGGAGGGTCTGTCTACACAAGCTAAAGATAGCGTCTTGTGTTTGCTGCTTGGTGTTAGGTCAGCTGAGTCAGGTGAAGTTACTGAAATGCATTTTGTTATTTAGCTGGCTAGCATGGTAGAGCTAGCTAGCTAGCTAGCTAGCTGCTTTAGTAGTGGAGGAATGCTGCACTGCAGTCTGGTTTGCATCCAGCCAGTCAAAAGTATAGTGAAGTGAGACTGACACAGTGGTTAGTATCAGCTGTAGTATCACCTAATTAAGATCGTCTATCTGCCAAGATCCAGAGGCTCAAACACTGCTCACTGTGTCGTGCTTAGCTTCCTTTATTATGCTAAAACAAATGACGTAACACAGCCACAGTAACAGGTAGATGCATGATGTAAATGTGTGTACAATGAATGGGTCTTGCTCTTCTTGCATCTGCCCATTAAAGTATGCATATAATACAGCTCCACCCTCAGCAGGAGTATAGCCTCAGCCTGCAGGACTTCTTTGTGGGCCATGATCTTTGGATTCATTGACAGCTCCGATCCTGGCACTACCCCATCAGCTGAGGGCAAGGCCGCACAGCAAGCCCTTCAAACACAGAGGCCAGTGTCCCCCTCAGCTGCAGCGTGGAAGTACAACTGTCTGAGATTATTTGGGGAAAGATGCTCTGACCTCTGCCCCCCCCCCCCCCCCCTCAGCTGCATGCAGTCAGATCTGCTGCTAACAGACAGGCCACACACTGGATCTCCAGGCTGCACCGAGGCTGAGTCTTTATCACTTAGCTGCACTTGTTTAGCTTCTGGCCCATCACAGTGGCACATCTGTTCACGGAGAGACGTTTGACTCGAGCTCAGTCGTGTAACACGAAGTTCCAGGCCACAAACATTTAAAGTGTCGTGGATGATTTAATCAAGGACACCCTTAGAAATGTATATTTTAAAGATGATGGTGTTTTTTGTCTTTTTAGCCCGACAGCAGGAAGGCAAAGAATATTAAAGCTTCAAATGTCCACAAGATGACTCTTCTGCTTTGAAGCTTTGGTTATTGTTTGTTGAACTCTGTTGCGTGGAGCTCACAGGAACCTGAGAGCTTTTATGTGGGGACCAATCAAACATGATATGACAATAACACAATAGGTAGGCTTCAGGTTGAGTCCCACCCCGGGCAGGGCGGCAGAGTCACTTCCTAACTTCCAGCTGCAACCTGAGCACTGATCTGTTGAAGACACAGCACTGATCCCTCTCATACGGTTTCATTTTTTAAATCACTCCCCTCTCCCTCTGCTTTCTCCTCTCCTGTCATCAGCCGTGTGTCTGTTATTTCTTCCTAAAAGCTATTTATTATGCGTGATAATTTTAGGTTCCCAGACAGATATATCTGTTCCTCTTGATGCCTTGCCTCTGTGGCTTTGGTGCAAGCCTTCGCAGCTGCTGCCGTTTGTTCTGCTGTTGCACTGATTAAACCTCTGTAGTGTTGTCAAAATGCTTTACGTGAACACGTCGGATGCGGCCTGCTTACCTTAAATCCTCCACCCTGTACACCGTGCAACAGGTTGAAGTTGCAACTACATCTTTAGGTACGAAAGGACTACAGCAATTGTCTTGTTTGAGGTTTACAGCTGGGCTCGAGAAAAAATTGCGATACCGGTTCCATGAAATCTGTTTTAACAAAAGATTGCATTACATATACACGTGGTGAGCCTCGTCTCTCGGTGTAACCTAGTGTTTTCCCAGCATGCCTCGAGACAGCCAATCATCAGCACTATTATATCTTGGCTCAACAAGCAGCTGCTTGCTTATTGGCTGATGAGATGAACTCCTTACGTATTGAAATCTGGTATTAAATGACAAGACATATTCTGGTACTCGATAGTATCGAGGGAATTCATCCGGCGCCATAAGTGTATTGCGGTTTGGGTAACTCATTCATCGTATGAGCAAAGAAAAGTCAACATTTTTGTCATCAGACAGTTTTTACTCACAGAGCTTCTAATAGAAAATGACAGCGAATGAGCTCAGTTTTTGTGTTGTACTCTAAACCTCATCCTGTGCTTGTGTTTCCTCCTCAGGAGTGGGGAAGAGCAGTCTCCTCCTGCGATTTGCAGACAACACATTTTCAGGTACGTGGTTCTGTCTCAGCCGCTGCAGCATCATTTTCGAGACTTTGTACTTTGGTGTCGTCGCTGACTCGATTGTTGTGTCGGCGTGCGTGTTTGCAGGTAGCTATATCACCACGATCGGCGTGGACTTTAAGATCCGGACGGTGGAAATCAACGGGGAGAAGGTGAAGCTACAGATCTGGGACACGGCGGGGCAGGAGCGCTTCCGCACCATCACCTCCACGTAAGTAGACCCGCACGCGTCAGGTGAAGCACGTCATTTTCGTTTCATCATCTGCATCTGAAACCAAGAATAGCTCTCTGTGGTCCTCAGATTAGGTATTATTTGAGGAAGCAGTTTGTAGACAACGAGAATGAGTCGGTGCTGCTCTGTGAAACTGGATGGAATTCCCCACAGATCCTAATTACAGATGTGAGAGGGAGGCTCCTGGTCTCGTACTGTAGTGCTACACGATGGCAGGGGCTGGGCGTCCTCAACCCTCGTATGCTCGTTATGTGTGTCACACAGTTCTGTCTGGTGTTGCACAGCGTCCACACTGAGAGCAGAGAGTCTATCCACACCTTTCGAGGTGAAAACACTGAGTATTGTCTGTAAAGTCGCAGCCTGATGTACCTTTGGCGTCTGTGGTAGAGCTGAGTGTAACATTTGCTGTTTCCAGCTTCTTAAGTGTGGAGATTTTCTGCTTTTCTTTTGTCGTTTGTGATTGATGTGAATGAAGAGTTGGGTTTTGGAGGCAATCTGCAGACGTAACTTTGCACTCTGAGGAAATTGTGATGAGCATTTTCCACATTTAATAGACTAAAAGTTAATCGATTAATCAATCATGAAGTCTTTCCAACCCTAATCTGTGGGATGGAGCGCTGTTGTCGTTGCATTGGCTGACATTTCTTTCAGTATGTTATGAATGATGGTTAGGTTGTATGGTACACAGGCTGCGTATTCAGTACCTGTTCATAGGATAAGGATAATTGTTGGTTCTGGTCCGTCCCTGTGAACAGTTGATGATGACAATAATAGAAAGATAAAACAACTCTGACGTTCATCCTTTAAATCCAGAACTCAAAACTCCCTGGATTTTCTCACGCTTTCATTCAGACTCAATCAACCCACATTAATATTTTACTATGTTGCAACATGCGGAGGAGTTTCCCACCCATAGAAAATACAGATGTCGAACATGTGTCCGACACGAGGCCTGTGATCTAGATGTGTTCAGTTTGGCCACGGCCGAGTCGCAGCACAAAGCGAACAGCTGCTCGCGACTCTTGAATGGAAACACTTTTCCCAAGCTTTCAAAAACTGGCCGCATCATTTGCCGTGACGCCTGCAGCTCTCAGCACGGCACTGAAGAATATAACTGGATTACATAACGTTTGTGTGAGGGGTGAGCGGGCCGTCGGCAGACACGGCGGTGGTTGGCCTCCAGGTGACTGGTTCTGGATCTGTGGCCAGGAGAAGGCAGTTAATGCAAAATGGATGTGAGCTTCAAATATTAAAAATGTTTCATTTATTCAGGGGAAAGCTTTTCAAACGTTACCTTGTACCATGTTGTCATAACTCTACTATTACTACCACTACTACTACTACTACTACTACTACTACTACTACTACTACAATTATAATAGTAGTAGTGGTTATTGGGGCCACAACTGACACATATTTTTGTTGTGAAACATTGTGAAAAACCTTCCAAACCCAAATACTCTCGTTTACTATCATAAATGACAAAGAAAAGCAGCAATTTCTTACATTTAAGAAGCTGGAACCAGCAAATGTTCGACATGTTTGCTTGAAAAAAAGACAGTTTTCTTTCGATTATTATCGGCGTCTCTTTTTCTCAAAATAAAAAAAGTACATATGGAATATTTCTTTGTTTGGTGCTGAGCAGGTAGAGAGCAGTCAGAGCTTTATCGCTGAAAACTGCTGTGTGAAAACACTGATGAGACCGATGAGAGTGAATCAAAACAAAGAGGTGAAAGACGGCGTATAGCCGTGTAGAGGAGCTGCTGTGATGATTCTCGGTGTGTTTGTCAGTACGAGCGACCCATTTTCATGTCACATAGTCTCTTCATCCATTGTTAATATGAAATATTTATAATTAGCAGCGTTACAGCAGTATTTCTATAAACTGCACTCAGTGACTGAACTGCAGCAGGATGCTCTCGTTGTCGTCGGCTGTCCCATGATTTCTTTTTCCTTGTGAACGCCCCGCTGCACTATGAACTCGCCGTTTAACTGCCATGTAAATGACATGGACCGGCTTGAGTGCAGAATTGACACCCAGAGTGTAATCAATAAAGGGAGTAGTGTGTAACTGTGCAGTCGCTGTCACTGTGTGAGGGGTCACAAACAGCATTGATGTGACCTACAGCTCAAACTGCAGTCATCTCACATACTCGTCTCCTTTTGACTTTGACAGAAGCCGACAGAGGCTTGTTAAACTGTCACTGCCCAAGACATGTGAGTGTTGCATTGAAGGTCAGGAGGGCCTGTCGGATAGTTGTTATGTAACGTCAAGCACCGCTGCGGTGACGTAGATCTGAACGCCAAATACATCCAGAAAGCTTAAAAATCTTCTTCAGGTCCGACGCTTCAGCCCCTGAGGAGTCTGACCGTCCTGGCCAGTCTTTCTGCAGGAATCCCTCCGCCGAGCAGGCAGCCCGTTGAGGCTGATTGTTCACTGTGCTCAAGTATGAGTGGCGTGGTGCCTCATTAGGGCCTAAACGAATTTGTTGAGATGCATCATGGGCCCAGAGATCGGCTCGGTCCACTCAGGCACACTGGGAGCCATATGCCAGACCCACCGCTGCCATCAGAGTCAGGCACAAAGTCCAAGAATGACGTAAAATACAGTCTCTAGTGGGCTCAGGCTTTTTTTCTTACTTTCACTTGCAGAAACACTCGACTGTAAGATGCCACTGACTGATGACTTTTGAGGGAGAAGTCCAGCTTAGCAACAGTTTATTACCTTGTTTGTGCTGCAGAGTTGTACTGCAGGAAGAGTGGCTGCAGGTCGGGCCCCACACGCCTGCTGTGTGTCTGTTAGTTCATGGTTTTTCTAATCATGTGTACTGAACACACACACACACACACACAGACCTAAACATTTAGCCATCCACCCTGCTGTCTGGTGGCCCATTACTGCTGAACATTGGGGACATGCTCTGGCAAAACACTGTATCCCCACACTGTCACGCCAGGCACACACACACACACACACACACACACACACACACACACACACACACACACACACACAGCCTGACAAAAGGGTCTTTGTGTTTGTCTGGTGAGTGTAGCTACACTGGGGATGCTCCCTTTCTGAGGCCTTGTGCACTGTTTGAAGCCTGGCTGCAGGTCTACAGTCAAACTGTCAGTCACATTCTGGTTTAGTCATCTGTGTGCGACAGATGCTGGTCTCAGCTTTGTGGGCACGTTACTTATTCACTCACACTGTGTACTGATGTGTACCGGTGTTGCATTATTGTAGAGGCTGTTTAAATGGACGATGTTCACTGAGCTGGTCTCAACAGATGTTTTTTTTATCGTTGTTAGACGACCAGATGTTCACTTCTGATGAGCTGGATGTGAATCAAGTCGTTGCTCATTTTGAATGATTTACTCATTATTAAGAGTTTGTTTTTCCTTTTTAACAATTTTAAGATCATTAAGTTGAGATTTGTCTCTCCCTGCTGGATGTGAGCTCCAGCTACCTCAGTGGTTATATCAAGCTTTTAATCAGACGCTGTATCCTGTCAGGTGAGCTCAAGTGATCCATCACTGAAACCACCCGTCATCTTTCTAAAGTGCTCATTTGAATTGATTTGAAAGTGGATACCACTTCAACACTGGTGATATGAGAGTGAATATAACTGGATGATATGTTTTTGTATTCACTTAAATTGTCAGTGGTTAGGTTACTGTCAGTTTGCATTTGTACCACCACCACTACTAACTCAAAGCCAATCATTTCAACTGTTTACATTACTTCTAGCTGACTGTTACTATTATGTGTCCATTGAAGGGAATAACATCTACAAGACGCTGTCATATTTTACAGCATCTGACTGGTGGCTGGTGCTGATTTTGTGTTCTTTTGAGTTGACACAACATGAGAATATGTTTTTTAATCTGTGAATCGCCGAGTTACTGAATGTCAAAGGCTGACTGTGTCTCTCTCCCTTTGTGCCTGTTCAGATACTACAGGGGAACGCATGGGGTCATAGTGGTATACGACGTCACGAGCGCCGAGTCCTTCGTCAACGTCAAACGATGGCTACATGAAATCAACCAGAACTGTGATGACGTGTGCCGAATATTAGGTGAGTTTGCACCTTTCATTGTTCAGAAAGAGTCCAGGGATTGTAGTCACCTTCATCTAAAAATAGACTCTACCCTTGAAGCCAGTGCACACCTGTTTAGTGGGGGAATTGCTCCAAGCTTTGTTTTCAAGTCGCTCATGTTGAGTCACCTTTTGCAATATTAATTTTTCAGTGGGAAACAAAAACGACGACCCCAACTCCAAGGTGGTCGAGACGACTGACGCGCAGAAGTTTGCAGAGCAGATGGGAATCAACCTGTTTGAGACGAGTGCAAAAGAGAACATCAACGTTGAAGAGGTAACTCGCCAGTTCTGTCGTCTCTGGCCTCAGACTGTTTGCAGACTGATGTGTTTGTGTGAGGATGTTTCTGGGACATGTCTGGTATGTGGAGCAGCTTAGCTGAAGGTTTGAATTAGGCAGCGTTCCTGAATGCTTTGTGAAACCTGCTGATCTGGCTCAGT
Source organism: Pagrus major (assembly GCF_040436345.1). Classification (NCBI taxonomy): domain Eukaryota; kingdom Metazoa; phylum Chordata; class Actinopteri; order Spariformes; family Sparidae; genus Pagrus; species Pagrus major. The sequence goes on along the minus strand of NC_133219.1, from coordinate 38,337,841 downwards.
GTGCTCAATGGGCATCTTCTTTGTACAAACACATCCTTAAAGGAATCGTTTTTGGGAAATACACTTTCATAAGTCAGTGTCTTCATATTGTTAGCTTAGCCTATAATAAAGGTTGGAGACGCGGGGAAACAGCTAGCCTGCCTCTGTAAAGGCAACCTTTAAAGCTCACTAATGGCTTTTTTGGCTGCACTGAGTCAGACCGAGCCGTGCCGATCTGCTTTTCCATCACCAGTTTTACTGCTCTGAAGTAGGGCACCTACCCACACCTGTCCCTCCTCCAAGCGAGCTGCAGTGACGTTGTGCGACTACAGCCAACCTGCAACAAGCACCTGACTCCCCCTCAAACAAATGTGTCTTGCAAATCAATACTCAAATCATGTCTGTGCAGGAAACCTGAGAGAAAGACATTTTTTAAAAGTCAGTGTGTTCAGCTCTCACAGAATCTCTTTAGTTTGTTGCTGTTTTGTTTTTGTCATGTTTAGTTGCCAGTGAAAATGCAACATGTCCTGTGATACTGCTTCATAATAAAAGCTTTTAAAGGACTAATTAACGGGGGGGCTTTTATTGTGAAGAAGTTATAGGAAATGAAACGCGTTTGATATTAGCAGAGCCGCTTTGTTAGCGGTGAGTCTTTGATAGTACTGCAGGTAGCCCAGCTGTGGTGGAAATGCAAAATGGCGCAGAGTCGAACCAACTGGAGCCAGGCCGGCAGATGTGATGGAAAAACACCAAAACTAACACGTTAAACCACAGTATTTTTTCTGTCATGTCGTCATGCTGAGGTTGCCAGGAAGTGGTAACTTAACAAAGCCACTGTTCTCTGCCAAGAAAGTGTCAATAACTCTCACAAAAACCTTTTGGAGTAGGCAGATTATTCATGCTGTTGGACAGAGCCGGGCTAGTTTCCCCTGTTTCTAGTCTCTACGGTTAGCGAAGGTGATCGGTTGCCGGCTGTAACTTCATGTTGAATGGACAAAAATCACTGAAGCGGTCTTTCCCTGCAGTCTAAACACCTGATCTACATACTTTTCTGTGAAATGTTTGATGTGGCTCTCTGCTTGCTGCACTCACCCACACGTCATCGTTTTGTTTGCTTCTCCTGCAGATGTTCAACTGCATCACAGAGCTAGTGCTAAGAGCCAAGAAGGAGGTGCTAGCCAAGCAGCAGCAGCAGCAACAGAACGACGTGGTCAAACTCACCCGGAACAGTAAACGAAAGAAAAAGTGCTGCTAGCAAACTCGGAAGCCATCCACTAAAAAGGCCGGCTGCGTCTTTTTCTTCACACACGCATACACACAAGATGGGACTCGGCGCATCTAAATTAAAGAGCAGATAAAGATTTAATAAATATACGGTGAAAGATTTTAAAAAAATAAAAAAATAAATGGAAATAAATGTCCCCTTTGGACAAACTAATCATGAAGACTTAAAAAAAAAAACAACAAATGTACAGATTTTATTAGACGTCAGATCAAGTTTTATTTGGAATTCAGCAGATGGGCACTATTGACCTGAGGTCCTCCTTTCTTAAAGGATCTGCAAGCTGACAACTGACCGGCCATAAAGCTCAGATTTATATCCACATAATCCCGATATTCCTCCATCAGTATCTCATCTCTCCTCCTCATTCCACTGCACACGGGACATTCAGAGTCGAGTCAGACTCTGCGCCTGAGGAGACGGAGGGCTCACCTTTTTCTGGATTTCTTTGTTTTCTCTCTAGTTTTATTTTTTGGGGGGTGGGGTGGGTCAGGGCGGGAGGTTGTTTGGTTGGTTGGGATGGTTTTTTTTTTTTGTTTCTTTATTTGAACGGGCGACTGAATAACCGCGGAGGTCTCGCCACCTTTCTCCAGTTTCAGCATTTCAGACACCTGTGTTACCGCGGCTCACGCCAACAGATCATGAACTGCTAGGGTTTGGGTTTTTTTGACTTGATGGAGGAGAAGAAAAAAAATCACACGGATGATGACGACGATGATGATGATGATGATGATGATGATTGGTAGATGATGACCTTTTAGCAAACTAATCCGATGGACGGAACTGGTGACTTCTCATGTTTTGTTTTTCTCTTTGTCTATATTTTGCCAAGCTCTTCCCACCTTTCTCCCCTCTAACCTTCAGTAGTGCTGAGCCAACGTTAATTGATTTTATGTTTTTCTTTTTTTTTTTTTTTTTACAAAAAATTTAAAAAAATGTAAAAAGTGCAGCAGAGCAGTCTAACCACTCCTGGAGCTCTGAAAGCACTGTTCACTGCAGTCTTACTTCGCTTTCAGAGTTTGCTTTAAAACCTTTTTCCTCCATCTTTTCTTTTTTTTAAAAAAACAACAATGAATACTGCCAATATTATAGAAAAAAAAAATATTAAGAGCTCAGTGGCGCCTCTCATTGGACTGTTGCCATATTGGCCCCTGGTTGACCAAGAGGCAGGGTGAATCAGGGTCTGATGGGACCCTGTTGAGTCCTCAGGAAGCGCTCAGGGTTGCCCTCCTTCCCTCTATCTTTTTCCCCCTCTGTATCTCTGCAGCCACTGGCCTTTTTTCCCCTCCCAAACGCCCACATATCAGCTCCTCTCACCGCCATGACGGACTCACTTCCTTGCGTTTGGGCCATTGAGAGCTCTTACCTTGGAAACCTGCTTTCTCGTAGTCGATGGGTGACCTCCAATCCGTAGCAGACTGTGGTTTTCTGAGCATGTAACACTTTGTTTGAAGGGGTTTGTAAAAAGGTGATGCCTGACGTGCATTCAGACCGTCGAGGACTCACTGTATTTTTCTCAGCTTGCAGAATATTCAAACGGTCGACCTCTGTTCAAATCTGATGTCATGTTTTTTCTTTTGCTCTCACGACGCCCCCCGCTTACCTGTTCAACTGAAGTGTTACCGCACAGTGTTTTTCGGCATCCATGGTGAGAGTGTGGCGGACGGTGGGACCGTTAATGTAAGAACAAACAGGGGGGGGATGGACTGCAGCACTGGATCTCAGTGTGTTCGGGCCTGAGCTCCTCTCCCTCTCCATGTCCAGGGTTTTGTCACAGAGTCGGAAGCATCGCACAGTGGCTATTACTGACATATGTTTCTTTATTTTTGAATTGGGAGAGTAATAAATGGAGAGAGCTGTAGCTGTTGGCTGAGCTTCTGTTGGAAACGTTTAGTTTTCATCCTCTGGGCAGACTCTGGCAGCCGGTTTGGGATCCTGATACGCGATGAGAGGTCACTGCGACCTCCAGGGCCTAGGAAATGGTATCAAATCTCACACTTTATGATTTCTATTCATTATGTGTATGTATATATAAATATATTTGTGTGTTTATATTCAATATAGAACATACACACATAATTAGCACACCAAACTGTGCATGTGTTTAACATGCCCCGTGTGCTAAGGTTGAAACACACTCGTCAGCTGTGGTTTGCTGTACACTGGAGAAAAAGAGATGTACTATTCATTTTTCCCTACATGAATTTAATCAGTAATAAACGTTTTAAAGGAATAAATATTTGACACAATGACTGATCTCATTTGTCAGTGCTTAACTTCATTTGAAACCTGTGTCTTTATTATTTTTTTGCTTTTTCTGTGAATAAAATTGAATGGGAGGAAGTGTGTGTTGGTCTTTGAGAAGCTACTGTGTCTTTTGTTTATTCTTGTTTTTATAAGAGTTCAGTTTTCCACACGAGCGGCAACAATTAACAATCAGAGACTTGTGGTTTTTAATTGTTGCTTGTCATCGTTAGTTATTGTCCATCAGGAACATACACTGTTGATTGATAACATCAATTCAAGGTGATTTAAAGGTGCACTTTGTAGTTCAATCAGCAGAGAAAGAGTTCATGACTGAATAAACTGACCTTAAAGGACAACACAATTTCATATTGTTTTGCTTTGTTTACATGTGGCGGACCCTGCCACCTTTCTAGCTTCAAACAGTGTTCTGGGGACCTTATTTTCCTCTGAGAACAGCTTGTTTATTCACTTATGGTAAAACTTTTTTATTGGCCGTATATGAGCAGATTTTAACGTGACGTGATAAATTAGACCATCCTCGTCTCTCTTGGTCGCCTGTACAAGCCTGTGGACGATTTGTTAAAGTTGTTTAATGTTGCTGGACTTTTCCTCTGCTGGATTTTTCACGACAGTCCAAAAGGAGTCGGCTAACATGAACTAACAACCAGCTTTTAGTTCCACAGAGCCCCTTTAAATATCTCCGTTCAAAGGGTTTGCATTTTTATAGGTAGTTTGATTTCACCCAAACCTTTTTGACTTTCTTTGTCTTGATTTATAAAATTCCATTTCATTACACCTTAGTTGGGTCTGAGAGTCTGAGTGTGAGAACCAGAGAAGGAAAAGCGTCTGTGTTTCAAGGCCGAGAGTCAGTGGAGACGAGCAGATTGTAAAGTATTTTATTTGTACAAAAAAATCCCCAAAATGCTAAGAAAATTGCATGATAAATATTTTGAATAGTTTGAAGCATTCTGTAACTAAAAACAGTGCTGTTAGTCGGTGGTGAATGGAAGCACTCACACGGAGCACAATGAGCCCACCGAAAGCACTAAATTCCCAAACAACATCCGACCAAGTGGAGACAGACAAACGTATAAAACACTCAATGGCACGTCTGTCTGTCACTGCAGCACACACTGGACCCACAGCATCGGGATGTTTACCACAGAAAACACACACACAGCCGACGGTGTCTCGAAAATGCTTTCAATCAGAAAACGAATCCGTACAGTCATGAACAGTAAAACAGGAAACAGAAACAGAAACAATGTGGACAGAACTGAATATGTTACACTGATCGCGTCCAACAAAAATGTGACATGAAGTGAAACGAATGAGAGTCTGAGTGTGGCAGGAGTGACCGGCGTTTGATCCGAGCTCGCTGCAGGCAGCTGTGGCAGTCCCAAACCCGAAGGTTCAGTTTCTGAATCCACTTTCACACTTTGCATTTACGTCTGCCTGAGGGAGGAACATGTTCTACATCACGTCCCTTCAGATAGGAACCGTGAACTTCCTAATAAGGCGAGATTTTAATGGCCGATTAATACATCATCTACTAGGGATGTAACGATACCACAAACTTGCACGGTAATAATGATAAATAATCCACGATACGGTATTTAAAAAATGTCCTTTAATAATAAATCTGACGTGCACAGCGTTTATCATTCATATACAATTAGTTTTTAGTTTTTACTTGAGGTCCTTCTGCTTTCCTTCTTTAGTACAATAAAAGTAGCCGGCCATGAACTACACATGTGCAAAAAGTAGCCATGAATTGTCTTTGGCAATGAAGGATTGGACTGTGCGCAATTGCAAAACAAGACAGCAGCCATAGCCAACAGCAGTTGCTCCCTCCCTCAGGTTGTCCAGCAGACGACCAGCGGCACGAAAATCGTATTATTTCCTGACTGTATGTTCAGTGGTATGTTCAGTAAACAACCAGCGTCAGAGCTGATGCAGCGGATTGTAGGCTGTAGTTTCCTCGACTTTTTTTATCGTGATATCGTGAAATTCTGAGAAAGTTGAGAAAGTTGTTGAGATGCTCTCTCTTCTGGATGCCGATGTTTAGAGGGACTATAAGTTATTGTGTTGGTCTGATTATGTTTTGGATACGGACTGTATTGTGTTAACTATCTCATCTTCTCGCTACTCATTAGAGATTACACTCATCGTCAGTGCTCCTATCGTGGTGAGGATATTCACAGAAAGAGATTTTTAATCTTCAGCAGGTTTTCCTGGATTAAAAACAAAGTACATTTTGGGTTTCCAAGTTGTGATAATCCCTACAGACATGTGATTAGTCTTTTTTAGCTCTTAAACTTGTCAGAAAGACTCATCCAAAAAAATCGTTTGACCTCTGACCTCCTGGAAAAAGGGCTGCAGAACATTTGGACCTAAATGTATTCATTAACAATGTATTTACAAATTCAGACTAGCCTATCGCAAAAAGAGTCGCTAACATTTATATTTACAGTTTATTAATGAGTAATAAACACTTATAACTGCAGAATAAATGCTTAATGCCCTTTATTAATGGCTGTTAAAGGAATAGTTTGACATATTTGAGAAATTGTCTTTTCGACAGAGAGTAAGAAGAGAAGATCGCATGTTCCCAGCCTTTATGCTGAGCTAAGCTGCTGGATATTGATCTTCTCATAAAACTCTCTGTTCGAGAGCAAAAAAGCATAAATGTCTAACTCGTCCTTTAACAACTTGACCCTGTTATTGACTTGACAGCCACAGAGATTTTTCACAACCTGGCAACCCAAACAAAGCCTTTTAACGTGTCTAAAGGGTAAATTAAAATGCAGAAAGGATTTAATTAGAATATACGGAGGTGCTAATGAGAAACGCTCAACTGAATTTGCAAGTGATGGGGCGCTCTTGGATAAACAACAGAGATTCATGAGGCTTCTTGCAATGAGTTGCTCGTCATATTTGGGGACTGATTCTGGTGAAGCACTCGTGAATCTCTGGACCGGCTGGACCGCATGCCACACCCGAACAGTCAAATAAACACAGTTATGATAACGTCCAACTCACCGATGACATTTCCTGCTCGCTGTTAGGACACGTGAGAAGAAAAACAGCCTAGAAATAACAATGTACAGGTATATTTCTCTCTAAAAAAAGATTTTCATTCAAAAGGTATGCATTTTTTTTTCTTATAAATATATCGATTTCGTCCAAACCTATTTGACTTTTTTTTTTTTATAAAAATCATTCTTTGGGTTGATCCTGCCCAACAAACCAGCTGAGACGACAAGAAGACACCTGCATAGGTTTTACACAGCTGAATTAGACATGAGTACAAACACAGACGGACATGAGACATCACCGCGCCACACTGTTAGTCATTCACGCTCGCTTTCAGATTTCAGGTCAACACGCGCTGTGGTTACAAAATGGAGTCACAGATATGTCGCCTAAAAACGGAAGCCCCGGCAGCTAAGAAATCAAAGTGCCCATGAAGTATTGAAGCAATGAAAATGGAGGTAGACCTTTTTCTATTAGTGTTGAACCAAAGCAGCTTAGATGTTGACCACTGCAGAGGACGTTCAGTGGATTTATCTGTACACCAACATGCTTCTTAATGATAGGAAAATTCAACAGGTTATTGTTAAGCTGGATTCATTGATGAGCAGTCTACGTGGTTCTTCCTCCATCTCAAGCTGATGTAAACATTTAAATTTTGGTCAACTAGGAAGATGATTGACATCATGAGGGACGATGTTTTGATAAATGTCTTGAATATCAAATAGAAGATGAGCTGTGGAAAAAGAAACGATACCACCTGGACAAACAGTAAGACCAACTTCAGTCACCCAGAGGTTTATTCAGATGTCGGGGACGAACATGAAGGCCTCGTTGAGTTCGCCACAGACAGGCCCGACTGAAAAAGTGCTGGTTTTTATACATTCACTCGGTGCAGGATCCTCTGGTCCTGCTCAAGTTTGTTTCTGTTTTACTTCAGTGTGATATGTGAAACTTAACCGTGACGATATGTGTCATGTCATTACTTTCGGGGACAAACAGGGTCGAATTTTAAAGGGGAACTCCGGTGATTTCACTCTGACTGTGAGAGTCAGTTTACTTGTCATGGGAGGATTTCTGACCTGTTATTTAAATGTCATGTGTCTCTGGAGGAGCTTTGTTGAGTCCTGTGTCTGTTTGTTTGTTGGTTTGTCAGCAGGATTACACAAAAACTACTGAACAGATTTCCACGAAACTCAGACGGAGGATGTGTCTCAGCCCAGAATAGACCCCTTCGACTTTTGGTGCCGATCCAGATAAAGGGGCGGATCCTTTAACGTTGCGAGATAGGGCTTTTTTTTTCTTCTACATTTTCATTAATTTCTCAGGGAATAATTCATGGATCCTGATGAAAAAAAACAGATGTATTTAGGTGGCTGGTATCTCTGAGTGAGATCTGGTGATCTTAAATTATGGTGAAGCAGTTATGGGTCAGCAAGAGCCCCCTACTGGTCCCCGAGTAGATTTAGTAAATTAGATTTTAGTTGTTTTTGGGATGTTTGGAAGTTAACGCTAGCAGGTCCATGAGGTTTTTTTTTGGTTAAGTGGTCCTCGGTCCTCTAGTGAACATAATAATTCTAGATATCTCAATTTTGGCTCCAGAACAACGAATGTATAGCAGATAATCTGTGCTACAATCTGGGCTTGTGGGATATGACTGATGTGGACATTTATGAGGCAGGTAGGGTCTGTTGGTTGCATTATGGGAAATGTAGGATCTGCTGTTTTGGGAACCTGGTACTGGGGACTAAAAGTAAAGTTTCTGCTGCTTTGAATCTGAACATTCATTTTTGAAAAGCTGCACCAATTAATGTCTTTGGGGGCTTTTGGAACAAGCTGTAAACACCTTTCATTGTTGTGTTGGCAAACAGCTGTGCACAGGCCAATATTTACTTTTTCTTCTATCTCGCTTTCTGTTTTGGTCTTTATCCAACTCCCGAGGGGAGTGCCTGGCTCTTTAGCTGATAAATGATAAATGATCCACTCTGTCCCCCATTTGGTGCTGAGTAGGTAGAGAACGATCAGTTTATCTTCAGTTTTTTTTTTCCCTGGTGCTGAAAGTAAAGGTCACACAATGAGCTAAAACAGAAAAATGCTGCATAGAGCTGAGGGGAGCTGCAGAGTTAGATGATCCCTTTCACATCACACGTAGTTATTTAATCTGTTGTTCATATAAAAATAATGATTAGTGCAGAGTTAATATATCCCCAGACTGTATGAAAGTGCAATAAGTATCTCTTTGAAGCTCTTTTTCTCGCTTTGATTGGAAGTTTGGGCCTGGGACGATGACGAACCTGCACATCTGTCAATAAGAAAATAAGCGCTCTTTTCGTCATCTGTTTTGTCGCATTTACAGCACACTACGGTCCTCATACATCCAGCTGTTGCCTCATGTTGTGAACATCCCCTGAACAAATGAATAAACCTGAGAGATCGCATGTGGGCCGGCTGCAGCAGCACCGCTCTGTACCCTGGACGAGCGGCGTCGTCCTGCTATGTCTCATCATATTTCTGATGGCACCGCTCGGTCCTGCTATCCTCATCTTCTCCCACATTCCTGCCGTGTCCCATACATCCACCTGTCTTTCCCCAGACTCCTTGGCCTGATAACTGGGATGCATACAGTAACAGTTTGTACATAGTGTTCCCTCTCTACAGAGTTGGCAGTGGGCTAGTAGAGATGGTCGTAGGCACTACAAGGAAACCTTCCTCTTTGGAGGTAAACTTTGTGACCCTGTTCATGATCTGTAAGACCGATAGCTTTCTACAAGAAGGGCTGAAGCCAAAGCCTCTGGGGAAGTCCTATTCTTATATTTCTATCTTTCTTTGTCACCAATTAATCAGCGAGGAGAAGAGTAATGGGACAGATAAAGTGCAAAAATGACCCCCCCAAACCTCAGTGTGTGCCACTACCCGTCTTTGGCTGTGTTGTTACCCCTGTACTGTGATCTCCCTCGCCTCGTCTGTCTCTGTCTGTCTGTCTGCTGTGCTCAGGGCCAGTCCAATGGGGCTCAGCTCTTTTTGAAAAAAGAGAAAAGTCTCTTGTCCCGGTCGGAGATGCGCTGAGCTCGTCTGGAGGCCTGACCGCCGTGGGCCCTCGACGACCCTGACAGGGAGGAAGGGGCCGAGCGCCACTCGTCCTGGTACTTGTCCATCAGCTGCTGGTCAATCACTCTGTGCATATCGTCCTAAAGCCGAGGACAGAGAAGTGAAATGAGAGAAAAGACAGGGGAGAAGTGTCACACAGAGGGGGGACATGGTGGGACGTTAGAGGAAGTTGTCAGGAGATCGGACTCACTGATCGAGTCACCTGTTACAGAGACACCACAGTCAGCTGTCACCTCTTTGTTTTTGACTTAATATCTCTCTAAAATTGTCAGTAATTATAAATGACATTCATTAACCTACTAGGTGGCCCCAGGGCAAACATTAGTCACACGCTCTCTGTACCCCTGCTGTGTGGTTGTTCAATGAAAAACCTTTATTTGAGGATATGTGCAAAAGAGAAGGACAAAAAGATCTGAAAATGTGGACTGAACCTTAAATAACTGGTTCCTAAACTTTTTTAGCTTTTGACACTTTGAAATTAAAGCTGGGCAGTTTATCGATATTAAATTGTTCCTTGAAGACATGTCACCTCTCATCCAAGAGGCTTCTTCAGTTCACTAACTGGAGGGCAGTTGCAGGCTTTTAAACCCTGTGTGGGAGTGTCCTTACAGAGTCGTTAAGGTCACGTGTGAGTCGTTGTTTGTTTGTTTTGTGTCACCAACAACGCAGGAGAGCCAACTCCTCAGGTCAAGACTCTTGGACGACAGCAATGTTCACATCTCGGCCAGAGAAGACAGGTGGTTTGCAAAAGGTGTGAAAGAATCCACGTCAAAGTGGAGCGACCGTCGTTGAACAGAGGAGGTGGCCTATGACATTACTTATCACCCACCTACAAAGCAGTACTGAGTTCTCTCCCCAGACAGCTTAACAACAATTCACGCCTGCGCTCACCTAATCATAACGACCCACATGAAGGACGTTTGAGTCAACGGCTCACATGTGACCTCCAGGACTCTGTAAGGACACTCCCACACAAGTCCAGCTGCCTACGATACAGCACTTATAATTACCATGACCTGGATGACTGAGAAATGTCATCAGCATTATATTGTCACCGTGATATGAGACTATATATCATCTATTTTAGATTTTGGATATACTTATATTGTTGGTCTTTTCCTGGTCTAACTTGTTCTAATTCTTGCCTTTACCCACTTAGTCATTATATCCACATTGCTGATGAATATTTATCAAAGTACCGACAATATCAATATTGATGTATTTGGTCAAAAATACTGTGATATTGGATTTTGTTGCCCAGTCCAAGCATTTATGAAATGATATTGAGAAGATTTTAAGATATGAGATGAACTGAAAATAACATCTTAGTGCCAAAGAGTCGCTTCCCCTTCAGATTAAGTCATTTGAAGGTTAAAAGATAAAAGTGTTCAGTAATTCACAAGTCTGAAAAGAAAAACACAGTTTTGTGTTGCAGGAAAATGTCTTTTCTGCCTTACTATTCTTTTAATAACATTATATCTCCTGAGATTTCATGTTACCCACTGTTCTGAATCACACTGAATATTTTGACCGGACCGATGGCTGGAAAAAGTTGCCAGGTTTGTTGCCACCAGGGGGCTCTGACAGGCTGCAGTTGGAGACAAATGTGATGGGAGACTAAAATCTAGTACTTAGTATATGAATACACACTTTGTATTAGTACAAAGGTTAGTCTTTTTACTTTGGATGTCACCTAATATCACTCACATACAGCAGCATGAATATAGATCCACGCTGCACACAAGCATTATGACAAACGAGGTGTGTCTGTGTTCTCAACAGGTCGGCCGACCAGCGGACCAATCTCCTAAAAACCTTCCATTAGGTGGATACGGCTGTATGGAGAGAGGAGACAGAGGCAGGTGGAGAGAGAGAGAGAGGGGGGGTGGTGCGTCTGGATGTGGTGTGGTTAATGGTTTTGGAGAGAAAGAGGAGCTGTGGATGTGCGTTTTTTTCTCCTGAATCGGCTAACCGTGGGCATGGAATGGCTCAGCATGGGCGTAGTCGGGTTAGTGCGGGGGGGTTGAAACGGCGAGATGGCGCAGCTCGTGGCTCACCTCTAAGGCAGGAGGGGGGGTACCACAGGGGAGAAAGGGTGGTACGGAAGCTGAGAAAGGCCACTAGATCAGAAACCACAAGAGCCAAACAGTAAAGAGCCCTGAGGAGGCAAACTGTGGGCAGGGAGAAGAGAGAGGAAAGAGCTGCTAGTTACAGATGAGGGAGGGGAGGGAGGGAACGCACACACACACACACACACATACACTGACACACACACACACACATACAGGCTTACATATGCTTCCTTACTGACACCCGTCACAAACAAGCAGCTGACACACTCCCCTCACAAGTTAATGAGTGTTTTAGTGTTCGTGCACGGATTAAAATACACTAAACACAAGTTACAGTGGAGGGAAGGAAAATGGACAAACTGCTCCAGAAGTTAGTGTCACTTCATCCTTACCTACATTATGTAACAGACTGCTTACTGTTTCATCTTAAAGGGGCACGATGTAGGAATGTTCATATTTACAATATTAAGGAGGTAATAATACAAACTCAGACATATTTATATTTTCCATGAGTGAATAAACAAGCTGTTCTCAGAGGAAAATAAGGTCCCAGAACGCTGTTTGAAGCTAGAAAGGTGGCAGGGTCTGCCACATATAAAAAAAGTAAAACAGTATGAATTGTGTTGTCCTTTAAGGTCAGTTTGTTTGTTCAGTTTATTCAGTCATGAAAACAAAGAGAGGTCGGTTATTTAGTTTGTTTAGGCAGAAATAAAAAAACACTACACAGTGCACCTTTAAGTCGGATGATTAAACGTCATCCACTACATCTACAGTGCAGCTTTATTCATCTAACGACCTCAGCTGCTCAGAAATACGACAAAATGATTATTAGGCTCTATACTAACGTATCACATGCGACCTTTGACCCACCTGCCAAGCCTCCAGCTGCTGCGACAGGTTGAGCTTCTGCTGGATGGCGTCCAGGAGCTGGCTGTTCAGAGACATGATGTCGATTTTACACTTGGCCAGCTCCATCTCCACCGCTTTCTTCCTGCGAGATACACAGACACAGTCTCAACAAGTGACGTCCTGAAGAAACTCTGCTTCAACTCTCTTACATGGTGATGAGTGCAGAGTAAGAGGCCAACATTTCTGGTAAACATCATGCACAGAGTAAGATAAGAGAATTAATACCATTCTCATGGGTGTCTGGTAAATAAAGGTCTCCAGTTAGCGGACATTTAGCTTAGCTTAGCATAAATACTGGAAACAGGGAAAAGAGCTCGCTTGCCTTTGCGTCAAGATTGCAAATTAAGATGTTATGTGTCATGTTTCAGTTTGTGATTCTGTGATTTCCTGTTTTATTTTGAAGTTTTGCCCTCATGTGTCGTGTGTTGCTTTTCATTTCCTTTTTCTGTGTTCACCTGTGTCTTGTTTGTCAATCAGCCGGTCTGTATATAGCCTGTGTGCTCCCTGCTGTCTTTGTCAGTTTGTCTGTTTTGTTCTGGTGTCTTCCTGTGTCTCCCCGTGGTATGTTTCTGTGTGTTGTTTCTAGCTTCATTCCTCGTGTTTTTCCTGATTTGTGGAATTTGCACTTCTTGGTTTTTTGGATACTATCATTTTGGGAGTTCAGCTCGTTATTAAGAGCTTGTTTTTTGTCCCTTATCCTGCCTGCCTCCTGAGTGTTTTGCTTTTGGGTCCTCACTTTATTTTTGCCACACATGATAGTTATGGTTACATCCCAATGCTGAAGTCAACCCCCCCCCCCCCAAAAAAAAAAACAAAACAAACAAAACAAAACATTTGTTGGGAAACAAACATGTTTTCTTACATCTTGAGAACAACATTTGTAGGTCAGGGCATCTCTGCAGCTCTACCAAACTTCATCATAATACTGTTTTGTTACACATTTGACCATTTAAATAAAAAAAACGGCAGCCTCTTGTGATTTGGATATTGCACTTATTTTGATTATATATCGATTAATTGTGCAGCCTCTTTTCCCCTAAAACTCAAGGTTATATCGATGAAGAAAGTTTGATGCATATGTGATGTGATCCTACTTGGCTATGGCGTCGTCTCTGTCTCTGATAGCACTCTGGAGCTGCTCGCTGGGTTCTCGGATTTCAGCCATCGTCTTCATCCGCTCGTTGTCCTCCCGGAGAGAGCACATCTCCACCGAGAGCAGCGCCATCTGCAGGTCACAGGGGAGGATGACACAGACGCTTGAGTTGCTGGCCGCACATTTAACATTCAGCATCCGTTCTCTAACGTCAATGTTACACTGAGATGGATGTTTAGTTGACCCAGTTTGATGGGAAAAATGGCTGACCCGTGTGTGTGTGTGAGTGTGTGTGTGTGTGTGTGTGTGTGTGTGTGTGTGTGTGTGTGTGTGTGTGTGTGTGTGTGTGTGTGTGTGTGTAGCTTATTTTGTGTAAATCATATAAGATGGCATTTCAGACCCACAGGAGACAGAGTGAGCTGTCCTGGCAGAAAGAAGACAAGGTTGAAGCCATGTCCTTATATTACAAACAGCATCCATTAAGTTCACACCGGCCACAAACTGTTGAGGACTACATCTGCAGCAGTGTTATTCATAGACATGAGCGCTCCTTAATGCAACGTTACTCAGCCGAGACAGGCTGGATGTGATGTTGAATTAATGAGGGCTGTCTGACACTTTTCACACGGTTAGCAGCAGCAGAGCCTCGCTGTGAAGATCTCTGCTTCCTGCCCGCTCTGCAACCTCTTTTTCCACCACCTCATCTCTTATGTTACATCGATGTGCTGCATACTGAATGGCATGCATGAGCACATGTACCGCTGTGTGACTGAAGTCAGTTACCTGGTTGTGCAGGTGCAGCGCCCCGTCTTCACTGCTGCGTGTTTTGTCCTGCTCAGCCTCGTACAGCTCCCTGACTTCCCTCAGCTCCTCTCCCAGCTTCCTCACCTGCTCCTCCAGAGCCTCCTCATCACTGCGCCTCGAGCCCTGTCAACACACAACACACGTTTACTGTATGTCTGTTATTTTTAAAATGCCTGCAGAGGAACTATCATTACACTTTACAGGGGCCAGAGGTCCAAAATAATTAAATTCATAATACAGTTCTGGGAAATATCTTATTAAATGTGGGTCTAAAAAAAAACTAAAGTAAATGAATGGGAGCTCACAACGGTATCCCGGATTAGTGTCCCTTTTTTCCCCCATGATGATACTAAATGACAGTTTGTCCAGGGGAATTATTATGAAATCATTGCAGCCCTAAAATGAGGCTTTACCTCTCTTTTTATTTAAATCTAAGTATATTTGACCGTGCTGAATAGTTGCCAGAGTTATTTGTTTTACCGTGGACTCGTTGCAATCCAGCAGATTCTGTGTTAGCCTCCGTAGCTCGAGCAGGCCGGTGTGGAGGCTCCCGGTAGGCACATCCTTGGCTGATGACGTCTCCGAGGACTCGTCCATGGAAGAGTCGGTGGACAGCGCCGAGTCCGTGACGTCGTTTCCCCGGAGATGGGAGCAGAGCGAGCGAACCTCACAGTAGGCCTCCCATAGCTGAAGACGCAGCTACACAAACAAGCAGTGGGCGCAGTGTTTTAACAAAAGCACAGCACAGATTTTGACAGGGATCATCTTTAAAATCACACAATCCTCCTGTCGCTACCTGCTCTCTCTCCTGCTCCTGCTCCTCCTGCTCCATGCTCTGTTCGATCTCACACAGCAGGCTGGAGGGGTGCGGGGTGAGGCTGTGGAGGCTGTGCTCCTCCGACAGTTCCTCCAGCTGGGCACTCAGCTGCCTGTGGGACATCTGGACCTCGTGGAGCTCCAGCTGGCTCTGCCGTAACTGGACACACAACCAGAAAGGAAAGAATTGTAGCAAGAATACACAAAAATACCAGAGAAAAACTAGCTGACATTATCTATAGAAGGTGTAGCTATCCCTCAAAGATCTCACAGATTCCTGTGTGTATACCTGTAGGTCCTTCTCGTGACTCTGCCTCTCCAACACCAGCGTCCTCTCTCTGAGGTCGTCCACTGTGTTCTGCAGCAGCTCGTTCTCCTCCAGCATAGCGTGCACCCGACGCTCTAGCTCCATCTTCCTCTCCGACAGCATCTTAATCTAACGTACGCCATGGGGAAACAGGCATTAACTGGAGAAACTGAGAATGGGTTAAAAATTCCTGGTCGACCAGCGGACAGATGGGGCAGCAGCTACGGTACCTGATCCTAAATGTTGTTGTTTGTCTTAATCTTAGAGGCGAGCTGGGCTCTTACACAAGCTTAAAAAGTACTCCCACTGGCCTTAAGAATGTGTGTTGCCTAGCACGGGCGTAGGCGTTAGTTGCCACCCTCGTCTTCAGGAATGTCCTGGTGAAATGTTAGCGTCTCCACAAAGGCTTCATATCAGCTTACCATGCATTTGAACCAGCCTTTATACTGAAGGTTAGCATTGCAACAGCACCACATACTCCTCATGAGTTGTTTTGGCTTGTATCTGCCTGAGCAGCTTTCCCCATTAAACAAACATCAGCTTTTGTTCATTTTTATCCCTCCTGCTTTTGACCTACATCTGGTAACCTACTTCACAGCGCAGGAGCTTACATGTGGATCAGTTGTGTTCACCGCCATGAGCATCCACGTTGCCAGGTTTGGGATATTTTTGGGGCTGCTAGTCTCTCTCTTTCATACGTATAGGGGCCTGAAAGCATTAGTCATCTGCACATGTCATATAGAGGAAACGCATTAGAAAAGTGGGAGCACCCAGACATTGCAGTATCTCTGCTAAATATAGAGTGGTAGCCTTTTCTTCCAATTATAGCACGAGGCTCTGCAGTCTGGGTGTTTTCTGCGCGGCTTTGAAGAGGAGCTACGGGGAAATCTGAATTGTTGTTGTGCTCGAACAGAAACTCTTGTTCATGACACATCCGGCTGATATCATACATGGCAGGACTGACATCACAACACATCTCAGACCGTGACAACCAAGCGTGTTTTTCATGCATGATATGAGGAAATAGGGATTGCCTTAAGGAAATGTCAAACAGGGATTTGACATTAAATGTAACATGTGAAGCCGTTATGGGTACACAGCATCAAAAGGTCGAAAGAGTCGATATTTCATTCGGCATGAGATTCAATAATTTGCAATAACAATAAAATGTTGCCTCGCCCGGTCATCGACTCATGTAATTGGACACAGGGGGAGCGATAATGGTGCAATCCTTGTTTCTATTATTTGACAAGGCGTTACATGCAGCATGCAGTCGGGCTGACAGACACCGTTCGGTAACCACACTCACTTCTAGCCCTTGCTGCTCCGACCAAGAGTGAAGGAGGGTTGAGGGAAGAGGGGGAGGAATGGGTGAGGAGAGAGATAAAGATAAAGAGAGGAAAATATTTGAGAGGAATTTCACAGCTGCCCTGGAGGAGTAGACACTTCCCAGAAAGTCTATCAGCATTATAGGTGAACACCATCCTCCTCACAAAAACTTCATTTAAAGCGAGGCTGTGTAACTTTCTGAGGACAAGTGCAGTGTTTCCCACACATAGACTTCATGCCCAAGTGCCCAACGAAATTTGGTGACATTTATGCATTTTTAACCTTAACATTTTAATCTCACATGTTCTGCAGAGAAACACAGAGAAGGAGAGGCTCCTCTGGCAACACATCCCTCCTGTCAGCACACTGATTGCACTGAATGCTACTCGACAGGCTACGATTTAATGACAAGCATCCTGCTGTCATGAAAACAGAATCAACACGCCACAGGAGCAGGGCTGTCTTTGTGGAAACCACTGAAGTGGTAGGTGCTTGATAATGGGACACTGAATTTCTCTTCGGCCAATGATTTTAAGGACATCGTGCTCACATTAGCCACCAAGACTGTGGCAGGGAAACTCCTCAGTGAATTTAAATGAACAAGAATGCGTTTTATTACGACTGATCTGTTGATACTGAACTGTTCGTTTGAGGAAGAATGTGTCGTTTATTCTCTCAGAAGCTACACAGTCTCGCTCTACTTCCCTCGGGATCTGCTGTCGTCTCAGGTACTCAGGCTCCGAGCTGAATACCAACACCTGCAAACAGCTGCACCTTTCTGTTTCTGTTTCATTTCTTTTGTCATTTTTGATGGGTGCTCAAGCTGTGTGCACTGTAGAAAGTCCAATTCAATCAGCTGCACTGAGTGCAAAGTGATGTATAAAGGAGAAACGGCAGTGATAGCGGCTCACCTCAGCCTGTAGAGTCTCTAGTCGTGTCATGTGCTGGCTTGTAGACATACTCTTCTCCCTGAAATCGTCCCGTAATGAATGGACCTGAGTGGACAGCTGCCTCTCCACCTCTGCAGCCTGGATGGACACAGACAGACAGACAGACAGAGAGAAATATTGAGTCCACAATTGCCTTAAATGTGTCTGCTCGTACTTTAAAAGAGACTTCAGCAGCTCTGAAACATTGTCAGACTCACTTTAGACTGTTAAAGTGGGAAAAAAGACATTTCCCCTTCTAATATCGCAAGTCAGCCTTCATTTATCCAGGAGGTTTTATGGGCGGTGGCAGACACAATGGTAACCAGTCTAAATGCTGATGGCGTCATTATTCTACAGCCATTACCCTGTACAATCAACATTTACTTTATAATGAGCTAAAAAAAACTGCCCATTTAAAGGTGCAGTCTGTAGTTTGGGTGAAGAATTGTTTATCAGAGCAGAAAGATCTTTTTCTGCCTAAACAAACTAAATAAACAAACTCAATTTGTTTTCATGACTGAATAAACAAACTGACCTTAAAGGACAACACAGTTTATACTTTTTTACTTTGTTTATATGTGGCGGACCCTGCCACCTTTCTAGCTTCAAACAGTGTTCTGGGACCTTATTTTCCTCTGAGAACAGCTTGTTTATTCACTTATGGAAACAATAGATATTTATGAGTTTGTATTATTACATCATTAATCCAAATGATCTCAAAGGGACTCGACTGCTAACAGCTGACGAGGAGCTAAAGAGGTCTAGTAAGCTTACTTTTGTCTTTCTTTCTTTTTTTTTAACTTTATATTTACACCACGAAATTCACACGTCTTCACACTCTGTTGTATAGCTCTTCATATGAAATTAACAGATTATAGAAACATGGATGAGAATCAAAGAAACAAGGAAAAATATTTTAAAATTAAATAAATACTACTAAAGCACAGCATTTTGGATGTATGGTCACCATCAACATGAGCTGAAAACATAATAATGTCTCAACTGCCTTTTTTTAAACTCCACACCACCAGATGTTTTTCATCTTCCAACTTCTAGTCTTCAAAATAGGGGTAAACCCATTATCAGCCCTGTCCGATATTCAGCATTTTTCCGATTATCAGTATCGGTGATTTTTCTGTCAGATTGCCGATAAAATAAACTGATTTAAAAATGTGCTACTTTGGCTCTGATGCAGCATCCTCTCACATATTTAATAGCCTATACACATTAAAATAATCTGAATCTGCAACGCAACAAAAGTTACCAAATAAATGTAGTAGAGAGGAAGTATAGAGTAGCAGAAAATGGAAATACTCAAGTAAAGAATCTCAAGATTGTACTTAAGAAGAGTACTTGAGTAAACTGTACTTAAGCAGGTTTATTCATCACTGCTTGTTCAAAATTTTGAGTCCCAAACATCAGTTTTCAGTCTCCTTGGTTTCTAATAATCGGTACCGGCCCTGAAAAAGACCCAACTGACACCGATTCAAGTGACACAACACTTGAGGACAGTGTATCAGATGTCTCACAGCTCCCTCTGGAGACACAAAAGACTTTACACAGCTTTTTCTTCACATCTGCAGAAGCACTCCTCCGACTCCTGAAGACTCTCTCCTTTAATTCTTGTTTATAGTAATGTTGACATCCCAACACGTCGTTGAAGCGTTTACGTTAACTGCTCGGTTAAATTAGACGGATTATACATCAGCTCTTTTGTCTGTGCTCCTTTAGAAAGACGCTGAGGTGACTCATAAACACACTGATGTTCACTATGTACAGTTCGTCACTGACAGTGTGTTTCTTGTTAATCAGCCCTCCCCGGTCTGTTCCTGTCAGCGGTGCGTTTGAAAGCCAATTTCACCCAAATGTCACGGCCCTTTTTAAAAGCCTCACATAGTCCTCAGTGCTCAGTGTTTGTACGATCGAGCCCAGTGTCGGACTCGGTTGAGCTCATTGGACAGGTAGGATCGGGCCATACAAAAAGCCTGGCGGGGAATTAATTAGCCTGGAGCTGCACTCAGGAAGCTACGTTATCATCACTGCCATGGCAACAGCAACATCCTAAAAACCACTCACTTTTTACAGCTCAATGAGACGACTGAACATATAGTAAATATGTCAAAAACACTGTAAGAAAAGGGAGCGACTGTTCTGCACACTGGACACAAGTTACATGTTCATCGCTGTGGCAAGCTGTAAAGCAGTCAACATACGTCGGACTCTAAAATGATAATTTTTCATAATATTGTTCTGTTTTTTCTTTTAATCACTGGGAGGGAAGCTGAGAGGAGTTGAATCAGTCTGCAGCTCAGCCTCTAGGTGGCACTACACTGCTGCAGCTTCCTCAAGGAGCTCACAGGGAGACGTGAGGAGGCTCAACAGCTGGTCGCGTGGACGCATTAGCTCGCTTCAGTTCACTTCTGTCCTCAGTCAACACCGGTTGTAGTCTGTGTCCTGCTGGGAGTCTCTGGAAAGGACAAAGCTGCCAGGACGGCTTTGCTTCTGGGGCTCTCTGCTCTGAGCAGTAACTAATAATGCAGCACTTTGGAGGCGCTGTGGCTGCTCTGCTGTAATCAAGGAACATAGAAGAGTATCTGCAAAAGTTTTTTTAAATTACATCATATGAATTAATCACACACCTTACAATGCAAAGTTATTCCAGAAAGGACTTTTAGGTACACAGCACTAAAATCAGAATTAACAAAACGCATTATACTGGAAAACACTGGAAAATTACATCTATACCCTGTATACTGATTAAACCTTGATTAAATAATGGCTGCAGTAACTCTTAATACTATTCTAATTATCATACTTTGATCAGATTGAGTTTACACCATCCGAACAATTCAAAGAGTGTAAATTAAGTTGTCATTCACAAGGCCTACGAGATAACGCTTCACGCTGAGAGGATGGACGACTAACTGATGAGGCTGAGTGATGACTGAACAATATAGATTAGGGGTCGACCTATATGGCTACATCAGGACTGATACTGATTATTAGAAATCAAGGAGACTGAAAAACGATATTTGGGACCGATATTCATCTGTAGTAAAAATTTTAATCTTGGTGTCAAAATTTCGAACAACCAGTGATGAAATAAAATACAATTTACTCAAGTACTGTTCTTCTGAGTGGTAACACGTCACAATTAACAGCCTATAAACACCGAAAATAATCTGAATCTGCAAAGTAACTTGTAACTAAATGTATCAAACAAATGTAGCGGAGAGGAAGTATAAAAAGTAAATTACCTCAAAATGTACTTAAGAACAGTACTTGTGTAAATTGTAAATTTTTACTGCAAATGAATATTTTCAGTCTCCTTGATTTCTAATAATCAGTGACGCTCGACCCCTAGAAGCAAAACAAGAAATAAGTGTAGAAGTGATCTTCCAGGACAGTCGAGCAATAACTTGATATTTAGGAAAATCATTTATCTTTCGAGGTTAAAGGAAGTATTTATGACAGAAACTGGGGAAAAGTGGATCCTTTACACGACACAGGAGACTGAACATATTACTTAACTGTTTAAACGTTTAAAACTGGTCTTTAGAAAGTATGTACTCAATATCTGAGCGCCTTATCACAACTTTCTTATCGATGTTATGCTGTATTGTGCAGCTAACGCTTTTATTTTGTAACTGAAATGTTCTGACAAATGAAAACATGAAACAAATTGAAGGTTTATTTGTAACTACAGTTTGTCTCAGGTCTTAAGTCACCTTATTGTGTCACTATGAGCTCATGTCTCTGTGTGTATTTGGTTGCGAGGCCAGATGTGTGACAGGATCCTGTCTCTCTGTGAGGGAAACAGATGTGGAGGCCGGTGTAGCAACAGGTCACAGTGTTAAACGTGACATCTGACCCACTGACCCAACGAGCTGACAGATTTAGATCGTGTGGAAGCAGAGAGATGACCGCAGACTGCCTGATTTGCAGACACTCGCTTAATCTGCGCATAAATTCCTCAGATCCCAGATCAAGCATTATCAGCCGGACAGGACAAACAGGGGCAAATCGGACTGCCGAGGCAGAATCCAGGGCAAAGCAAAGTAGGGCTCAGCAGGGAGACGTGTTCCCGTTACAGCGCGTTTACTCTGACTTTTACACGAGCGAGGGTCCCGACTTGAGAAGCAGATGAAGTCGATTCGGTCGCAGGCGCTCTGTGGCTGTGAAACGTGAGCTGGCAGATACGACTGCAGGTGCATCAAAGGGTCTTTGGTGGCGCAGCATCAAAACTATCTGCATCCTTGTGTCATTCTGTGGAGCGCATTCCCATGGTAACAACACATGGAGTTTCAATTTGCATGTCACTCCGGTTGTCATAGCAACCAGGGGGAGAAGCTGGGATTGGCGGAGCTACGTCTTGTGGTCTCAATGCTTCTGGTATATTCCTTAGTCACTTTCACAGAGTGCTGCCTCGTCCAGACTCATGGAGGATGGGCAACCCCACGTTTCGAACAGTTGCGTAACAAAATACTCCCGAGTGACAATGTGTGCCGGTCACCGAGCTGATCCTGAGAGCCAACAGCCACCTTAGGCTGACGGGAGGCAGACGCTTTGTGCTCCAGTGACTGAGCGTGATGGGAGCTGATGGCTGGACAGATGCCCAGGGACCGTGTTCAACAAGACGGTTGTAAGACTGAATCCTGTGAAGTGTGTGATGTGGATACAGACACAACATCATGTCACATGTCATTTTTAAGACGCTTTACGTTACACCTGCTCGACCGCTGTAAATGACAAGTCCAAAAAAACAGACTAAATAGCCGTAAATAAACGTTGATGAGTCACCGGAGGCGGCTGTCAACGTTCAGTGAAGTAAATTCTCAAGGTTTAGAGAAGTAGAATTGACTGTGGCCATAAAACCTGCAGACACTTATGGCTGAGTCAGTGCATCCACAGCCTTCTCTGAGCATGTGTGGTAATGTAATTAGAGAAAGGTCCCCTTCCTGCTGGTTCACTCCGATCAGATTAGGTCTGACGTGATTGGCTGTTCTCACACTCAGGGCCCACGCAGACCTGCACACACCCCCTAGGCTCTACTCCTGGATTAACAGGGGTCTATCTTTTCAGAGTATATTGAATATAATGTGTAGTTTTATAACTCAGTGTTGGAAAACTCTCTCACAGCCACACCCAAAGAGGAATAACCACAGGGGGTAATTGTGTCAGCCGAAGACAAGACGACAGAGCCAGGGGCTCAATTTAAAGATCTTATTTGCTCAAATATCTGAGTTACCTGCTGTTATTAATTAAGTAGAGTATGGACTGGAGTTGTTTTGGTTCCTGCCTGGTTGCATATGGCAAGGCTATTAGCACAGATTACAGCCTAATCCCCTCAGCGCTGTACCTCACCCTAAGACTTACATCACTTCCCACGGAGTGCCCTGCCCCCCTCAAGGTCATCCCGCTGCAGCCAATTGAAGCCTCCGTTAAGAGGTGACTCCTGAGTTGTTGGGAGGGAGATACACTGTGTTTACAAATCTCATCTGTGGCTACGAGGTTTAGTTCAGAAATCCCCCTTTTTGGAAAGCTGGTGATGTATGGAGGACCAAAAAAATTACTTGAAATGAAATCGGTTTAGAAATAAATTAATAAACCAAACAAAAATCTGGAATTAACATTTAAATAATTAAATGCAAAAGAAAAGAAGGTAATTAATTAGGAGAAAAAAATGTATTTCTACATTTCTATTTTCTATAATTTACACTTGAGTTTGTTAATTGATGATTGATGGTGGAGTAATGGCAGTCACAAGCTGGTTTATACGCCGCTATATCATCAGATGGATGTGGTTGTTACTCGGCACACACACTGACTACAATAACAGGCTCACAGTCTCTCGGGCAGTGCACAGGAACATGTGCTGTCCCACAGTTTAGGACAGGTCTTACAGGATGCCACAGACGGACCGATGTAGATCGTAATAACACCGTCCCGACTAAGGAGGGTAGATGAAAATAGCGGGCCTCCAGTGGATTCACTACTGCAGAGTTTCCTCGGGGCAGTTTTACACCGACTCTCTTCACTCAGAGCTGTAAACAGTTAACAGTACTTAGTCACAGCCTATTGCCTATTAATGAGCACAGACAGAGACGGAGAGAGAAAGAGAAGAAAGCAAGACAAATAGAGAGAACGAAGGATGAAATGAGAGAGAAAGCGAGCACTGTGGCTGACCTCATTTATTCTATTACCCAGCAGGTCTCCCTCAGTCTGCCCAATTCTCTGAATCATGAGATCTGGATCGATGCAGTCAATTAGGTCTCATAAATTTCACTGAGTCACAAAAAAACACAAGATATGCTCCCCCCCCCCCCAAAACACAATACAGACCACTTTCTGGAAATATCTTTATAGATTTCCCACACCCAGGTTTCAATTAAATTAAACGCAGTTTAATTATGCTAAGAGCATGCTCCTGCTTAGATCTATAACGACCGACCAGTCCAGCCCAGTCCTGGATTGCAATGTGATGATGGTGCTGGGGCAAGATGGGGCCAGGGAGGCTGGAGGATTTAATCTGATCAAGAAGAGAAGGAGAGCCGCTCTGCACGGCAGCTCGCTCAGGGGTTAAAATAAACCGCACAGAGCTACTCCTCCCTGAGCAGCGTGCGCCTGGCAGCAGATCATATCTTCTCCCAGGAAAGGGAAACAACACACCCAAGCGTGAGTGTTGCCATAGACAGCAGTGCTGACGGGGTTATCAAAGGACCTGTGCAGGCTTGTCAACCTTTGTATTCACTGCTCTGGGGCATCCTGAAATGTAACTTCCCCCCGGCACCCACTGCCAGCTGACAACAAAGTTCTTACAGCTGTTTAAACTGTATATCCCTCTGACTGGCATCGGAGCACGATGCAGTCCTGCTCCTGGAAAGCAAGCTCATTGCTGTGACACATCACTTTAATAATGTGCTGGAGTGATATTTAACCACACGTTTTTGGGAAACGATACATAATATGTAGTGACAAACCATGCTACCATGGAAGGGACATAAATTTACCAATACACTCAGGGTGTAATCAAGGCCAATCCCACAATTACACCAACTAAAGAGGGAAATTGTGGTGTGAAAGCCGGAAGTTGAAAAGCTGATGCTAAACTGCATTGCTGGCATTTAAAATTTAATAACAACAATAATGTACGAACGATATGGAATATTTTAAGGATTGTTACAAAGCTGCTGCTAAACTGACTTTCTGGCTTGATTTGGTTTGAAGTAGAAGTATCATCAATTATAAAATAAAGTTATAAGAGAGTGTACTATAGGTTGGGAGCTAAACTGCATTGCTGGTTTGATTTTTTAATTGAGAAGCAGCTGAAGGACTATGGAAAGTTGAATAAATCTCATAATTTGGACCATCAAAAGGTTTTATCTGAGTTTCTTGTTTGCGAATGAACGAGCAGATAAAAGTTGAAAATATAATAAATAGTTGGGGAGGTTGGAGATGGATGAAGGAAGCAAAATATCTGTTAACAGCAATTATAGTGGAAGAGAGCACAAAAGAGTTAAACACCTATCTTACAATTCTCTCATTAGCAAGCTCCCCAAAGATAAAGTTCATTGCGGAGGCGCTGAGGCAGTGTTTCACCTCAGTGTCCACTCTGTATGGATGAAGTGTCTTTGTTTCTGTGTAGATGGAGCAGATTGAGGTGTTGTACCGAGCTGCTTATCACGACTTAATCAGCTGTAGCTACAAACACTAGCACCCTCAGCTCCATCAATCTGCATCTACTGCCAATCTCAGTGTCTTTTGATGTGTGTGCAGTACATTATATCATCAAGGACATAGCCTCAAGACAAGCCTGAGTGCTGCTGTATGTATATGTACTGTATATATACACATATACATCGACCAGCCCTTAGAATTTTGTTTACTGGCATTCATGTGGATGCTACATGACGTGCACCACCCACCCAAACACCGTTGCAGACCAAATACCCCGCCCTCATGGCACCAGCGCTCCCTGATGGCAGTACCCACCCCCCTCGGGAGTGGCCGTCAAGGCATGGACACAGGACCTCTGGGGACGTCCTGTGGTTTGTGGCACCAGTGCGTTGGTGGCAGATTCTTTGAGCTGCGAGGTTGGACTTCCACGGATCGTACTTGTTGAGGGACGTCCCACGGATGCTCGACTGTATTAGGCTGGGCACGGAGGCCGGGTCAATGCCCTGAGCCCTTTGTCCCATTCCTCGAGCCATTGCTAGGGCACATTGTCCTGCTCGGGTAGGACACGTCCATCAGGGGGTGTACTTGGTTTGTAACGGTGTTTGGATGGGTGGTGTGTGTTAAGCGGCATCCACATGAATACCAGGGCCAAAGGATTCCCAGCAGAATAAGTTGTGTTAATGTTCTGGCTGATCGATGTAAATATATGTGGGTCTGTCCATCATTCAATCTGTCTGAACTGGATCTTTTCTGCTCTGCCTGTTTAATAACTGCACTCAAATTACCTGTCAATATGCAGAGTGCTGTTGCATAAGCGTGCAGTCCAATCATTCTAAATTATTCAGCATAAGACCCAGAAGCTCCACTTTTATATTGATGAGTTAGCATAATTCAGGTGAAGATATGAGGGGGGGACCAACCGGATGGAGGCAAATCCCCTCCTGAGGGATGATGAGTCCTCACCTGGCTGAGCATCTTATGTCATGTCAGCCAAGCAGACTAGAACTGGACTGAGTGGCCCTGAGGCCAGGCCAGGAAGAGACACATACTGTGTACACACACACACACACACACACACACACACACACACACTGGGTGGAAGGGTGTTTAAAGCAGCATTAAGACCATGTGACACAGTGACTCAAAGCTCAGACTAATTAAATCTTCCATGCACACTGGCCCAGCCCTGCCTGAAGCAGTGTATCTGAAGCACACACACACACACACACGGACACTGCTCCTCACCCTACTGAGTTGCTCCAGCAGTCTATGGTTCTGTTCGGAGAGCTCGCTGATGGCCTTGGTCTTGTCTCTGTCTGCCTCTCTCAGCTGGACCTGGTGGCGCTCCAGCTCGCCCTGCAGCTGCTGGACGTCCGTCTCCAGCTCGGCCACGCGGCCCTCCCATTCCCCCTCTCGACTTTCCAGACGTCGTCGCAACTCGTGCTTCTCCTGCTCCAAGTGCTGCATGTGAATGAGGGGAGAGAGGGTTTAAACCTTCCTTTTTGCTTGGAACTGATTTACTGTATTGGCTTCAGTTTACAGAACATAAGTAGCAATGAAATCACTGAGGGTGTGACAAAGTCAGAGACCTCACACAGATGCTGGTGCTTCAACAGACTGAAAAAGTTGTGTTCAATCTTTGAAAATATTTCACTGTGTTGAAGGCAAAAAGGATGGCAACTTGATTGAGCTGTACACCAGAAACAGAAGTATTTCCACAAATCAAGACATGGAAATGTGCAGAAGAGTGGCAGTACCAGCCACTATGACTAAAAATAAAATTCAGACATGTAATATAGTGATTTTAGACTGAGCCTGTCTTGTTTCACGAGCACCTGGAGTGACAGTTGAGCTAACAAGAAGCTTCTTTATATTCTCTGGGTGGCAACGGACAGCGGACAGATGCACTGCAGCACCGGCGGCTGCCAGGGTTTGGACGGGGGGGGTTGTTACGGTTAAATCCAAGGTGGAAGCAGCTGTGGCCACTATTTTCATCTCTGTGTAAACGCCCCAAACAAAAAGGAGGGATCAAAGAGAATCACAAAACAACACGAGAACAGGAGCTGTAACAACATCAATGGTAAAGAAGGAGAGTGATATTAAGAGGCGGCTTATTTCTCTGAGCTGCAACATGGGCATGAATATGGATCAAAGGGCTGAACAGATGTACAGTAGATACAGTAGTCGGCCGCAGGATTAGTCTTTGTGTTCTGTCTCGGGCCACGTGTTGGCTTGTGTGAAGGATTTTTCAAAAAACAACATGAACAAAAGCTCAGCTGTGCAGCATCCATCGTAAACATCATGTGTGAAACATATAACACTTTTGTTTTTAAGCCTGGTTGTTAGTCACTGTTAAGGACAGAGACAAGTGACTTTACCTCTACATCAGAATGACCAGCAAGTTTTAAAAACACCCGATATTAAAGGAGCACTGTGTAGTTTTGGAGAAGAAATGTTATATTTACAATATTAATTATGTAATAACACAAACAAATTCCATAAGTGGATAAACAAGCTGTTCTCAGAGGAAAATAAGGTCCCAGAACACTGTTTGAAGCTAGAAAGGTGGCAGGGTCCGCCACATATAAACAAAGTAAAACAGTATGAAATTGTGTTGTCCTGTGAGGTCAGTTTGTTCGGTCATGAAAACCATTAGTCAATAAAGATCCACCTCGTCCCGATGAAAATGTCTTCACCAAAACTACATAGTGCACCTTTAATAGTTCCTATCTTACAGCATATTGGGTGCAATTATGTCAAAATTAAAGGCGCGCTACGTAGTTTTGGGGAAGACATTTTGTTCAAAGATCTTCACTGACTGAAACAAACTAAATAAACAAACTCTACTTTGTTTATATGTGGCGGACCCTGCCACCTTTCAAGCACAGCTTGTTTATACAGTTATGGAAAAGATGATTAATTCTGTATTTAGCTCATTAATATTATAAATATTATATCTCCTAAACTACACAGTGCTTCTTTAAAAAAGGGACTCTGGGTGCTGGGTGAGACAGTGTCTCAGCAGCAGCCTGAATGTGAGGCTCTACAGGCAGCAGCTGTTATGATCCTCCTCAGTTTGTTTACATCCTGAAGGCCCAGACTTGACTCCGGTATTCAGGCATCTTGTGGATGAAAGCAGACAGAGGCTTAAAACTTGAGTGAATTAAATTTTCCTCGTCTTGGTTTACCTCTAATTTCTCGTTGAGATCTTTGTGCATTTTCTCATATTGCTTGGTCAAGTCTTGGTTTCTCTCCAGCAGCGCTTTGCCGAGTTTAGCAGCTAAAACCAAGTCTTTCTCCTTTTGACGGAAGAGCGACAGCAGATCTGCGTTGTGCCCCACCGCGGGCGTCTCTAGGTCCGACAGCCGGTCCTCGCCGTCCCGCTCCCCGGTAAGCATGGCCAGTTCCTCCTCCAAGGCCGTGCCGAGGCCTCCGGAGCCGGCGCGCCGCAGCGGGTGACCCTGCACGCCGCCGGGCTCCTGCGCGGCGGGGCTGGCCCGGGGCTCCATGCAGTCGCTGTCCAGCTCCAGTGGTGCTGAACCCGCGGCAGACGTCTGCAGGTCGAGGCAGAAAGCGGACATCGCCGCCCGGCGGAGGAGGAGGAAGCCAACAAGACGAGAGCCGAGTGATTTCACTCCGGATGAACCCACCCTGCTCCGACAGGGTTGGGCTGACCGGACCGGCTTGTAATCGTCAACTCATCCATCACTCCCCGCAAATTCTCCGAGCCGGATCCGGTTAGATTGTGAACTGCTGTCTTCCCAGTTTGCTCACGTCCTCTCCTCTCCTCGTGAACCCACCAGCCCGCAACTCTGGCTCTGATTGAGCGCCGCCTCCTCTGCAGCTCTGAATTATCGGACGCGCTAAAGATTTTTTATCCCGGGATAAACCGCCTCGTGGAGCTCTCCGCAGCGGTCGCTCGGTCATGGTCCATCCCGTCTCGGGGTCCTCGGTCCCCCATAATGATCGGCCCGTTGCACCGGAGGCATCCGCCGAGCCAAACAGATGAGCGCGGTCCCGATGCCTTCTCAACCTCTTTGCCGTCTTCCGACGCGCGCTCCCGCCACGGTAGTGACGCCAGCTGCGACCTGTTACAAACGCGCAGCCCATTGGCTGAAAATGATAGCGCCATATTTTGGTGCTTCACACACACACACACACATCTGTGACATCCAGTAAAAGAGCACGTGACGCAGCAGCCGGTGGTAAAGCGAGAAAAACTGTAAAAACAAAATAAACAAAAAAAAAACAAATAAACTGACCCTTAAAACCTAAAATACGATGATAGATTTCGTTTTTCTTATATGACATATTACTTTGACGGTATATGAGTGTTTTATTTTGTAGTCCTTAAGCCCGGAAATTAGTTAGCGTTAGCATTTTTGCACGACCGGTTCCCTCGTCTCAAAGTCTGCGAGTTTTTGAACTGGTTTGCAGTTAAATGCCGGAAATAAGGTCAGTGGTTACCACAGGGTTAAGATGTTTTGTCCTACCACACAAAATACATCATTACATGTCCCATGATTTAATTATAAAACGCTAACTTGTCTTAAAAATGGCGGTGGCTAACAGGTGTTTAAACAGGACTACAGAGGTGGTCACGAACATGGAGACTCATTAGCAATTAATTCTGACTCTAACTTTACAACTTGTACATTTATTAATTTATAGAAAACATGTACAGTAATTGTGTGGTAAGACATTTAAGAGTGTTTTATTTTGTAGTAAATCAGTTAGCGTTAGCATTTTTGGACTTCCGGTTCCCTCAGCTCAAAGTCTACGGGTTTTTTTAATTGGTTTGCAGTTAAATGCCGGAAATAACGTCAGTCGTTACCACAGGCTAAATATATGTTGTCCTACGGCATAAAATACATCATTAAATGTCCCATAATTTAATAATAAGGCTCTTACCTGTCCTAAAAATGGCGGTTGCTAACAAGCGGCTAAATAGAGCGCCGAAGTCACGCCTCTTCCGGTGGATCCAATGGGACCATATTTGGGAAAAACTTTGTATGTTAGTGAATGAAGAGAGATGAATTACTTTTTGATCCCGCTTGAATTATTATGTTTGTCAATCTAAAAGATAATTTTCCAAGTCAAGCAAGTTGCAGTTTGTCATAAAACTAATGAAATATGAAACCGTGAAAATACGTAATTAATCATAAAGACGACACAGCCAAACGCTCACCAATACCTGTAACTTAAACATTGTAGATCTGCTCCTGTATATTAGCTAGCTCACAAAACTGATGAAGTACCCTTTCACATAACTGTATTTTGTCAGTATGGTCAGTTTTATTGTGATTTTCATCTTTTTTTAGGACCTTTTCTGTGCCAATTTGGCGGCCATGTTGGTGTTGATGACGTATATTGAGTAAGACGATGTGGTTCACTGAGCAAACAGCTAGCCTCAACAGCTGAGTTAATTAGGTAGGCCTAACTCTTCCAGTCCAGTAGGATTAGCTAATGATTGGTTAATTAAGAAAGGAGTGAGGAAAGATTTAGCAACAAAGGGGAAAATGAGACTTGTTAACTAATGAGCAGTCACTCATGAAGTAATGATTCGGTCCTCAGTAATGTGATGCATCGCTTTTCTTGAAGGGACATAAAAGTGGTAAGTAGTCCTACAATAAGAAAGAAGTAATGACAGACTACTTAGTACCTACTCAGGATAACATCACTACTTCGGGTGCCCACGAACAGTGACTAATGTTAATGTTATTGCCAGTATATGGCTCATTCGGTACTAATTACTAATTAGTAATGAATGAGTCCATTTCTTGATGGACTAATAGTAAACTTATTAGTAACTACTCCAAAAAGTTACTCATTAACTAATGGTTTACTGGCAGCTAGTTCGTCATTCAATCCTCATTTGTTCCCTATGAAGAACTACCCAAATTTTGTGTCCTGTATTGTAAAGTGTTGCCATCTTTTTTACACTTGCTGTGTTGCCTAAGCAAGTGTTTAATAGATGAAGGAAGGAGTTTAGTGCAACTCATCCGCTTCACATGGAGCTGGAAGCCTGTCTGGTGCTCTCAGTGCAGGGCACTTTGGTGATAGGAAATAAAAACTCCAAAGTCCCAAGTAAACTGCAGACCACAAACTTTAATTCAAAGACTAACGTTTTGATGCCAGAGTCATCTCAAACGTTTATGATGATGCATATGGCGTTGAAACATTAGTCCTTTAATAAAAGTTTGTGGTCTGTATCCGTGTGCCCGAGTTTACCTTGGACTTTGTTCCATGAGTTTTTTTTCCTGCGTGTGTTTCATGTTATTATTGCTTTGTTTCATCGTATTTATTGTCTTCCAAATACAGTACATATCCACAGTGGTGGAAAATGACCTGATCTGCTGAGATGCTGTATTGTTCGGCCTACTGTGCTGCAATTTTGTGGTAGACATCTCGCACTGTACTTGAGCGTCTCCATTTTATGCTGGCTTCATTCCACTCCAGAGAGACATAATGTGGGTTTTACTGTTATACTGTATATTAAAGTACCAGATATGAAAAGTTTTTAAAATTAGTTCCACCTTCAACTTTAAAGGCTTTCGGGCTGGTCCGTCAGAACTATAAAACCAATACTGATGCCTAAATACAGTTTGCTGGTGATATTCATGTGCTTTTACTTGATTTAATTATGAATGCAGTATGCAGATTAGTAGGCTATAACCCATATTATTTTCAGTATTCTTTGTTTTGGATATCTGTGTGTTTTGTTTTGTGTATTGTGTGTATGTAGTATTTAGTAAGTATGGTGTATTTTAAGACAAATTCAAAATAGATTCATTCAGATCTGTTAAATTGCTAAAAAAAGAAAAAAAAAAAGTGTAAAAGGGATTTAATTATAGCCGTTCGCATCTTTGGCAGATGTACACATGACTCCATATGTCACACTAGACTCAGCAGTTAGTCATGACTCATCCCCGCAGGCCATCAGCCGGGGCTTTTTTTTTTTTTTAAAGACATGCGGCTAACGTTTATTTTAAAGGTATTTTTCTCAGTTATGTATTTTTTAATAAAGAACTACGATCAAATTCTTCGCCGCAAGCTGGACCTGTTTTAGCTCTTTGATGTGTTTATGTGGATCATATGTTTCACAGAGGGAGGGTCAGGGTCATAAAGTAAAGGTGAAGATACAATTAGGATTTGGTCTAGATGAGTGTGAGCTGAGGTCAAAGGTTAAGGAATTAACATCCTCACACATACAGCAATATGTGTATGTGCGTACGAGCGGCGGATGAAGGGGTAGAGATGGAGTTAGGATGTTCGGGGCGGGGCATCGGTGATGAATGATTACAAACAAAGCCTCTTGAGCTGATAGAAATGAAGGCACAAAAGAAGTGGGTCACAAGCTGCTGGTCCACTGTCTTTAGCTCCAGGGGCCGTGGGGGCCACTCAGCGGAGACTCTAATGGGTGATTTCCTGAAAGCACATCAAAACAACACCGCAGGGCTCAACTGCTAAGCTGAATGAATTTAGCAGCCCACATTATCCTTATTAGTGTAATTCTGCTGATGTTGACTTGATGGCAAATAGAAGGAAAAACAACGACAGTGTTTGTGCTATAGAAATAATAACAATGAATTACAGCTTTATCAAACAGTTCAGTGAGAAGCTTTTACAATTATTATTACATTTTCTATTAAAAAACAATATTTATAGTTACAATGTTGGTTATAACACATCAGCTAAATATGATAAAAAAATATATATTTAATGTCAAAACATTATGGCACAGTGAGCACAGCAATTTGTAATGCTACATAATGTTTTTACATTTTTGTCATGGTAGGATAAAAAACTAATACTGTAAATAACATAATTTAATAATTTTATTAAAGATAAAACAAAACAAACTGACCTTTAAGGACAACGCAATTTCATACTGTTTTACTTTCTTTATATTTGGCGGACCCTGCCACCTTTCTAGCTTCAAACAGTGTCCTGGGACCTTATTTTGAGAACAGCTTGTTCATTCATTTATGGAAAAAATAAATATTTCTGAGTTTGTGTTATTACCTCATTGATATTGAATTTCTTCTCTGCACACTGCCCCTTTAAGACTACCACGTTGCCTTGCCTGTGTAAATGTGCCATTTACTGTACTGTACAAACTGACTCTCATTGCTTTTTATTATAGACTGTGGCTCCCTCTGTGGAAAAAAAATGATATTGCATTCACAATCCGTTAAATTATGGGTAAACAATCACAGCCTACTTACACTGCATAGATTTAAAGAGCTGCACAGATCAGATCTAAAAACTATTTTTGGGGTTGCTGTGTTATAAAACTCCTCAGTGTTATGCATGATTGCCAGTCACTATAAGTATAAGATTTGTTTTTGATAAATGGAGATTATGGTAAGGATTCATAAATAGAAATGTTATAGATGTCTACAGCTGTACAGTAGTAACTCACAGTTTACAGAGCTCCATGCATAGATAGCCTTCTGTCTGTGACCGATTGTTAATGACGTCAAAATCTTCTTTAGTAAATTTACGGGTGGCAACATCTCATGAAAATGAATAAGCAACTTTGAATTCCCTCAGTGAATCCAGCTCCTTTAATAGTGACAGTTTACAGCGAGCACCTAGAGCAGAGTCTTCCTAGTACTTAGTGTACTGTGCTTATGTAACATCGAGCCTTAGTCATACAGGCCTGACTCTGACTTTTTTTCAACTAATGCAAGGTTGTGCTGTCTGTTATGTAACAGAACCAGGCTCTTCAAACCTCTAGATTGCAGTATTTCTCTCTGATAGCCCCTAACCGCATACATACATGATAGATCAAACAAGATATGGAAATGTAGCTATATTAGTATTTAGCCAGTGGATGGCAGTGTTTTTACACTGGTACTTATTCTAGATGAGTTGTGAAGCTTGTGGCACCTGCTGAAGTGGCTGTCTGATCATTTAAGTTCCCCCCACCACCCCCCCGTTGACAGTTTCTGCCATTGTGGCACCATTTGGTACGTGCAGCTTTTCAAATTTTAACATGTACTTGTATTTTGCAGGAATTCAAAGTGACACATTCTTGAATAAACAGTATCGTGCTTACAATATGTTGAATTTCAGAATCTGAATTGATTCTGAAGTCGTTAATTACAGTATATTTCAGTGAAACCGTCCAGTGAAAACAGTTGATATTAACGGATATCTTGAAGTTGTGATTTACTGGCGGGTTGTATTTTCACAGTGGGCAAACTGATGTTACCAAGCAACAAGGTACTATATGTCTCTAAGGCCGATCCCAGCATAATCCTGAAGTAGAGATGGAAAATTACAACTGTTTTGATAGTTTAACTGTATTGTGACTTACCAGTGTTAAGGGTATTTAACGTGGCATGAGAAAACAAACAATTGTTTTTATCCGAGATCCCATTTATCATTACCATTGCATTAACTGAGGACGCACAGTTGTGTTGTTTGCCACAACAGGCTGTACTGTAGCTGTGAAGGTTTGAAAAACGTGTCAGGCTGACACATATAACACACTGCATTATGTAATGGCATAAGCTAAAAGTAGGTTATATTCATTAATCATTACACATTTATTCTCAAGCATATTCAAGAAAATGTCTCTCTGACTTCGAAGTTTCTCTGCCGCTCAGATACCAGGCTGATTAGGTGTCACTCGAGAGCCGGCCGGTTCAACTGGCGGTGTAGGGATGACATGTTGTTATGGGCTATCCCGGGAGTTAGCATCGGCCTGGTTCCCCTCGACAAGAAGCCTATGGGATTTTTTGGAATTGGATTTTGCAATATCGCTGAAAATAATCTCTGTGGCAAAATAATCTTTACAGATGAACACCACTTTTGTGAGTTTCGAAGCATAAATGAAATCGCTAGAGGTAAAAAGCTAATGTTAGGCTAAAAACAGACTACACTGTGGTCGCGTGACTTAAACGTCACCACCACTAAGCGTCTTACTTCACAATTACTGTACATGTTTTCTATAGTTTGATAAATGTACAAGTTGTAAAATTAGAGTCAGAATTAATTGCTTTAGAATTAATTGTTGTAGGACTACAAACTACACCACTCTATTAAATAAAACCTGAAAAAGCGCTCCTGTCATATGGAAGATCTGTGGTCCTGTGCTGTAAGCAGCAGCCAATCAAAAATGTGCATTGTTGATGACAAAAGACCGCCTTTTGTGCTCGGCGCTAGTGTCACAGATTTGTAGCTAGCAAGCAAGAGTTTCAGAAAACTGATGTGGCACAATGTCACTGTCACCGCTGAAGAAAGGAAACGTTAAGGCCGAAGATCAGAAATTCAACAGCAGCTGGACTCAGAAATATGTGGACATTGAAACTGCCGAGGGCAAGCCAGTGTGTTTGCTCTGCAATGTTTGCAAAGGATTACAACCTGCAGAGGCACTTCAACACAGCGCCTGTCCTTCTGTCTCCGGTGAGTGACAGCTTCTTAATAGGTGTATTAAAATCAATAAGTAGTAACTGTGACAGAGATTTCACTGTGATCCGGATGCAGTAAATTGATCAAAAGCAGGCCGGAATAACAACATCATGATGCCGCCTTGTAAAAATAAAAATAAAAATAAATTCATGCTTGGTCAGGTCTGTCGGCTTGACGACAAGCAAACAACTTTAAAAATGCTTGTTTCCTGGATGGAGTTCAGATCGATCAGGGCTATTCTGTGCTGAGACATATTTCCAGGACTTGCCAGGTAGTCTCACTTCCCCCCCATGTCAGCTCCATTGTTGTCCTGTCTCAGTATGAATAGACGTCTTACTAAGCAAAATACATGGCAAGAGCAATAAATCTGTAACTTTTGCAATCTTTTCGCTCATTTCTGTGTTTTGCTTTATAGTAAAGGCTGTTATGTAGCTCGGTAAGAGATGAAAAGACACAAAACTAGACCTAATGGTCAATGTTTTGATAATCTTAGCTACATGTTTTACTCATAAGGCTAAATGTATAAAAACCCCACCCATGTTCACGTGCTATTATAATGAAATCCAACTTTATATTAAGTCGTATAGTAAGTAGAAAATGACATCACCAATGTAGTGCCTTGATCTATTTATTTTTTATGTTCCTATTTCTTTTTTTAAATTATAATTTACCATATTTTATTGTCTCTGTATTAATGTTTTATGCATTAAGACATTTCTGGTTACTAAATAATGTCAAACTGTAAAAAAGCGAGGTAAGAGATGTCAGAATTGAACAAATTATACCAAACAGCTGACATGATGTGGTGTAAAATACATGTGTATTAAATATATGTTTTACTTTTGGGGCTGTATCACAGCTTTTGTTGCAAAAAAAAAATAACTACTTGATGTTATTACATAAAGAAAGCCTATTTATGTCCTTCTTTAATTCAGGATTGCACTAGTTTTTGCAATGTAGCAAAATAAAAGTTATAAAAATGAAGTGGCATGCTGTGTCAAGTGAAATATGTGCCCCCCGGGCTCTTAGCTTCCTGCAAATGTGGTTGAATAGCTCTGCTCCAGAGGCTTGTGACAGATACACTGTTTCTGAGGCAGGTGATGACCTCATCCTGTGTCTATATAGGGAAGTCTTTAATTGAGGGCTCTTCCTGGATATTTGTTTGTGCAGACACAGATTTCTCTTCAGAACAGATCAGCTTGTCCGCATGAAAGAAGCCTGATGCAACCGAGTGAAAAACTAGAATGGCAGTCAGTAGAGTGCATACCTCTGCCTAGTCACAACAATCCCCGATTGAATCCAATATTAAACTCGATAGCCTTGCATCACTCTAAATTTGAAACCACCCATAACTGCTTCACCAGATCTGGTATCCGCATCCAATTGTACTCACTCATAGATACCAGCCACCTAACTACGCCTGATTTCTTTCTACAAGATCCATGGATTATGCCCTGAGAAATTAGTGAAAATGTCGAAAAACACCCTGTCCCACAATGTTAAAGAAAAAGTGAAACCATTTATCCAAATCTCCGCCACAAGTTAATGGGTCTGATCTGCGCCGAGACCTGTCCTCCATCCAAGTTTCATAGAAATCTGTTCAGTAGTTTTTATGCGATCCTGCCGACAAACCAACCAACAAACGGACACAGGTGAAAACATAACCTCCTTGGCGGATGCGGACGCGCATGCTTTCATTGTTAATACACACATGAAAGTCTAATTAACAACCACTAAGAAGTATGAGTGAGTCCTGTCCTTGCTCTCTGTCTGCCACTGATTACTGTAACACTCATTGATTGTACAGTACTGTGCTTTCACCTTCTGAGCATTTTGTCCCTTCTGCTGAGCTGATGTAGTACTGCTTGCCAGGTTCGGTTCTGCCATCTGTTAGTGTGTGTAATCTGTCACTGTTTGTGTGTGTGTGTGTGTGTGTGTGTGTGTGTGTAGCTTGTAAGTCAGTATCACAGTGACGTGTCACTTGGCTAACGTTGGCATTAAAACAAGAAATTAGAGGTGAGGCTGAATTAGTGTGTCAGACACTTGGGACCTTGTTAGGTTGTGACATGACATCTACTGTAACACTGTTTACTGTGGTATGTTAATACTTCCAT
The DNA here is from genome assembly GCF_040436345.1 of Pagrus major. Taxonomy (NCBI): domain Eukaryota; kingdom Metazoa; phylum Chordata; class Actinopteri; order Spariformes; family Sparidae; genus Pagrus; species Pagrus major. Next base: position 38,299,720 of record NC_133219.1, on the reverse strand, counting down.
ATGCTTCGTTACATCGTTATTCGTGTGCTGTTAAAGTGTAATCTGTATCAGTGTACTCTGTTACAGCGGCATTAAGAGATTGTTCTGATGCAGCGCACAGAGTCAAGGCTGGAGGGGTGTGAGTGACAGTTTGTTGCTGTGTATTATTATGATATATTGTTAGAAAGCTTGTATTAAAGGGACCCTGTGGAGTTCATGGCAGCTAGAAGCACTATTGATAAATCTGTTCACGTGTGCGCCCCCCGTTTTGTTTTTTAGTGTCATGCACAAGGACACATTAGCACGAGGCGGTACGTGTTTACATATTTAGTTTGAAGGTGTCACACGTTTATCACTAATTGACAGTTGGCGGCCGTAAAGACACACAGCAGTGCCCAGTGAAGGTGAGGAAGAGGAAGACTGTACGCTCGCCTGCAGGATATGACTGAAGTGTTTTCATGAGAAACACTGAATGTTAATATAAATGTGTTCGCAAGATAAGTCGGCAGGGAACATTCAAAGGGTAACTTCACCAATTTTACACATTAAAGGAGCACTATGTGATTTTTAGAGAAGAAATTCAAACTCTTTTTATATTTACAATATTAATGAGGTAATAATATGTAATAGAAATATAGAAAATATTTATTTTGAATAAACAAGCTGGTCCCCAGAACACTGTTTGACGCTAGAAAGGTGGCATATAAACAAAGAAAAACAGTATGAAATTGTGTTGTCCTTTAAGTCAGTTTGTTTACTCACTATGAAAACAAAAAGAGTTTGTTTATTTAGTTTGTTTAGACATTAAAACCACATAGTGCTCCTTTAAAGTGTGTTGACAGGTAAAGGGGCAGAACCACAGGAAGCTGCATGTGATCTCATAAATTGCCTGCAGTGATGCCACTCAGTGGCTTAGTTGCATTGTGGGTAATGTAGGCACCGGGTTTTGAAAAAGAGGAGGAGGGCTTGGAAAAATGGGTGATATTTCTGGTTCTCTATTGATTTTGATCACCTGTCCATCATGACTCCAGCAGTGTTACAGGAGTGCACTGTCACTGGAGGCAGTTTATCAGATGACATGCAGCTTCCTCAGGAGCCACAAAAGGCTTTATACTACTTTTTTACGTTTATTAGTATAAGCATTAGTAAAAATGTGTAAAATAGATGACGTTACCCTTTAAGTCTGAGTTGCATCCAGAAGCAAAAACAACACATTTGTAAACATACAATGAAAATGAAGGAAAAATATAAGTAGGAATTCAGACAGACGCAAAGGTTCATGACACGAGCCTTTATTGGAGAAAATGGTTATCATGACCTCTGCAAGAAGAATGATGGTGAATTTAAGAATCTTACATAAACAAACATTTAATATTTATAAGTATTGTTCTGCACTTTTGCTAAAAACCTTGAAGCAATTTACTTTTCAACACTTACTATTTATGAAACATTCTCCGTGCTAATTTTACTATACTGGCTTCTTTCCTCGAGCGACAACCTGCGTCTCTTCTTTTTTTAAAAAATGTTCTCGTTCTTGTTTACTTGCAGGCAAAAGCAGATCCTGACTGTCATAGCATCCTCGTCCTGCCAGTTTTTAAATTGCTTCTGTTCACTTGGAGCAGGTTTAGTACGGGGTCACTTGTGTTGAGTCACTAATGAGCCGCACAATTAAATGAATCTTCAGTAACTGACATGATCGTACAGTAGTTTGCAAGTATTGGGAGCTGACTGTTATCGCAGTGTGTCAAGCTGCATACATTAGTGTGATTAGTGACGGCTGCTGCAGTATGGGGAGAGGAAGGAAGAGTGGGGGGGGGGGGGGGGGGGGGGAGGATGAGGGAGAGCGATTGACAGAAAAGAGAGATGGGGGGGAGGCGGGTAAGAGTTTCCTCTCACTCTCTACAGTATGTGATCGCTGGTCTGCTGCATTACTCCACAATGCCATTTCTCAGTAGTCCTCCACTCCCTCCCTCTCTCCTCCGCTCTGTTTCTGTATTAGCAGTAATCTCCAGTCGCTCTCGCTGCCTCACAGCTCTCTGCCCTGCCACAGCACATCTCTCTCTCCCCTCGGCTCCACGCTCTCCCCAGTGAGGATGACATCCCCGAATTTGATGAACCAGCGAAGCTCTCATTCCGGCTGGTGGCTTCCGAGGGAGACCCCACATGAACGGGCTTACTGGACGAGGTGGTGCCGCGTCTAAGGAGCTTGGTTAAGAAAACATCAGCTGTAGCAGCCTCTGAGTAAGTGCGATACTGTTTTTACTTATCAAAGATAAGGAAGGGGGGTGAGGGTGAGGTGAGTTGTTTTTGCTTTACAGCTGTGAACTGCTACGGTGCATCGTTATTTTCTCCGTCTCAGCATGATGGAAGTATTACGTGACTGATTGATTGACTTGACACTACAGCTGAGGATTTATGGACTGATGTTGATAGCATGGGTTTCACCGATGCTTCTGCAGCAGCTGTATCTTGTCTATCAGGAATGAGCTCTATTCCTGGTCACGACACTGAAATGCTGTGTCTCTTGTTTGCCCATTCCTCTTCATTGCTGTGCTTACTGTAGCATACACTCATACAGATGGCTATCGCTCCCCTGGGGTGGCGTTCAAACTCTGCACTGTTTGTATATGGTCACAGTGACACCGCTGCACGCTTATATCACACCTCTGATCGATCTGCACCGAGGCCGAGGAAGTTTTGAGAGAAAGTTGATCCATCACGCAGGGTTTTGCCAAATGATCGCAACTAAGCGTCCAGTTGTCGAGGTGTCGTAGTAGTCGGGGGTTGTCAGATTCAGTCCAGAGAGAAAGATGAAATTACAAAGTGAGTCGGAAAAAGTATGACAAGATGAAGACTGTGGTTGGAGGAATGTATCTCTATGGTAACAGCAGGTTTTGCCAAGGGTAGAGGAGAGGTGAAGGGAGCGTGCTGCTTCTTTCTGGCGCCTATTCAGCTGGATCATAAATTACAGCACTGACAGGACTTCTCAGGACAAAACAGAATATTAATGAAGAGATTGTGGGAGAGGCGGAGAACAAATTATAGATGGAGAGATGGATCATCGCAGTATTATGTACAGCAACCAGATAATGTGATTCACGCTTTAACATACAGTGTATTCATTATGGTCAAAGGTTTGGCAGGAGGGACTGTGCAGACGCATCTGTTGGTGTTTACTTTAATTTGTGTTTACCTGTTTGTGGAGACAAACCAAATTGGTGGTGGCGGCACAGAGGAAAATGAGGGACACCTGCGCGTAGTCGAAACCAAAACCAACTCTCTGCAGAGCAAATCTGTCAATGCTAATGTGAGCGCTGATGAGAGGGAGAGAGAGAGCTCTTCCGTTGCATATCCTCAAGTGTCATTTTCCCAAAAGCCTCCTTCAGAAGCCCACACTGATCCTCTTTGTCATTTGGATTTGTGATATAATGACAGACTGGATTTTTGAAGTGCTTTCCCAAGTGCTCAGCGCACTTTTATGGATTGTGATGAACAGTCAACTCGGCCACCACAGATGGGTGATGCATCAGTGTCAGATCACTGAGGTGCAGGTTTGAAGCTTTGGCAGCCCGAGTGGCAGCGGTTATTAGTGCCACACTGAACCCACCTTGTTATGTAATCACCATCCGACAGCCTTGTCACTGGAAAATTTAGGGAAAATATCAGTCAATTATTTTGACTATTGCAATAATTTTAAAATGACAACTTATCTAGCTAATTATGTAACCACCAAGACCAGTTTTTAACTGTTTCAGGGTAGAATTTTCCTTTTAGCATCTCATCGAACAAACAACTATTTGTTTATTTTGGTCCTTTAACCATCAGGCCACATGCATAAAGCTCTCCAGAGCCACTTGCAGCACCTTCAGGCTGTATATATGTGTAAACTTTACACAATTTTCTTTTCTAACTACTCTAAAAATATGTTTCGAAAAACTCTCCAAATGTATTAAAATGCCTTCAGATGCTCTCATGCATGAATTGTGCCAACCGATGCAAATGCACCAGGCCTATTATGCACCTTGTAATATCAAGAACAGATTCAGTGGATGAGGCTGCATTTTACGGATTGGCCCGGGTTAATCTTCAAAGCTTGTGGTGTTTAGCAGGAAACTACGGAGCTGGAAAACCACATTTGAGTCAGAGAACTGCTGCAATTGCAGAAGCCTGAAGCCCTCAATCTTCCCTTGCATGACTGTGGTATTACTAATTTGTTGTTGTCATGACAATAGGCATAAAATGCCTCTTAGTTTATGTGGAGAGGGTGGACTGAAAGATCAAACCAGAGGGGAGTAGATGGGAGAAGGACTGCGAGCTTGTTTTTTAGAGAAGAATCTGTGCCACTACAGTGTTGCAACAGGTCTGTGATTCACCGCTGCCTACAGCCCATACAGTAGCACTGGCCCCTGGTCACCCTGCAGACTGAATGTAGAGCAACACCATGACTGGGATGCAACCTCTATCCACTCTCCTCCTCTTCAACAACTCTGACTCACAAGCCCAGCACACATTATTCAACCCACGAAAAAGAGCTCCTCGACTGAGTTAGAAGCCAGTGTTCCTCAGTGAATGTGACCGTTCTGTTGCTGATGAGCTCCCATGAACAAGTGGCGTTTGTGGAACATTTATGATTGCATGTACTGTAGTTGTGATGCTCGCACAGTCTGTGAAACCAAGCAGAAAATGTGGGATGGTTTTCTGGACTGGAACTGCTGCGAGGTGTCAATAACAAAAATATGGAATCGGCAAACACAGAGAGACCAGCTCACCGGTCGAACCGCCTTTCCTGCAGTTGTAATGAGCTTCTTAAAAGTATACCATAGTTATCAGTAATTGCTTTCAGGGAGCTAATTATTGCAGAGGAGGAGCCCAGCTGCACAGTCTGTTAGCTCAGCTCATTATGGGCGGTCAGCTAGCACTCGAGTCTAGAAGGAAGGCAGCCAGATCTGAGTCCCATCTGGTCCCTCATGCTAGGATGGCACGCTGCAAACCACCAAGTTAACCACTGGCTGCCTGTTGAGAAAGTTCTCCTCATTGTTAAGAAGTATACAACACTAAATCATGCGGCGTTGTTAGTGTCTCAGCACACATGGATGTATGGGGCTCATTAAGCAGGTTCAGAGCTCTGCAAGCTGCCAGGAGATGCGAAACAGGAGCAATTCCTGATTTTTCTGTGTCTCCTGGTTAAAAACACTTTGGGTGAAAGTCTTGAGGTAACAATGAGCATCAATGCAAACAAGACATATTAGCACCTCATCTAAATCAGACAGATTTACGGCAATATCTGCCACTGTGGTAACATGCTTACAGGCTGAGGGATCAGCAGGTGCCAGTGAAAGCTCACCTCAGCTGACGCTGTGCTCATGCCATCATCACTCATTTACAAGCCACCTGCTCCGGTCTCATGTCATGCCAACGAAACTGGAAGACCAGGCAGCGTTGTGATGCAGCTCCGACACATGCTGTGTTTGTGTGTTACCGAACAACATTCCCCACAAACGACCCCTCGAGGCATGAGGATAACGACAGTCACATTTCTTGGGGAAATATTAGTAAGCACCAGAGTCATCTGTCCAGACTCATAATGTCTGTTGTTTATCTGCAACGTCTGCATGGTTTTTGTTTTTTGTTAACTCCATGTAATCATCTGGGCAGTATCGTTAACATCCCGCTGGTCACAGACACAATAGAGCACACTCAAAAAATTGACAGGCAATATAAGTGACAGTTAAAACACATAGCAGTTCGCCACGGTCCACATGTTAGCTGAGCTCGAGCTGAGCATGTTACTGTAGGGAAGGAGTGGGAGGTGAGCCTCTGCTTTTAATAGACATTCTCCCTCTGTCGCTCATTCTTCTGCCTGCCTCTTGATCACAAAAGCTGCCAAATATATCCAGTGGTGGTAAAAGAGGCTGTTGTGCGAACACGAGCGGGCTATTTATAGTATCTGTTAAGCTCGAATATGAGTGCATGTTTGGTCAGCGCAGTATGAATCTCTTCTGGTGTTCTCACTAAAAATACCTTAACTGTGAACAATGTACATCTGCTAGTTATCCGTGTGATCGTGTTGGACACGTGGAGGTAGAAGTGTCACATTAATAGGTTACTAGGATTATGTGAGTTTCTTAATTCCTCGGTGATTGATTGCTGAATGCCATCCTTGATTTTGGAGCTAATAATAGGGGCTCATTTGCTTGATTAGCTATTTGTATAAACGTGAATATATCTAGTTTTGATTGCAATAATCACAACTGCAGTCGAATACTAAATGAATTAATGTATCTGAACATTTAGATGCATGAATTCAGTCAGCTTTGGCTCTTATGTTGAGTGTTAGAGATACATATGGAGGATAAATAATATCAGACTGACAAAAAATCTATACAGTGTGATTATAAAAGGTTAGTGTTTTACATAAGAGCATTGAGTCAGCCCTTCAGTGTTCGAGAGCTTGTGCATAAAGGCTGTTTACTGTCATGTGTTTCTCCCTCTATCTATCTCCCATCCTCTCTCTTCACGCTCTCCTCTCCTGCAGATCAGTGACTACATCCAACCAACATCTCTGGATAAGACCATCGTCTTTGGGAAGAATCTCATTAAAAACGACCAAAACAGCCAGAATTGCCGGACACATGTCACAGGTATTACTCTTCACATGGTAAGAGTTTGTTTCCAGAACGAGCTAAATCAGCCATCTGTTTGTCAGTTTGTCTTTACACTGTAGTAGTAGTAGTGTGTGTGTGTGTGTGTGTGTGTGTGTGTGTGTGTTTATGTATCTTGGTGTTCCACGTCATTCGTAACTATTTGTGAAAATGGAGCCGTCCTTCTGGGGCGAATCCTTGACAGATGTACAGAGTACATCTCTCTGCTGTTGAGCTCAGAATAACTTATGGCTCTTTTTAACACAATGGGTGAAATAACAAACAAAAGCAACCTAAAACTAATAAAAGAATATAAGTATATATAGTATTACGATCTTTCCCCTGTAATCGGAAACCTGTGAAAAGAGAGAACAGAGTTAATTGATATGTTAAACATGGTGTTGCACTGTTGTGGAGAGCATCCATCTTTCCTCCCTCTCCTCCCAGTGTGAAATAAACAGTCAATGGTGAGTTATTTTAACTTACCAACGTAGTGAAATGTCATAATGTATAAAGAACGTAAGGTACTTAGGTAACGCAGGAACATTCGTAATGTTTATTTCTAACCCTAACCAGTAGTTTTCTTGGCATAACCTGACCGTACGAAGAAGGTGGCAGGGTCCGCCACATATAAACACGGTAAAACAGTATGAAATTGTGTTAACAAGAGTTTGTTTATTTTGTTTTTCTTAAGGCATAAAATCAGTAAATGAATATCTTTCTCTTCAGATTAAAATTTCTTCCCAAAAACCTACATAGTGCTTCTTTAATGTCCGTTTTGTTAGGTGACCTCCATCAACAAACAGTCAGACGTGTGCGGTAAAGATAATCTTTTGGTGAATTTGCTCAGCTGGCTGGTAGTAAGATTCAAAACATTACATATTGACCTACTATTTTGTCTTGTAATAGTAATAAAATAGTGTAATATATAGTAGTAACAAAATACAGAAAGTAAAATGAGCATGTGGCTCAGTATCTTCCACACAGCAGCTTGCAGTGATGTGTGAAGCCACTTGCAAAACAGGGACGACTCCATTAAGATGTACAACAACAGCTAAACCTCTTCACCACCTCCATCCCTCCAGAAGACGTCATTTTAGATCCAAATATCTATTTTTGTTAGACTTCTGGAAAATGGTTTTGTTAACCATCCTGTGTTGTATTCAGACCACTATGCAACATCTTTTGATCTGTGTTGGAAATGACCAGATATTTTTAAAAAGTGCTGGATTCCAGTACAGTGTCGACCCACTGCTTTTTATGGCTCCAGCCCCCATGCTGTGGTGCCGTGGTGCCGTGTTGTTGTGAGCATGTGTCTGCACTCTGACTGTGTGTTTGTGTTGCTGTTCTGTGCTGTGTTTCTCTGGCCGTGCAGCAAGCCTCTGCTGTTTCTCTGGTTTCCAGTGCTCCTCGGGCCTTGTAATGCTGTAAAGGCACATCTAATTGTATCATCAATCGCTACCAATGACATGTGCCACCAAACAAGTCCAGCCTTGCACACTTGAACACACACACATTATAAATATATTGTTGTTTAGACAGTAAGAAGACGATATCCTTAACACAGTTACAGTCTCAAGGAACACTGTAACAAATGTATCCACTCAGATCCACGGGCCCCAGAGATTCATTAAGTGAGACTAAACTGTCAGAGTAAAGTGAGGTCCATGCTGTGCTGTTGTTTCCAGGTTGAGCAGGAAATCTCACTCGTCCAGAGGAAGATGTCTGACCTGGAGTCAGTGTTGCAGCAGAAGGATATAGAGTTGAAGGCCTCAGAGACCCAGAGGACCATCCTAGAGCAGGACCTGGCAACCTACATCACAGAATGCAGTGTGAGTAGGCCTACACTGTTACTACGGGGGACTTTGTAAGGGACAAAATGCAAGTCCTCATAACGTAGATCATTAAAGGGGCTCTATGTAACAATGTAACATAAGATGACGTGAAAAATGAGACTTTACAGTCTCTCTCGGTTGCCTGCAGGTCGGATTTTCTGCAACAGTCCAAATGATGTGCCTCGTCTCAGTGCCTCTTTCTGCTCCACTAACAGAGAGCAATGGTAGCTAACGTTCATTTAGAAATGGAGTCAGCTGACAAACTAACGACGAGTCCGTTTAAAATTTAAGCTGAAGTCTTGGCTTGAGGTTAGGTGAGGTTTAGGTCACTGGTTATGGTTGGAGTGAATGTAAGTCAATGTAATGTCCTCTGACGTGATGAAAACATGTCTGTATACATGCATGTTCATTAGGATTTGACTGCAATGAGTTGGATAAATTGATATAATTTGGGTGGACAAAACATTAGAAGTAGAATCCAGTTCAACAGCACAGCCTCCCATGTGACCACAAAACAGAATCAACACCTGTTTAAAACTGTTAAACAAAGGATCTTCACATTATATCCAATTATTGCAGAGCTGTTACTGATCATACTGTATGTATGTGTCGATTTCAGAGTCTAAAGCGCAGTTTGGAGCAGGCTCGTATGGAGGTGTCAAAGGAGGACGATAAAGCGCTGCAGCTTCTGCATGACATCCGGGAGCAGAGCAACAAGCTGCAAGAAATCAAGGAGCAGGTAGGACGGCAAACGTGGGTGTCATCTTGGTCGGTCAGTGGATTGAGATGTATTTTATTTACTCCTAATGTTGAGGGCTCAAAGTGAAAATCAGGGCGTGGCAAAGCAAACTGATCAACTAACTGACATAACAATCATTTTAGATTTAACTGTTGTACAACTCCTGAAACAGCGAGCAAATGAAATGATCTCTCTTCAGTGACAGAATTTTTTTCAAGTCACCCAGGCTGAGTGTGTGGGGTGTATGTGTTAATTAGCCAGGCACATGATGTTGGAATCTCTGCAGGGATGTAGTCAGTATAACAGTAAGCACCTACTGCACAGCATGTTTAAATACGCATCGTGTTGCAGCACCATATTTACGTGAATTATTGTGAACTTTCTTTAAAAATCCTTGAACTTGAGTATAGAACATCATCTATTGAAAAAGATTTGTTTGTTCACTATGTGCGAAGACTTACAAGAGATTCACTTCACAATACGTTAAAAAAAAAACAACTTTAAGGTCATTTAAAGTTAATTGGTTTATTTGCAAGAGAAAGCTTCTTCACACCAAGCTGGTGATACAATTTGTGTATCAAGTGACTGCTGGGTCAGCTCAGTGTGAATCTCTACGGACAAAGAAGCCAGAGGAGCTTTACCGTACACGCAGCCCTTTAATTACTGAAATGTAATGCGATGAGTGTGTGGCATGTGTGAGTATTTTTGCGTGTGTGTGTTCCTGCATGTGTGGCAGCACCTCATGACCGAGTGATGCCAGCTGTGACAATTAGGCTGTTACAAGACTGACAGATCAGGACAACAGAGACAGTATGAAGAATCATCTTTCTGGCATTATGCACCTTTTTTTTCCTGGGAAAAAAAAATAAAAAAAAAAGGTAACAGAAAAGCAACCTGTTTTCTCTCAGCCTACACTAGTGCTGGTTACCAAGCACTGAATACATTGTGCAATGGTTGCTATGGTGATGAGAGCGATATACCTACGAGTGAAGAGAGAGCCCTGATGCAGTGGGCAGGCTGTCGTGATGAGGTGCTGGGGCCTCAGCGGCTCGTACTGTTTGAGAAACAGAATATCTGACCATCACTTGATGCATCACCCCTGAAATTAGTGGTAATGTGTCACAGAGGAATGCAACTGAATATCACCTTGCATCTTAATAAACTCCCCTGGTGAGACAGTCTGCATTTTTTAAATCCAGAAAATGCAATTTAAGACCATCATTTAATAAAAGCTCAGTTGAAAAAAATGTCCATTTAGAAAAAAACAGCATCAAAGAAAGGGTTCATGCAGTTCAGAAGGACCTTGTAATTGAGCTGCTGATAATTGGCAGGAGAAGGCAGCTGAAGTAATCCAGGCTGAAGCCCCCACGCTGTTTCCCCTTTTAAGAATAATCAAACTGTGAGTTTTGTTCCCATCACATGTTGGAAGGTACAAACAGAAAGAAGGATTACAGCAGGCAAAAACTGTCAGTGTTGATAAAGGCAGTGATGGAAGAAGTACTGAGATATTTAACTAAAGTAAAAGTATCAATACTAAAAGTTCTGCATTAAGAATCTGCGTTAATAAAAGTACTGAAGTGGTGGCATCAGAATATACCAATTAATATGCACAATGGTTCATTTCAGGATGATATACGACATGTGATTTGTATGTTATTATGGTTATTTCCTGTTTTATTTTGAAGTTCTATCCTCATGTGTCTTCTTCCCACTTCCTCCCTTTGTCTGTTTTCCTGCCCTTTTTCTGTGATCACTTGTGTCCCATCAGTTTATCACCTCTTGTGTATTTAAGTCCCTTTGTCAGTTTGTCTGTTCTGTTTTGACCTTGTGTTCCTGTGTCTCCCTGTTCCATCTTCCTGATGGACGATCCGGCTGTTTTCATACCCGGGAAGTCGAGATTTTTGGCTTCAAAACGCCACTGAGCAGCTTTCAGAGAAATAAGCGAGGCTTCACCTCGAACACTGTGTACAGATTTAATGTAACGTCCTTGGTTTGTGTCCCCTTTGAGTAAACCCCACAGATTATTGATCACTTTAATGTTGCAGCTGATAAAGATGGGGCCATTTGAAGTACTTTAATTTAAGTTTAAGTATATTACATTATGATTTTATCTATTGATTTGTGTTTTGTATTAATAAGTAATTAGTACCTAATGATGTCAAATAAATGTAGTGAAGTAAAAAGTACAATATTTGCATCTGAGATGTAGTGGAGTACAAATAGAAAGTAGCATAAATTAGAAATACTCAAGTACAGCACTTGTTACTGTGCTTATTAGCAGTCCATAACTGGGTTTGGGCATGTGGCGATTGTTTTAAGACAAAAAAAGAAAAAATACCATCTCATCCTCTAAGGGTCCAGTATATATTTGAAATAAAATGTGTTCACAACCTGTTCTGAATGGCTTCATTCGGAGGAGGGTCAAAAAGCCTGCCTGCATCCCTCTGGCAGTCTGATCTTTCTCCTCTGTGTGTGGACTTTGCTGTCTTGATACAATAAATCGTACGAATGAGGATTAGGGCGCACACTGTCAGACCCTCCTCAAACACTTTAATGGTGTTTCACTCAGTTGTACACGTAAAAAAAGTGATGGAGCAGTTGTGGAAAAATGGAAAACAGAGAGCTTGACAGAAGCTTAAATTCTGCCTCCTTTTGTCTCCTGATTGTTTGTTTTGGAAAGTTTCAGAAATTGATGGACAAAGACCTCCCAGTTTGAAAAGAGGATTTCATACCCTGTCTAATTTAAGGCATACTGAGACCTTTGGGGATCCCTCGGGAGGAGGTGTTAGCTCCTTTTCCTCAGCAACATCGCTACGCTAACTTGTAATGTTGACATTTATGGTAGTTGAACCTGATAACATGTTCACAGCCTCAGAGAGTAAGGATAACTACAGACTTAGCTTGCCTGTGATATTTGTGGTGTGCGTTTCGAGCAAAGGGACTGTTGGATCTCTCAAATTAGTCTACTTTTCAGGATTGTCAATATTTTTAACAACACTACTTCGTTTAGCTCTGTAGTTCTTGTTTATAGCTGTGTGTAGCGTTCAGGGAAATAAAGGAGTGAAATTCCTTGTCAGTGCACAGCTGATTCTGAGTCAGGTATAAGCAAACCTTCTATGGATAAATTAGTCGAGTCTGTATCTTCATATTTAATTTATTTTGCTGCTCATGCATGTAATCTGGCTCCGTGTTCCCATTGGTGCCTCTCAGCAGGGTATTTACGCCGGCTAAATCCAGCATTTCATCTTGAAAAGCATCTGTCTCCCACGCTCTGTCATATGACTGCAGTGTTATCATTTTCATGCAGAAGCCATGCAGTGTTGGAACAACAAACAGTAGATATTGCAGATAGATTCATTTTTAGAGAAAAGCAAACTGTGCCGAAGCCACTGAAACCTGCAAACATATGCAAGGAAACTATTTCACCAAAGACATGAGAGCAAAGACCAACTATGGAAAACTGTTTCTGTTTGTTTCTGTTTGTCTGGTTGTATTAACACAATAAGGGTTAGACAGCGTGAGACTTTCACAGTTACGCTGTAAAAAGCCTGCAGTTATCTTCTAACGATAATTCAACATACAAAGAAGTCTGTAGCTTCTCTGTATCTGCAGAGACCCTGCCCTCTGCCTGTTCTTTATTATTTCCTCATCAGCTCCGGACGTTTCTGGGCGTCAGCGATTCTGGAGAAAGATAGTAGATTGTTGTGCCTCATTCCCAGGTCATCAAATACCAGTGCTTTGGGTTGGTGGCTCGCTGATTATCTGAATCACGCATTATTTTTATCTATGTTTGCCTCATCCCTGCCTTTGTTATCACATTGGCATTGTTCTTGGTGCATTAATCACTGTTGCTATGGCTGTTAAAGGTGCAATATGTAAGAATTTTAGTTTAAAACATTCAACAGTGTATAGAAAACAACAGTTTCGAGGCATCTATGTACTGTGTCGCAGAGATATCTGCTTAAGTTAGCATGCTAACCCGCTAGCCCTGTGCCTGCAAAACCCTCCGAAGCGCCTGCGCTAGTGGTGTAAACACAAAGACTCCCCAGCAGTCCGACTAGCTGCACGGTTAACTGTGCTAACAAGCTAACATCAGCTACAGTCGTGGATGTATAATACAAAACAGTTAGCAGCAGTTAGCGGTTACTCTGGTAATATGCTGTGTGTGTTTATAGGACTTGGGGAGTATGAAGCCTTTTGTGGCTCCAGAGGAGGCTGCATTCAATCTGATAAATTGCCTCCGATGATGTCGCTCGCTGTCTGAATGCATTGTGGGTAATGTAGGCACCTCAATTTGGAAAGGAAAAAGAATGCATGGAATAAAAAAGGCGATATCTCTGGTTCTGCTGTCTCAGTTCTGATCTAAACTGTCTATAATGAGTCCAACAGTGTTATAGAGGTGCACTGCTAGACCAGTGGGCTGCTTTCCACTGCATTACCTGCATTACCCACAATGCCACTGATTGACATCATTGGAGGCAATTTATCAGATTACATGCAGCTTCCTCTGGAGCAACAAAACCCTTTATATTTTTTTTCACATACGATGAAATTGTGCTAAAGAACTGAGTCAAAGCTGCGTGTCTGAGACAAATGTCAGCATCCTCATCAGTTGATGATTCATGTAGAAGACATGGAAATAAAGAAACAGAAATGTTCTTGTCTTGCAGTATAGAAATAGTCCTATAGTGTAGATAGATAAAGTGTGATCTGACTTCTTATTTCATTTGTATATAACACTGTTTGGCTGCTTATCTGACATGCTTTGCTCTTTTGTTTTTGTTTTGGAAAGACTAAAGAAACTCCACCCCTCCGATGTCTCAGGATGCTGAGTTTCGATTTTACTACAGCCCCATGCGGCGTGTGGGGTAACCAAAGCTTGACAGGCCTTTTATGCGTACTTACGGTTAGAGCTGATGATAAACACAGTAAACAGCCCCGAGATAGCGAATAGATGGATAATTACTGGTTTGAAGGTCTGTCATAGTCTCTAGGAAGTATTAAACGTGTAAAGCTGCAGAATGAAATGACACTATTGAGAGCGACTGCCCACTTTACAACATATGCTGTGAGTTTCCAATGTTTTCCTTTGATCTCTTGGGAGTGTCTTCAGTATGAGAAAAATAATCCAAGACGGCTGAATTCCAACACAAGTGACGCAAGTGTGTTTGCTTTATAATTCCCTGAATGAGATCACCTGAATGAGCCAAGGACAAGAAAACCAATCGTCCAACAGATCCCTGTAATGAAAGAATACTGTGATTCATTGAGCCTTTAACGTCATATTGATGAAAGCTGTGTTCCCTTGTCTTTAATATCCTAATACTGAGTGACTCTTTCGTCAAAGAATTACTGAAATGTAATGATTTTTTAGCTTTTTATTGAGGTGGGAAGTCACGATAGGTGGTTCCCAAGAGATTCGGTCAGTTCTCATTGATGGGAGCTGTCAACCTGCTCTTGTGGAGCCAGAATGATCAGTGAGGCGTAGACACACAGGTGCTGTTATACCGTGCACAGCCACCTCACCTCTGCTATTTCTTAAACATCAGAGTTCCCTACATTGGCTGACTGTTCAGGGAGGCTGTGTCTTTACTCAAAGATCCACAGGTTACATATCTAACCTCCCGGTCCTCCTCAGCGTAAATTATTTGAGCTTTGTTTTCACCGTGTCTGATGCTGTCGGCTTCGCTTCGTCTAATGTGTGTCGGTGGAGCGTCAGGCTCCCTGGGTGCAGGAGGATGTTGCTTTTTATTAGGCTGACAGACAGGCCGATGTTCCCTGTAAGCTGATGAGGAGGTTGAAATTAGATCTCTTAGGCCGTGACTAATTGCAATTAAACAGACATGTGCATTAAGTGACTCTGACTGATCAAAATCTTCCGTCCGCGTTACTTCTCTCTGTTCATTGACTGATGTGGTTATACTTGCAGCCATATTTGAGGTATCTCTGTACTCATAATACTACCAAAAACAAGCTTGGTTAAAGGGAAACTCAATTTTAACGCCCATTTTAAAGATTAGAGTACTACTGGAGCTGATAGTTGATTTTAAAAAGACGGAGGCAAAGACACACACTCCTGTCTACATCAGTGGAGCTGAGGTGGAGCATTACCATCACTGAGAATCTATCTTGGTCATCACACATCATCACCCTGCCTACAGAAACTTAGGAAGGTTAAACTCCAGAGCGAGATTCTGATCAACTTTTACAGATGAGTAATAGAAAGCATCCTGACTGGAAACATCGCAAACTGGCATGGTTCATCACGGCCCAGGACAGGAAGGCTCCACAGGGGGTGATAAAACCGCCCAGAACATCACTGGTACCATCTACAGAGCATCAGTGATATCAGTGAAGTGAGTCCAAAAGATACAGAAGTATCTGCTGCTGTACAACCAGACTACACAGCAGCTTCACTCCCCAGGCTGTGAGACTCCTCCTCTTCATCATCAACACTTCATTGTCTACAAAAGATGTAGCCGGACTCGAAACCTTAAACCCTTGTTTAAAAAAATGACATTAAATATGCCTTGTACCTTTTTATACGTGGGGAAAAAAAGTAGTATAAAGCCTTTAGTGGCTCCAGAGGAAACCGCATGTCATCTGATAAATTACCTCTAAGTAAAACGCTTTAAGTGTTTTTCCTCCTCTCTGTCTGACTAACATCACTGGAGGCAGTTTATCAGATTACATGCAGCTTCCTCTAGAGACACAAACTGCTTCACGCTGCTTTTTCCCCCCCACATATGCAGTAGTAATCCTCCAGACCTGTAAACACACTATAATGTGTAAAATTGATGGAGTTACCCTTTAATTTGCCTCCACTATGTTGAACCATTTAAGTTGAACGTGCTGCTCTTCCAGTAGCTTATCTAAAATACATCTCTTATGAATGAGTTTGTTCTTATAAATAATGCAGTGGCCTCCAACCAGAACATTTTCTTCAAATAGGCCAATTTGTCCTTAAATTTGCTGCACTGGTAGAAGGGCAACCTTTAATGGCAGATATAGACAAGTATATTCAGAGTAACTGGATAAAGGGCTTACAAGTAGCCAGATTTTGAAAAAGACGGTCTCCTTTTCCAGGAACTGTCTGGCAGAGGTTTGTGCTCTATTAAGTGGAATTTACTTTCGTCATACTGGAAAATTTCCTTTGTTAATGTTATTGCTCCTTTTGTGTGTAGAGATCTCCTCTCTCCTCTCCTCTCTTATCCAGGGGCTTTCTGTGGTCTTTGTGCAGGAATATCATGCCCAGCTGGAGGAGATGCGGGTGTCCATCAGACAGCTGGAGGAGGACCTGTCGGCCGCTCGGCGCCGCAGCGACCTGTACGAGTCCGAGCTGAAGGAGTCTCGGCAGAGCAGCGAGGAGCTGAAGAGGAAGGCTGCCGACTACCAGCATCGGATGCAGAAGGTCTACACTGTAACTAAAGGGGGTTAATGATCCTGAGAGGAGTTCTGGTTTCTTTGACACATACTCTACTTATTCTGAATCACAGTATTGCTCAGCGTAATAGGATTCTGTTAACTCGCTTGTAGTCATTATGAGATTTCTACCGTACTGTCTGCTTGCCGTGATCATAACCAGGAGGGGATCTCAGACTTTTTCTATATCCTCACAGGCCAAAGAGCAAGGCAAAGCAGAAACAGATGACCAGATCACCAAGTTGGAGAAGGTAGCTTATGAAGTTCATTGATGTGATTAGTGAGGACGGCAACAGTATGTCTGGACAAGGACTTCAACAAAGGATAATGAGCTTAAATATCGATCTTAACACATCATTATGACTGTATCTTTCTGTTTTAGACCAATGCTGAGCAGCAGATGAAGATCCAGGACCTTCAAGAAAAGCTTGGCAAGGTAGAGAATTTCTGCTGCGAAGATTAATGAATAATTTATACGAGCTTGTGCTTTCAAATGAAAGAGATGTAACAGCATTTTACACTTTGAGATGATTGTATAAACTCCGTCTCTACCCTGACCTCCTTCTCTCTCTCGCTCTCTCTCTCTCTCTCTCGCTGCGCTCTACAGTCACATTTGGTCTCCGGCCCCGAGAACAATTAAGCTGTCTTTTAAAAACCAGAGTTACTGCTTAATTATCAGCAATCAAACAGCTTTGCCTCATTAGTAAAGATAATTTCATTCTAATTGTCTTTTCCCCAGAAATGAATATTTAAAAGTACCATCCGTTCGGCTGAGAGCATTATGAGTTGTGGCACTGATATCCAAAAGGCTGACTGAGCCCACATTTGAAAATCGGTGTACTTCTGACTCAGTGCGAACACGTTTATGAAATAATCAGTAGGGTAGGACTTAAAATAACTCCATGCAGTTTGGTAGAGGAGTTCATATTAGTGTTATACAGACGTTTGTTTGCTGGTAGACACTGAAGTTTGCAAAAGGATGTCAGTCAGTCCTTATACGCATTAACTTTACGGGCCTGATTTAAAACCAGGAAATGTAGATGAGCCAGACATTCTCAGCAACAGTTTTCAATGTCAGTTTTATGTTTGGGGTGCCTGCATGTGACTGTTTTGAACTGCGTCACGAGGATAAAAACGTTGATTAGTGAAAAGTACCTGATCTGTACATCCTGCCCCACCAATACTGCGCTCAAACGGGACGAAGAAGGAGGCGTGATGGCTCACTCATTAGCTACTTTATTATCAACTCCAGGAAAAACAGTGTTTGTAATTCAGAATATTTAAAAAATCAGTTCTTAACATCTTCTGAATACAGAAGGCTGATGAGCCAAATGATGTGCGTGTGTGTTGACTTATAAACATTACATCAATAAGCAAACACCGCTCAAAATTAGTGAGGGATATTTTAGTGTTTCACTTGGTTGTTTATTCTGTGAAGTATCTGAATTTTTTTTTGTGTTTTGTCATCCCAATTTCCCTAACTCATTTTGAGTATATATGTGTGAATTATACATGGACATATAAACTATATACTGTACGTAGAATAAAGAGAAGATGACGGTTGCTCGATTAAACACAATGGTGGTGACAAGTTGTGTCGGGTGCTTTTGGAAAACGGGAGAAAAAGGTGATTTTAAAAAGCAATCCAGCCAAAAAAGAAAATATCAGGAGACGAGGAAGGAAAAGCCTTTATTGTAGTGGCTAAATCATTAAATGGGTAATAATTATAAAAGCCCTGACGGTCGACACATTTCCTTTTATTGATTTAGCCACCACATTTCCTTCCTTGTCTCCTGATACTTAAGTAGTTTACATTATTTGTCATATATCAGACTGATGTATGCTGGGTCACACAGAGCTTTCTTCTGGGCTGGATGTGTAATAAACATCTTTTATTGATGGAGTTATTAATCATTCTATGATGGCATGTAGTGTCGGAGTTTGGACATGAGATTTTGTAAAGTTGACCCGGTCAGTATAGACTTTGTATTACATTTAATTTTGTGTGAATAATATTTACTCCTTGAATGATATTTTCCTTTTCCTCCTAGTCGTTGAAGGCCAGTTCTGAGGCTACGGACCATCTTCAGAGTATGAGAGTGGCCAAAGACCGTCTGGAGCGAGACCTGGAGCGGCTACAGAACAAGGAAGACTCCAGTGACAGCCTGCGTCGACGCCTCCGTGAGACTGAGGTACAAACACACCTCTGGTATCACACACTCACACACTCACACTCAGTAAACATGTTCTGGCCTCCTGCCTGTTTTCTTCTCCTTTTTTCTGTGTAACATGTCATTTGTTACTTTGCAACATTATGAACCTCTTTGTTTAAAGTGTTGCATAAATAAATCTGGCTGTGCTATCTGCTAAGCACAAAGAGCCCATATGCTCTCTCTCTTGTGAACATGTTGTCTTTGCACCTTCTGAGGAACACTTGTGCCGTGATGGCATGATAGCATGTCAGATAGCCTGAATGTTTGACACAGTTGGTCATAATTTGACAGCTTGTTTTCACATGATTTTTGTATTTTCTGATTGTGTGTAAGGCACACAGGATAAATATATAGATATTTGATATATCTCATATCACAGCAGTTTGTTTTTTGTACAAATATCATAATAAGTGCTGTTGTGTTCATTGTTAAGAGAAAGGCAGTTATTGTTACTGGTGTTATGACGCTAATCAGTCTGCATGTGACATTTTACTAATTTATTCTCGAGTGGCTCCACAGTGCCTCGGCCTCCTGCTTCTGCTATAATGTTGACAAACTGTTGTTGTACACAGTTTTCTTGCAGGCCTAATTCACCGGCTGAATTGTGAATGCCTTGACATCTAAATTTAACAAAAAGCAAACATCCGTATCTGTGTAAAGACCTTTTAATAACAGTGCAATTTTTTATTTTGCTGCACTAAGTAATTTACCATTTTTATTAGGTTTGTGCCAAAAATAAACCTTTTGTTTTGCTTGCACTTATCCTTTAATGTGATTATGAACAAGTGAGTAGTTTTCAATTAGCAGGGACGTCTGTATCTGTTTTAAAAGCCTTTATTCGTAAGTGAAATGCAGAACTGTACGGTGGCTTAGTCACACAATTCATTAGCTTTACTAAAATGATGCTATAAATGTATGCGTTTGTGTACTTTGTATCGTGTCTGTAACCACATATTCAGTATACTTTATTTTCTAAAGGGGTTGTTACGAGATCATCTAAAAGCAGCACTTCTCATCGATCAACAGACATGTAAAGTTGGTTATTAGCATAGGTTAATTTGGACGGCAGAGTCGGAGGGAAGAAAATATGCACATGGTCAAATTTAGACAGCTCTGAAGACCTCTCGCACCTTCACACATGAATGCAAATGGGATTTTTTTTGAATCTCTGTGAGGAAGTTGAAATAATGAGATATAAACACTGCAGAGGTGCATCGCTTACAAGCCAAATGGATGTGGCTGCTTCAGCATGTCATCCTTTTCTCCTTGAAGTGGAAGTCTAATTAGCATTTCTACAAAATGTGCTATGACGTCCACGTAGCAAAAAGCATTATTATGGACTATGGAGCTTTTGACCTGAGGTTGCATTCATCAAGCTAAAAAGAAATAAAAGTCTTGTTTGTGCGTGTTTTGTTTTTGTGTGTGCAGGACGGTAGGAAGACTCTGGAGAACCAAGTGAAGCGGCTGGAGATCGTCGAGCGTCGGGAGACTAAACTGAAGGATGAGATCCAGAGCAAGTCCCAGCAGATTCAGCAGATGGCGGATAAGATTATGGTAACCCACCTTTCACTACTTGTGTGGAGCTAAAATAATCAGAGGAGGTGTGAGGTAAACATAGCTCATTGTCATCACTGCAGAGGAAGTGCTATTTTACATAATATTCCTGAAAAACCTTGTGTTGTTTATTTATGATCTTTTCTAGATGATCTGGATGTAAATTGCTGGTTCTTACATACACGGGGTGCAACGTTACCCATACAATAATGGGTTTTTACATAATATAGTGTCATTTGAAAGTCCCTATATAGTCATACTACACCCACACTTGTGCTTTCCATTGTTGTTATTGAATTTCCTGATTAGTGTGGGCATGTACGGACTGTCTATGAGTGATGTCTCTCTCTCACTTAACTGTTTTTGTCGCATCTCTTATGGTCGGACTAATTATATGATCAACTATATATAATGACAGAAATTATGACCCATACTAGTTCACAGAGTTCGCTCGCTTAATCTCCTGCATACTTATGCCCAGCTCTAACCTGATCTGAGGTCTGTTTAACCAGACTAAGTGAAACCCAGTGTGTGGGTGCACAGGAGAAGAAGGTAATAATGAGTTGCTGCGTTTCATTTAAGGTGTGTCAGCTCCAGAGCATTGTGCATTTGTTCCACCTGTGTTTTTCTTGCAGTGACAAGAGAAAAAGGTCAATAAGGACTGAAGGGGTCAGGCTGATCTCATTAATATGGATGAGATCGTCCTTCACGCGTACTTACACCCACTTACTTCATCCATAGTGACGAAGACAAGGGGCTGGTTAAAGGCTGTGTTCAGATTTCAGCTCAAATCTCTTTTGTGGCATAAACAGATTGTATCCAGATTGTTTTTAAGGAAGTCTGGACGGCAAAAAAACCCACATATGTAGGTGGTTTAAAATGCGATTACACTCGGATTTCAGATGCGCGTCAGTCCAGACGCTCTGGCCACTAATGTGAGATTTCAAAGCGTCTTGTTTCACACGCAACGACAACGACAACGACGACGGACGTTCATCACAGCGGCTGAGCAGAATCCATGCTGCTTCAAGTGGAGCGGTTATGGACGACAACATGGAGAACAACAGTCTGCTGAGTCACGCTGGAATAAATTTGTCTGCTCCGCAACTTTGACAGGGCGATTGTTTTGGAGAGCGAGATGATTGATCATGCATCCAATGTTGGAAAGCCGCGTCACCAGCATATGGAGCTACTGACTCCTACGTTGTTACCACAGCAACTCATGCAGATAATGATGGTGATGTCAGGACACATAAATCCGATCTGATCACAGTAGTATAGTGCGGACACTTTCTGATTCAGCTTTTCCTGCAGTCTGAACATCTGAATGCCTTCAGGTACTTCACCAGCAGGCACCATCTCCAACCACCTCGATGTTGACTTGCATAATGTGTATTTTTATGTAGGGGCTGGAGGAGAGTCTGCGAGAGACCCAAGCTACAGCCCAGCGGCTGGAGACTCATCTGAAGCAGAAGGAGAAGCTCTATGAGGACAAGATAAAGGTTGAACTTCACATCATATAAACACTCACACATATGCAGACAGCAGGCAGGTATATCTT
Organism: Pagrus major; assembly: GCF_040436345.1. Taxonomy (NCBI): domain Eukaryota; kingdom Metazoa; phylum Chordata; class Actinopteri; order Spariformes; family Sparidae; genus Pagrus; species Pagrus major. Next base: position 38,277,776 of record NC_133219.1, on the reverse strand, counting down.
AATGTACTGTGCTCACAGGAAGTGCTCTGTGACATGTGTGGTCATAGTTTAGCTGTTTTGAGTTGTGGGTGTGCTTGGGAGATCTACAGTATGTCATCCTCACATTCTCTGTCCTGTTAGTTAAGTGATATCCTGGTTATGGTTCTGTGGGCTGCCTGGCATTGAGCAGGTGTTGGAGGCCCAGATGAAGGCGGACATGGCTGATAAGGAGATGCTGGAGTCCAGTCAGAGCAAATATGAGGAGGAGGTGCGGGAGAAGTGCAGCGTCATCAGTGAACAGAAGGCGGTAAGAAGTGACCAGCTCGGCAGTGACGCTATTTCAGGCATATCTTAACATTTTATCACACTGACATAGATTTCTTTGTTTGGACTAATCTTGGGTTTTGTTACTGTGGAGCACAAAATAATGAACTTTAACGTGATCCCCAGTTAAAGCCAGTCATGTGAGGATCTAACTGAATGTTGAACAGTTATTCAGTCCATAATTTCTCTTCAGACCATAAATGCTATGGACTCTAAGATGAACAGCCTGGAGCAGAGAATTGCTGAGCTGTCTGAGGCCAACAAACTGGCAGCCAACAGCAGCATCTACACCCAGAAAAACATGTAAGTGCAGAAACAGAAAATGTTAGAAAAACTTCCTCCATCCATGAAATACACTGAGGTGAATTCAACTGAAAATAGTACCTTGAAGCTAGTCTGTCTTGCCTTGGGACTGTATGTGCACATAATGACATCATACCAGCTTGCATTATCCCCTATTAAACGTTATGCATGTGCATGTTCTCGGCAGGAAAGCGCAGGAGGAGATGATCTCAGAGCTTCGCCAGCAGAAGTTCTACTTGGAGTCTCAGGCTGGGAAGTTGGAGGCCCAGAACGCCAAACTGGAGGAGCACCTGGAGAAAATGAGCCAGCAGGAGCAAAGCAATAAGAGCCGCGTGATGGAGCTGGAGACCAGGCTCCGAGAGGTGAGGGGACGCGATGGAGAAGAAGAAGAAGCAGAAGGCCTCACAGATTGTTGGATAACGACTCTTCTTATCCGACTCTAATTCTGTTTCTGAGTAGTTTTCATTGACGCCGTGTGGAGTATTTACACAAAGGATCTGTTTATGTCTGAGCAGAAGAGCTTTTCAATATTCAATAGATGAAGTTGAGCACTAAACCCTTTTCATTTATACTCATCTGGCTCTAAATAGCGGAAACACACCTGTGTATAATTGCTTTTGCTAAATTGCCGGTCGAGGACATAATTATTTTGCATCATGACCCCGAAAGGAGGCAGGTGCAGCATGTAAAACAGTCATTGAATGATTATAAAGAGTCTAATGATGATGACTTGAAACTTCCAACTGCAAAAAACGGCAAAAGTGAACAAAGAACTTGGCTGACAGTAAGAAAACGATGTCTCTTTGGCAAGTGTGCAGCCTCCTTGCATATATAAACTAAACAGAGGGGGAAAAAATGATTTTACGGCATATTCCCTTCACTCGCCTGATACAAATACTGTTGTCTACAAACACATCCTATCGCCTCCCTAGGGTGCCGCCATTGTTGTGTGAAGTCAGACAACTGCTCCCTTATCAAGTCCCTCAGATGGACGTGCCCCAAGTTTACATGACATGCACACACAGTGCCCAACCCTCAACAGTTTACAAGACACCAAAAATACAGTTTCAGTGGTCAAACATTTCAGTACCCGAGCGTGACAAAGAAAATCTGCAACAATAAAGGTTTTCTTAATCATCCAAACTAAACACATATGCATAAATGGAGGACTTTTTAGTAAAAGGTACGTCCCTCACATCGTCATCGACGGGCAAAAAACAAGAAATGAACCTCATTCTCAGTTTCACCTTTAGCTCACACAACAAACAAACTCTGTCCTCTGGAGTGGCACTAAACCTGCCTGTCACCAAGGCTGATGATGATGATCCTGAGCGTAACACAGGGACCTTTAAATTATACTTCACATAAGGTTCGACAGTTTAACTGTCCTTTATGAGACAGTAGGTCTCACAATTCCTCCTTTGAGCGGCGTTTCCTTGTACTTTTCCGAGTTGTAGGTCAGAAATCTTTGAATTCAGGTTGTCTAGAAAGCAACATACTGTAACTGCTAGGCTGATAAAAGGTAAAGAATATTTGATGTACAATACATGAAGTGATGCACGATCTGGTCTTGTGAGTCTTGTGAGCAGTGCAGTGATCTTGTAGAGGACTTTTGTTTTGAAAGTTTCTAAATTACTTCAGAAACTGAGTCTAATAAGTTTGAAATTATGGCCTTAAAATAATATTCTGATATTTGGAGGCTATTTTGCGAAACACTATATATATATTTGATATTTTGAAATCTTCTCAAAAGCAAAATCAGTGATGTGGATATGATGACTAAGTGGGCAAAGGCAAACATTAGAGCAGTCTTGCAAGTCCAGAAAATTACCAGAACCCTTATGGTAATACTGGGCAGAATAAAACCTGTTTTAATCCAGATGTAACAGAAAAGACCAGGCCAACAAATCGAGGTGGAGTCACACAATTTGAAGTGTCAGTGTGTCTGCTCCTCGAGGTGAATCACTTCCTCACCCTGGATGCCCCCACTTTTCTGTCTCCCTTTGTAGATCGGGCTGGAGCACGAGGAGCAAAAGCTGGAGATTAAGCGTCAGGTGACAGATCTGACGCTGTCGCTGCAGGAGCGTGAATCGCAGATCAGCAACCTGCAGGCGGCTCGCCACGCTGTGGAGGGCCAACTGCAGCAGGCCAAGAGCGAGCTGGAGGATACCACCGCAGAGGCCGAGGAGGAGATCACTGTGCTCAGAGTGAGGGGCAAAATCAGTAGAGGACAGCTGACGGTGGTGTCTCCTTGGATTGTTGTATCATTCAGGCAGTAAAATGTCTCCCTCTGTCTTTCTTGTCGTACCTGCTAGGCACACAGAGATGAGATACAACGAAAGTTTGATGCCCTGAGAGACAGCTGTGCGGTGAGCTGTTCACTCCTTCTTTTTTTTTTTTTTTTTTCGCTCTTTCACTCTTTCCAGGAATAGACAGCTCTTCTCACACTGAACACCAGCTGACTCATCACATATCATCACACATATCCATATGTTGCTGTCATTCTCGGGTAAACTGGACTCAAACACTCTCTCCAGTTTATTAGACTCATCTTTATTGTTGAAAACTTCAAAAGTTTGGGATCACCTGCCACAAAAGCTTGATTCAGTCAGATGGTTGAGAAGACTACTCTCTTTTTTTGTCCTTATCCTGTTTTCATCAGAATCCGAAACGTTTTTAGTTCCTGGTAAGTTTTCACATACCAGGAATTTGCTGTGTTATGTAGATGCAACACAACAAACAATACTAAAAATAATCGTAAGACATAATACAAATATAAACATGGAAAAAACAGTAGATTGTTTGTTATCCTCATGTCGAGAGTACACACACTAGTTGAATTACCCAGAGGAGTTTATGTCATTGTTTGATATTTTGTCCAGAGGTATTCATTTCCTCTCTATCACGTCATCACCAGATCTTCTGATGATGAGGCACCGTGTGTTGCCAACCTGCTGATGATGATGCTTCAAGATATCTCAAAATAGCCACCTTCATATATAGCAAGACACATCTTTTATTTACCAGTTGAACGTGCAAATTTTCTTAGATTAGAGTAGATTTAGCTATCCAACAGCCATCTACAGACGATGAGGGCTATGTGTCATAGTCCCAAAGGTTTAACAAGCTGTCACTTGTTTCGTTATTAATGTGGAGCTCTGGTGTCCCACTAACCTTAAAGAGAACGATGCAGGCATGATTGAGGGATTTGAGTGCCTTCATCTTCATATACCTTATATAAACACCGAGACCATCATCGTATTCCTTCATTTCATTTCATTGCCTTACTTCTGAGATCCTCCCACTCACAAACTGTTCAGATAGCACAGTCCATAGATTCAGCTGGCCAGTGTTCAGGCACAAAACACAGCCAAATCCTGCGACAAGCAGAGCTTGAAATGCCACCGTATTTTCTGCCCTGCCAAGACTTGTGCTGTTGGTTTATCTGTGAGTCTGTCTGTTGGACACTCTGGACCGGAGCAACATGTCTTGGGGAGCTACGAGCCAAATTGTCATTAAATTTAGAAAAGGTCCCCAGTGGGAGATTCTTAATCCATTGACTTTTCATCCAGGATCATTTTTAGTGCTCCATCTAACCCAGCACTTACAGCCGGCCATTATTTTCATTTGTACAGACGCATATATCACAACCTAAAGTGCCAACTGTCTTCAAATACACTGAGCACTTTCATGCCCCTCAAAGAATGAACTCTTGCCACTTTAGCACTTTCCTCTAGTGCTGACTTTGAGCCAAAAGGTCAACTGTGCACACAATCAAGAGACTGCAATAAAACATGACTGACTGTAGTTTTTATTTTATTTTAGCCACACTGCTGTCAAAGGTGCAATATGTAAGAATGAGCCACCTGTCGAGCTCATACCCAAAACAGATAGAAGGCAGCATATCACCAGAGTAACGCTAACTGCTGCCAACTGTGACTACTGTTAGCTTGTTAGCACAGTTAGCCGTGAAGCTCGTGGTCTGGACTGGGAGCCTGGAGCACCGGGGAAGTGTAGTACAGAAGTCAGGGTTAGCTGTTTAACATGCTAAATTCAGTAGATATCTCTGCAACACAACGTGGAGATGTCATAATGTCAAACGTTCTTCATATTCTGTCGACGACTGTCGTTCATTTCCACAAAAATCTTACATATTGCACCTCTAAGACTGTAGAGTCGTAGTCATCAGTGGTGCCGTACTCTATTCAAATGTGGAGACAAAGAACTGGATCAAAGCTTATTTTGACAGTGTTATAATAGTGATATTTGAGAGTTGTTTTATAAGAGCACATTCTAACTACCAGGATCCAAACTTCACAAAGCTAACATGAGCAATACGAGGAGGTTTATTGTGGGACTACAGACATTTTTCAGCCATAAGATATTTTTGTATTTTGCTGTTTCTACTGAGGCAGCTGTGCTTTTAATATCTTTGGCTGCACATGACTGTTATGAGCAACGAGGATTAGCTCAGCTGAGGTACCAGCAAACTTACTGTGTCTATACACCGATCAGCCTCTGACAGGTGAAGTGAATAACATTGATCATCTTGTTAAAAGGCAAATGTCCTGCTGGGAAACCTTGGGCCCTGGCATTCATGTGGATGCTACTTAACATGCACCACCCACCCAAACACTACTGCAGGCTAAGTGCAGCCGTCATAGCAATGGTACAGCCCGATGGCAGTGGTCCTCCAAGCAGGACAATGTGTGCTGACTCACCACAAAAACTGCTCAGGAACGGCACATGGAACGAGATAAAGAGCTGAAGGCGTCAACGTGGCCCCCAAATTCCCCCAAATGCCAATTTAATCAATCATCCGTGGGACATGCCCGGTGAAGTCTGATCCATGATGGCCCCACAGTTGATTGGATTGGGCTCTGACCCATTGAGGGATGGACACAGGACCTCTCGAGGTGTCCTATGATGTCTAGCACCAGGGCATTCCTGAGCAGCATGGTAACGAGATGGCCAATGTCATTCGCTTCACTTGTCAATGTCGTGGCTGATCAGTGTATATATTGCAGTTTTATCCACGTTAGTCATCCATATCTAGGTAGCAGAGATGTCACAAAAAAAGTGGCAACACTGAAAATCTTTAATTAACTCAACTTCCACAGCTCATATCAGCCGTTCCGTCTGTTGCATAGAAAGCGCAGATGTTCCTCTATGTTTTGTACAGTCAGCGTAATCTAAATGTTACGCTAATTTTATTCAAAGAAATTGTGTGGCAGACTTAATGCCTCTTTAACTGTGCTCTTTATCTGCTCTGTACCCACGGCCTTCGCAAATAGCGTTGAGCACGTATTCAGCAGTGTTGAGGATACCAAAGCTCCGGATGTGATTTACTTTAGGTCTGCGAGTCGGTCTATAGATTGGGATGACAGACAAGTAGAGTAAATAGAGAGGCTTGCCAGATCACCACTGTATCCATTGCAGCGTTGACTTCCTCGGCCCGCCTTAAGTATTTAGTTGCTTGCTGTCAGTTCTCTGCCTCGGGGGAGCAGAAGCACTGAGTCAGTGCAGAAAACAGACAGCTAATTTATGTACTTAAAAGCTTTGCCTCTTTCCCCCCCTGCCACCTGGAAGTTCTGCGTGGTACACATGTTCCCATGAGAACTGAGAATAAGGGGCTCTTAACAGGCCGCCTCAGCAGCCTCTAGCCCTCATTTCCCCACAGTAGTCACGGCTGATTAAGGGAACAGACTGATGCTGATGAAATGATTAGCGTGCTCCTTGCTCTGAGTGCTGCCTGGGTTCAAGAAGTAGCCTCAGTATCATGATTACTGCTTATATCACTAACCTAGATATCTGCATCATGTAATAATGCAGCAGCAGAGTTTAGACTGTGTGGGGTGTTGGGTCGAGTTTTTTGCGTGGTTGAGCGGTAATATGCACAATGCTGTATATGCACGATGAGGGGAGAGTCTTGGGTGATATATTTTGGGTTCAGCTCGGGTGGTCTGCGTACTTTTCCTCTCTTTGAACTCGTTTGTCTGACTGTCCTGTTGACTCCCCCTGCAGGTGATCACAGATCTGGAGGAGCAGCTGACCCAGCTGACGCAGGAGAACGCCGAGCTGAACCGCCAGAACTTCTACCTGTCCAAGCAGCTGGATGAGGCCTCCGACGAGAGGGAAGACCGCCTGCAGCTCAGCCAGGACGTGGACAGGCTGCGGCGGGAGGTGGCCGACCGTGAGATGCACCTTAACAACCAGAAACAGGTTTGTGGCTGCCAGTGGTGTGTGAAGAAACTCTTGACCCTATACAAACTCATTCTCTCTGGGCCCCTCCACACATCCACCGCTATTCATTCAAGGATCTCTGCAGGCCATGTTCTCACATTAGGATCATTGTGTCCTCAGTCCTCATTTTCCCACCAGTCCCACGCCCCTGCGAGCACACGGGTGATGTGATACACGTTCCTGCCAGTTGATTCCACACCGTTCCACTGATCTACAGGTGGTGGTAACACACCGAGTTGCGCCAACAGAGACAGTGAGGAGGAAGAGTGAGAGCTGGTTAACATGGATGTAAACAGTACAGGTTAGACACTGATCAAAAGTCAGAGGAGGGTGGATTGATGGAGGGTTAGCTGAGGTTGTAGGCCTTGTTGAACAGGTTTTTGAAACTCCGCAGGCCACTTTAAAAAGATTGTAATGGAACATTTTGATCTGAGTCCACACTCATCGTTTCTCTTAGTGCTCTTGTGTTTAATTGGATTATTATCCAGTGGATTTATTTATTTTTCTGAGCTGTTTCGGAGGAGACTGAACTCTGACATGATTGAAATTAAACAGGAAAACACTGCAGTCTTTCATCCTTTCCTTCTTCTTTAATTGGTCGCCAGACTATCACCAAGTAAACACACACAAACAGCTGACTTTTGAGTCCGGTCACAGTGCGTACTATTTAGCCGACATATCGCCACTGTACTCTAGTAGTTTTCAGATTTCTGCACAAAATGTCAGCTGTCATTAGTTGAAAACTTTGAAAAAAACCAACAACCGATTTCAGCTTCCTGAGACAGTTGTACTCCCTCCTCTAGTTCAGGCTCCTTCCCCCTGCCCACTTCCCACTCACCGCCTGTCAGACACCAGGTTTTCACTTACTCACATTATGTGATATCTCCACAGTACCTTTGACAGGTGACCTAGACATCTCCCCCCGCTCTGACACTGTTAAGCGTAAATCAGGCGAGAGAAACCCTGGGAATATTTCAGTATTGCTATGTGCTGTATTCTGCTGCAGCAAGAGAGAGATGCGAGCGAGGAGGCTGTGTGATGTGTGCGCGGCCCCTGTGGGAGGATATGTGTGTGGGTGTCCAGCAGCGCTCTCGGCCCTGCTGGTTGTGTAACCAGCGATGGAAGTCATAGACGAGGGATGGGGTGGTGTGTGGGAGGGATGTGTCATCCCCATCACTCCCAGGTCGTGTCAGCTGTGGAAGCGTTGGACTTCTGAGGGCCGTGGTGTTGCTGCAGCACCAGCACAGGCTATATTTGTCTCGTAATGCTTTGTCTAAAGACATGAAAACACAGCGCTTTGTGTAGGCCCTGTGAACAACATAGAAACACGTTCTGTGTCCAAACATGGCATGTAAATGACTCCACAGGGGTGCTGGTGCTGCTTTTGTGATTCATCAAAGAGTCATCAAACTCCAGGTATGTTGTTAAAGCTCCTCTGTACTTAATTTTGAGCATCACTTCTGTTTTATAATCATTCAATTAACCAAACGTTAAAAACCCCTGCTAGCCCCAAATCGTCTTTGCTTTGCTACAGCAGCTGGAAATTCCTGAGAGAAGACGACACACCAACTACTCCTGATAATCTTTTTTGTATTATTTTGGGAGCTGTAAAAACAGGATGACAGTGTCAGGAGCGTGGCCTTCACATGCGCCAACCTGCCTCACCAGTGAGACAGCACAGTGACATCAGATAAAAAAAGACAGGTTTTAGAATAATAATAACAAGAAGTAGAAAAAGAAGAAGAACTGACTGACCTAAGTACATTTACCCAAGAACTGTTCTGGATTATATTTTGAAGGTACTTCCTACTTGTTTAATGTACTTGGATGTGCACACTTTATAAACTTTGTGCACTCTCTGTGGATGTTTTTTTTGGTGCGCTATAAGCCAGTCGTTAGTTTATGTCAGTGGACTCCATTGATAAACTAACGTCAAGTCACATGATTTGGACTGTCGCTGAAAATTCGACCCGAGTCCTTCATGAAGAAATCCACAGTCCAGCAGCATTAAACAACTAAATCGTCCACAGGCTTGTAAAGGCGACCGGGAGAGACGGGGAATCTGCTCACGTATGGCTGGTAAATAAATTAAAGGTGCACAGTGTAGTTTTCCGGAAGAAAACATAAATCAGAAGAGAAAGATCTTCATCAAGTGTTTTTTTGTCAGTGGGCTGTAGGACCCAAGACTTCCCTCCCTAAAGTAAGAAAAGACTACATAAACTAAACTGACAAAACAAAGCCAGGAAAAAAGGACGACCAGACCTCCATCCTCAAAAGAAAACAAATGTTCAAACGGGTCGGGACTGCTTGGTCCGTGGAAGAAGAGAGTTCCTTCTCTTCTCATTTGAAGCTGTTGAACTACAACCGTCTTTTGTGAAATTGTCTTTTAACTGAGAACTTCTGACAACCTGAGATGTTGAGATGTGTCCTCGGCAGAGTCGTCATCTCTCATTCAATAATCCTCTTCTGTACCAGAACCTTGAGACGCTCAAGACGACATGCACCATGCTGGAGGAGCAGGTCCTGGAGCTGGAGACCATGAATGACGAGCTGCTGGAGAAGGAGAGACAGTGGGACGCCTGGAGGGCGACGCTGGAGGACGAGAAGAACCAGGCTGAGAGACGGACCAGGGAGGTCCAGAGGATGCTGGACACGGAGAAACAGAACAGGTTATAACGACGCCCACATGCACACTGCATCACTTTTAATTGTGTGGGCATTTATTGACTGAAGTTTCCCTTAAATTTGTATAAAGTTTTCACAGTGTCAGAAAATATTGAGATATTTTTGTTGTGCAGTTGAAATTAATAAACTCATCTGAGTTTCTCCACCCAGAGTGGCCTCAGTGCTCCGTGATATAATTAAACCACAAGACATTTTCAGAAAAGGGTTATAAGTTTTTTTTTCCTCAGCGCTGGAAATAACTCTGTTTTGTGTTGCTGTTGCTATCAGCGTTGGATCTGGCTCCTTCCCGCCTACACACACTGAATGCAACAAGTTTAGGCATATTCTCTTGGGTTTGTCCAAAGGTATTCTGGGAAATATATGAAATTATTTTCTGAGTTGGTGTAGGCAGGGGCAGGTGATGAAAACTGGGCACACAGAAAGCATATTAAAACACAGATAAGTCTCCGCCCTAAACTAACCCTTTAAAAGAAGAATACATACACGAGAACACGAAGTGGATTTATTTTATTTGAATCTGATAACCACCATACATCAGTACAGCACATCAAAACAGCCAGTGAAATTATTAAGCTGACTTAATAGACTTGCAGACTCCAGATAACTAGTGTAAACACCCATTTTTTTCTGCTCCAGGCTTCGTGCAGAGCAGCGCAGCTCTGAGTCGCGTCAGGCCGTGGAGCAGGCAGTTAAGGAGCACAAAGCTGAGATCCTGGCCCTGCAGCAGGCCCTCAAAGACCAGAAACTCAAAGCCGAGAGCCTGGCAGACACCGTAAGCATTTCCACACCGTTGAATAAGTGTTTTTTGCTTTGTGCGGTTAGCAGATGTCACAGCAAACTCTGTTCTCAGTTGAATGATCTGGAGAAGAAGCATGCCATGCTGGAGATGAACGCCCGCAGTTTGCAGCAAAAGCTTGAGAGCGAGAGGGATCTGAAGCAGAGGCTGCTGGAGGAGGTACGTTGTGTATTTTCACACACGTACCTCACTGATCTCTGTTGTTTGCTTTGGTGCATAGTGTCCAAATCTGAGATGTTTTTAAATGTTTTCTTTGTGTGTTTTCCTGTTACATTTATACCTCTGCTGCAAATCAAATGTGAGAAAGGAAAGTGTTTTCTTTTCTGCTTGTAAAGTCACATTGTGCCGAAAGGTTGAGCCGCTGTTATCGTTCGAAGAAATCTATTGTAAGAATTGGCAAAGCTGCAAGGTCACAGCGTCCAGATGATGATGATGTAACAGCTGTTATCACCTCCACAGCAAGAGAAGCTGCAGCAGCAGATGGATGCCCAGAAGACCCACATCTTCCGTCTCACCCAGGGGCTGCAGGACGCTCTGGACCAGACCGACCTGCTCAAGACTGAGAGGACTGACCTGGAGTACCAGCTGGAGAACATCCAGGTGCTGCTACGCACACATACACATAATCCTGCTAAAACACACACACGCTCAGAGGTTATGAGTTCACGGTCACAGTCGGACTGGGAGCAAATCTTTCTGTCATTTTTCAGCCTTGTTTCTCCTCCACTGTTCTGTCCCTTTTGTTTTAGTGGTGAAAGACATAAACACCCCCTCAACACTTTGTTTTTACCCCCACAGCCCTTTTTTTTTTTTACTCCACCACCCTCCCTTCTCTGTCCCTCTGTCACCCTCTCTGTGTGAAGTGAAGTACTTGAGGAGAAATTCATGGCAGTAGTGATGTTCACTTAGCTCCACCTGCAGGCCGTGTACTCCCATGAGAAGGTGAAAATGGAGGGGACCATCACCCAGCAGACCAAGCTCATAGACTTCCTCCAGTCCCAGGCCCACGGGGGCTCCAAGAAGAAAAAGGTCAGATGAGATTTTTAGTCTTCGTTGGACTGATTACAGTAAACGGGTCGGATTTATTTTTTTGAATGTATGTAGTAAAGTCTTTAAATACAGTTAAGTATTTCAAGTATAATTGAAATTGGAAATATTATTATTATATGCCTAGTTCTGATTTGAAAATATATGCAGGTACATTATTGCGAAAGCCTTGAAGGAAGTAATAAACTTTATTTATATAGCAGCTTTTAAAAACAGAGTTCACAAAGTGCTTTGACAAACAGGAAGCTCAGACGACAATATTACAGAATAAACGCTCAACACTCAAGACAAACACGAGGAAGCCGAGTCTGAAGTGAGTTAAAACAAGAAGGCAGAAAATATAAAAACACAAGAAGTCGGTGTGAGTTATTACAAGTAAAAGGAATAAAAGCCATAAACAGGCAAAATAAAGGGATGAATAAAAGAATAAGATCAATAAAGGACGATAAGAAGACGACATCACGTCAGAGGAATTAAGAAAAGATAAAAAGATTAAAGCAGTAAAAGAATAAAAAGATAGAAAGATGAAAAATCAGTTTATAAAGAGTTACTTCATATAAAAGCAGTTTGGTAAAAATGGGTTTTCAGAAGTGATTTAAAAGAAGTCATTGATGCTGCGAGCCTCGTCTCCTCAGGTCGACCGATTTCCTGTTTGAATTTCTGAGGAGGCGAAGGCACAAAGTGAAAATCGTTTTTTTAAGAATGAGTAAAAGAAGTGTTTGTTCAAAAAAGGCATCTGAATTAAAATGACAAGTTTGATAATTACCTGACTATTAAGGTTAAACTCGGGGCGTCCACTGATGAGTCACTTTATGCACAACCTGTCATTAAATCTTCAACAAGAGCTGCAAATTATCACCACAGAGAAACTGAATGAGAAAGGAGAAAATTAGTATCCTAGTTGTGGTTTAAGTGATCAAACTGTCGGCTCGTGTCTCAGGGTCTGTTCGGGCGTCGTCGAGAGGACCTGTTGGCTGCCATGGCTGCTCAGGCCCAGGCTCAGGGTCAGAGTCAAGGCCAGGTTTCCCCCGTGCCCCCCATCCAGCCGGTGCCCCTGCAGTACAGCGACATGAAGTCAGCTCTGGACAAAGAGCGCTCTCGCTGCTCCGAGCTGGAAGAGGCTCTGCAGAAGATGAGAGCGGAGCTGCGATCCCTGAGAGAGGAAGGTGAGACGGCTCCTATGCAGCAGCTTGTACTCTCTGATCTGGACGCCGTTGCATGATGAAACAATGTAAGTTAATCGATTCTTCTGACCCCAGCGCTCCAGTACAAGGATCACGCTAACTCTGCGAACCCAGCCGCAGCACGGCAGCAGATGATTTTGTCAGCTATAAAGTCTCCTGAGCACCAGCAGGGCCCGACCAACCTGGCACCCTCCAACTCCGGACGCAGGAAGGAGACCGCAACACCCGAGGGTGAGTGAACGGATGATGTTTTGATGAAGCGCAACCTTTTTCACTCTAACAGACACATACATGCAGGTTTTCTGGCTTCATACTTGACACATACCGGCCCCTACCTGCACACACATAGACACACACACACATTTTAATAATAACTCGCGAAGGATCATTTCTGAAGCGCTCACTATCCTTTTTCTTTCACACACCTTTCAGAGAGAAGGAGGGTCACTTTTGAAAGTAAGTTATCCAAACTCGTGGTTTCTACAGTTTGGTCTCTTATCTCCCCGACTCTTTTTTGCCTCATCCACATCCTTGAAAGGCCAGATTTTCAAAAGCTCTGCACTTTTTCTTTTATAAAAAAAAATGTGTGATCCCACCAGGCTGGTCAGGTGAGGCTGAGAAACCTTCAAGCAAATTTTTCCACCTTGTCAGTGCACAGCTTTAGAAATCTGAAGCATTTTTTTTATCTTGGTTGCTGAAGCATAGCTTATCTGATTTTGCAGAACTCTGCTCTGCTCTTTGACTCACTACAATCCCACCTGAACGTCACATCATACACTCACAGAGATTCACCATATGATAAACTCTGCAATGCACAAAACGCTGTTCGAACCGACACTCTAAAGGTATTATCCAGTGATCTCGCTGCTTCTTGCAACGACTGTCTTAATCTTACATCATCGATATTGATCTTTCTGAGGAAATCTGGTGATTGTGTAAGAATAAAAGGAAATAAGAACATAACACCACGATAAATGTAGACATGAATACTGTAAGAGCAACTCACTTTAATAGTTGTTATTATATAACACACTTAGTAAACCTATAAGTGCATATTATGGGAAGGAAAAGCTACAGAAATCCACATGAAGCGGTTCGCTTTAACATGTTTTTCAGTCAGAACATGTTTAGATATTTAGTCTAAAGACTCTTGGGATCAAAAATCTGTAGTATACGATGTCCAAATGTACCTCATGTTGACATCAACAGGTCCTCTGGTGGAAATGTTTGGTGCACACAGTGTGAAACATTGGTACTGACTGGATAATGCCTTTAAGATGCAACAGCGAGTGGGCACAAGCAAAGGGATTGATTCAATCAATATTCTTTTTCAAGCCTTTTTGTCTTCAGAGTTTACTTGCTTATGCATTTTGCTAAACATCTTACAGTTCTTTTGGAAACCCTCTTTTGTTGAACTGGCGGGTTATGGCATGGTTGCACTGAGGTTTGTTTTTTAAGTGATGGATGTACCTGGCACAGTAAGGCATGCCGGAGCCCGCCCGCCCGCCCTTCACTGTTGTTCCCTGACTGTATTCAGAGTATAGCCGTCGTTTGAAGGACAGTCAGAGAGACAGAGAGAGGGAGAGAGAGAGGGTGGTGCACCACAACACCGCTCACCGCTTCACAGTGGGACTCAACATGAGAGCTGCCAAGTGTACTGTGTGCCTGGATACTGTGCACTTTGGTCGCCAAGCTGCTACCTGTCTCGGTGAGTTACAGATGAGTCGGAGAGGGCGGCCGGAATGAAATGATCCACATCGTTAAAGGAGCGCTGTGTAGTGAGGAGAGAGATCTTCATTTACACCTAAACAAACTCAATAAACAAACTCGCTTTGTTTTCATCACTGAATAAACAAACTGACCTTAAAGGACAACACAGTTTCACACTGTTTTACTTTGTTTATAAGTGGCGGACCCTGCCACCTTTCTAGCTTCAAACAGTGTTTTCCTCTGAGAGCAGCTTGTTTATTCACTTAAAAAAATACATATTTTTGAATTTGTATTGATACCTCATTAATATCGTAAATATTAAAATTCTGAGTTTGAATTTCTTCTTCAAAACTACACAGTGCCCCTTTAACTTCATGTAATCTGAAAACAGATTTTAACTTTTACTTTGTTCTTAAAAGTATCTCTTTATATTAGGATACATATGTTAATCTTTAACTAGTTGCTCATTAGCATGCATATTAGTTTACAGTAGATATTTTTTTAACTCCAGCACATTCACATCAGAAACGGTCAAAAACATGTCTGTGTTTATTCAGTTAAACATCCCAAAACTAGCACACGGAACATTAAACTGTAGTATTTAACATTTGTCTCTGTTTTGTTTTCTATAAATAAACTCTGGCCTCGGCCACAGAAACGCAGCGTTATAAAAAGGTTAGGCGGGACAATGGGAGCGAGCGAGAGGCAACAGCAGCAGCCGTCGCCATGGTTTCACACATCACAATGACATCATTCATCATCTTCTCCGTTTATACGACAGAAAACACACAACAAACATAAACAAGAATGACACTCAGTAGAGCGCAAACTTCCGCCAAGGTCCAACAATCCCTGTTAATTTAATCAAATCCAGTTCAATGTCAAACTCGATAGCTCTGTCACTTTAAATCTCAAACCACACATAACTGCTTAAACATAAAGTAAGATAAGCTGATCGAGGATACACATCAGATTGTATTCACTCGATTTTCACCACGATCAATGCTCTGTTCCCTAGAAATGAGAATCTTGCGATGTCAAAGAAAATAAGAAAAAAATCCTGGATCCGTCGCTTTATCCAGCCTAGTAGGTGTACAACTTTGTCATGCAGACTAAGGCACTGATAATGACTAATAAAGAGTTATAATGCTACTAATACACCTGCTGATAAACAACAAACTAATGGTTAACATGCGTACCCTGACATATAATGTGTTACCGAAGTAATATTCATACGTCAGCCTTCTTGTTATTTAATTTTGTTGTGTATTTTCTGTTGTATAAATAGAAATCATGATAAATGCTGGGTGTAATTATGATGTGTGAATCATGGTGACGGCTGCTGCTGTTGCCTCTCACTCACTGTCATTGTTCTGCCTAACCTTTTTATAACACTGCATTTCTGTGACCAGGATTTATTTAAAGAAAAACAAAACAGACGTGTTGAAAAGAAAATCTCAGTTTTATCCATGAATTAACTCGTTATAAACTACTACAGTTTCTTTTGTTGTATGACAGTTTTGAGATGTTTAACACAGACATACGTGAAGATCCTCACTTTTTTACATTTGACTGTGTTGGAGTGAAATAGCTCCTGTAAACGCTGATACAGTAATATTTCTTTGTATTTATGCCACTTGTATCCTTCCCTTTGTGCCGTTGTTGGCACAAAGGGAAGAGAGAGAAGCCGGTGTGGCATTGCTTCCTCTTTAACGATGTTTTATCTCCTCAGAATGTCACGCTCTGTGCCACCCAAAATGCTCCCCCTGCCTTCCAGCCACATGTGGCATGTCCAGCGACTGCTCCCTGCATCTGACCGAGGGCCTGTGTCGGGACAAAGGCAGCTCCCCGGGCCAACAGCTCAAAGAGGCCAGCGGACACATGCACCTGGAGGGCTGGATGAAGCAGCCCAGGTGAGCCGTGGCACACTAGTGTCATCGTTTTTTAGCTTTTTGTCTATCTAATCACACGGGCCAGAGATTCATCTAGATACTGGGAATAGAAACACCTGCATCTTTGCATAACCCGTGATGGTGTGTCTGATTTACACACACAAATCCTTAATAAAGAAGTGGAGAAACTTGTTTCCATACAGACCTCGAGGAGTCACTGAATAGTTTAATGTGTGAGTGTTGAGGCGATGCGGGTCATATGCTTCAGAAACTTGCTAAATTTACACCCAGGAGTGTTGAAGCAGTTCAACACCTTACCAAGACACTTCATGTTGTGTATCAGTCATGTCCTTCACACCTATGAGTGTATTTGTCTCGAACAATATAGTCTCTCTGTTGCACCGTGGCTGTGTCATCTCCTCCCACTGATCAGGCAGGCTGATGTAACTTAACTCAAGTCCTCTCAGGCGCTCTCTGTGCTGTTCTGTCTGGCACCTATCTGCTACTTAAACCAGTTTAAACACACAAAAAAAGTGTAGGATCCCGATTTGTAGCTTTGTAGTAATGCAGCTGCCTCGTGTGTTTGCAGGAATGGGAAGCGTGGCCAGGGCTGGGAGAGAAAGTACATGGTCCTGGATGGGACTAAAGTGTCCATCTACGAGATCGAGCCCCGAGAAGGTTGATTTTTATTTTACCAGAACAACGTTCTTCACCTTCTTCACGAACACGGCGTCGACTAACGTGTTTTTGTGTGTGTTTCAGAGTCAGTGAAGCCGCTGGAAGAGTTCGACCTGTGTTTGTCAGATGGAGAGGTGGTTGTTCATGGAGCCGTAGGGGCGTCTGAGCTACCCAACACCGCCAAGTCAGGTACTACACACCGATCTGCGTCCTGTGATCTGTCACTTTGGTTTCAGATTTCTTCTTCGGCAGTGTTGTTCACAGTTTTTGTCTGGTTTTTATGAGATTTCATTGTCAAACACAGATCATCCACAACAATGAAAGGACTGACAGGTGAAGTGAAGAGCATTGATTATCTAAATATGATGCGACGCTCTGCTGGGAAACCTTGGGAGGCATTCACGTGGATGCCGATAGCCGATATCCTGAATTTTTGAGCTGAAGTGGAAATAGACCTTTTCTATCTGCACCAATGCCGAAAAATGTCCAGTCTTTTTTAACTGATCATATATTGTATGAATAAAATATTGCATCTTTAAAGTAACTAGCAACTAAAGATATGAGATAATACACTCAGTGGAGTAAAAAGTACAATATTTCCCTCGGTGGTGGAGAGGAAAAAGTAGCAGGAGGTGATGTCTGTCAAGTGGCATCCACATAAACGCTGCGACTCAAAGTTTCCATAGTAACGAGATGATCAGTGTTGTTCACTTCACCTGTCAGTGCTTTTCAATGTTGTGGCTGATCGGTCTATTTTAAACGTATTCAATAAGTAGTTTCTGGAGGAGGTATTCATTCTGAAGTCGTACCTCACTTATGTCCCCTGTGTGTCAGATGTTCCCTACGTCCTGAAGCTGGAGTCCCGTTGTCACGCCCCCTGCTGGCCTGGACAGGCACTTTACTTCATGGCTCCCAGTTTCCCAGACAAACAGCGCTGGGTGGCTGTCATGGAGTCCGTGGTGGCCGCGGGGCGGGCCTCACGGGAGAAGGCCGAGGCCGACGCAGTGAGTATCTCTGGAGCAGGGCGAGGAGGGGCGACGGGGGGGCAGTTGGCTCTCTGATGTCTGCTCACTCAAATCATAAACCGTTACGAGCGCAGTCACAGATCACTGCCTCTCGTCTATGGCTGCGATCGTAAACTGGCTGTTTAACTGTGTGGGGGCTTTTCATTCACGTTGTATTCTCTAAGAATTGAGTTTAGTGATGACCCCCAGTTCACTTATATGTGTCGTTAATTGTCCCCTTCTTCTCTCTCCCTCCTCTCTCTCTCTCTCTCTTTGTCCTTCTCACTGCTGTTTGTTGCTTTTTCATCATGCCACATTGTATGTCCGGTATATGGGCATGTTTTGTTGATTTGCTCTATTCTGCCCATTCCATTGGGTTTCATTGTACACATAGGCTGCTGTGTCCAAAAGACAAATGGTTCTGTCTCCACTGGTCCAGGTAATGAAGTTACAAAGACAAACATATAAGACTGACTGATGCACACACACACACACACACACACACACACACACACACACGAGGCACGCAGTAGTGCATGTGTCTGTCATTGTGTTGGTTGGTCATCCCCCCCCCCGCCCCCGGCTCTCACCTCACCTGCTGTGAGCGCTCCTCACTCTCACTATCCTCTGCTACACTGTCGTGTCCTGTACCAACTCTGTGTCGACGTAACAGTGTTGCTCAGATCTTCTTCCCTGCGTCTGGTGTCCTGTTTTTATAGCCACAGTACACAACTGGTCACCGAGATGATGTTTGATCATCTTTGGGTCGATCCTCTTCGGCTGTCCCGTCCCAGAGGACCAGGGATCAGACAGTGGGTCTTTACCTGCTCGTGTACTCGTCTGTGTTTTCACCCCCCTGCTGCCCTGCTGCACTCTCTGTAGAGACTGGGACTGAAGTCACGCGACTCTGTGAGACACAAGATGCAAACTGGGCGACATGAACTTGACGTAACTTGACAGTTTTGAGGAGTTGACAATGTTTTTTTTTTTTTATGTAATTAAAGGGGCACTATGTAGTTACAATACAAACTCATAAATATGTATATTTTCCATAAGTGAATAAACAAGCTGTTCTCAGAGGAAAATAATGTCCCAGAACACTGTTTGCAGTAGAAAGGTGGCAGGGTCCGCCACATATAAACAAAGTAAAACAGTGTGAAACTGTGTTGTCCTTTAAGGTCAGTTTGTTTATTTTGTTTTTTTTTTGTTTTTTTTCTCTTCTGATTAAAATTTCTTCCCCAAAACTACACAGTGCTCCTTTAAATGTGGCTTTGTTGACTCATTATTACCGGTGTTAGCTGAACCACCCTGGAGGTGCCGATGTCTCGACTATTTTCAGTCACTAAAGAGGAACTTCTTCTAGGAAATGTCCAACAAATCATGCTGATGTAATTATTTATTTATTTATTTTATACAGATCAGAGTTACAGGGACGTTACACATTGGTAACATTTCTGTAAATGTGCCAGTTTAGCCTTCATGGCAAATTTTTTTAAATTCCACAAAAGACAAAAATCATAGTGACAACAATTTATAATCAGGCAACTTTGTGTTTCGTGACAATTTTCTATTTCGTTAAAGTGAAATAAAAACAATATAACTTTTATGATTCATGAACATCTCAACCAATAGTTTGAGGAAGTTTAGATAAATTCTGACAGTCATCAGACTTTTCTTTTGAGGGTTTTAACTTCCGTTATTCTCGTTGGTAAACGCTCCGACTCTGAACTACATCAAAATAATATCACCTTTGAAAAGTCCACCACAAACACTTTGATGAGATGTTCCTGCTCGTAACTTCTCGAAAACCACAGTGCACGCTGGGGATTGTTTTGTTGCGAGCACACTTCTACCAGAGATGATCAGTCAACTTTTTATTTAAATAGCTATCTCGACTAAAACTGTTCTGTAGCAAATAGCTGAGAAAACCTATGAAGGGTTAAGCGATGCTATGACTTGACTCGCTTCCTGCTTGTGACTGGACTTGTGTGAAGCTGTGAACGTGACCTGGAGACAGACTTGTGACTTGGTCCCACCTCTGACACCGTTAACCTGCACACAGTCCTGCAGCCGTCCAACCCCCTCTGTCCTGCCCTCTGCTGCCTCCCCCTCAGGTCGCGTTGAGGTCGTGACCCCTGACCCCTCACCTCTTTCTGCTCTTACAGAAGCTGCTGGGAAACTCTCTCCTTAAGCTGGAGGGAGACGATAGGCTGGATATTAACTGCACCCTCCCCCTCACAGATCAGGTAACGCTGTCGATGGGGTGTTATTATTTGTACGGAGGCCCTGAGGGGCCAGTGAGAAATCTCATCTAAATTATTTTTTCTTCTGTGTTTATGACATGTGGTCTGGTGAAAAAAAAAGTTTTGCCAGAATAATCTTTTTAAGCTCTGTAATTAATTTTTCATCTGTGAGAACATCTTAAAAAGAAAAAAAAATATGAAAAAAAAAAGTTGTCATGTGTGAAAGAATATTGTTTCCCTTTTTTTCTCCTGAAAACATTTTATTAACAGGAGAAACTTATTGTGTGTGAAAAACTCAGTTCCATATGTGAAAAAAAAAAGATCTACTGAATTTTTTTTGTACTGACACAAAATATTTTTGACACACATTCATTTAAATTTTTCTCCTAAACAAAAAAAGTGTTCAGGAATAAAAAAGAAAAAGAAAAAGAACCAAAAGAAATAAAGAATTTCAATAGAAAGAAAAGATTTTCAGGAGAAATGAATGTGGAACCGAGTGGGAAAAAATGTTCATCCTGTTGAGAACATTTTTTTTTTCACTTGGTTACCAAAGTAAAAAAAATTCTACTGAAAATTAAATGAAAATCTTTGTGAAAAATTGGTTTCAAACGCGAAAAAAAAAAAATGTTCAGGAGAGAAAAAAATTGTCGTGTGAAACCGAGAGAATTTTTTTTCACAAGAATATTTTTGACCTTTTTTCTCCTAAAAACATTTAATTTACAGGAGAAACTATTTTTTGTACTGAAGAAAAGAAAAAAAAAGGGGTTGGGGTTTGGAAAAAGCCTTATTTTTGGGTCAGGTGTGCAGGCCTACTGCTCTGAGTGAGGTCCTTGTGGAGGTTAGCTCAGTCTATGTGTGTGATATAAATTGAGCAAAGGAAGGTATGGCTCAGTGGCAGGGTGCCTGTCTCCTTTGTGGGAGACCCAGGTTCAAGACTCAGGTCCCCCTCAGTTGCCATGTGAAATTTTGGTTGCTGAAGTGTGGATGAAGGAGTAAATATGACAGAGTGTACCATGACTATTAAAGAATTGGTTGACTTGCTGATATGGTGCCTGTCCCTTGTGTGGTAGACCTGGGTTCAAGACCCAGGTCTGCCACACTCAGTAGGGTGCTATTTGAAATTTTGGTTGACAGAGTGAATATGACAGAATGTACCATGAATGTTGATGAGTTGGTTGGTTTAGTGGTATGGTACCTGTCTGTCATGCAGGTGACCTGGGTTCAAGACCCAGAATTTTTTTTTAACAAGAATATTTTTCCCCTTTTCTTCTCCTGAACATTGTTTTTTCATGTGCACACAAAAAAATGTCCAGGGAAAAAAAAAATAATATTGTAAAAAAAAAATTAAATAGAAAAAAAATGTTTCAGTATAAATTGTTTGTTTTGTTTTTGCATGTGTGGAGCTGAGTGAAAAAGTTTCCTGTAAGTTTTTTATTCACTTGGTTCCCAACACGAAAAAGAAATGACCAGGAGGAAAAAAGCAAAAAATGTGAATGTGTGAAACCAAGTAAACATTTTTTAAAAATTCAGTAGCCAAAAAAATTTGAGTAGAACATTTTTCTTTTCTTGTGTCGAACCGAATGAATGACAAAGTTTGTATCCTCCTTGAAAAAAAATTTTGTCTTCATTTTTAAAAAAAAAAAAAATCTACTGAAAATTAAATGAAAATCTTTGTGAAAAATTGGTTTCAAAAAATTAAATGTTCAGGAGAGAAAAAAATTATCATGTGTGAAACCGAGAGAATTTTTTTTTCACAAGAATATTTTTGACCTTTTTTTCTTCTAAAAACATTTAATTTACAGGAGAAACTTTTTTTGTACTGAAAAAAGAAAAAAAAAAGGGTTAGGGTTAAAAACAAAAAAAAGGTTTCACGCGCAAATTTTTTTTCTTCTTCTCCTGAACATTGTTTTTTTCATGTGCACACAAAAAAATGTTGGATCCCAAAGTAAAAAAAAATTCTACTGAAAATTAAATGAAAATCTTTGTGAAAAATTAAAATTAAATGTTCAGGAGAGAAACATTTTTTTCACAAGAATATTTTTTTTACCTTTTTTTTCTCCTAAAAACATTTAAATTACAGGAGAAACTTTTTTTGTACTAAAAAAAAAAAAGGGTTAGGGTTTGGAAAAAGCCTTATTTGTGGGTCAGGTGCGCAGGCCTACTGCTCTGGGTGAGTACCTTGTGGAGGTTAGCTCAGTCTACGTGTGTGATATAAATTGAGCAAAGGAAGGTATGGCTCAGTGGCAGGGTGCCTGTCCCCTGTGTGGGAGACCCAGGTGCCATGTGAAATTTTGGTTGATGGCGTGTGGATGAAGGAGTGAATATGCCTGAGTGTACCATGACTATTAAAGAATTGGTTGGAGAACTGAGAGAATTTTCTTTTCACAAGAATATTTTTTACCTTTTTTTCTCCTAAAAAACATTTAATTTACAGGAGAAACTTTTTTTTGTACTGAAAAAAAAAAAAAGGGTTAGAGTTTGGAAAAAGCCTTATTTGTGGGTCAGGTGTGCAGACCTACTGCTCTGGGTGAGGTCCTTGTGGAGGTTAGTTCAGTCTATGTGTGTGATATATATCTATATCTATCTACCAAGGTTTGAGACTCAGGTGCCATGTGAAAT
The DNA here is from genome assembly GCF_040436345.1 of Pagrus major. Taxonomy (NCBI): domain Eukaryota; kingdom Metazoa; phylum Chordata; class Actinopteri; order Spariformes; family Sparidae; genus Pagrus; species Pagrus major. The sequence continues at coordinate 38,255,069 of NC_133219.1, read as the reverse complement.
TTTGGTTGCTGGAGTGTGGATGAAGGAGTGAATATGACAGAGTGTACCATGACTGTTAAAGAATTGGTTGGCTTGCTGGTATGGTGCCTGTTCCACTCAGGAGGGTGCTATTTGAAATTTTGGTTGAAGGAGTGAATATGACAGTGTACCATGAATATTGATGAATTGGTTGGTTTAGTGTTATGGTGCCTGTCTGTCATGCAGGTGACCTGGGTTCAAAACCCAGAATTTTTTTTTCACAAGAAGATTTTTTCCCTTTTTTCTCCTGAAAACATTTTATTTACAGGAGAAACTTTTTTTGTACTGAAAAAAAAGGGTTAGGGTTAAAAACAAAAAAAAGGTTTCACACGCTAATTTCTTTTTTTCTTCTCCTGAACATTGTTTTTTCATGTGCACACAAAAAAATGTCCAGGGAAAAAAAATTTAAATTGTAAAAAAAAAAAATTAAATAATAAAAAAAATGTTTCAGTATAAAGTGTTTTGTTTTGTTTTTGCATGTGTGGAGCTGAGTGAAAAAGTTTCCTGTAAGTTTTTTATTCACTTGGTTCCCCACACGAAAAAAAAAAATGACCAGGAGAAAAAAAGCAAAAAATGTGAATGTGTGAAACCAAGTAAACATTTTTTTAAAAATTCAGTAGCCCAAAAAATTTGAGTAGAAAATTTTTCTTTTCTTGTGTCGAACCAAATGAATAAAAAAGTTTGTATCCTCCTCGAAATTTTTTTTTTTTTTCACTTGGTTCCCAAAGTAAAAAAAAATTCTATTGAAAATTAAATGAAAATCTTTGTGAAAAATTGGTTTCAAACACGAAAAAAAAAAAAAATTATCATGTGTGAAACCAAGAGAATTTTTTTTTCACAGGAATATTTTTTACCTTTTTTTCTCCTAAAAACATTTAATTTACAGGAGAAACTTTTTTTTTGTACTGAGAAAAGAAAAAAAAAGGGTTGGGGTTTGGAAAAAGCCTTATTTGTGGGTCAGGTGTGCAGACCTATTGCTCTGAGTGAGGTCCTTGTGGAGGTTAGATCAGTCTATGTGTGTGATATATGTTGAGTAAAGGAAGGTATGGCTCAGTGGCAGGGTGTCTGTCCCCTGTGTGGCAGACCAGGTCTGCTGCACTCAGGAGGGTGCTATTTGAAATTTTGGTTGAAGGAGTGAATATGACAGAGAGTACCATGAATCTTGATGAGTTGGTTGGTTTAGTGCTATGGTGCCTGTCTGTCATGCAGGTGACCTGGGTTCAAAACCCAGAATTTTTTTTTCACAAGAAGATTTTTTCCCTTTTTTCTCCTGAAAACATTTTATTTACAGGAGAAACTTTTTTTGTACTGAAAAAAAAGGGTTAGGGTTAAAAACAAAAAAAAGGTTTCACACGCTAATTTCTTTTTTTCTTCTCCTGAACATTGTTTTTTCATGTGCACACAAAAAAATGTCCAGGGAAAAAAAATGTAAATTGTAAAAAAAAAAATTAAATAATAAAAAAAATGTTTCAGTATAAAGTGTTTTGTTTTGTTTTTGCATGTGTGGAGCTGAGTGAAAAAGTTTCCTGTAAGTTTTTTATTCACTTGGTTCCCCACACGAAAAAGAAATGACCAGGAGAAAAAAAGCAAAAAAATTGAATGTGTGAAACCAAGTAAACATTTTTTTAAAAATTCAGTAGCCAAAAAAATTTGAGTAGGAAATTTTTCTTTTCTTGTGTTGAACCGAATGAATAAAAAAGTTTGTATCCTCCTCGAAAAAAGATTTTTTTTCACTTGGTTCACAAAGTAAAAAAAATTCTAGTGAAAATTAAATGAAAATCTTTGTGAAAAATTGGTTTCAAACGCGAAAAAAAAATTATCATGTGTGAAACCGAGAGAATTTTTTTTTCACAAGAATATTTTTTACCTTTTTTCTCCTAAAAAACATTTAATTTACAGGAGAAACTTTTTTTGTACTGAAAAAAAAGGTTGGAGGTTAGCTCAGTCTATGTGTGTGATATATATTGAGTAAAGGAAGGTATGGCTCAGTGGCAGAGTGCCTGTTCCCTGTGTGGGAGACCCAGGTTTGAGACTCAGGTGCCATGTGAAATTTTGGTTGCTGAAGTGTGGATGAAGGAGTGAATATGACAGAGTGTACCATGACTATTAAGGAATTGGTTGGCTTGCTGGTATGGTGCCTGTCCCTTGTGTGGCAGACCTGGGTTCAAGACCCAGGTCTGCTGCACTCAGTAGGGTGCTATTTGAAATTTTGGTTGACAGAGTGTACCATGAATATTGATGAGTTGGTTGGTTTAGTGCTATGGTGCCTGTCTGTCATGCAGGTGACCTGGGTTCAAGACCCAGAATTTTTTTTTCACAAGAATATTTTTCCCCTTTTCTTCTCCTGAACATTGTTTTTTTCATATGCACACAAAAAAAATGTCCAGGGGAAAAAAATTAATATTGTAAAAAAAAAATTCAATAGAAAAAAAATGTTTCAGTATAAATTGTTTGTTTTGTTTTTGCATGTGTGGAGCTGAGTGAAAAAGTTTCCTGTAAGTTTTTTATTCACTTGGTTCCCCACACGAAAAAGAAATGACCAGGAGGAAAAAAGCAAAAAATTTGAATGTGTGAAACCAAGTAAACATTTTTTTAAAATTCAGTAGCCAAAAAAATTTGAGTAGAACATTTTTCTTTTCTTGTGTCGAACCGAATGAATAAAAAAGTTTGTATCCTCCTTGAAATTTTTTTATTTTTCACTTGGTTCCCAAAGTAAAGAAAAAATTCTATTGAAAATTAAATGAAAATCTTTTTGAAAAATTGGTTTCAAAGGCGAAAAAAAAAATGTTCAGGAGAGAAAAAAATTTCGTGTGAAACCGAGAGAATTTTTTTTTCACAAGAATATTTTTACCTTTTTTTTCTCCTAAAAACATTTAATTTACAGGAGAAACTTTTTTTTGTACTGAAAAGAAAAAAAAAAGGGTTGGGGTTTGGAAAAAGCCTTATTGGTGGGTCAGGTGTGCAGACCTACTGCTCCGGGTGAGGTCCTTGTGGAGGTGAGCTCAGTCTATGTGTGTGATATATATTGAGTAAAGGAAGGTATGGCTCAGTGGCAGGGTGCCTGTCCCCTGTGTTTGAGACTCAGGTCCCCCTCAGGTGCCATGTGAAATTTTGGTTGATGGCGTGTGGATGAAGGAGTGAATATGACAGAGTGTACCATGACTACTAAAGAATTGGTTGGCTTGCTGGTATGGTGCCCGTTCCTTGTGTGGTAGACCTGGGTTCAAGGCCCAGGTCTGCCACACTTAGGAGGGTGCTGTTTGAAATTTTGGTTGACAGAGTGAATATGACAGAGTGTACCATGAATATTGATGAGTTGGTTGGTTTAGTGGTATGGTGCCTGTCTGTTATGCAGGTGACCTGGGTTCAAAACCCAGAATTTTTTTTTTCACAAGAATATTTTTTTTCCTGAAAACATTTTATTTACAGGAGAAACTATTTTTGTACTGAAAAAAGAAAAAAAAAAGGGTTAGGGTTAAAAACAAAAAAAAGGTTTCACATGCTAAATTTTTTTTTTCTTCTCCTGAACATTGTTTTTTCTTTCATGTGCACACAAAAAAATGTCCAGGGAAAAAAAATTAAAATTGTAAAAAAAAAAATTCAATAGAAAAAAATGTTTCAGTATAAATTGTTTGTTTTGTTTTTGCATGTGTGGAGCTGAGTGAAAAAGTTTCCTGTAAGTTTTTTATTCACTTGGTTCCCAACACGAAAAAGAAATGACCAGGAGGAAAAAAGCAAAAAATGTGAATGTGTGAAACCAAGTAAACATTTTTTTAAAAATTCAGTAGCCAAAAAAATTTGAGTAGAATTTTTTTCTTTTCTTGTGTCGAACCAAATGAATAAAAAAGTTTGTATCCTCCTTGAAAAAAGTTTTTTTTCACTTGGTTCCCAAAGTAAAAAAAAAAAATTCTACTGAAAACTAAATGAAAATCTTTGTGAAAAATTGGTTTCAAACACAAAAAAAATTAAATGTTCAGGAGAGAAAAAATTTGTCATGTGTGAAACCGAGAGAATTTATTTTTTTCACAAGAATATTTTTTTTACCTTTTTTTCTCCTAAAAAATATTTAATTTACAGGAGAAACTTTTTTTTGTACTGAGAAAAAAAAAAGGGTTAGGGTTTGGAAAAAGCCTTATTTGTGGGTCAGGTGCGAAGGCCTACTGCTCTGGGTGAGGTCCTTGTGGAGGTTAGCTCAGTCTATGTGTGTGATATAAGCTGAGTAAAGGAAGGTATGGCTCAGTGGCAGAGTGCCTGTCTCCTGTGTGGGAGACCCAGGTTTGAGACTCAGGTGCCATGTGAAATTTTGGTTGATGGAGTGTGGATGAAGGAGTGAATATGCCTGAGTGTACCATGACTATTAAAGAATTGGTTGGCTTGCTGGTATGGTGCCTGTCTGTCATGCTGGTGACCCGTGTTCAAGACCCAGAATTTTTTTTTCACAAAAATATTTTTTCCCTTTTTTCTCCTGAAAACATTTTATTTACAGGAGAAACTTTTTTTGTACTGAAAAAAAAGGGTTAGGGTTAAAAACAAAAAAAAAGGTTTCACACACTAAATTTTTTTTCTTCTCCTGAACATTGTTTTTTTCATGTGCACACAAAAAAATGTCCAGGGAAAAAAAAAAAGAAAATCAATAGAAAATAAATGTGTCAGTATAAATTGTTTTGTTTTGTTTTGCATGTGTGGAGCTGAGTGAAAAAGTTTCCTGTAAGTTTTTTATTCACTTGGTTCCCCACACCAAAAAGAAATGACCAGGAGAAAAAAAGCAAAAAATTTGAATGTGTGAAACCAAGTAAACATTTTTTTAAAAATTCAGTAGCCAAAAAAATTTGAGTATAAATTTTTTCTTTTCTTGTGTCGAACCGAATGAATAAAAAAGTTTGTATCCTTGAAAAAAAAAAAATTTTCTTCACTTTTTTCCCAAAGTAAAAAAAAATTCTACTGAAAATTAAATGAAAATCTTTGTGAAAAATTGGTTTCAAACGCGAAAAAAAAAAAATGTTCAGGAGAGAAAAAATTTGTCATGTGTGAAACCGAGAGAATTTTTTTTTTCACAAGAATATTTTTTACCTTTTTTTCTCCTAAAAAACATTTAATTTACAGGAGAAACTTTTTTTTGTACTGAGAAAAAAAAAGGGTTAGGGTTTGGAAAAAGCCTTATTTGTGGGTCAGGTGTGCAGGTCCACTGCTCTGGGTGAGGTCCTTGTGGAGGTTAGTTCAGTCTATGTGTGTGATATAAATCTATATCTATCTACCCAGGTTTGAGACTCAGGTCCCCCTCAGGTGCCATGTGAAATTTTGGTTGCTGAAGTGTGGATGAAGGAGTGAATATGCCTGAGTGAACCATGACTATTAAAGAATTGTTTGGCTTGCTGGTATGGTGCCTGTTCCTTGTGTGGCAGTCCCGGGTTCAAGACCCAGGTCTGCTACACTCAGGAGGGTGCTGTTTGAAATTTTGGTTGAAGGAGTGAATATGACAGAGTGTACCATGAATTAGTTGGTTTAGTGGTATGGTAGGAGAAACTTTTTTTTGTGCTGAAAAAAAAAAGGGTTGGGGTTTGAAAAAAGCCTTATTTGTGGGTCAGGTGTGCAGACCTACTGCTCTGGGTGAGGTCCTTGTGGAGGTTAGCTCAGTCTACGTGTGTGATGTAAATTGAGTAAAGGAAGGTATGGCTCAGTGGCAGGGTGCCTGTCCCCTGTGTGAGAGACCCTGGTTCAAGACTCAGGTCCCTCACATTCAGGAGGGAGTGATGTGAAATTTTGGTTGTTGGAGTTAGATGAAGGAGTGAATATGTCTTAGTGTACCATGAATGTTGATGAATTGGTTGGCTTGGTGGTATGGTGCCTGTCTGTTGTGTGGGCAACCTGGGTTCAAGACCCAGAATTTTTTTAGACCAGGGTTAAAAGAAAAAGGTTTCACACACTCATTTATTTTTTCTCCTGAACACTGTTTTTTTCATGTGCACACAAAAAAATGTCCAGGGAAAAAAAAAATTAAAATTGTAAAAAAAAAAAAATCAATAGAAGTTGTTTTGTTTTTGCACGTGTTTCACACATGAAAATGTTTTGGGTTTTTTTCTCCTGGACATTTGTTTTTGTGGAACCAAGTCAAAAAATTTAGTTTTTCAGTCGAAAAAAAAAAAAATTCCAAGAGGAAAAAACCTTTTCTTTCTCAGTTTCATACATGAAAATACAATTTTACTGACATTTTTTTTTTAACTGTTTTTATGTGCGAAATCATTTTTTCACAAAGATTAGAAAGCACTTTTTTTGTGACCAATTATTAAAAAAAATTCAAGAGGAAAACATTTTTTCCACTCGGTTCCACAAAATAGAATTCTACTTTTACTGAATATTTATTTATTTTTTATTTTATTTTTTTACTTGGTACTTGGTTTCACACAAGAAAATGTTTTGGTTTTATTCTCATGAACATTTTTTTTGTGTGTACAACCAAGAGAAAAGAAATTAAAGAGGAAAAAAAACACTTTTTCACTCGTGTTGATGAAGGTTCTCAGTCCTCCAGGTCATAGTAATTCGAGGTGCTGTATCGTAGGCAACTGGACTTGTTTCAGTTTCCTAAAGACGTTTCACATCTCATCCAAGAGGTTTCTTCAGTTTGACTCTGTAAGGACACTCCCACACAGAGTTTAAAAGCCAGCCAGACTTTTCTCTCCTGAACATTTTTTTCCATGTTTCATTTGTTTAATTTTCAGTATGTTGATCGAGCTTCTTAGTCATCCAGGTCATGGTCCTTCAGATGTTAGTGGACAGCAGTCCAGACAGTCCAGAGACAGTCCACTAACATCTGAAGGACAACAATGTAAACATCTTGGCCAGAGAAGACAGATGGTTTGAAAGAGGAGTAAAGGAATCCATCTATGTCAAACTGGAACGACCTCATGTTTTTAACCCTAACCCTTTTTTTTCAGTACAAATAAAAGTTTCTCCTGTAAATAAAATGTTTTCAGGAGAAAAAAAGGGGAAAAATATTCTTGTGAAAAAAAATTCTGGGTCTTGATCCTGGGTCACCTGCATGACAGACAGGCACCATACAACTGAGCCAACCAAATCATCAATAGACATAGTACACTCTGTCATATTCACTCCTTCAACCAAAACAGAACATGGCACCCTCCTGAGTGTGGCAGACCTGGGACTTGAACCCAAATGCCCCGCACAGGGGGCAGGCACCCTGCCACTGAGCCATACCTTCCTTTAATGGATTTATATCACACACATAGATGAAGCTAACCTCCACAAGGACCTCACCCAGAGCAGTAGGCCTGCATACCTGACCCACAAATAAGGCTTTTTCCAAACCCCAACCCTAACCCCCTTTTTTGGGTTTTTTTTTTTTTTTTCAGTACAAAAAAAAGTTTCTCCTTTCTCTCCTGAACATTTTATTTTTTTCGTGTTTGAAACCAATTTCTCACAAAGATTTTTATTTAATTTTCAGTAGAATTTTTTTTACTTTGGGAACCAAGTGAAAAATGTTTTTTCCCACTCGGTTCCACATTCATTGGTAAAAACAAGTAAAAGCATTTAGTTTTTCAGTCAAAAAAAAATGTCAGTAGAATAAAAAAAAATCAGTATAAAACCAAAAATTTCAGTAGACTTCAGTCGTTCTTTTTCTCTCGTGTGGAGTGAAAACGTTTTTTCCCCTTAAAAAAAAAAAATTCACCTGGTAACAAAGATTTTACTGAAAATTAAGTGAAAAACTTTTTGAAAAATTTATTTCACATATGAAAAAAAAGAAAAAAAATTCAGTACAAAAAAATCAGTAGAATTTTGTTTTTCTTGTGTGTGGAACTGAGTGCAAAAGAAAATTTCTTCATGAATTTTTTTTTTTACTTAAAAAATTCTACTGAAAATAAGGGGGAATCTGTGAAAAATTGATTTCGGACATGAATAAAACAGTAACAAATGAATAAATATTTGAGTAGTCCAAGTAAAAAAAGTTTTTTTTCCTATTGAATTTTTTTTTTCTTCACTTGGTTACACACACACAAAAGTTCAGGAGAAAAAAGCCCAGAACATTTCAGTTTCTGAAACCAACATTTAAAAAAAAAAAAAAAATCTTTTTCACCTGTTTACAAAAAAATTCTATTGAAAATTAAGTGAAAATCTTTGTGAAGAATTTATTTCACACATGACAATAAATTCCAGCAGATTTTTTTTTTTTTTTTTTGTCATTTGTGAAAAAAAGGGTTTTCTCCTCTTGAGGTTTTTTTCACTTGGTTCCACACAAAAAGAGCAACAACCAAGTAAAAAATATTTTTTTAAGTAATAAGTTTTTCTTTCTTAGAATTTGTAAAGATTATCCTGGCAAAAGTTTTTTTTTCCCACCAGATCACAGGTCACAAACACAGGAGAGAAAATTGTTTAGATCAGACTTTGAAAATGCATCGTCAGAAAAAATTTTCATTTGCCACTCAGGGCTTCCATATATTTGATTGTTTTCAATGCACATACAGCAAAGATATTTTCACGTCATTTCTTAAATAATGAAGCTGCTGATCACTTAGAAAACACCTTCATCCAACAGGCGCAGTGATGCTCTTTATTTATGAAGGGACACGGAGCACACAGCAGATGCTCAGAGGCTCACTGTTAAGGTTTACCACATGTTGCTCCTGTTTGAAACGTTCACCAGAATCATTATAATTACGTTAATGATTGCGTTTCCTCGCTGTGCCGCAGATAGTTCTGGTGGGCTCTGAAGAGGGTCTGTACGCCCTGAACGTGATCAAGAACTCTCTGACTCACATCCCGGGCCTGGGATCCGTCTTTCAGATCCACGTCGTCAAAGAGCAGGAGAAGCTGCTGATGATTGTCGGTAAGACGTTCTGCTTTGTATTTTACCATTACAAAGTAACTGGCATTAATAAGGCACTTATTTTCCAGCTTCTTTGTAATATCTGTGTGCGTGTGTGTGTCTGTGTGTGTGTGTGCGCTGCAGGGGACGAGCGAGCGTTGTGTTTGGTGGAGATCAAGAGAGTGAAGCAGTCTCTGGCCCAGTCCCACATGCCCAGCCAGTCTGAACTGGCCCCCTACATCTTCGAGACGGTCAAAGGCTGCCATCTGTTTGCTGCAGGGAGAGTAGGTCCTCCTCCTCCCCCTCCTCCTCCTCTGTGAGGCTGGACTTGAATCAGATTTTCTGCTCTCTGACTTTCTCTTTAAAAACTGACGTCTATGTTCTCTCTACAGATAGACAACGGGCCGTGTATATGTGCTGCAATGCCGAACAAGATAACCATCCTGCGCTACAACGACAATCTCAATAAATACTGCATCCGTAAGGTGAGCGTGTCAAACCTAGCTATTTTTTTTTTTTGAATTTTTTTTTTCCTCTTGAGTTTTTTTTTGTTTTTTGACTGAAAAACTACATTTCTTCACTTGGTTCCACACACGGAAAAAAGTTCAGGAGAAAAAAAAAAAACATTTCCATTTCTGAAACTAAGTAAAAAAAAAAAATTTTAAAGTTTGCTTTTTTTTGTAAACAGGTGAAAAAAAATGATTATAATTTTTTTTCACCTGTTTACAAAAAAATTCTACTGAAAATTAAGTGAATATCTTTGTGAAAAATTTATTTCACACATGAAAAAAAATGTCAGCAGATTTTTTTTTCATTTGTGAAAAAAAGGGTTTTTTCCTCTTTAATTTTTTTTCACTTGGTTCCACAAAAAAAGTGTTCAGGAGGAAAAAACAAACAACAAAATTTAATGTGTGAAAAGTCAAAAAACTTTTTTTTTCAGTAGAAAACTTTTTAGGGGAAAAACTTGTGGACTGAAAATGTGTCTTTTCATTCGTGAAAAAGCCAAAACACTTTCATCAAGTTAAACAAAATGTTTCTGTCTGGAAAAAAAAAAATCAGCAGAATTGTTTTTTGTCAAGCTGCTCTCAGAGGAAAATAAGGTCCCAGAACACTGTTTGAAGCTGGAAAGGTGGCAGGGTCCGCCACACATAAACAAAGTAAAACAGCATAAATTGTGTTCAGTTTATTCAGTCATGAAAACAAAGAGAGGTTGGTTATTTTGTTCTTTCCCTTCTGGTTAAAACCTTTATTATTAACTAGAGAAAACAGTGGAGGCCTTTTGCCATCATAGAGGTGTCTTGTCTTCTCACGCCTCCATGTTTTCACCTCGCAGGAGATTGAAACTCTGGAGCCCTGCAGCTGCATCCACCTGACCAGCTACAGCATCATCATCGGCACCAACAAGTTCTACGAGATCGAGATGAAGCAGTTCGTGCTCGAGGGTGAGGACAGGAGCAGAAATAAAAAACCTGAACAGAGCGTAAACATAACGGCAGCTCTGATGAGAAAGACTTCAGGAGCACAGCAGACACACAGATATATTATAAGGGCCTCGACTTTGTGAGACATGACCTCAGAGGTGAATAAAGACAATGAGTTTAGACACATTGTTTGAAACCAGGACTTCTGATTCGTCCTCTGCAGAGTTCCTGGACAAGAACGACGTGTCGCTGGCCTCGGCGGTGTTCGCAGCCTCGTCGCACAGTTTCCCCATCGCCATCATGCAGGTGGCGAGCAGCCTGCAGAAGGAGGAGTACCTGCTGTGTTTTCACGGTGCGTTTGAATGAACGGCTGTTTTCTGCCCACAACACTAAATGGTAAAGTTCCCCTCAGTGGATAAGATACAAGAAAACTGCAGCACAGACGATGACTGTGAGGCAACAACTTACTAGAAGTGTGTTTTATGTCCATGTTTTTGATGTTTACTGTAAATTCACGTCAGGAAATTGCATCATGTAAAGGTGGGTGACACCTATCTTTATGTAGAAAGTGAAAAAAGTGTTGCACAACTTTGAAACAGGCGGTGACAGGATACAAAAAGATCAAATTATTGTTTAACACCATTCGTAAGGATTCAAAGTCCACAATACTTTGAGTTAATTACTTTCTAAAGTGTTAATGATGAGGCAAAAGTCAAACATCAGCAACATAAACACCTTTAACCAAACACTTAAAGTCAGTATCTGTATTCAGTCCACGAGGCGTCAGCGTTCTCAAACGGTGGATCCAATATCGTTCCCTCCTGGAGAGTAAAATATCCAAACTTCCTCCTCTTGTGGGAAGTGTTGCCTTTTCAGTTATATCTTAGGGAGGAAACAGGATGATTGAATTCAACAAAATGTGCTGCTGCTGGATAATTCATGTTTCTGCATCTAACAGCACTTCTGTGTTCAGCAATACGAGTTTTTAACACTCTACTTGTTTTACCACGAGGGCAACTGATAAGATAAATGACCGACTTAGTGTGGCGTGAAATAATCCCTTTCATAGGGATCTCTATACCTGTGTGAGCGGGAAGTATAATTACACTGGCTGCAAAGAACCGCAGGGCAGGAAGGTGCTCAAGTAGCTCGAGCTGGTACCAGATGGTCTATATAATAATAATAATAATAATGATATATTTTATTCATAAGCGCCTTTCAGGACACTTTTCAAGCAAATAAAAACAGTCAATACATAAAGAAGACAATGATGATACAAAAACAGCAAACCACATAAACAACAAACACTGAATGATAGTAAACACATCAGGGAGCGTCAGAGAAGGAAGGTGCCAAACTATTAAACATCTTGTATCTTTAAACATGATATGAAATTGAACTGGGAGCCAGTTCAACCAGTGGCTGAAGGGTTGGTGTGATGTGCTCACTGTACGACACAGAGGCCTCCTGCATACTGTAGTCTTGTTAACGCCCTCTTTATCTAGATGCACACAGAGGAGTGTAGATTACGCTTTCTTTATGTTGCAGAGTTTGGAGTGTTTGTGGACACATACGGACGAAGAAGCCGCACTGACGACATCAAGTGGAGCCGCCTGCCTCTGTCCTTCGGTAAATACACTTTGAGCTCCCGCTGCTTTATGCTGCGATCTTATTTTGACATCTTTTCTAATTGTGCACTCTCCTCCGGTGCAGCCTACAGAGAGCCCTACCTGTTTGTCACCTACTTCAACTCCCTGGACGTCATCGAGGTTCAGGGACATGCTTCTCTGGGGTGAGACAGCCCGGCTACCGTGGATACGTTTTTTTTTAAATGTCCATTTTGGTTGTTAGCTGTATTTCCCAACGTCTCCCTCTCTGTACTTCCAGTCCTACAGTTCTGGCCCACCTGGACATCCCCAACCCTCGCTACCTGGGCCCAGCCATCTCCTCTGGGGCGATTTACCTGGCCTCGTCCTACCAGAACAAACTGCGGGTCATCTGCTGTAAAGGGAGTCTGATCAGAGAGTCTGGAGAGCTGCAGAGGACCGGCTCCAGCCGAGGGTCAGCGCTGTTCCTCAGTTTGAGCAAAAAAAAAAAGAGAAAAGATAAAAACAAAGCAATAGAGAGAAAAGAACAGAATTCATATTTGAATGTGTGGGAGGATTAAAAACACTTCAACACCTACGACACACATTAACTGTCAAGTGTCAGGTAGAAAACACCACCGATGGAGTAATGTTTTTATCGGAAAGGCCAACAGTGCCATCTGCTGTGAAAATGTTAAAAACCTGCCTCTTGTTTCTTGAAGACGACAACATTGTGAGACGCTGTTGTAAGAAGCTGTTGTGAGACGCTGTTGTGAGACACTACCCTCTGCTGTGTTTTCCACAGGAGTCCCAGTAAGCGAGGCCCCCCCACCTACACAGAGCACATCACCAAGCGTCTGACCTCGGGCCCCGGCAGCCACGACGGGCTGCATCGGGAGCCCAGCACCCCGCATCGCTACCGGGAGGGCCGCACCGAGTTCAGACGGGACAAGTCTCCGGCCCGACCGCTGGACAGGGAGAAGTCGCCCGGCAGGGTGCTCGACAGCCGCAGGGAGAGGTCTCCGGGGAGGTTCGGGGACAGCACCCGACTCCACGCCGGGTCTGTCCGGACACAGCTCGCCCCAGTTAACAAGGTGCTGTAGCGAGGTCCTGCTGGCTGGGTGGTTCAATCAAGTGCAGACAAGATGAAACAGGCAAACAAAACGCCTCAGATGTATCATGTGACTCATGTTAGTGGGACAGCAATAAAACATCACAGAATAAAACAATATATAATATAATTAAAAATGGGTAAAAATAAGAATATAGAAAAAATACAATATACAATATTATAAATCTAACAGGAAATATGTGCCGTATAGAAACAAATGAGAAAATATGAGGAGCAGCAACGACAAACATTTCCTCTGGTAGTAAAGATATTCTGATATTATAAACCCTGGTCCTGTTCGTCGTGCTTCATAAGCTGCGTCTTCTCCAGCTGTTAGAGCAGTGCATCATTCTCACAACACATCTGTGAGCTCATATTAATGTGCAGGTCAGCCTCCAGGATCTGGGTCTGTGCTGCACCTCAGTGTAAAACGTTCACACAGAAATATCTCCAGAGCTGAGATAATCTGCTCTGTGAAAGTTTATTGCCATTTTTTAAAAGGGGCACTATGTAGTTTACACTATTAATGAGGTAATAATACAAACTCAGAAATATATTTTTTTCTATAAGTGACTAAACAAGCTGAACAAGATAAACATTCTGCGCTACGACAATCTCAATAAATACTGCATTCGTAAGGTGAGTGTGACCTGCCAGTAGCTAAATGATATCACAATATTTCTAGACTATATCATGATTAACAATAGGCATCTTGATATTTCTTAAACCTCCTTATCATCAGTAATGTTAATATATTGACTTAGTGGGTAAAGGAGAAAGTCTGTGAAGTTCAGAAAATTACATAATTTTACTGTAATGCAGCCTTTAAAACACTTTCATATCGCAATATCCAAAATCTAAGACGATATATCGTCTCACGTCACATTAACAACTTAATGTTAAAATATTGTCCAGCTCAGAATTTTAATATTAACAGCATTAAAGAGGTAATAAAACGAGTAGACACCCTTAAAAAATCTTTTATTATTATTTCACACATGGAAAAAAAATTTTTTTTTAAAATTTTTCAGTAGAAATCTTTTTTTCACGTGTGGAACAAAGTTTAAAAAAGGTTATTTTCCTCTTGAAATTTTTTTTTTTTTCTGCACACAAAAAAAATTAGAATAAAACCAAATCTTTTTCTTGTGTGAAACCAACTAAAAATCTACTGAAAATTAAAGGGAAATCTTTGTGAAAGAAACATGAAAAAATAGTAAAAAAAAAAAAATGTCAGTAGAATTTTATTTTCATGGGTGGAACTGAGAAAGAAATGTTGTTTTCCTTTCGATTTTTTTTTTTTTTTTTGACTGAAAAACAACATTTTTTTTTCCACTTGGTTCCACACACAAAATAGTTCAGGAGAAAAAAAACCAAAACATTTCCACTTCTGAAACTAAGAAAAAAGAAAAAAAAAGTTCTCCTGAACTTTTTTTTGTAAACAGGTGAAAAAAAATATTATTCCAATTTTTTTTTCACCTGTTTACAAAAAAATTCTACATTCAACTTAAGTGAATATCTTTGTGAAAAAATGATTTCACACATGAATAATTTTTTGAGTTTTTTACTCTTTATTTTTTTTTCACTTGGTTCCACACAAAAAAAAGTTCAGGAGGGAAAAAAATAACAAACAAAATTTAATGTGTGAAAAGTCAAAAAACATTTTTTTCAGTAGAAACATTTTTAGGGGAAAAAATTGTGTAGCGACAGTGTGTCTTCATGTGGTGGAACCGAGAGGAAGAAAATATGCAGGAGAAAAAAAATAAAAATTTCATCAAGTTAAACAAAATGTTTCTGTCGGGAAAAGAACTGAACAAAATCTTATCTTTTAACTTGTGCGAGCATATTTTAAAAAGATTTCTCTTGTTTAGGGATTAAACCGTACCTGAATATAATAAAAAAAATATAGCACAAGAGGTTGTAATATGAATACGCACACCCTGTATCTGAACTGACTTCAGCCCTCTCCACATTGGACTCCACTCAGCACCACTCAGCTGTTGGACCGGTGTATGTGACGGTGTGTCCTCTGCTCTTGTCTTGCAGGTGTGGGATCAGTCATCGGTGTGAGTCCAGTTCGGCGCTGCTCCTGGCTGGAGGTTGAAGAGAAAACTCTGGGGGAAACCTTGATCCACTCTTGAGCGCAAGCACACACACTTGCACACACCCACACCCACCCACACACACATCACTCAGGCTGACTGTCATTGCCTCATCGCCTGTACATAGTGCAGTCTTAGCTCCTCGTTCAGCAACACACACACAGACACACACACCTGCACTGGGAGACGTCTCCTTGCGACAATCCTCTTTTCTGACACGTGCTTTGTTGGGAGAAATCCCGCAGTAGATTTGGTGGCAGGGAACCTTCGCTGATCTACAGATCAAGAGAATCTACTTTATAAAGATACACTCAAAAGTTGTAAATATTGCTGTCTGAGTTTTTATAGATAAAGGGAATAGTCGGCTGGTGAAGCCATGTCTATTTTTTTTAAAAACTGAGTTTCTAAAAGATGTTGCAGGGAGATTAATGATGTCGTTGGTTACGAAATACATTATCAACATTTCATTAGAATCTGAAAGATCACATTTGGTTTCTTCTCTGTTCAGAGAATCGAACCAACATTTAATTACTCACATAAATCATGATGAGAAAGACGTTTGCACACGAGATTGGATTTGAACAGGAGTTAAAAACACTCGTTCTTGTTACACGACCAGTCTTCTTTCTTTGGATCAAATGTATGGTCCTCCTGACTAAATAGCCTTTGATATATAAATGCATATGATTGCTTTATTGACAGTCGTCGTCCGGCCATACTTTGTAAAACAATTATTAAGCAATGTTTTGCTCCAAGTGTTCCTTGTGTTGTTTTTAGCAAACCTAAGATCAAGAAACACGCAGTTCTGCCTCTGATGCCGGACGTGTTGCAGTCAGGCCGCCTCAGCTTGCTGTTAGACCGCCGCTGCTGCTGCTGCCACCGCTGCTGCTGCTGCTGATTATGGTACAGATGTCCTGTTTCTGTGCAGTGGTATGAAGTCTAGTAAATCGTCAGGGGTCGTCACTTTCTAGTATCGTTTCTTTAGAGCCAGTAAGACCACCTCCATTCGTCACATCAGTGAGCATGACTACCTTAGAGCAGCACTCGTCGCTTTTTTCGATCTTGATTCTCTCTTGGTTGTTCTTTTCTGTCATGTATTCACTTGACTTTGCATTCAATAAGTAGACATTGGTGTTAGACAGTAACTTAAGATTTTCTTGATTTTTAGAGATGTATACCAGTACATGCATTAAACATGATTGAAGTGTTGTTCTTCGTGTGTGTGTTTGTGTGTTTTCGGCTGCGGATACACAGTGTGAGATCAGGTGCAGCTAGCAGACAACACAGTCAGGTTTATCTAGTTTATTCTTCCTTTAATTCTACAACAATGTAATGCTCTTTAAAGTAAATCCAACAAAACAAAATATTCAGACTGAACAAGGAGCACTTGTTGTTACAGGAAATTGCTATGTACAGCTACACACTCCTCTGACAGACATGAGAAGGTTCAAAGTGCTTATCAAACAGGAGGGAAAGAAAAGGAGGAAAAAAAAAAAAAAATCAAACGAAAGCACGAGTGATCCCTTTGTGAGAGACCCGTAATAAAACTGCTTGGCACCAGTCTCCACCAAAAGAGACACACACACACCCACACACACACACAGCCACACACACACACACACACACAGCCACACCAACGCTCAATGCATCCACGCGTTCACACTCACGTCAAGTGATTACTGGGCCGTTGCAGTGCCGCCTCTGATAGAGCACGTCAGCGTGAGTGAAGAGAAATACAACATGTGCAGACCGAGAGGGGGGGGACGAGAAAAAAAAAAAAAAAAAGCACAGCAAGGGATCATCCTGGTGTCGTGTGTGTGTCACCCAACCCTCCCACACACACACACACGACCCTCAACCATAATGCTCGTCACAATACTGAAAAGCACAGCACACTCTCAGCTTTATCTTTGAAGCACTCTGTGGCAGTGTCTACTTGATGTCATGTGCAAAAAATAGCCTTTTTTTTTTTTTTTGTTTGTTTGTTTGTTTTTTGTTTTTTAGACAATTCACATTCATGGATTGTTGAACGAGACGAGCTCGGTGCCCCACATGCCTGTGACGGTGGTGAAAAAAAACACACAGAGGAAAAAAGATTCATGCTGCCGGCTGTCGGTTTTGTCCGCGAGGAAAGCGAAAGAGCTTTGGCCTCGGACACGGCTGATAAAGGGACGTGATCGAAAATCGTTTTCAAATGAAATCCTTGAGAGATTCGTGAATTAATGAGGTGTTCGGCAAACATTTGAGGACAGAGACGGCGTTTTGGGAGGAGTGTGAAGCTTTAGATTAACTCATCTGTTAATAGGACTGATCTAGGAATACAGGCCAGCTTTAAATCGCCGATATAAACTGAACAGTCTAGGATGTAAAGTCAATCATCTGGTTGCACATCGGTATTCCAGTTTATAAAAGAAAAAACAGAGAGGCTGAAAAAAAAAACAGAATTTGAATTAAAAGTACCACCTCAAAAAAATTCATAAGACTGCAGCGCCTCTTCATAAATATTAAAATCAACAGAAATGATGGCGTCTAATCTGTTCAGGGCGTTTATTATACTATTTAAAAGAAAGAAGGTGGAGCTGTCGAGTTCAACACTTCCAAACAGGCAGTGAGGAAAAACAAACGCTTCAGTCATCAGCCGAGACGTCGGGGACACCATCAGGGATAGTTAAAACATTTTCATCCCGCGTGGTGAATGAAGCGCACGTGGGCCCTCTGCCGACGTGACGAGGTGCGTTCAGGAATCAAAAGATTGGCAGTCTCGACGATAGGATCGTTAAAGTGAACGTCTGCGGCCGGGTGCTGTACCTTTTTAATGCTCCGGCTGATTAACAGAGAAAATGTTCAATCACAACAACAAAGGCCATTCTCGACGGTGTGAACGTTAATAGCGAGAATCACTCAGCAACTAGAAGCTCAGTGTGAATGTGTGTGTGTGTGTGTGTGTGTGTGTGTGTGCATGAACGAGTGTGTGCACAAAGTAGAGGTAGTGTTTGTAGATGGGTTTGAATGGAGTAATGTTTGCGTGTGTGTGATCTCAGGGGGTTTTATTTTGGGTTCAGGCTGCTTGATTTGGACCACTGTTCTCTCAGTGCATAGACATCTCGTTGGCTACGGACGCGCTCGGTTGACATGTGATGATCGTCGGGGGTCACATGGTGCTACACGACGCCTCCGACTTCACCCCCCCCCACCACCCGCCGCATAATCTGGAAACGGTTACAGAAATGGCGAGCGTCGCCGCAGCCGCAGATCAGAAGCAATCACTCGCGTCCCATCTCATAAACACTGATTATCCCGTGGCAACTGAATTGTCTGGATTTCAAAACAGCAATTCAACAACAAAACCTTAATAAATTAAATCAAAAGTAATGATCGCACTGAAAAGGGAAAAAACCACTGCAGCATCAAAACAGGACACCCTGCTTCTCTATTTAAAAAAAAAACAAACACCTGTCGTCTTCAACAGGTCGCAAAATATACCATTTTTTTCTGCAATTAATAACAAAGAAAACAAAGAAATTAAAAAAAACTTTTTGGTGACTAATTAAGTGAGCCACTATTCAAGGATTCTATACATTTTTTTCTTAAATGCTATATATCTGAATATATTATTTTATTCATTTATTTTACAAAAAGAAGTGTGTGTGTGTGCGAGGAGGTCATTGAATGGGTGTTTGGCAGAGCGGGCGTCTCAGTGAAGCTTCTCTGACATAAAGTAATGTCACGTGTGGAGTTACAGACTTTTTAAAAAAAAAAAAAAAAACGCCCGGAGCCCTTTCTGCCGCTTGCCTCCGCGTTTCAGCCAATCAAAGCGGAGGATCACAAGTGAGGTCATGGTCGAGTAGCGTCTCAAAGAGAAAAAAAAAATAATAAAGAGAAACATGTTGAGGTTTAAACGTGACAAATTCTCCACTTGTGATTTCCACCGAAGCACCGAAAAAAAAGGGAACGAGACGTCCAGCTCCCAGTGCCTGCTGGGTAAAAACAATAAGAAAGGGGGGGGGCTGCTGTGAGTGAAGGGCATGAAGGTACGGCTAACAGGAGATTACACAGTCAAGCCAGTCAGTCAGAGCGTGTCGGGCACAAACAACCTGCAGCTTTGTCTGACACAAACTGACAACGCCACAACACATCAGTTTACACTCCCAGCAGCAATAACAGTCTATCAGCGGGGGAAGAGCAGAGCGGAGCAGAGCGGCCATCAGCTCTCTTTTTAAATCCTCTGTAGATCGCCGGCTAATTCTGCGGTGAGACTCACAGGGGTGACAATTATTCACTCACCTGCAGTTCAGGGTAAGAATTCAAAAACAATCCCAACAGCATCTTTTGTTGTCAAGCAACCTTCAGGACTGCAGCATCCTGTCGGCGCTCCGGGCCGAATCTCAACGTTAGACACAAACTAAAAACCGACGCAGACTCGCGACTGCTCAAGTGTTTTTTTTTTCTATTTTGTATTTTCGTGTCAATTAGCTGTATATACTGTTAAATACTGGACACACATTGGTGCCGTTCTGTGTGAAAAGCTGATTTAAAAACTCCAAACTACAGCGAAAAGTTGAGATTCAGCCCAGAGTTTGTTAAAGGGGCACTACGTAGTTTTGAAATATAAATAACTGAATCGACAACTGAATTAACGGAGGAGGACTCTGTTTGAAGTTAGAAAAGTGGCAGGGTCCGCCACGTATAAACAAACAGTACGAGATCGTGTTGTCCTTGAAGGTCAGTTTAACTCACTTCACTCAATCATGAAAATTAAGAGTTTGTTTATTTAGTCCATGAAGACGTTTCTCTTCTGATCAAAATGTCTCCCCCAAAACTACATAGTGCACCTTTAAAGGGACAGTTCACCCAAATTACAACATTGTGAGAGTAATGGGGACCCTCATCATCAGCCTGTGATAATGCTGTATAATGTCCTCTGAAGGAGCTTCATCAAGTCTGAAAAACAACCCTGATGATGTTCGTAGTGATGTCACGGGTCGAAGGGTCATCTCTCTGAGTGTGGAGACCAGAGACCCACTAACAGTCACGATGTCTCGGCCTCTAATGCAACAATTTGACCGTTTTAAACTTTACAGAAGTGCGACGCTTAATCACCGAGCGCCGCTTTAAATGTCATTCTTCAGTGCTGTGAGGCACAAACAACAATTATTTCAAAATCGCTTGGTCATGTTGCGGAAAATTATGTAATCAATTCAAGCAAAAAATGCCAAAACATTCTTAATTTAGTTTCTCAAACATAAATAAAATGCCTGCTTTTCTTTGTCACGCGTTATTCAGAGGAATATCTTTTGTCTTCGAGCCTCAGCGGCTAAATTGTTGCATTACTTGTTTAAATCGCCTCCTCTGAGATTTTTTGGGGGGGTAATTTGGGTGAACTGAACATTTAAACTTTATCCTGAACAAACACTGTGAGCAGACGTTTCTAAAGCTCGTGATTACCAGGAGATTTTCCACATTGCTCCTGAAGTCCACGCTGGGAGATGAAGCGTGGGTGGGCAGGGCGGTGGGGGGGAAATGATTCATGAGACTTCAGCAACACAGTGAGACAACCTCCTCCGCCCGCCTGGTCCAAGGCACCAGGATGTCCATTCTCACTCCTCTGGCCTCGGAGTGAAAGTCCCATCGCTGCCACAAACCCTCCGTGTGGTGCATGTTTTCCTCTCACACTCACACACACAGCACCCACCCCTGTGGACACCCATCGTTTCTGAGTGCTCGGCGTCATTCAGCTCCTCCGCCACGTCATCCTCTGTATGTACACGTTCAAGTCTGCACCACACACACACACACATAAAGTACATGGGACATTCTGCGTAGCTCCTGTGCTCGTCTTCAGCAGTGCGCCTGTGTCGGCGGCCAGCGGCTACAGTCCGCCTCCCCCTCATGTCCCCGGTACTCTGACACTCAGTTGGAGCTGGCCGTGATGGGTTTGTCCAGCTCCAGGTCCAGGGGAGCCGGGCTGAGCTGCAGGCTGCCGTAGCAGGTCTTACAGACGCGGCTGGGCTCGAACAGCTGCTGGCTTGGCACTGGGATCTTCTGGTCACAGCAGCTGGCACAGAACACGTTACCGCAGTTCCTGCAGGGAGAAACACACAGGTCACAGCTGGACTCTCAGTCAGAGCCTCTTTACACCTACTGTTACCATGCGTCTCTTCATTACATCTGCACCAGGGCCTGTTCTTCATTCATGGAAAACTATGTGAGCTTCATCTGACTGTGAATAATTTGATAAAAGGCTGGATTTCTAATTTATTCAAAGCTGAGTAAAGGTTTACCAAGAGCTGGTGTCAGCTTTAATCTACAAAAGTAAAAACTCACTGATGCTCATCTGGATGATTTTTAAAAAATAAACCTCATAAATGAACTTGTTCTTCTGCCTACGGGTCAACCCATAAGGTTTTTCAGCGCCGATGCCTTTTATTAGTAATGAAGGAGACTGATAAACAATATATTTGCAGAAAAAACTAAAATCTTAGTGTCAAAATGTAGAATAACAAAGTACAATTTACACCAGAACTGCACTGAAGAACATTTTTGAGTTACTTTACTTAGTATTTTCATTATTTGCTACTTTATACTTCCACTCCAATACATTTATTTTAATATATTTACTTATTAGTTACTTTGCAGATTCAGATTATTCACTGTTGATTGGTTACACATCACAAGTAATAACCAATCAGATCGTGTTATCAGTGTGACACTGAGTGGTGACTACAGACCGAGAGGGGATGCTGCATCAGAGCCTAATTATTTATTTGTGTGTTGTGATATTCGGTCCCACGTATCAGTTTTCCATCTCCTTGAGATCTAATAATCGGTATCGGCGCTGAAAGAGCCATATCGGCCGACCCCTATCTCTTTATGTCTGCCCTACAGAGACATCTCAACTGTTAGTTTTGGGTAAACTCAAACTGTCATTTTCTTTAGTCTGTGGCCCAACAGATACACTAGGTGTCGTCATTAATGAGATATTAAAGCATCAAACATGCATTTTGGATGATTTAGACGTACACACTTTGAAAAAACATAATAAAAAAAGAGGATTAATTTATATGTAAGCTAATGTGTGATGCACAGGTTTTCGACCCTGCAAATAAACTGCTTTGCAGAAAATGATTTCTGTCTGCCTCTTCCTGGGACGCATGATAAAACAGGTGGAAAGAAGTTACGGGAGCTCTGTGTTCACTTCTCGCTCTACATGCCGGGTTAGAGAAGGTGCTCTATCACTCAGTAGGTGCTAACTTGATTATTCAGCCCATTAAAAAACACGTTATCATGAGTAGACAGGAAGGCAGGTCACACTGGAGGTTTCAGATACCCATGCTCAGATTCACATGTAAGGCCATGCTCACACACTTACACACACGGTGGTCCCCTCTACCTGCCTGTACTCACCCTGCGCAGAATTTAATTTATCAAACTCATCTAATTCACTCTCGAGTCTCCAGCCTTTTTCTCCAGTAGCATGCTGTGCTGCTGGGAGGTGAGATGCAGGGGGGCTGGTTTGGGGCAGCATGCTGCCGGGATGTGTCGAGGGGCAGTGGGAGGGCAGGGTGCTGATGTGGTGCTATGGCAGGAGGAGGGGGGTATAGGTTGAGGAAGACCATGTTTTGTTTTGTTTTTTTACATTAGATTTGAATTTTTCGGGTGATAAAGCAACCAATCCCGGCTCTCCCACTGACAGCAAATCGTGCTCACAGCCAATTTAAAAACCGCTGGATGGGAACACACTGGCGCTGCAAGGACGCACATTCAAGTCATTACATCTCAGAAATGAAAGGGGAATTTCCTGAGAATTTGCTGACAACTAGAACAGAAACCAGATGTAGCAGGTGTGGAGGGGGAGGAGCAGGGAGGGAGGGAGGGAGGGAGGGAGGGGGGGGGGGGGAGGATTAGGAAGAGGAAGGTGCAGCAGCGCCAGGTTAGAAAGGTGGAAGGTGGTGGAGGGTGGAGGGACAGGGGAGCCGGATCTCACCAGACCTCCTGGACAGGCTCCCTGCCACTGTAGAGGAGAGGGGGCAGACAATGGATAAGAGCTGCCTTCGCAGTGGAGAACACTTCACACACTAAAACACACTTCCTGCTGCAGATGTGTGCGACAAAGACAGAAAAATCTAACACAGCTACGACAGAGAAACGACTTCAGTGCTGCACTGTGAGTTCTACACTTCAGCGTTTTGGATCCTTTCATGGCCGAGATGACTCCAGATTACTGAAGTCCAGACCGCAACGGATGTCCGAAATGAAACTCACTCAAATTTCTAACTAAGTTGTTAACCTCAAACCAACCCGCCACAAAGAAAAGGAAGTAAAGAGCAGACAACAGTGATGTGAGGAAATGATAACGGCAGAGGAAATACCACCAGCTGACAGAATGAGACTAAAAGGCACCAAAAGAGACTTTGAGTGTAGGACAACTGCGACTCTATTGACTTGGATGACTATCTTTTAAATTGACAAACATCACGTGTGTGATTCATGACAAGCGGGATCAAAAAAATTATCTGTCTTTCTCCATAAACTACCAAACTTCGGCTCTCTGTGTCATCAGGGTTTATCTCGGCTTAGGCTGCAGATGTGAAGTACGTAACAGAAAGCCTGCGTCACGAACTGCAGGCGTGGAGTTCGAAAGGCTGCTAAGTTGTAATAAATAATGCAATCAAGTTGCATTATGGGAAATGTAGGAATCAGCAAAAGTCACGTCAAGTTTGTCTCACGCATTTCCCACGACTTTGTGGAAGTCACTGAGTTTTAAAAGAAAAATGTAGCCACAGTAACGTTGTCAGCGTCACATCGGTGCTGAACATCTCACACAACAGAGACGAGAAAGAAGGCAAGAATGCAAACTCGTCTCCTTGCAGTGGGAAAGGAGTCAATCAGCTATATTTAGCAGGTTTAGCCGCGTTTAAGAAACCCGCATATACACGCTAATTTTGATGTAGAAGAAGATGTGGTAGAAGTTAAATGCCACCGGAGATGGTCTCTCAGACGAATTCCTCACAAGATGTTCAGTGAAAGCTGCCTCAACTTAATCTAGACACAGTCTGGATGTATTCTGCATACAAGAAACTCGGTCTGATGAGTGAGCTTAAACAGAGAAAATGTCCCTTTAAGCCTCAACAGTACAGACAGGAGTGGTTGATGACAGGGACACTGACTGAAGGTTTGAGCTCCTGCAGCTCAGTAACCCTCCAGAACTTACCTGCAGTGATGCTTCCTGGTGGCGAGCCAGAACCTGCTCTCACAGCCGTAACACTGAGCTGCCAAATGGTCTGGGTACCAGCGAGTCACCTGTAATGTACAGACTGATCTCAGCTCACCTACCACCAACCGTCAATCATCATTAACTGCCATTGCTGAAGAGATCTGAGGTCTACATATGCAAGCTACAGACAAACACAGGCTTTGCTTTAGCAGTTTTGTTCCTCCTCTCCCTCAAGTTGTATTTAGGTCGGCCTGGCTGCTGCTCACCTCAGTGTCCTGCTTGTCCACCTGCTCCCAGCTGGCCTCGGAGAAGAGCTCTGTGCTGCAGCGTGACAAACAGTTGGGGTCCAGGTTGTACTCAGAGTCTGTCATTGAGGTCTGCATGGAGGGAGACAGAGACGATCAGAAGTAACATTCATGTGAAGAACAGATCAGCTGGTCAATCAGTTTCACGGTCAAGCTGTCGCCATCTTACCACTTCATCTCCCATGTCTCCGTTGATCCTGTGGGATCCGGCGTGGTGCTGATTCTCCAGGCGGCTCCACAGCTCCTGCACCTGCTTCTTCAGAGTCTCCACCTCCATCTGGTGTCCCGCTTCGATCTGCCTCAGCCGCTGCTGGATGGCGTCCGTGTGTAGCGTCAGCCCGTCGTCGTCCAGATGACTGCGTGACGGCTGCTCCGGGCTGATGGCGGCCCGGGCTAGCGAGGCGTGGCACCAGCGGTGCTGGGAGCAGCTGCCACGTGGATGGAGGATCAGGGAGTTGCAGCTCACTAAAGATACCTGTCGACTGAGAGGGGCCTTCTCCCCATTCCCTTTGGCCCAGTGAGGCCCTCCGCAGGGCTCCACCTCGAAGCTGTCGCCATTATAAACGCCGTCCCTGTTGAGGTCAGTACTCACAGACTGAAAGGCACTGACAGAGGGCCGCTTGCTGCCCCCGTTTAAAGTTCTGATAAAGCCGTGCTCGCCTGTCTCCAGTCCTTTCTCTTTCCTGGAGCAGGGCGGTTGGCTCCTGCCATCACTGCAGGGCTGACGACTCGGGCACACAGGATGTGCTGTTACCTCCAACCTGCTGCAGGCCTCTTCAGTTAAAGTCTCTGTGGAGCTTTCCATCAGGGAGGTCCTCTTATCCAACTGCTCCACCAGCTCCGAGACACCGCGATCAGGTTCAGAGTCAGGGCAGGTCTCCTCATCCACACCTGGCTCTTCAGGTGAACTGTCCAAAAAGCCGTTAGTCATAGTTCTATGGGCTGCAGGCTGCTCAGGCTCATTTGAGCCGGACTCATTGGGTCCATGTGCAAGCTCCTCTTGTACAGAGGAGTTCTCTACATCTTGCTTCACCAGATCGTCTGGTGTCTGAGTCACCTCAGCTGCCTGTTGATCCAGCTCCTCTGCCTTCTGTGTGGGCAGAGGGGGAGACTCACCATCCTCCTCGGCCTCCATTACGCCATTTTCTGGATGGTGACCATTAGCCAAAGCTTCTGTCTGGATCTCAGTCCCGTTGACCTTAGCAGACTGATCATCCTTCTCAACCTGTGCTTCTTTCTCCACCTCCGTGTCAACAGTGTTAACGACCTGTGTGACGGCAGCACTTCCCTCTTTCTGAACATCTGCTCCCGCCTCCTCCTTAGTGGCTTCCTGAAGGATGTTCTCCATCTGGCCCTCAGCCACGCCCACCGCCACAGACAGCTCTGCCTCCTCTGCTTCCTCTCCTGTTTCAGCTGTGTTCACAGAGGCCCTCTGTCCGAGCACAGCCTCTGAGCCCTGGGGCTGCGGGCTGTCGTCCAGCTCGGAGTCCACTCCGTCAGGGTAAGGCCCTACTCCGTTAGGCCGCACCTCCTGATCCTGGTTCCCCCCTCCCTCGGGCCCCACTGCCATGTTGAGCTCCAGAGAGCGGCGGTGGTCCTGCCATTTCTCATTGAGGCTCGGGTCACTGGAGCGGCGGTTCGGAGCCAGCGAGTTTCCCAGCTCACATGCACTTGGCAAGTTGTCGAAGGAGCGAGTCTTTGTACGCCTGAAGAGGAAACGAGAGGTGTTATGATCTGGAAACAGCATTCATTACATAACAATGGATCAGTGTGACACCCTATGATTCAATGTGTGGCTATACACATATCATTTCAAAATGTTAAGCTGACAAAACAATCACATGTCAGCCTCATCAAAACAAGAAAAATGCAGCACAAACATAATGACAGAGAAGCATTCAGAGTTGGTCTCTTTAACTTAGAGCTAGCTGTCATCAACATCATTTCATCATTAAAATAAAACGACTTCCTGTGGCCCTTTGTTGATGGTATGACTGTCATGAGACATGAGATAAGCAGAGCGTTAAACAGTAGCTGTGGCTGTTAGGGCCCGGGCAGAGCAAAGTATGTGAGCAGCAGGGTTGAAAAGCTGGGCCCCGGGCTGCAGGAGTCATCGACCTGTGTTCATCTTACATGAGGAAGGAAGAGGGGGGGGTCGGGTTCCAGCGCGCCAGGCTCACCTGGCCAGCGGCGTATCCTCAGGATTGCCACCGGGCACAGGGTAAGGTGCGCAGGACTCATCAGAGGGGGTCGTGGGGGAGGAGCTGGGCAGGTAGACCGCCGTCCACAGCATCAGGTTGCGTACGTGACACACTGGGTGGAGAACCTGCAATGACAGCTGCACACTTAACTCAGAGGGAAATTACCTTGCAAAAATGAAATAAAAGACTTGGTTGTACAGAGATTTGAGTACAAGAACATCCAATTGTGAATGAGTTCTGGAAATATGATCTCCCCCTCATGGTGAGTGGACAATATTTATGGCCACACAAGAATGCAAGCACAAAAACAACAGTAACCACAAAAATGTCATTCTAAGAAGGGTGGCAAAAAAGACTCCTAAATCATGTTTGGTCGCATAACAACTAGCAATCAATCTAAAGAGACAGTGTGAAATAAACAGCTCTGGAGTTTGTCTTTCACGTAATGCATCTGAAAACTTTGTTGCCAGAACATAAATTTCCAAATTCTGAACCAGGATTTGAAAACCCAGGCCCCGAGAGAGGTCAGACTCCACGTTTTCCTCATGATTCAGACAATAATTTTCATTATAATAAACTTTCTTTAGGTGACATAAAGTCAGCACTTGGAGTACTCTGCTTCCTGCAGGGTTTAAGACTGAACACAGGCGTAGACAGTGGACGTACAGTCTCGGAGTGTGAGGAGTACAGCATGTTCCTCAGTGTGCGGTTGGCCGGTCTCAGCAGTGACCAGACCGAGCAGGTCCTCTCCTGAACGCGGCGGTCCTCCCTCTCTTTGCCGCTGTTACACAGGAAAGTGCCGAACAGACAGGAGTAGGTGTGCTGCACCAGTTTCACCTGCACACACACACACACACACATTGACATGTAGAGGCTTGTATACACACACCACAGGTATGTGGTAATAAGCAGAGATGACAGGAGATTCCTCACAGAACTAATGAACACACCCAGACTGTAAATGTAAATTAGTGGCACACAACTGGAAACTGAATCAGAGGCATGCCACTTCTGTACATGGAAACATTTCGCGGCGTTTAATCTACGGATCTGAGCAAACCACCACACTTGTACGCACCAGGAAGGCCTCATTAAACTCGAAGGAGCAGGGGAACTGTCTCTGCAGTTGGTGAACACAGTCCAGCCACTGCAGGAAGACGGGGCAGCGCTCGTTCACGTCCTCAGAGTTTTCTCCATGGCCGCAGCGGTCTGCAAATTTATGGCCAAAGTCCAGCCACTCTGTCTCCACCAAGACCTGGAAACCCTGCGCAAAGACGTCACAAGATCTTAAATTTAATTAAATGTCGCTGCACAATGGCGTGATATTTTTAGAACAATGCCAATGACTGTTTCATTCAAATTAAAGAAAAATGTTTTTGTCCTAGCTGCACTGGAAATGTCACTGTCATTGGATGATGTCAATGTTACGAGTGTTTTTTATGGTTTTCTGTCCTCAAACTAAAAATAAAAAATGCTAACAAAAGCCAGGCTCAAGGACGGGACTAAAAGAAGAAGAGTCTTCATCTGTACCTCGATAGTGCGGTAGTAAGGGTCCAGCAGCAGCTTGGACAAAGCAACGATCTGAGGCGTGCGGTCCCAGCCGTCGGAACAGTGCACCAGGACGGGCCTGTGGTCTCGGTCAACGGCGTTTACCACCAGCAGCGCCGCCTTCAGCAGCAGGGACAGATGCTGCAGCCACTTGGTGCTCTCCAATGCAGAAAGCCAGCTGCAGACGCACAGACAGAAAGAGCACAAACACATCAGAGGACCTCATATGCCTCAGACGCTAAGTGATGATACACATGTTTTGTAAGGACGAGTACATCACATGGACCTGTGCCACATACCAGAGCATTTATAGTCCCAGATAGTTTGCAACCCTGTCAATGACTCATCTATGACTTATAGCTAAGAGTTATATCAAGATGTATGTATGTTCGGTCTGTCTACTCCTAAATATGTTTAATCTCAAAAACATTTGAAAGTGGTCAACAGACGAACAACTTGTTAGTAAAACTGTCCAATACTGCTTAACTTCAAACTGTATTAACATCTGAACACATTTATTTTTTTAAACATGCTGATTCTTTAACACGTGTGGGCAGAGGAAAAAAGCTGTGAACACACCATGTGGCGAACTTGTTAGCAAACGGTTGCTAATTTACACAATCAGCAGTTAAGGAGCAACACTAGTATTCACTTAGAGTCTTTTGTTTTGGCCACCTAATCAAGTCCAATAACAACTCTCTCTTTTAACTCTGTTTTGGTCTCCGACTCCTCGGGGAAATATCTGGTTCTTTAGCTACTAAATGCTCAACTGTGTTCACAAGCTAGTCAGCGAAACATTAAGCTGAAACTCACTATAAAGCTCTATAAAGCAGATGGGGAGCCGCAGATGAGAGTTGGTGGAGATCCAAAAAGAGCCAAAAGTTGAGCAGGATAGGTGTCGGCCCAGAACAGACCCCATTTACTTTTTTTCTGGATAAAGGGATGGAGCCAGGATTTTTTTCTCATTTTCTTTAACATTGAGAAATGCCACATTTTAGTTGATTTCTCAGGGAATAATGCAGAGATCCTGATGGAAAGAGTATTTAGATGGCTGGTTTCTGTGACTGAGTACGATCTGATGCGGACCCAGATAAAGAAAACAGATCTCGTGGTTTTTAAATAGATTTTATTAGATTGGATGAGGCTTGGTTGCATTAAAGGGGACTGCTGTTGCGTTGGTAGAGGCGTGCACACTGCTGAGTGCCATTCTAGTTTAGTGAATGACTTTGCCTGCTTGGATATTGGTTATGTAATGAATCAAAACATTACATGACCAGTGGGAGACATGGCATAGACCTTGAACAACTTTAATTGGGAGTAAATGTTTGACTCGTCTTATCTTATCCGGGTCATAATCGTCAGCACTGTGTTGTTTGTCTATAAACCTGGAGCGTCTGCGACAGAGACAAGCCTGTGACCAATTTTTGACTTTTGAAGTCAACAAGATAGATGTGTCAGCAATCGTGTTTTGTAATCTGACACAAATTAGGTTTAGATTTTCGCAGAAATCATGGAGAACTTGGTACGACCTGCTGTTTATCTATTTATTTATTTTAGCATGAGCATAATAACTTTAAATATATCAAGTTATACTGAATGAAGAAGCCTCAGAAACATGTTTTTGTCTTCTAAGTTGATCTTCTAACCACTCTCAACAACGTTCTCTCCAGCCAGCGTGATTCAATTACACATCATTGTAACATCGAGTCTGGGAGCGCAGATGGAAAGAGATCCTCCACTTGGGGTTGGGCCAGGCTTTCTAAATCAGGAACAGATGTATAGCCAAGGCCAAAACACAGCTGTGATTACTAGTTACCTCCAGTTACTACAGCAAAGCTTGAGAGCTTTACATGTAATGGTTTTAGCCTGCACAGCTTTAGAGTTAGGGCTAGGGAAAATCGGAGGCACTGCTGGAGGTAATAAAAAAAAAAACCTACTTGGCTGGATCAGGCATCTGAGTGCAGAGGAAACGCAGGGACTGGAAACTCTTGCGGATGGAGTGGATGTTGGCCATGCCCATAAACACCACTTCACAGTTGGGATAGTACTCTGGACCAGGAGGAAAACAGTGGTTAGAAAAATGAGAAAACAATAATTGGTTTCAATTTTAGCGGGCAGGACAATCACATTTGTTGTTAGCTGAGCTCCAGGATCAACCGCACACATTGATTTGATTGTGTCCTGAACCAGTACCGAGCTGACAGGACTTACCTGGGCACTCGCAACCCCCACCCTTGGCCCTGTTAGCTACAGCAGCAGCGTAGGACCTGGCATCCAGGATCAGTAACTTGTGTGGCTGGATGGCCAACGTCTCCACCTCTGAGCTGTTGGTTATGGAGGATTCTGATACAGACACAAAACACAGCAACATTTTCTCTTAGTACAATTCAGGTTGTATAAGACTAGGCCTCAGGGGAATGTCTGATGTTATAATCATGATTTACAACATTTATATAAATCATTAAGGCGTGAAAATGTTTCATCCAGGCACATCCATCAGAATCTGTTTGACGTAAGAAGTTGATGTGATCTGAGAGTGTTTGTGTGAACATGCTGCTTCAAACAAGCCCCAACAGGTCGGATTGCACAGCAGCGTCTGCTTTTAATGCAGACAGCGAGACCTCAGCCTGGAAATACCTGTCTGTGTGTGCTGCTGGGGGGTGTGTTCAGCTGGAAGTGTGTGTTTGTTTGTGGGTGAGTACAGTGTGAGCTCTCACCAAAGTCAGTATCAGGCAGGTCAGAGCCGTTGGTGTAGTTGCCGTTGGAAAGGTGTTTGCAGGAGCTGCTGTCCACGGCGCAGGCCTTGGCGATGGACTGGACCAGGTGCTCATCGTCGGCGTTCCTCCAGCCCCACCAGCTGACCTCTGGCTGGCCGCAGCGAGCGATCACAGCCCCCGTGGTCTGGTGCCTATGTGGAGGGGGGAGGTCGGGACAACCGCGGAGAAGACAGGAGACATTAAAGACAGCATTTACCATCTATATACTAGATTAATCCAACAGTATGTTGTTGTTGTTGTTGACATTGTGGTATTTAACGTCCTCTTACTTCTGTTTCCAAACTTCACATAACCTCTCTGACGAGCAGATCTACGCTACAGAAACAAACCAATAAAATGACGTAGTCGACTAGATGGCTGTGCTTATTGGACAAATTATTTCATGTGGCTCTTCCTTGGGTGACGTACTCTAAACAATGCAACGTGAGTTACAGCTGGCAGCAAAGTGGATGAAGAGCTTGTGCCAAAAAATAACTATCTTTAATCAACCATAGTGTTTTACGATTTAAAATCTGACTGTAGTCTACAGGACATTTCACAATTGAGAAACAAGATATTGGTTGAATGTAGATGTTGTGTTATTTTGCTTTGGGCCAGACAGCCAACGTCTGTTTCAGCTCCAAAAAAACAATTAAACTAAATAAGCTAACTGTTGACTGCTGAACTGCTCAGAACCCTTCTGATCTATGACCACTGGCCTGACTCATTTTAAGCCACCAAAGCAAACCTTTGTCTCATATTTATTTCAGGTGCTGTGACGCACAAAACGGGCATTCAAAAGCATCCAAAGCTTCTGGTCGGAGCAGGTTTCCAAAAACAAAGATCAAAAGCTCCTAAGCACTGTTGGTTAAATACAACAACCACAGTTCACTGGAGTCATGACGCAGTGGATGTTATTGGTTAAGTTAGCGGTCTTGGCCATTTTAAACAAAATCTGAACAGAGGTAAATAGAGAAATTTAGCTTGGAGGAAGCTATCCTTTAGTAATTAGCTGTATGTTGAGGTTTTACAAGCCAAAGTAAACTCTGTCCACGGTGGCACTGATATAAAGCCATAAAGATATTATTTGAATATGGTTTCGTTCCGTTCATAGACAAAAAGGCCAATGTGCACATGATTAAGCGCTTCATTGCTGTGTGGCCGTAAACACGTTTAACCTTATGCCTTGAAACAAACACACCAACCTATAAACCACGGCAGGAAACCTCTTCCAGGAGCGGAAGGCTGCCACATTTTCCAGCTCCTTGTCAGTGATCCACGCTGGCACCAGGAGCTGCTGAGGATAGCTGGGGCAAAGCCTGGCAGAGCAGAGGGGGGATGAGAGAGCACCGGTTTAACATGGAGAGAGAGAAAGAGAGAGCACTGAAGGGCTGTGATAGCTCAACAAAGGTCTCAGTCTACAGACACCTAATCCTGGGCTGAGCTCTTATCTACCCAGGGCGCAGCACCAGCAGAGTACAATAACACAACCACCCACTGTCTAACACACACACACACACACACACACACGCACACACACACACACACACACACGCACACACGCACACACACAAACGAACAGGTCTGTCATCTAGCTGGAGTGATGAAATCAGCACAGCAGCAGGGATCCTGAATGAAAGCAGCTATTACCTGAACTTGCTGTTGATGTCGGATATCCTCCAGGCGTTTTGAGTGTCAAAGCCCATCCTCTCCACCTCGTTCTTGAACCAGGAGGTCACGTGTTCGCCTACAGACAGAGCAGAGATGTCCGATAAGACTGGAGAAGAGGAGGAGGAGGAAGAGGAGGAGGTTCTGCTGGGGGAAACGTAGGAACATGTGAGGGGCGGTAGGGTACCTGGTCTGCACAGCTCGCCGTGCTGCTCCTTCTCGCCAGCGTACACATTCATGCAGTGGGCGTGGAAGGCGAATGAGAAGAGGTCCTCCAGGCGAGACGGAGGGCGCGCTACTGTGTTCAGTCGTTTCAGCCATTCCTGACACTGCTCAAAGGTGGAGAACTGACACCTGGGGGATCAAACACAAAAGTTACACCTTCAACGTGCGACAACATTTTATTAGAGCGCAATGCTAGTGCTCGCTAACCTTTCAATACTGACAGCTATAATACAACTTCAGAATCAAGCAAATGCTTGCCTGAACTGTTGCCCTTTATTTGTGGATGACCATTTTTCCAACATCACATCATTTTGACCCGAGCCCATCACATATGTTTTTGGCTAAATAGGTGTTAATTTTGAATGTGGTCTTGCAATCAGCTCTTAAAATGTCATAATTGCTGCTAAATGCTCCAATGTTGTTTCTTTACTTATTTCCTGGTTAAGCGTTGGGTTTTATTCGGTTTGGCTGTGACATCAGTGGTCCCATTAGCCGAATATTTTCTGTTATCGACTGAATTTCTCACACTAATGGAAGAAGCATGTTGGAGAGCAACGGACCCTTACGAGGCTTGAAGCTACGCACTAGTGGCCAAACCACAGTGGTTGAACCAATTAGTGTCCTTTAAGGAACTGCTGGCAGCGAGAGACGGAAGCTACAGACAAAGTCTAAGTGTGATGACCAGCAAGAGAAGCGACTGTTCGTCTGAAAACAAACAGCATCAGTTACCGAACTAGAAAGTATATTTCATTGAAAGAAGAGCAACAAATACAACTGAAGGCTTTTCTCATAGGAAAGCATGTTTGCTTTTCACTTGATTGGCTTTGGTACGAGTTTGATGACACGCTCTGCTGGTAGCTCTCTCCTACTGTTGATCTGATTAGCTGAAGTTAACCCATGATAGACAGATGGTTCGTCAAAAACAAAAAAGTGTTTTTTAAAAGTGCCAACCCTCGTCCGAACAGTTTCTAGCTCATCCTCTCCAGATGTTTGGCAGTGTCAGGTTAGCACAGCACGGGTTCTGAGCGAAATCAATAGGTCCATGCAGAGCAGGAGGAAGGTTTGATTTCAGGCTAGACTACAGCAGCTCAACTGAGGTTAAATGAACATCTTGTCAATGTTAATTGTTATCATGTTATTCTGCATCATTCATATGTGTTTGTTTAGACACAATGTCTGTAGTGTTTTAATGCCCTCAGCTGTCAAAAAAATCATCTCCTTCATGTGGTGTTAACATGAAAAGTGACGGCACTGTCTGTGTCTCTGTTGATCTTTTCTCCCTGTGTCCTTATCAAAGGCATAATCTGTATGTTTGTTCTGTATATTAAATGTGTTGTGTTTTGGGGAAGACATTTTAATCAATAAACACACTCTCTTTGTTTTCATGACTGAATGAGTTTGAATTTCTTCTCCAAAACTCCATGACTGAGTTGTAACTGCAAAATGACAGATGGCAATGCTGCTTTCCTTTGTTGTGCGATTGACATCCACTGCACTACTGTTAGAGTGTCATCTTGACTTCTGTCAACTGTAGAAGATTGATGGACTATTAAACCTATCCTGCACATTTTGTTGGAGTTGTTGGAGAAACGGGATATCTGCAGTGTGAATTTCAAGCGTGATAAAATACAAAGCGAGCTGGTAAGTTTAGTGCAGGAGGCGGTCCAGCAGTGCCGTTGTTTGAATATCGTGAGCTTGAGCCACAGAGTGTTTCTTTTCCTAATTAACTGTGAAATGGAAGTGATATCATTTTTTACCTTCATATATTTTACTGTTACAGCTGTTGGGCACTAAAATGCATTAAACAGCTTCTATGCATGGTTAAATACATCCCTCCCTCCCTCTAAATTAAGTTTCTTACACCTTTTATTTAAAAGGAGGCAACAGCTGGAATGACTTTAGGTTGCAGGAGTGTAACTCTGGTCGTACCTGATGACTTTGCAATCCTTACAGGTGACATGAAGCTGGAACATGTCCCGACACTCGGCGCACTCTATGAGCTGAAGAGGAACCTGTGGAGTCAAAGAGAGGCGACGTCAGCCCTGAGAGTGTGATGCAAACGTTAGAAATGTAGCAACCAAACACATGCAGTCAGTACATGTAGTGTGGCAGACTGATACCGATCCATTCAGCAAATTAGTGGTGGTCAACACAGGAAAAAAATGCTTTCATGCCCAGAAGCAGCTACGTGTGCTGCAACATCACGTGTTTAGTTCAAATATTTAATTGTATTAACCAAACCACCATTCAGCCACATGGTGCTAAAAATACACAAGTCACGCAGATTACTTGTCCAGGTGCGTTTCCATTAATTTTTCACATCACATCACATCTCCCTGAGCTTTTCTTAATATACATAATCTTCTTAACTTTGAGTATGGGAGCACAAAAAACACTCGATACTAGATGGTGAAGAGCTTGTTTCTACATTTCCCTTCTGGCCCAGAGCTGCGGTCTTATCTTTTATAGGCAAATGTCATCCAAAGTACAGAACCGCCATGTGCTTATGACTTAAGAGCATACTTTGAATACTGCAGGGAAATACCCATTCTGCTTTTGTCTAAGCTCTGTTAATTAGTAAAGAGCCACTTTTCAGCAGCACAGCGGGCTTTAACGAAAAGGTGTGGCTCAAGCTGCTGTTCACACACACAGCCCGGTGCCATGCAGGATCAGCAGCCAGTCATCAGCGGGTCAAAGCTCCAAATTCATGAGTGTGCAAATGACAGCTTTACTTCCTGATGGCGGATCAGTGTACAAGTTGCATCAAGAGATCGGCAGCTTGAATGCTTTGTGTGGATAGATTTATTCCTGCTCATATTTTTTTCATCATCTCTACTTTAATCCAGCGCCTGGTGTTAAACAGGATGAACAAGCAGCATTCGACTACCTCGAAACACCAGCCGGTTAACAGACAGGCACACACAACATTATACACTCAAATCAAGCAGTCCACGCCGTGCAGCTCTGCTGGATACTTACTGACACCTCACAACAACAACTCTATCCAAAGCAAAACAGAGAGAACAATAATGAAAGTGATGCACTGCGATTTGGAAACTATTGTCTGTCTGGGTATGGCTGCTATCACTGCACATTCCGGATGTTCGAGCATCCT
Source organism: Pagrus major (assembly GCF_040436345.1). NCBI lineage: Eukaryota > Metazoa > Chordata > Actinopteri > Spariformes > Sparidae > Pagrus > Pagrus major. Next base: position 38,218,984 of record NC_133219.1, on the reverse strand, counting down.
GCTGCCACAACTTAATTCCTGCCCTCTAATCTACATCCCTAATCTGGCCACCATCAAAATTCCTAGGCTGCTTGTTAACAGCCTCTCGCTCTCTTGCAGCACCTCCCACCCCTGATTTGCGAGCTCTGACAGCCCTGCCATGTGATGCAGATGCCTCGTCAGCCCGTCCAAATATGTGTGAGGAGAACGTTGGCTCTGTCTGATGTGAGCACAGAGAGGAGGTGTGTGTGTGTGTGTGTGTGTGTGTGTGTGTGTGTGTGTGTGTGTGTGTGTGTGTGTGTGTGTGTGTGTGAGTGAGCCAAGAACCAGAGGCTCATTGAGGTCCAATTAACCCCCGACATCACGTGATGGGTGCAACCATTAGAACCACTGAATGAAACAAATCTAAGTGAAGGTTTGATTACGTACACATTGAGATACGATTATGATTTCATTTATTTCAATATCTGCAGCTGATAACGTTCCGGAAATTTGGTACCAATACAGAAATGAAAATTACTTTTGGATGCAGATTTTGAAGCAAGAAAACGCAACTGTGAGGCTTACTGCTGTGTTTTTAATAGCTTTTGAACAACACGACGATACTTGTTGAAAGGATGAATTCATTGTTGGTTTTGGTCTGTTAAATGGGTTTTTGTTGACGACAAGAATGACCAGAAGTTTTCTTTAAAAATGTGTATTCTTTAAGAAAAGGAAGTGAAACATACAAAAGCTTTCCCTGAAGCACACAATCTGTCGTTGCACAACTTTCCTGCTCTCACACATGAGCAGCTGAGCAGCTTGGCGACCTGAACACAGCATGTGCTTCTCCTAAGGCTTTTTACAGTCGGCTTTCTTGGTCAAATTATGGAAAAATGCTTCATTTGTGTAATAAAAACATTCATAGCATTGCATGTAAATAGATTATGAGAGGCAGAACAAGTAACTTAACAACTTACAATACAGTCTCTGAGAAACTGTTATTTTTTCCTTACCACTACCCTGTGCAACCCTGGAGTCCACAATATAGTACATACAGTACAAATGCAGATATATTTATATGTATGTATTTACACGGGGAGTGACTCAGGGTGAAAGGTGTATAAAAAAAAGAAACCATAGAGCAGTGGACATCTGTGCAGTGGCTAATGAGACAAGTTTTTCCAGAAAGCGACCACACTCTGGTAACAACGCTCGACTCTCTTTCTTATCGTGGTGAAAGGAGACACAGGGAGAGAGGGCGCGACTGTTCTGCGTCCCCTCCGGACCCACTGCAACCACGGCAACGGCAAGTGCAGAGACAAAGCGGAGGGCGGAGGCAGGCGCGTGTTGAAACAGAGGTGATGAGGAGTCACGTGTCACCGCTGCCAGCGCACATCAGCTCTGAATGGCCCGGTCACCAGTCAACGGCCCCGCGACTCTGCCCATTCACAAAACATTACTACACTCTTCCACACAGAGTCCAGTAGAGACACTGTAATTCCTTCTTCAGTTACTTTAAGCTGTGTGAGAAATATTCTCTAATCACACCTCGAGGGTCATCGGTCGCCTTTCAAAAAATACTCACGTTGACAACAGACTCTTTGAACTTGATGTGTAGGCGGTAGTTGGACGTTGCGATGATGGCATCCTCTGCTCTCCCCACATACTCTGTGGACTCCCCGTGCAGCTCAGGAAAGGGCACCTAGCAACAGCGGGAGATAAAAACATTTCACACACACAGCAGAGCAGAGACACACAGATCATCAGTGATAACGACACACGCAAAGACGGTCGATTCGCTAGATATCGCCATCATGACTCTTTTTTTTGCAACTTGTATCAACATGTTGGGAGCTTTTCTGCAGCAGCTGAGCAAAATGAAATGTTTTACAGATGGATCTAAGGTTTTACAAAAACAATTGTGCTTGCTGAACCAAGTGATGAAATGTCATTTTTCCAAGTTAGACAACTACCACTTTTTAATACCAGCAACACAGGGCTGAGCAATGCTTCAATATTATATTGTTAATCATGATATGAGACTATATATCGTCTTACATTTTGGAAATCATTATACTGTGATATAAGTGTTGTCTTTTCATGGTTTTAAAGACTTACCAGGCTGTTCTACTTGTTCTTATACTTATCTTTGCCCAGTTACTGTAGTCATTTTATCCACATTACTATAAATTGAGCATCACAATAAAGCCTAAAACAGTGTGATATTATACCAAGGCCATATCAGCTCTAAAAGCCCGAACAGCAACCAGCTGACTGAGAACACACCAGGCTCTAAGTGGCAGCAAGTGAAATGTAAATGAAGGGACCACATAAATAGTTTGAGTTACCACTCGGTCAACTTGAAGCTGATACGTGTCTCAAAGCACGACTTCATAATGAAGTGATTGTTTTTCTCAGCGCAGACAGTAAAACATGTTAGTTTCTATTCTCAGATCAAAGGGCTTCAGATATCACTTGACCCGTCAAAGTGAAAGTGAACTCAAGTAGCATGTGACTTAATGGTGGTTACGTAATTGATTACAGCGACTCACCACAAATTAACACATAACTGCGAGGTTAACTGCTTTTTTTACAACACAAGTTGGCCAGCAGCTTCCTCACCTGCATGTTTTCCTCCTCTAAGACGGGGGACTTCTTGGGGAAGATCTGATTGGCCTGGATACACTCCAAGCTCTGCTGCCCGTCCTCCTCCTGCAGAGAAAAGGCCTGTTAACTCTTTATTGAAAGAGTATCAACTTTAACAACCACGACCTTCTTTCAGGCACATTTTTTAGTTCATTTTAATATGTCTACTGAAGCACTGGTCCACAGAAGGCTGAGTTCTTCCTCATTTATCACCCTGCTCCTGTCACACACTCATTTGCACTGACGCATTGCACTCACAGCTTTGACCAGTAAGCCGCTCTGCAGACATTTTTTGGGGAGTTAAAACCTTGCTCAAGACCACCTTAGTCGTATTTTTTGGGGGAAAGAGTCGTCACTGCTGTCATTACATGGAGTTGATTTAAAACCAACTTGACAGTGCTGTATTTATGCTGTTTTGCGTGGCTGTCTTCTTCTCCCCAGCCACAACGTGTAATGCGCAACCAACTTAATTTACTATAATCACCCCTTGTACAACAGACCATAGTGCCGCAGATGCCAGTAACATACAGCACTCTAAAACTGGAAATGGACATTTTCCACACAAGAGCCTCAAAAGAAAGAGGAGGCTAAATCTAATTTTTGGTTGGCAAAATCAAATTATGAAATTTCTTTGTTTAAAGGCAGTTTTCACCAGCGGACTGTGGGCTTTCATGAGGGCTGAATGTTTGAGGTCACGGTAGTCTAAGGCGAGATGAACGTATTTCACAGAGGATGCCTATCAGTGGGGAATGTGAGGCATGGATACACAAGCAGAGTCAAGGATTTTTTCTCAAGGGCAAACGGGTGAAGAAAAAAAAATGTCTGGCCCTGGGCCTACAGAGATGGACAGGACTCTGTGGGCTGTGTTTGGTCTGGAGCCAAGTTGAGTCCGAGCAGTGTGCAATGAAAGATTAAGGTGGTCGAAAGCGGCGGCAGATAAGAGACAGCCACGGCACATCCTGTGGGCTGCTGGCTCAGCATGAGCCGAGCTGATACACACAGTCGCCGGGGCTCGAGGAGCAGCGTGCTGAGGCCAGCCAGGGGGCAGCCGCCACATAGCAGCGTGCCAAAAACACAAAACTCAAACACACACACACCGACAGACAACTGATGTAGTTGTTATGTCACAAATTTCTGCAGTGAAAACTGAAAGCTGCCCGGCTTCGACAGCAGCCTCGGAGGACCTTTGACACTGCAGCAGCTGATGTAAGTGTCTGCTTCCTGATAAACAGCGCTGATTCAAACTTGAAATCAATGGAGAGTTTCCAATTCTGCAGACTGCACCCGGGCCACATGACACAGGACTCACAGCAGCTACTGCCAATGCATGCATGAACTAAAGGTACTTTACCATGGCCCCTGTGAAGGAGTGTGGGTCAACCAACGAGGAACTCCGGCCTGGAACAGTCTGCACAAGGAGATCACAGCAAGTTGATAAGTCATTCAGAAAACATGTAAATGATATGCCGTCATTCTCTGTAGGACACAAAATGTAACAGCCATCAACTTTTTAAAATGTGGTCTGATCACGAGGCGAGCCATCAGGCAGCCAGAACCTCTGGGATCACTGTTGTAAAATGGGAACATAATTCATGATCAAAATAATATTATCGCCCACTCTGACAAAGTTTCATTGTCTGCAATGATTTCAGATCAGTTGAGGGCATTGTGAAACTGCCAGCAGCTAATTTGGGGAAAAGCATCGATATTAATGATTAAATTTTAAAGGTATTCAAGGTTCAGTTGTTCAAATCAGTAGGTCACCATTTTATTTGGCAGCTTTATCTCATAAAACTAGAGGTAGTGGACAGTATTGTTTTGACAGCTGTTTTTCTGATAATAAAAACCACCTCAAACTTAAATACATAAGATTTACAGCTTCATTCTGGAAGAAAGGAAGTAAAGACAACACATTTATCGGGGGTCCCGGGGGTTGAGGGGTTAAGGCACTGACTACAGACTCCAATATCCTTGTTGCAACCTGAGCTGCATGTCACGACCCATCTTTCTCCCTTCATTTCCTGCCATCTCTCTACTGTACACACTCAAATAAAGCTCAAAAATGCCTCTTAACATACATGTTTCTTGAATGGATTTGATTAGACTGCAGGTGGACGGGTTTTCAAGGAGCTCACAAGAAAAACGTTACATGGAGGTGGTGAATTTTGAAGGCCAGTCAAACTGCTGCCTTTCTGTATTGACGATGGTAGAAGCAAGCAACAGGATGTGTAAATACTTTCTCAGGGATTGAGTCCAGGCAATGAACTGATTGCAGCCCATGGATCGACCAGGAGATTGTGAGCCCCTGGTTGGGCAGTCAGACGTTCAATAGCAAATCAATTCAACATGAAATGGCACAACGAGGTGAGGCATGGCCAGCGATGGCAGGATTTAGTCCTTTACTGAAGCTTATATTCAGTCAGTTGCATCAAAAGCAGTAAAGAGGAGCAAAATTATTGACGACCACGTTTAAAGAAACAGCAGATGACTCATAAAATGGCACATTAAAACAGTTTTGCTATACATTTTTAGACTCACCACAGACAATCAGTAACGGCCGATGAGCAGTCCTAATGATCCTGTTTGGAAACTCTCACAAGTAAGACATGGAAATCTGTGGAAATGAAAGCAAACAGGCATCTGAATAATGAGCGAAGGCTTGTCCTTACAAACTTCTCCACATTTTGCAAACAGCAGACTTCTTCATGAAGACATTCAAGCTACAGAAGCTCTTTTGATTCCCTTGTAAATATAGCTGGACTGGTGGTCACAGTGGCTTGAATGTGAGCTCAGAGATACCACTTAAACTCAGTTGTGGAATGGAAAAAAAAAAAATCAACTGGATGCACTAACTCTACAGTGTGGCTGGCATATAGACACGGCTCAGTCACATGAACTACTCATCTAATGTTCACCTTCAGAAATAAACAGGAAGACACTGACTCATATTCATTTGCAGTAAAAATTTAAATCTTTGTGTCAAAATTTTGAACAACCAGTGATGAAATAAACGTGAGTACAATTCACTCAAGTACTGTTCTTAAGTAATATTTTTGGATACTTTACTCGAGTATTTCGAGTTTATAGGCTGTTAATTGTGACGTGTTACAGCTCAGATGTTGTTTTAGGCGGGACATCGTGTGACAGGATGCTGCACCAGAGCCAAAGTAGCACATTTTTAAATCAGTATTTATTTTATCAGCAATCTGATAGTAAGATCACAGATACCGATAATCAGAAAATGTTGACATCTCTCCAATAAATGAATGCCTATAGGTCCTTTGTGTGTGATGATTTATGATAAATGTCAAAATTGAATTTCCCAGTGAGGGACTAACAATCAAGTACTTTTTACTACATCTTGAGGAGTAATACAAGCTAATGGAGGGAGTACCGTGAAAGAAACAAGGTCACACACACATAGTTGGCAGAGCACAATAGTCGGCCGGTGGCTGATATTAATTTCCTGCTCAGCGTTCACCTGAAGAATGCCGTTTACCAAAAACATGAAAGTATACAAACAGTTTTGTTTAGATAATGTTCCCCTATCTGCACCGAGTGTATCCTCAAAGTGATATTTCCTGATATATCTTTTCAAAACAAACAACCTGTGAAGGGATCTCCCAGCACACAGGCCCACAAATAGTTGCAAAGGTCAGATACTCTTGCAAGAGACTGAAATCTGATCTGAGAAGGTCAGTGAATGAGAAGGACCTCAACACACCTTCTCAGGGGGGCATTCAGAAACAAGACAAAAAATCCTGTTGCTCAGGCTGCAGAGGAGGACCTGGACACCCTGGTCGTTGTGAGTGGTGTCAAGAGGCCAGGGGAGGTCAGTGCCTCACTGACTGAGGAGTCCAGCGGCTGCTGCTGCTACCTGATAAAGCATATCTGCCGCACACACAGGGCTCTGTTTACCGCAGCGGGCTCATGACCCGTGGCTATTGGCTCAGTCTGGTTCTGAGTTCAGAGTCACACAGGGAAGGCTAAGCCCCTTAGAGCCTTAACGTTACTCCTATCCCGTGACAGGCCACCATGCATCATAGGCTGCAACATTAACAAGCACAAAGTCTTATAATAATAATAATAAAACAACAAGAAATACTGACTGTGGCGATAAAGTGCGATGACTGACACCACAGTGAGCTCGACAAACTTGTACTGACTGTCATATAGTGTAAGTGAGCTGAACAGCGGTGCTGAAAAGGATTAACTCGCATAAAAGCAGACACGTCGACCAACTCTGACTGGGGAAAAAAACAAATTCCGCTAGCTAGCATAAAGTTACCGTCATGGTTTCGCTCTCCAGATAAAACGTAAACAAGCGCCAGCTAGAATATTAACGGTGTATCAATTTCGCTCGCGTTTGCCGAGAAGATAAACAAAACGCAGGCGATTAAAAATAAGCCACAGTCAACCAAAAGCCAAACACTTCCGAGCCTTGTGAGTGCTAGCAAGCCAAGTGCTGAGCAACTGTGGCGAGATCATTTATTACCAAGCAAAAGTCAGATGCTAACGTTGTGCTAGCTAACAGGCTCGTCTCATAGATAACTACTCCTGTCGACCGATACAAGCTAAACTACACTAACATCCAGCTAACTAAGCTAGCGACAACATTACTGCTGATCTCGCTTCTCTTTTGGTAACGTTAAGCTAAATCTTCTGCAGCTAGCTAACGTCAACAGTTAACCAAGAACAACATTTCTGCAAAGCTACGTTAGCAAGCTAACGCTTAGTCCAAAGTGGATACTTCGACAGCAGCCGACATTAACATTCACTAGTAAACAGTCTGCTGTAATAGTACTCGGTGTTTGCTCTTAGTAAGTGTGCCACAGACACAGCCAGTAAGCGGGACCAGCTAGCATTAGCTGGCGGAGCTAGCGCGGCTCTCTGCAACTGTTTTTGTTGTTATGAGATGGAGGGCGGAACCCAAAACGGAGGCCTCTGTCAAAACACACCGAGGGGAACGACCACAGCCGGCGGGGACTCACCCGGGGAAAAAAGGAGCGAAGCGAAGTTGGGGAGCCGAAGAGCTCATCCGAAGCCCGTGCAGTCACTGAGCAGCAAACACGCCTCGATCGAACAAACGCTAGTCATTATCCGAGCCGAGGCCAGCTTCACTGCGTCCCTCTCCAGCAGCGAGCCGTCGTCGCCATCGTCGCGAATTCTCCAGCAGCCCCGACAACTTACGTAAGCGCGTGACGTCATCGCGTCGGAGTGACGCTGCGGGTCGGAGGAGGAGGGAGGAGGAGGGGGGAGGGGCTTAGACGCACCATGCGGTACCGTCATGTAAACACTGGACTGCCTGAATTATAAGTGAATGTAAGTGCACATGTTCAGATGTGTGTGGATCATCCAGAGGCTGCTTAATGAAGCACAGTGACTCCACACAGTTCAGGATATAACATGCCGGTGTAGATTCATACAGTAAACACGTCATAATGAGGTTTTATTTGATCTTTTGTGTGTGTTTGCGTTGATTTGTGTGGGCATAAAGAAATAACAACACAACACAGCAGGATCTTAAACAATTATGTATTGAATGATGGCTTACATATGCAAATTCAATTTTCCAAGACGCTTGGTATACCTTTGTCCAGTCTTTAACATTTATTAGCCTGACATGTGAGGCGTTAGACAGTAATTTTTAAGCCTGCAGGACACTTCTCTTTATTGGCTCACAGCTGACTTGTAAATGAAACATTTCTTTCTTGACAAACCCTCAGTGTCAGAGTTGTCTGAGAGCGCAAGCATTCAAATTTTTTGCCGACCAATTACCTCATTATTTAGTGACAAATGTCAATTATAAAATAAAACTATCTAATGTGTAGGGCTCTTGTCACGAAAAAGCTTAGCTTTTTTTTCTGAATTAGGTTACAAACAACCCTACACCCCTCTTAAAATCACGCTCCACCGCAAGGCATTACTCCTGTGAGGATAATGCATGAGGCATATGATATGGCACAAAATAATTTAAATATTTACCTGGAAGTCATGTTTACGGGGTTCATTGTCGGGTTCTGATTTGACTGGATTCAAGATGACTTTGTGAGAGAGCCGAATTTGTCAGCTGCACCATGCATGGACTTCACTAATGCAATAAGTGCTGATTCAATGTCCCAGTGCAAGAACGACAACACAAAAACACAGCCTATCCCTTGTCATGTGTTCAAGAATGGATTTCGCATGCAAAACAATGGAAAGATGGGCTTTACATGAAGAGATAATGGTCTGGGTAAATACATTTCTTTTTCAGCCATATGTCCATGTTACCATGAAAGACGATGAAATTTTCCACATAAGAAATGCCACTTCTAATCATACAGTATATTATGCACAAAAAATGGTGGTACGATAACCAGAGAAAAATCTTCTGTGGCTCCAAGAGAGAAAACAAAAAACAGTATTTTAGAGAGCAAAGTCTACTGATCTCAAAAAATGCAACCCATTAGCTTCATCCTGGTAGTTTCCAATCGACACTGTACTTTGACACGTCCGTGTAATGAATTACAAAACAGCTCTCCAACAAACCACTGCTTTTCTGTGAAAGTTGCATTTCTCCACATACACGCACAACTTCCACGGGGTCCATTTTTAATATATAACGGAGTCATTCTCTACACCACATAATGTTTATCGTAGTCACCGCCACTGATGAGAGCAACTGTTTCAGTAAAGCTTTAAAAAGCAAGACTACCCTGAGAGAAGGTCTAAAACGTGGGCAAGCTTGCCAGACCAGAACTGGCTTGAATGGGTTTGGTTTATTAAATCTGTACACTCTATTTCAATATAATCAGCACATTTTGTTCCAAGAATGTAAGATATTATTTTTTTTTTTTTAGTAATTGTGTAATATATATCTCTACATAATACAATCCAAGTCCTCTGAACTATGTAGACATGTGCAAGTGTTTACTACCAACTTCAACAATACAGTAAAGGCAAAGACTTGTGGACACTAAGTTAGGATAATGTTGATATTTGAAATTTTCTTGAGTCCTCACAATTATCAAAATCTAAGTGCTGTAAGTAGTTCATACACGAGGTATTGAATATCTAGTTAACTGTTCTGAGTATAAAATAGAGGCAAAATACATAAAGAACATCTTGCAAGCATGACAAAGAAAACTTCTACAGACACAATACACAAGTGGTCAAAGATAATATGAGGGGATACCTGTAACCTTTTGTGTCCTTGAGTATAGTGTACTTACAGATTGGATGTTTTTCATGTTGATGAGAGGTCAAAGACTGTATCATGCTCTCACATACATACTGTGAGCTCGAGCCCCCCCGAGGGAGAGGTCGAATCACAGCACTGCGCTGCGATACTCACGGCAATCTTTTCACGTCAAACTGCCCCGGCTTAAACATCATCTCGGTGCTTAGAGGTTGAAGCGTTTAATCAAGTACACATTATTCTAGCTACAGTAAAAGACCCATTTTTGAGAAAAGTGCACCGAGTCAGGTGTTACCTGTGAGGAGGATCATGACACACACATATACAAGGAATTATTAGCTTTCCTTCTCCTCGTACAGCAGCATATTGTTGTTGTTTTTTTTTTGTAAAAGTTGGATTTTGATCGTTTTAAAATTGCTTCTCTGCACGTCTGAGGCATGATACAGAGTACTTTCCCCTCCGTTGATTCAAATAAGTGTGGGTCGTGTTTTATGTATAAGAATGAAACGCATGGTCGTAGCATGATGTGCATCAACATAATCTGAGGTAAACCAGGTGTCCTGTGTCTTGGCCTGTTACGGTCTGAGAACCAGTGCCTTAGAGGGTCAGAGAGGTAAGTCTGAAAGAAATCATGTAAACTGTGCTCATGTGAAGTGAATGTTTCACTTACTACCAAAAAGCACAAGGGCCCTAAACTGTAAACCTCAAGGATTATTCAAAACAAAAAGAAGAAAAACCAAACACTAAAATTACTCTACTCGTTAGGTTTTAACGTTTCCTTTTTTCTTGTTTTTTGCAGGGTTTTCAGCTTTTTTTTTTTCTCTTGTTTTCGCTCAAGTATAATCACAGGTGACTAACTACAGGAGGATAACAGGGTCAGGTGAGTACCATGCTACATCAGGTTTAGAGAAGGCTATTGCAGACAATTCTACAACATGTACAACCACATTTTATACGTGTGAGTTACAAATATTTCAAAACATATCACCAAGAAACTAAGTACATACAAGATGTTGAATATTTAGAGTCTTAAAGGACTATCCCTCAGTCAGTAATAGGATTTCATGTTACTTGACTTAAACTGTCCAGTCTTACAGACAAAATCTGAAAAATTGCTATTCAAAAAGTAGCAAATTTGGTCAATGTCTCTTTTCAAATAGTTATAGTGCTTTTAATGGCTTAAGACAGGGGTCTTTTTTTTAATCTCACCCAGTGGCAATCTACAGAACTTCAGTGTACATTTTATGACACCATAGCTGCAAAAGTCTTCATGTCAAGTCCAATAAGTAAAACAACAGCTAGTGCTGTCACATATATTTAAAAGTAGTATGCATTATCAAAAAAAACAAAAGAAAAAAACAAAAAACAAAAAACAAATACACAATTATAAATTTTTTTCAACTCTTTAAGTTCTTGTAGGGCGTTCAGCCGTATGTTTCCTATGAGTTATCAGTCTGAGAGGACAGGCCTTCAGGAGCCAGGCTCCACTCCAAGTCTTTAGGAAGCTTCTATTTGAGACTCTCCTATGTGCCGCGAGGGTCATCAGGGCTAGATACAGGTACAAGTGGACTTAAAACTCCCATTCCAGTGTTTCTTCTCGATTGGCTGCTCTTTCTAACCTGTGGATGATGTTATTGAGGTTGGCCATTTTCTCATTGCGTCTCTGAGTGCTTCTGTTGAGTTTGGGGCTTTGGAAGGGAGGAAGCGGGTTAGGGTCCAGGCTGTGATTGGTGCTCGTCGAGGGCGGGTTTGGCAGCGAGGGCGATATGGGAGCGGAGGAGGAGGGGACGGGGGAGACTGACATCATGAGGCCGGGTGAGGATGCGGCGGAGGGGGAGTTGAGGGAGACCTCCAGGCTGCTGCGGCAGGGCTCTGATGAAGCCTTGAAGCTGACCGGGTCAACGGGTGACTTTCCGGAGTCTTCCCCCTCGTGCCTGGACTGGTTGGTTCTCTGGGGGCCGTCTATGGAGACCGCAACGTGGTAGAGCCCCTGAGCCTGGCTGCTCATCCCCTCTTCCTGCCTCAGGCTCTGGCCGGCTGAGTGGGGCTCGCGGCAGCCAGTGACGGAGTCCTCGTGTTCGCTTTTCAACAGCGGGAACTGTACTGCTGTGGAAAAACACTGAACTTTTGACTGTTTCATGGAGCCCTCCCTTCCCTCCTCCCCCTCGTCTTCCCTGTCCATTGCCTCTTGTTTGACATGAGGCAGTGTTGTGTTGGCGCTTAGAGGGATGCTGGAGTGGATGTGTCCTGAGGGCTGCTGCAGCCTCCTCTCCTCTCCGTCAGAGTGGGGGCTCCGCGTCGCAGAAGGGGAGTAGCTGTGGTGCTCAGCATCTGTGTCATTGTCTGGCAGGCCCTCCATCAGCACCTCCCGTCGCATCCTGGACCTGCACACAAACACGACTGTTAGACGGTCACATGAGGGCAAACACTCAATACACACTGCAGATATTCAGTTGCAGCTGACACCAACAAAAGCAGCCTTTAGAAAAGTTCACAAAGTCATTGGACTGGCCTGTAGTTGTGGAACCAGTTGATGACAGTGTTGGTTTTGAGCTTGAGCTGTGAGGCCAGTATCTCGATGGTGTTCTGCGAGGGGTAGGGCTCCATGAGGTAGGCCTTCCTCAGGGCTTCTTTCTCCTCAGCTCCCAGCACCACCCGAGGCTTCTTCACCTGGCTGTAGGGGCACAGGTCCAGCGAGGCCAAGGCCGGACTCACACACTCAGAGCGAGTGCTGGGCGAGTCGCTGTCCGAGCCGGTGCTCAGAAGCCCGTACCGCCTTTTCAGATAGGCTGGAGGGAAGACAGCGATACCAAGCATGAGGAGATTACAGAACACCAACAAATGATCAGACTTGTACTGAAAGATATTACAGTCCCCACCTTTCTTCTCCATCTTCTTCATGGCCCTCAGCTTGTCAACATTGTGAGGATCGTTGAGCCACAGCTGCATGCGGACGAATGGCTCCCTGCCTTTCAGGCTGAGTTTGTGCCATGGTTTGGGCCTGGAGAGCAGGTCAGACACCGAGCCTTGAGTCAGACCCAGGATGGTCTCCCCAAAAAGACGCTGGCCTGTGGGAGAAAAAATACAAAGCGCATGAAGGACTTGTGTCTGCGTGAATCAGCTTAGTCCCACGTTGTGATCTCTGACTCACCTAAGTTGTTGTCTGTCAGCACCTCCTTGACCTTCTTGGTGATGGCGTAGGTGTCTAGCTCCGGAGACATGGCCACCAGCTCCTGTATACCCAGCGGGGTTGTGGGCTGATTCAGAGCCATGAGGCTGGGAGTGGATTTGCCTCCGTCTGGATGGGGGGGCAGCCCGAGGCCGAGGCCCTCAGGTTGCTGGTTCTCCTTGCTGCTCTCCAGGGAGAGGCTGACAGGCTCAACCAGCGGACTCGGGTGGCTCTCAACTGGGCTAGAAGGCGGGGAGGGCGAGGACTGGGCCGTCACTGGGCTTTTTTCTGGAAAAAAAAGAAAAAACACAATAAACCTACAGCCTAGAGTACGAGTCCAGCAACACAAGTTTGATTCTAGCTGGTCAGATTCTCGTTGATGTCAGTGTGTGCAAACTGCAGTCTCACCCTGAGCGTGGCCCTGGTTCGGGTGCTGGCTGAGGCTCTGGCCTAGCTGGTCCAGTAACCACAACTGCATACGGATGAAGGGCTCCCTGCCTTTCTGGGTTAGCTTGCTCCAGGGTTTGGGCCGAGACAGCATGTCGCTCACGCTGCCCTGAGAAAGCCCCAGCACCTGTCCCATCAGGATCACAATCACAAGAGGATGTTTTATTAGCCGGAGAATGTGTCTGGACATTTGCTCCACAAATATAACACAGATAAATAAGGATAAAGTATAATAAATAATAAAATTAAACAGGAATTAATGAAGATTTAGAATATATTCATTCATTATAATAAGACAGTTGCTGTGGAAAAACTGTGAGCTGTATGGCAGATGTGAAAGTCCAATACAGTACAGGCTTATATACTGTGACTACTACTGCTATCTGTAACAATACTGTAATACTGATGCATAAGTAATGATTGATTTTTCCAAATGATCATTACAAACAATCTGTTTCCTCTCATCACACGGCCTGAGTGATACACTGTCAGGAAACTACCACTAGAGGGAAGCAATGCATCATAAATCTTTGTGTCATCGCTTCACTTAGAGCTGCATGAAAAATGTTGTTTTCAATGTATCCGTCATTTTTTTAACAGCCACAGAGCGTTTTGTATCATTGATCATGAATTAATGCACTAAGAGGAATACGTGTGGTCACAAAGCAAGAGGAAACATTTTATAAACAATGTTATATTTTCTTTCTTTGCTGTTTTTTTTTTAATTTAACAAAAATCTCAACACACACTTAAATGTGCCTGAAAAATTGATTTATACAAAATTGCTGCACAGTCTTCAACCTAAGCTGAACTAAGAATATTACAGCCAAGTAGTTGCGACTATGATTTGTGGAGAATCAAGACTTGAACTCTTAATATCATCAAAATGTGAAAAAACATGCACCATGAAAACCTCAATGTGTAATCTACTCCACAGAGGATGAACTGTGACAAATGACAAAGGTGCCTAGGAAAACACCCAGAGGGTCTTTCTGGAAATAAAGGCACATTTTCCGCGACTGAACTAACAACACTGACAGCAGCTCATTACAGGAAAAACTACATATATATAAAACACAGTGCTGTAAATACAAATTTCTTTCTTCTTTTCTTCCTGATTTCCTCGATTCCACTGTTTGTCAGAGCGAATGGTTTTCAGATTTGCAGATAAAATATCGAATTCGACCACAGGATGCAACTTTTTTCATTTAAGGGACAAAATTGTCCACAAACACTGATGTCACCCATTCAAAAAAGTATTTGCGCCTTGTTGTTCAACCAGATTCAGATGATTGAGCACAGACAGAAACCACACTGTGCCACACAGGAAATTCCAGAAGAGATGACCCTGTTGAAATCTATCTGTCTGGAAAAGCTTACAAAGCCACCGAACCACAGTAGAGAGCTGAACTACACGGAGAGTGCAGCCGGACGAGGGGAAACTCGCGGCCAGCCTCAGCCACAGCTCATCCAGGAAGTCACGAAAGATCACAGCAGGACATCCAAAGAAAAATTCAGACCTCTCAGCTCAGGATGGGATTCAAGGGAGGGTAGCAAAGCGGAAACCACTGCTCTCTTTTCATTCATTCATTCGTAGAAAAGCACCTGAAGGCTTTCAGGATAATGTTCTTCGAAGAGAAGAGTAAAAAACAGACAAGTGACAGTTTTCTACAGGGCTGGGATATCTAAGCAGACCCGTAGCTGATGCAACGGTCAGGAGCAACAACAGTGTGGGGAGACTCAGGACTTTTTATTATTGAGGTAAAAGGATAAACTCAGTGCCAAATTTTCTGAAAGAGAAGAGTCTAGCCACCCGTCTGTGAGCTGTGTTGTGCCACAAATCAAAATCCAAATCACAAAAGCAGATCCGAGGGGTGAAAAACCACCAAATTAAAGTTGCGGAGGGGCCTTGACAACATCCTCTCATGAACTCCTCGACTGAAGCACTTCAATTGTGTCTTTCTGCACAAAAAAAAAAACAGAGTACAATTCTTCCACAGCGAAGTCAAATACTGATATCAAATTAGAAGAAGCGGTGGGCTGAGGTTATTGCTGCTGAAGTGCTGCAGCCTGTTATTTCATTTAAAAAGGGGGCAATTACTTTTTCTCATGGATGATTTGATTGTTGGATGACTTAGTTCCTTAGATTACAATTAGAAATGAGTTTTTGTGTTCAGTCTGGTTACCTTGGTCAATATTACATGTAATGTGAATATCTGAAAACATCCAGTGTGACAAATGTGCAATACACAGGACGACAGCAAGAGGGCAAATACTTCATCACAGCTCTGTGTTGTGTGTTAGCAGGCAGTTGTTTTGCAGCATGCATGTTTTTTTAAGAGCAACATCTGACCTTTTCACCAAAGATCCTCTGACAGATGCCGTTCTTTGCCAGCTTCTCCTTCACCTGCCTGGTCAGCTCGAGGGTGTCCACCTCGCGGTACATGTACATCTCATACTGCTCTGGAGTCAGCGGCGGGACGGTGGGCTTGAGGGCTCGGGGGATGTAAGCTGGATAGTAGGAAAGCCTTCCTGGACCGGGACCAGGCGACTCTCCGCTTACCGACGTGTCCGACTCCACTTTCACCTCCACCGGGCGACCCAGCCCCAGCTCGTCCTCGGCGGCCGACGCCTCCTCGCTGTTTGGGAGACCCTCTCCGTTCTCCAGACGGGGCCAGGGCCGGGGCAAGGCGGAGGGCCCGGACGAGGAGGACGACAACGAGGGAGAGACTGAATTGAAGGGCCGAGAGCTTCCTCCGACGCCGAGCACCATCGAGCCTCGCTCCTGAGACCAGTGCTGGTCGAAGTAGGTGCCCGCCTCGCCGATCTCTGATTTGACTTTGCGGATGATATTCTGGACGAAGGCGGCCGGGGAGAGGACGCTGAGGGGCGTCTGGGGGCTGCTGATTGAGTTGGCCATGCAGACTGTAACGCAGCCTCCTTCCTCCTGTTTGATGGAGATGGGTAACGGCAGAGCCCTGGAGCGCTCCGGGGGCCCCAGGCGCTCTACCTGAGCCCCTGAGCTGACTGACTGAGACCTCCCGCAGACCTCCATCTCAATCAGGGCGTGTTGCTGGGCCTCCATCTCCCTCCTGGCCTGTTCTAGGATGCTCTTTATGGTGTCATCAGAGCTGCTGCCCGGCCCGTTGCTGCTCCTGCCCGATGAGCTGTTCAGAGACGACTTGCCGTCACCTAAAGAAGAAAAAGATCCACATGCTGACTCATTCTCAGATCCACTTTCCAATTTAGATGCAATAAAATTATGATTGAATTTCATAAAAAAAAACAACAGCGAACATCATTGTCAATGATAAAGACAAAAAAAATCAATCAATATGGCTTTTAACTATGACTTATGACTCGCAAGCTCCATCCTCACCTCCCCTCTGGGACTGGATCTCCTTCTTGGCCTGCTCCAGGATATTCCTAATGGCGTCGTCTGACCCAGTTTCAGGAGTTCGGATGCGCGGAGTGATGCTCCCTGCCACAGAGGGTAACAGAAAGAGATAGAGAGGAGAGGAGAGAGGAGAGAGGAGGGAGGAGGGGGTGAGTGGGATGGTTGATCAGAGAGCAGTTCCAAGGCTTTGCTTTTGACTGGTAGATCAATGGCTGCCTTTGAGCGCGTGCTGTCTGAGGTTGCAGTATACGGGAAGCTCAACTTTCAAAAAGCTGAGAATCTAGGGAGAAAACAAAGTTTAAAAGTAACACTACAAACATGGCAGAGGAAGCCGGCGAAGAAGTCAAGGATGAGGTCCAAGTAGATTAGAAGGTTTTAAACGCACACAGGTCCAAAAGCTAAGCCACCAAAACAAGACGGCGTGATTACATCTGCTCTAAAAAAAAAAAAAAAAAAAAGGCACCGGGTACATCGTAGCTTCACACACGCAGAAATCCCTTAAACACTCTCAGATGAACTTATTTAACAATCTAGTTCTGACTGCGGTGGGTTTGGTCACCTGCTTCACTTTAACATCCACACTTAACACCGTCAGGACCAAACAAGCGTGAGGGTTTAAGTGACCATAACAAAATAAAGTTCTTTATGACCACTGTACCACGCACAAGTACTTGTCAACAAATCCAATGAAATGACCCAAACCAAGTACATTCATTCCCACTGGTGAAAACTGCTTCTACTCTTTTGCTCGGTATATTTCTGAGCCAGTAATCTTCTTTTTTCTTTGCTACATTTGCCATTAAACCATCATTACAACTAGTCTGCTCTCAATGCGTGGATCGAGT
This sequence comes from Pagrus major, assembly GCF_040436345.1. Lineage (NCBI taxonomy): Eukaryota > Metazoa > Chordata > Actinopteri > Spariformes > Sparidae > Pagrus > Pagrus major. The sequence goes on along the minus strand of NC_133219.1, from coordinate 38,201,339 downwards.
GTAGGGGCGGGAGAGCGTACGAGGACCACGTCTGCTGCAGATGCTAAGCTGCCAGATGCCTGGAAGGAAAAAGAAGCACCACCTGTGTCTTGAACACGATGTGATAATGACTGAGCAAAAACCCAGAACGAGTGGCAACCACCGGTGAAAATCCCCGGCCACAACAACCCGTATATTTTACACCAAATTCTAAAAAAAGACAACAGGTACAGGTGCTCAATGTGCCTCCGGAAAAACACAGTCTGCTTTTAAAAACTCCTCATCCAACCTCTGCAATGCACATACTATAAGAGAAAATGTAGTTAGCTAGCTAGCTAATGTTACCTACCTTAAATTAAATCTTCATGTATAACTAAAGATTATAATAATGACAATAACTCATCTTGTAGCTGGTGAACCAAGCTTTCAGTCTTTTAATGGATTTCTTGACAATAATAATAATTCATATCGTTAAATGTGAAAATATGATGAGACTTGATTTCTCATCCCACTTCATCTGTCCCTCTCTGTTGTCACGATGCTGCAAGTGGCCAGAACTCCAAATACAAAAAGAGAGTGCACGTTTTTTCATTTTGTTTTCCACTCACCTCTCTGGCGGACCTGGATGGTCCTCAGTGCCAGGATGTTCTGTTCATCAGACAGGAACTGCTTCATCTTAATGAAAGGTTCTTTGCCTTTCACAGTCAGCTTCCTCCAGGGTTTGGGTCTTGCCAGGATCTCACTGACCGAGCCCTGAGACAGGCCCAGCACATAGTGGCCAAACACGCGCTGGCCGATGTTATGCTTCAGCAGCTGCTCCTTCACCTGGAAGGCGATCTCCGCCGTGTCCAGGTGGTCGTCGTCTCCCGCGGTCGAGCTCCCGCTTTCTGATTGGTCGCTGGGCAAGCCGGCGTCGACGCTGACCGGCCCCGCGGACCCTTGGGTGGCTGACATGAGGGCGACTTTGGCTGCATAGAGGGCGGTGGGAAAAGCCATGAGGCCCTCCTTTTTAAAGTGTGGGGAGAGGAGCTGCTTGTGCAGGATGTGGTCTCCTGACAGTCTGTCCCCGGAGCACGGCGACACGGAGAAGGGACGCGGTAGATCGTGGCTGGAGGACGAGCCATCCAGGGTGGGGGGGCCGGGACTGGGGGACGTTCGGATATCCACCTGAGAGGAGGACGAGTGGGAGCCGGATGGCCTGCCTGTTTCCCTGCTTGCATCCTCAGGCTGGTCATCATCTGATGACACAAAACACACGCACGGCTTTGGTACAGATGTAATCAAACCTACCGATTGTTATTAACACTTTTCTTTCTAGCCTTTGCAAACCCAGACTACATCTTTCAGGCTCAATTTATGCAAAGAGATTTAAGTCTGACAAACATCGACTCCACAATTGATTGAGCCTGACCAATGAGCACCAAGCAATCAGTGAACTACGGGGAGTTTTTTAAGAAGATGACAAAACTTGCAGCTTCTAGTTAAAAGCTTCAGCTTCTACTTAAAAAGGGGCTTTTATAAGAAAGACAATGTATTTTACCAATGCTGTGCAAAATGCGGGCCTTCTCCACCAGGTATTTGTGAGATGGAAGAAAGGCCTCTTTATCCAGCAAAAGAGCCTCTGCAGCCTTGGCAGACTCCTATATACACACACAAACACACAAAAGCTGTTAATTTTCGATTAATCAATTACTCTGGCTGTAGATATCCTTATAATGGATGACAATCAGCGAAGCATTCAATGGCACTGCTGTAGTTTTTCTTCCCTGACACCGAGGGGGAACATTAGGAGGGAAGCAAAAGGTCTAGTTTGCCGAGCGAACAGTAAGATGGTGCAGCAGCGTACATACCTGGGACGAGCTGCCATTTGCAGAAGCCAGCTTCATGACCTTTAGGATGCTACAGTCACAAACAAACACGCAAAAGGAGGTCAGTTTTTTTTTTGTGGTTTTAAATTCACATTATTATGAATGAGTCACACGTTCAGTCTACTATAAAAATAATCACCTGAGTTCAGTTTTAATCTCTTCATAGTCCATCTGGGATTGCAGTTTAGCTTCTAATCTCTGAAATGGAAAAAGCAGAGCAGCAGTTTTATTTCCCGTTAATAAAAGTCTCATTAGTTTACGGAGCCGCTGAGGACCGACGAAGGCGTCAGTGACGTTTCCGAACCGCTCACCTCAATAGCTTCCGTCTTATAGGCCAGCTGGCGTTCCAGCTCTAGGATCTGATTGGCCGACGTCTCCTGGACTTCCTGTAGCGTGAACTGCAGCCGCTGGATGTTTTCGAGGAGACGGAGGATTTCGCGGTCTTTAGCCAGCAAGGCGGCCTCCAGCTGGGAGGGCAGCACCTCGCCCTTCTCGTTCTTCTCCTGACAGGGCGAGAGGGAGGCGTGACAGAGAGGTGTGAGGGGGATGAAAAGGAGCGAGGAGAGGAGGAAATGTCAGAGACCAGCCTGTGAATCACAACCTCTGAAGCAGCAGTATCACTCAGACGGTAGGAAAGTCAGAGAATTTGACTTTTGACAATAAGAGGTCGTTTTGCAGCTCTCGGTCACTGATTTCATAATTTACTAATTTGTACAGAACATTTATTTTAAAGAAGAGCTACTTCGTGATTATGTTTTAAGACCATAAAGTATATGCTTGACAAGTGATCAAGGTCATGATGATGTCTGTTTTTATATTCGTTTGTCCTCGCTTTAATTAAAAGAGACTGTAATTACACTTTGAAAATATAATGTTTTAAAAGGAATAAATCTTCTTACATTTATTAAAATTGGTTGCTGCTGTGATTTACTTTATTTTCTTCTTTTGCATTTGTGTCCACACAAGTCGCTGTCAAATAAACTTAAAGCTTCAGTCGAAGAATAAATGTAGATTTTTAAAATAATGTGCACCACCTACAACAACTTAAATGTCAAAAGAACTGGCCGCCCCACTTTCCTAGAAGTTGCTTGAGTCATAGCAGCATGGTAACACTTTTACAATAAATGCTAAAATCATAGTTTACTGAACTTTAGTTAATAGTTATTTACCTGTGAAGTTCTTTATAAACCATTTATTAAGCAATTGTTTATTATAAAGTTGCAACTGATGTCTATAAACCTTTACAGTTACTTAATAAATTGTTAACAGTGAAATAACCATCAACTAAAGTTTATGTAACTATAAATGTACCATGTAATAATGATGGCTATGATACAGAGTTACCAAGTATTATTATTAGAACTGCTACAAGGAACTTTAAGTTTTTTGGTGATGATGGGCGACCCCCTATAAAACAAGTTAACTTTACTTCAGTGCCGTACGACCAGACTACAGAGCGACTTCTATCCTGTGACCCTTCAATTCATCCTCAGCAAGAAATAGCTTTAATTATCTGGGTATCCGACCAGGTGACATGCAGGTAGCTCATATAGACGCATCAGTATTTAACAAGTAAGCGAAAGTAATTAATTATTTTATTGTTGTCAGTGATACTTTTACATGTAAGCAGAGTTTTAATGTTGTAGCTGGTCATCAGGGAGCTTTTGTAACTAGTAAGTAGTAGTATATGATGGAAGTCATCAAGTAAAGTACAAGTATGTCAAAATGGTACCAAAGTACCTCCCAACACTGATGTAATAGATTTGGGTAAAAATCAAAAACCCTGGCCCAGATTGAGACACGTTATTCTCACCTCTGCTGCAGGACAGTTCCCGGCTGTGCCACTGGCGAGCTGCTCCTTTAGCCTCTCCACTTCCCTCTGGGCCTTTTCAGCTCTCTGCACACAGACATGGCATCACAGCGTTAAAAGTTTTCATACACCCGCCACATCAACTGGCTAATGGGATGATCAAGGTGAGAGCTCCACATAAATCAAAAAAGAGGCTCTGAAATTTTAAGAGCAGTGTGCAAAAACCTGAGCCGGGGCCCGAGCAGACGAGTGCAGCCACGTTTATTCTGCTGAGGGGGCTGTTTAGTCAGCCCACTTTATTCCCCAAACTGTTTACCTGCTCTGTCACACCCGGCCTGCTAATTAATGATTCATTTTGAGAACATTTATCTAGGAGCTGCTGGCAGAAAGCAGCAGAGTGAGGAAAAAGAGCACGAGAGAGGGAGGCAGAGGGGAGAAGAAAGCAGCAGAAGAAAAAGAGGTATCACCAGGATAGGAAGCAATCAAGGCAGCGAGATAACTAAGAACCCCAGCGTTTCGCCACTCCGGCATCAGTCGCGCTCGGCAGTCTCCCGTTCTCTGCTGAGTGGAGCCGTGCTGCCGTAGCGCGCCCACCGACGGGGGCTCAGGTTTACACTCGCTAATCACACACACTCAGGGGAGGGGAGGTGGAAGTGGGAGGAAGGAGGCGAGGGGCGAGGGGCGGGGGGATGGGGGGGCACAGGACGGAGGGAGTCTAATTAAAGCCAAGGCTTGATTACAGGAGTGATTACCTTAACGAAGGAGCATCTCAATCAGAGGAGTGCAGAGGAAGACTGTACTCACCTGGTTTGCCTTCTCAAGACTTGCCATGATGGCGTCAACCTCCTCTGCCCTGGGACACAAACACACACAGACAGAGAGACAGAAGGACACACGATTACTGAGGAGACACTCCCACGCTTTAATAAACAGCCAAATGTTTAAAAAACACAAGCCTATTGTTATTATCATGGAAGCAATATGTACAATTATTACATATTAATGTGATATTTTGATGTTCGTGTTATTGTGCTGCAGAAATATCAGAAGTTAGCATGCTAACCAGCTAGCCTCAGCCACCAGCACAATAAACATCAGCACTCCCCTGATCCCAGAGCTCCCAGTCCGAACCGCTAGCTGCACAGCTAACTGAGGTAACTAGCTAACAGTAGCAACAGTTAGCGGTTACTCTAGTGATTTGCTGCCCCCATTTATATTGAGGATGAATTGGACAGGTGTCCAGTTCTTACATATTGCACCTTTAATTATATAATCCTGTTAAAAAATAAAGCATGACTCTCTGCAGCTAGGTTCCCATATCCACTTGGGATTAACGCTTTATTACAGCCATCATTAAAAAAGGGCAAATTAATAGTTAATTCAACTTAAATGCTTCATAAACCTTTTTAAAGCAGCTGTTTAATGTCAAGTTGCAACATTAAAGCTACAAGAGACTAATTTTTTGTTGATTCTAGCAACCCCTGTGGACAAAAGTGGTATGAGCACCACGTGTGTTTAAACATCTTGATCTGGCCAGGGAAATAAATAGGCAACTTATTTCTTACTACTATCTACACTCAAGTACGAGTCCAGTACATTTACTGGTATTAAAGTAAGTATTCTTCTCAAATGCTACTCAGAGTTTTAGTTGCACAGCTGAGAACAGGAATCCTCCTCTGGCCCTTGAAGTTGGCAGACTTAAAACCATTTGTAGTCTATATGCTTCTCAACTGTTTCTTTCCTTTTACAGATAAAAGTGTCTTGTAAGCCCGAAATAAGACCAATACAGACAACAATCCTTATCACAAGTTTATACTCGTTAAACAGACGAACCATACTGTAATCTCAGGCGCTCCATCAATGAGGGCAGAGTCAACATATGAGACAAACCTCTCTGTAAAACACAGAACAGTTCAACTAAATCCTCCAAACTGACCGCACAGTTGGTTCAACACCTCTCTTAGTTGGAACAAAAACCTGAACGTTCTGATCTTCATAAGTACAGGATTTATTGTTGGACTGTTGTGTAAGGCGACAGTATTTTTAGCTAGGTGTGATAAACTGTGTGTCGCTGCTCTTCTGGTGGCATTTCAGCACCAAACATGCAGAACTGTAGCCAGGACTCTGCAAACAGTGACGTCCAAATAATAACACTCCTATAGTTTTAAAGCCTTGTCCAAAATACCAGACGTATTTAATCCGAAAAAATATCATAATCTGTTTGAAAAGTGTAAAGGTAGGAAATAAACTCCTCTGCAGGTTATTATAAATCCCAAATTAGTGATGACACGACCGCAGTGTCGTCTCTGGACGGTGGACGTACGGTCCTGTATGATCCATATCCTCAGAACTCTACTGAGACCGAACTCCAACTCGCCTCCATACATCTAACAATCACAGTAGTCTAATTTAAACAGAAGCTCGGCGGGATTATTCATGAGGTTTGTTTGAAGTCCAACAGTTTCATTTTTGCACACATGGGACCTGATTTTCAAAAGGTAGATAGGGATGAATTAACGAGGATGCTGTGATTGATTTAAATGAGCGCATAGGTTTTTTCTCAAGTTTTCGGGGACGCAGCAGTCCTTTTTTTAAACCAAAAGAAAAAATTTGTTCAAAAGGACATATTAGACTTTTTTTAATCCACATTAAACAAACTACATCGAGCCGAACCTTCATTTTCTTTTTCATGTTTGCTCTTAAACTGCTCCCATTGTCTCGCATCAAGCGGCAAATTACCTGAAACATTAGTGATCCAAGAGAATCACTGTGACAAAAGCAACAGAGGAGGAATCAGTCAGATGCTCTTGACGGTCTCGAACCAAAACCTTTTCAGTGTTGTGTGGTGGTCGCCTGGTTTCAGAGGGTCTCGGCCACGACCCGGGCCTATCAATAAGGCCGGGACAGATGGCGCCCTGCTGACAGCAAACACTAACAGGTGTCAGCTCCACGTTTAATGAACTTGTGCAGTACGGAAAATGTTTTGTATTGATTACCTGCTCAGCTACTCAAGCCGAAGCAGACAAATAGTCTTTCTTATCAACATTGAGGAAACAGTCAGTGAGAGTAATAGAGGCCAGCCTGGTGTTCAGGGAGCTCAGGGTCAGGGAGGGAGGACTGCAGCTGTGGGTCGCCGGTGGTACCATCAGCTGGGAGGAATGTGACCAGGACAACACACACACACACACTATATGACAAACCGCATAACAGAGATGGTCTTTCACACTGCGGCTGCACACGAAAAGGTAAGGCCAAACTGAAAATGTGTCCGATCCAACAAAATGGATGGCAGTGGGTCTAGAAACATCAGTTCAATTGTGCCATGGATTAAGCCTGGGAGAAAATCCATTAGCAGCGGCTGACTGTGCTCTGGAGCACAACCCAAACAAAGGAGTGTTTACTTTGAATGTCTATCGACATCCTTCATACAAGCTCAGATTCATTTCAGGCGTGCGGTGGATACATTGCGCTCAAAGACCAGGACAAGGTAGAGTGTTTTCTGAAGCAATCTTTAAATGGAGCAATTCTTCTTGAGGGCTGTCAAGGCCCAGCTGCCAGTGAAGGCAAACACAGACCTCTCTCATCGACCTGCATTAGTGGCTGAGTCACTCTCACTCCCTGCCTTTACAATGGCATTCCTCAGCTGCACACTGGACATGAGTTTATGTAGGTAAAAGAAAGAAGAGCAACCTCCGTCCTTCAGTGATACCATGAGCACCAGGGAGGAGGCCACAGAGGCTGTAACCACCAGGGGTAATATGCAGTCCGTCAGGAGATAACACTTCACGTGAAAACACGAGGCGGACTCTTACTTGTTTGTCATCTCCTGGTTGTATTTACACCGCAGGTCCAGCAGCTCGGTCTGTGCAGTGTTCAAGGCTGGTGAGAGGCAGACACGGGAAGTGAGACACATGAACTGTCACCTTAAAGGGGCATTATGTAGAAATTCAAACGCAGAATTTAAATAATTACAATATTAACGAGGTCAGAAATATCTTTTTTTTCCCATAAGTGAATGAACAAGCTGTTCTCAGAGGAGTGGCAGGGTCCGCCACATGTAAACAAACTAAAACAGTATGTGTTGTCCTTTAAGGTCAGTTTGTTTATTCAGTCATGAAAACAAAAAAAGAGTTTGATTATTTAATTTGTTTAGGCATTAAAAAAAAGATTAAAAAGCTGCAGAGTGCACCTTTAAAGCTGCATCACTGATTTTGTATTTGGCAATAAAAACACATTAATATATTTTACATATTCACAGTACAGCTCAGCTTTAGTTCAGTGTAGGAACGATATCAAACATGTTTGGTAGAAAACTGAAGTGTGTTACTTTTAACTGAGAGATATGTCAACAAAGCAGCAGCCGGGCGTCTGTGTTTCAGCAGGGGGCACCATACAGCAATTATACATGCATTGGCTCTTTAATAGGTCGAAATTAAATGTAACAGCTACAGTACGTGCCAGCGTTTAAACCACTTACATGAATGCAGAACCTTGATCTTCTCCTCGGCCTCTGAGAGTCTGCCAGCCAAACCAACGTCGGCGCTCTCCTCCTCCTCCCTGTGAGAAAAAAAAAACACTCACTCACTATATCAACACATTTAAAATCTGCTGTATGAAACTGTATACCCTTATAGAAAAAAATGTTTTAATTCACTTAACAACCTAAACTTAAGTGTAAAAGAAGCAGATGTTCGTCGTTATCTCGGTGCATATTCGGAGCCTCATTTGATTCATGCTTCGGTTTCTTTGATGAAAAACCTTTTCGCTGTTGTTCCTCGACGGCTCGCTACAACCCAGAATGTCCCCAGGACGGGCTTAACTGGGGCATTTAGGCTTTTATTGTACAGGGTCACAGACAGAAGACAAATGACCCTCTAATCTCCTTTTATATCATTAAAGTTGAATAATGTTGCCTTAATGAGCATTAAAATGCCAGAAAGCTAAAATAATTACTTAAGTAAATGTAAGCAGCGGCCTGTGCTGAAGGAATCGGGTGTCGCGGGCAGTTAAGAGGGTTCATTTGTCTCTTTGAACACAGGCGATATAAACCTCAAGTCTAATGGAGGCAGAGAGTGGTTCACTGGTTCTTACCCGTGGCCCTCAGCTTGGTCCTGGTGGTTCTCCTGTGGGGAGCCCGGGGCCCCAGGAGCCGGTGTGCTGTTGGGGGTCATCAGGGAGGCTGGTGAGCTGGATTCTCGGGCCTCCTCTGTCGCTGCTGCCCCTGAGACGGCTGGACCGTTGTCTGAGTGCTCTGTGTGGGAGAGAAAAGGCTGGTATGAGATCCCCATCGTCGGCTGAGTTATCCATTATGAACAGGTACGTATGAAAACATTTCTCCACATATTTAGGTGGATTCACAGCCTTTTCTAAGACCTGGCACATTAAAATCAACATGCACAGCACTTTCCGACCTGTACAGAGGCAGCCTCTTCTGCAGCACTGCATTAAAAGCAACTTTGCATTCAAGTGGGTTTGCTCCCTGATGTGTCCTGACCTGTCTTTTCAAGGCACTCCAGGTGTTTCTTCCAGTGCCCGCTGATCTCTCGTACCAGGGCCTCGCTGTCTGGGGCCGAACTCTGAAGCTGCTGCAGCCTTCCCTCCAGGGTGTGCGAGGCCTCCAGCACAGGAGCCGGATCTGTGAAGAAAAAAAAAAAAGAAAAACAGACGTGAGCAAATCTCTGTAGAAAGAGCTCCTTCAGATTCACATGATATCCATACACTTTTCAAAAAAAGCAAAATAGCTGTTTTACTGTGCGCGCTGCCTGTACAGCACATTACAGAGTTTTCTGCATCGCAGTTTCAACAGACGCAGACTATTCCACCGAGACTTCTTTCTAAAGAGTGACTCTTAGACTTTCCCCGCACTCAGACGCCTTTGAAAAATTTCTTCGCAGGCTGGACCTAATGACACAAGCGCTGTTCCGACCCCTTCACATGTTCAGAAATCAAATCTAATGAGTCTTCTCACGTGCTCATGAATGACAGAGAAAGACAAAAAAAGATTACCATGAATATGTGACAGAGTATTAAGTCTCCAAGTATACACCTAGGCAAAGTGTAGAAAAAGTCGGCTCCTGAAAAGGGGGTAAAAAAAAAAAAAAGAAAGAAAAAAAAAAAGCGGGATTCTTTAGCACAACAGAGGAGCTGTTTTGCAATGCATGCGCGGCAGCACCGGGCCCATGGGGCCAACTAGGAGGCTGTTTCTCAGCTAACAAGTCTCCTCTGTATCATTTGATCATTTAAATTATTATGCCAGGAATTCTCAGGAGGCAGCTCGGCACTCCACATCACAGGGCTGTTTTTAATCTTCCCCTTCCCTTTCTTCCCCTCCCGAAAAGTTCAACAGCTCAGAGAGAGAGAGCTGCTCCTGTTGTGTACCTGCCTGCCGAACACCAAAGGAGGTGACTTCTAGTGCCAAAGCACAGAGAGGGAAGCTCAGGGGAGCTCCTTGACAAGGGGGGAGGCAAGATGTGGAGCCACGCGCACACACACACGCACGCACCCACACACACAGACACACACACACACACACAGATACACACCGCAGCCCTTCAAAACTCTAAAAGAGGAGGAAAATCGCTGCTTTGCTGCACAAACTTTTCTCCCACAGCTTTCATCCACTCATCTTAGACTTCTGTGTGGAACCCAATTGGATCCCTTCTTCAGTATGGGCACTGACTGAAGTGACTTTTCATAAGAAGTTGGAGCCACAGACGTTTAAACTTTGCCAGATGCCACGGAGAGAATGCAAACTCTGAGCCGGCAGGCCACGAAAAATAAAAAACGCTCATCACACGGCCGAAAAACTTCTCGCAACGTGCAATTTTGTTGAAATCCGTGGCCATAGGTTGCAGCTCGCCATATCTGCATTTTCATCAGACAAACATTTTGGGCCATTTAATTGATTGAGCTATTTTTCCCAGCACCGTTTACAGTCAAACATTGTCTGCATTCATTGTTACACCAACTGTGGAGATATTGCATCAGTCACAAGGGACATCACTATTAAGAGCAGCGCTCTTCTAAGACAAACAGGATGACTTAAAGCACTGCTATTCCATCGACCCACTGTCACAGAAATCACTTTATCAGCCTCTTTCCCATATATCCTTTCAACTTTTAATGATCAAAGGACAGAGATTATAGTAAGGGATCTCTCACACATGGACAAGCCAGGATTATCAATCAGTGGCAGGGGAGTAAAGTAAAGTCAAATTTAAAGTGAAGGGATATAACTTAAGTCTGTATACAAAATTAACCCCCCGTCAAAGTAGAGCAGCAGGGATTGTCTCTGAGGGCCCGGGATCTGCGGTTACTGGAGGAGAGTCCAGAAAGACTGCTGATAACTTTGGAAAATAGACCTACTAATTGATGTAGCTAATAAGAAGCTTCTTTTCTTTTGAGCGCAGCTCTGATGGTAAATCCTGCAACTCAAACCAGGAACGGAAGAGGAAACTCAACACTAACCCCCGACACAGCTGACGTGGCGTTATGTACATCAGGTGAGTCACATCCGTCTCACAGCGGAATAAACGGCTCAGTTTTTAATTCGCACCTTATCTTAATCGTAGATGATTGCACGTCTGCTATAATAACTGATCGGGCAACAGCAGCTCATTTCAACTAATAAATCAGACGACATTGAATACATCATTTTCCTCGGTGAACGCGGGTCCAGCTCTGCAGGAAGCGCAGCCACGGAGGGGAGCAGAGTCACACCGGGAGAAACACAAACTTTCACAGGCTTGATTGAACGAGCAAACAGATTTAACAACAGATTCATTTAGATAGATAGCTAGATACTTTATTGATCCTGAGGGACATCCAGCAGCTTATACAAGACATAAAAAACACAAATGCAAACATATAATAAAAGAGTACGAACAGAATATAAGGATAAAAAAACATACACAGCGATGAAGTGATAGTCTAGCCACCAGAACTGCTAACTGTCGTGCTATAACTGTGCAAACTGAGGTAGTTTAACTGTACCGGAGTTCAACAGTGCATGTATTGCCAATTGAAGTGATTAGTCAAAAGAAATAGTGCAAGAATGAAACTAATACTGTTGATGATAAGCAATTGTGTGTGCATGCATATAGAAATTAGATAGTGTCAGTTACCTCAGGAAAACAGTGGACACAACACTACGGTGCAAACAGCAGGACGAAACTGAACCAGAAGTCTGACAGATGTTTACTGACGGTTCGGAGAGTAAATCTACTGTTCGCCTTTGTTTTCTCTCCCGAATAAGTTTGTTTGTTGTGTCCTTGATTCGTAATGTCCGTATGAGCCATATGTAAAACCTGTCTGATTGTCTCCCTGCTTGTGCTCCATCTGACCTGTATTAAGTGATGTTGCTGCGTTCCCACAGACTTATAAATACAGTATACAGTATGCAAAATAAATAAATAGGGTTGGTTTGTTGAGGTACATTATAGAGTGACTGTCATTAGTTAAGGTTATCCATACTCAGAGGGTTTGTTTTGATGGGTTAAAAGATCATTTTAGTGTTTGCTAAAGAATATTTTTCAATGTTAGCTGTAATATTACACGTTTTGTGTTGAGGGTCACATCCGCACCCACTTGGTGTCAATATCGTGTTCTGTAAGAAGTGTGTATTAATAGGTCATGGCAGCAATGTTTATATAGACCGATTAAGGTCTTTAAGGCAACTGTATGAAGAAATATGCAGTGAAAATGAAGCTGCATGTGTGTGTGAAGAAAGTTAGACATTACTGAGTTATTAGTAACAAAGCCACAAAAATAAGACCCAAAATGTGATAAACCCTGATTTGCTACTAGCCAACAAATGTTAGCGTGACTTTTAAATTGTTTTTCTCTCATTCTCGGCTGCATTGATATCGAGTTTCATCACCTTGGCTGAGCCATAATGAGGCTGCCACCCTGTAGCTGCTTCCTCGTGGTCACTGCGTTGATGTTTCTGTGCTATTGCACATCTGAAAGCGGGAGGCAGTCACTGTGTGTAGGGTGAGTCTTCAGTCCAGGAGCCAAAGCTTGTCAGAAGCTGGACGGCTGAGCGGACTGCAGGTGGCACCGAGGGGAGGACGGTGCACAGGTTCAGGATGTGTGTGTCTAGGTGGGTGGGGGTGGACCGGGGTGGTGTGCGCCAAGACAAGCAGGTGTGTCGGGGCGGTCCGTCTTGGCCCTGTCAGCGATACACCATCATTAGGCGGTGTGGGCGCAGCAGGGTGCACCATTATGTCTCCCTGGGCCCTGTGTAATTACGCTCTGACATAATTAACCCAGCAAGCCCATTAGCCAAGCATTGGCTGGCTGAAGAGAGAAAAAAAACGCTATAATTATTTGTTGTGCGCATGTTAATGAGGCCAGCTGTGTTCCCATCATACAACACGAACAAATTAATTTACAAGGCTGTGCTCCAAGGTTTTTTCTTTTCATTCAAAACAGTCTTGTTTTTTTTCCCTCTGAGTGGACTTCAAGGTCCATAAACACGCTCTGCCGCTGCTGCAACAAACAGTAACACTGCTGTAATATTGTTGTCAAGAACCAAAAGTAGGTTGAGAGAACACTTTAGTCTTTACTTTCACCTTCACAGAGGATGATAAGTGATATAAGGTATGTAGCATAAATTGCTGCCTCTTTTCTTCTGCCTGTCAAGGATTAGTTTCGATTGCAAAAAAAAAGAAAAAACACAAACTGTTTGCAACAAATTCACAAACATGACTTTTGTGTTTGTGGTGCATTTTAAAAACCAACGAGCATTTGATATTCAGATAGCAAACCGAAGCCTCGCTTTACCTTGATGTGGCAGGAGGAGTGAGAAAATACTAAAATAAAGAGATAGGTGGAATGAAAAAAATGATTGTGGGAAGCGGCAGGCTTTTGTGTGTGAACAAAACAAAGCTGAAAGAGAAACTTCTTAACCTGTTCTTTTTTCATTGCCGCTCCATGTCTTTGTCTGACAGACTGAAGGACGGAGAAGGAATGACATCAATACCAACACATTTTAAAGGCTCGGAACAAAGCGCTGAAGCCGGAGCTAGATAGCATTTCAAATTAACACGAGATACTGCGGAGAAAAAGAGAAGTGCCAGTGACATGCAAACCGAACTTCACTCGAAAATTACATGAAAAATAAAACAACCTACTTCACATTCCTCTTTATGAGACATGTAACACAAATCACAATTAATTAACCTCATCAAACACGCCGCTCTATTGCCTTTACATTTTTTGAATCCCACGGTTACATCTTCTCTGCTCTCAGGGACACACACGCTCACAAATACAGACATTCCTACACACACTCGCACACAGTTGCCGTCTTTTAAGAGCACACTCTCCTCCCGGTCCCTCTGGGGTCTCCTACTCCGCGGGGATCAGTTGGAGAGGCCCAGCTCTTTTATGAACATAATGCATTATTAAGCACCTCAAACATCTCCTGGGCCTTTGTTTATTACTGCTCTTATTAATCACTTGTGCATAATCTCGTCCCGCCCAGAGAGCTTTCATTTTCCATCAGCTTTTTATACGTCGTTATTTTCCGACGGACCGCCACAAACGCGTGCGGCACTCCTTCTTCTTCTGCTCTCATCCTGACTGTAGGTACTCAGCTGCAAAATTACAATAAAGCCAGCCTCGCTGTGCCTCGCAGGCCTCTCTGGCTGCTGCTTTGCTTATGTATATGAAGGGGTTGAAGAAGGACAACTATTCTTTATGCATCTGAATGACTCTGAATTACTAAGGTCAGTACGCTCTGTTCTGATAATCTCATAGCTCGGGGAAACATCTGATGTGAATATGTAAGGCACTTATATCCATCTCATATCACAGACAGACGTGCAACTTCCATGTGACATAAAAAAAAAAAAAAGCTGCCTGTGCCCTGCTCCGCAATACCCGTGGTCACCACTAGCAAGCACTGTTGCCATAACATATCCACCAGCGTGCACACACATATGCATAGAGACACACACACACACACACACACACATACAGCTCAGACATGCCGTAGGCCGGGTAGCACACACACACACTTAGAGGGGTGTATTCAGATCAGAATCTTCACAAACTCTCGGTGAGCTCCCCGCTCAGATAAAAGGAGCTGTGTTCTAAAGGAGAGAGGGAGCGGGGTGGATCCTGAGGGATGAGTGTGTGTACTGAGAGGAGGCAAGGAAGAGCAAACACCTGGAGCGTCAGTCTCAGGGCTACGCCCCTGGCGACAGGGCCTCGCTGCTCTCACAGAGGTGGCAACAAACGCCGACGTTCAAACGCCACTCACACACTCCAGGAGAGGGGAGCAGAGCGAGACGCGGCGAGGAGGAGAGGAGGAAGAAGAAGAAGAAGAAGAAGAGAGGGGAAGTTAGGTGCATCTCTGGGAAAACCGATGAATTCTGGGCAAAAGCTGCCACTGTTTTTCAGCGATTCAGTGATCAGGACGTGTTTATCTGCACTGATCAAAACCGTGCGGAGGTGATATAAACATTGTTAGGGAAACACTGTTAACAGGCCTCTTTCAAGCCAAGACTGGGTAGGAGTTACAGTGCACTGCATGGGGAGATGTCACAGGCAAATCAAAATATAGAACGCTAATGAAACACTCCAGTGGATTGACATCTCGGCTTAGGGGCCTCATAAAAGGCGAGAGGAGGGAGGGAAAGAAATCACTTCAATCACTTGCATCAAGAAGTTATTTCTGTTCTGAGTTTACTGTTGCATTCTAGTTGCCATTGAACCGGAGCATTAGTTTGCATTAACACGGCGTAACATTATCACGCTGGAATCACACAAATGTAACGGATATGTTATTTGTATTCAATAGCGGGCACGGCAAAGTGGATAACTGATATGTGACCAGATGTTAATGATAGCCAGATACAACAGGTCACATATTGAGCTGCTGCTGCCGGCGTACACCTCCCTCCCCCCCTCCTTTTTCCTCGTTCGCCTCTTGCATTCATTAACTCTGCTGTTGGCCCGCTCTGATTGGACTGAAGGCCTCAGTGTCGGGCACACAAATGAGCACACACGCACACACACATCGAGAGAGAGAGAGAGAGAGGCACTTTCAAATGAAATAATAGGAGGGGGAAAAAAAAAAAAACGTCCTGCAATGAATAGTAATAACTGCATTAAGATTAACGAGCACGGCGTGTAAAGAATAATTGCATCTGTCAAAAGATTAAAAATACATGAGCTGTAGCATTTGTTGGGGGAATGGTGGGGAAGCTCACTGTTGTGTTTGAGGGGCAGAGAGAAATGAAGTGGGGCCACAGCCAAATGACTGTCCTCCGGTGTACCTGGAGCCATCCATTCTAGCGAGGGGTGGGCAGGAGAGAGGAGGGGAGTTGTGACCTTGGACACCAGCAGCAAGATGTACAGTGACAAACAGGCACTAGGATACTGTAGGCCCTCCTCACAGATGGCAGATACTGCAAGGGCCCGACACGGAAAATTCTCTCTGTGGTCTGACTTCTGTTTGGCTGCAGCCTGAGACGAGGGGGGATATCTGGCAGAGGAGGCAGCTAATGTCGCGATCAGTCAACGCTATAATTTTGCCTTTCCGTCTCAGATTAGGCAAATCATTAAGTCATAAATTGTAGCTGTGACTTGGCTGAAAGAGGCAGACTACGAGTTGGACCCTGACCAATCATAGCTTGCCAATCCGTCACAACTTGCATGACGTACATCGCTGATTAGAAAGGTCGTGCCGGCGGACCGCCCGTGCAGAGAAGTGCTCTGTGCTGCTTTGAGTCGACATCACACACACAGTAAACTAGGCGAGAGAAGGTGGGTCTAAACTTGAGTTGGATGGAGGGTTGATTTTCCTTTTGCTCTGTGGTGTTTCAGAGACACTGCAGGGGCGGATCAACCTGACAGAGGGACCTGGGGGCAACAATTGGCTCTTGGGGCCCCCCTGGCCCCCACAGAGTAAAAGTTAAGTTAAGACCACACAGAGCAGCTTCAGTAAGACCAAAGACAAACTGACAAACAGAGAAGCTAGTGTTGTTACAGGATAGGTGCATCAAACATTAAATTATACAGGACTAGGCACCATGCGAGCACAAAATAAAATGATTTAGGTCATAACACCATGACCTCTTTAAGACTTTGCCACAAGATCAGGTTAATCTTATTTCATATTGGACTTTAGTAGCACAATTTCTGCACAGTGGACCTGGGACTGTCAGGGTAAGGGCCCCGTTGGTAAACCATCGCTGACAGACTTTTCTAGGACGCGTTTGCAAGAAGTACAGAGAGGCTATCCACAGCCAAAAGAGGAAGGAATACACCTTTAACATGTTGGGACTTCTTAGCTGGCTAGTGTGTTAGCAAATGGTAATCCTATATTCAGGAATCAGATGGGTTAGTTCAGATTTAGAGAGAGTTTGTAACTCTTGGCCAAGGAGCCTTCATTAAAACCTGGATACAGCGCTCTTATGAAAGCTGCTCAGTGGCGCTTTGAAGCCAAAAAAAGTTTGATTTCCCGGATATGAAATTACCAGCGCGTACTCGAGACTACCACTGATTGTGAAGGGCTAGCTTCCAGTTTAGCACCGAGCTAACTTGAATAGAAATAAAATGATTGTGACACAAAGCTTGGCGCTCTACCTGGTGGCTTGGGCTATGCTAGCTCAGTTAATACCTCAGAACAGGAAGCTTGAAGAGAAAACACAATGTGTCTTAATGTCTCAATTAATAATTTCCTATTTATTTCTTCTTATTCTCATTCTTCAGTAACTATTATCTCTTTATATATATATATAGCATTGATGCTACTGTGTAAAGCATCCTTGGGTCTCATGAAAGGCGAATATAAATCCAAGCTATTGTTATTATTATTATTTTATTGGGGATATAAAAAATATACAATTATAAAAGTATACAATTATGAGTAGTTGCCATTTTCCCACAATACTACTAGTAATATGCAATAAAGGAATAAACAATCAAGTGAAACACTACAATATCCAGATATCCTTCACTAATTCTGAGTAGTGTATGCATGATTTTGCTATAAATTATTTGAGTAATTAGTATTTCTTTGAGTAGTAAGTAATGAGTAATAACTAACATTTCTCAGCCTCCTCTCCCGGCACTGTTTAGCTCCCTCTGACCTTTGCTGAGATAGAAAATAAGTGGCTTCACTCTGTATGAGCTCCAGTGATAGAGTGAAACAGACTCCCTTTGTAAAGGTAAGGTCAAATGGAGGTAGGAGGCTGGCGGTGTTACGTCACCTGATGTAACCTGACACACGAAGGTCTACTATTGTATACTCAATATAATGACCACGCGTAGTCTCTGTGTGAGTAAGAACACGGCATATAAAGAGACCGAGAGGAGAAACGATGAGCTAAAAAGTGTCTTTTTCTTACAAATAGAGTCGATGTTGAGTGACGGTGGCCTTTCTTTTTGTTTTAAAGTCTTTGTTCTTGAACGTAACAACTCTAAGTTGACTCTATTCTCTACTTGTGAGGGGTTCGTGACAAAATATATCCCTCAAGACGCTCCCGGGCTTGAATTAAGGCCTTGATATAAAAAGGTATAGGTCAGAAAATCAAACTGAATACATCTTCAAAGAACGGCATTTCTTATCAAGGAAATAACTCCATTCAAAAGTCTGTGTGTGTGTGTGTGTGTGTGTGTGTAAATGTGTGTGTGTGTGTGTGTGTGTGGTGGCGCAATATCAAGCAGGGGACTTCAAGGAAAAATGGAGACCTTTAAAAGTCAGTTGCTGCCGTCGCTGTTTCTCTGACGCAGACTTTTATCTTGTATTCATTGAATCTGTAAACAGCATTCTCTACTCCTGCCACAAGTGTTTCTCTGATCTAGACTGAGATTGGGCTGCGTTTTGCTGCCGTCTCCTGCAACAAAGAGCAACACAGTACATGTGCCCTGGCATCGAAATAACAACTGAATAAACACACACTATGTCTCTCCTCGGTCTCTGACTTACTGTCTTTGCACCCTTTTCTCCCTTTTTTCCCCCATTGGCCTCATCAGGCCCTGCGTTCCACACGAAGCCAGACTTCAGTTGGGATTTTAATTGGCCCTCCACAATCAACAGCAGAGCTCCTCAAGGATGTGTTCGCTCCTCAGCCAGGCTACACTCAAGGACCAGTGCTGGGTTTTGAAGTGGCCTCACGCAGAGTTTTGGAAACCACTCTGAGAGCACAGACTTTGAAAAATAGATAAGAGCCACAGGGTATGGGGTTTTATGTATCTTACATCCATGTGCTGTGGCACCATATCTATCTATGGCAAGAAAATTACTTTTCGGTTTGCGTATGTTGCTTCATATATCCATGATACGTCTCTGTGTGTCTTTCCAGTGATAGTAGTTGAGGTTTGATGGGGAATTGATCTCCGGGGAGTGATCTTTAAAAGGGGGGAAAGATAATTCTCGAAGTAATGTGTGTGAGTGCGGTGTTTATACTGCTGCTGTTGTTGTTTGTGAAGATGCACATCTCGGGTCTTAGTGGGAGACTCACCTGGGGCCTCGATAAGCTGTTTGTAGATTCCCAGGAACGCAGACTCGGCCTCCTTACTGCGCTTGTTCAGAGCAACCACCTGCAGGGGAGAAGACGCCGTTAAAGTAAACATCGACAGGTATAATCCCGGCATATGTCTGACTCACGATGCACAGCACATTTACATTTCAGACATTAAAGTTATGCTTTTACACAGAGCAGAAAACGCTTAAAATCTTAAAAAGCTAACAATGAATCAATAGTAAACAGAGCAAAGGTCAAACTCACAGCTTCCTTCCAATAAATGAGACAAACACTCCAGCAGCCTCACTGTATATAACATATATAACGTCTGTGTAACAGAGAACCAGCGCGCCGTGCGTCGCTAAGAACATAAATTAACCAATTCAGAGGCTGAGTTTCATCACGAGCACCGACACCTAGAGAAACACGGCGTGCACGATGACCACATCCTCCCTGTTTAGCTGCCAAGCTGCTGCATGTTGCGAGGTGACATTTGGCCTGTTAAATGTAGGTGCCGGCGCGCGCGTGAAGGCTCGCCAGTGACAGTGGCCTCCATCACCAGCAGCACTCGGCACCTGCTATCCTCGACGCGGCGGGTGATGCAAACCAATTAACGATTCATTAGGAGGGACAAAGAAAGCGAATTAGCCACCACCTGGCCCCATGGAGAGGGCACCTGCACTAGTGGGTATGTGGGTTAGCGTGCTCCCAGCTCCCGCAGAGACCTGGGGCCTGTTTGCGAGTCAGAGGACGCGCTGTAGATGCCTCTCGACGTCCTCTGCTCTGCAGCAGTAAATCAGATCAGGGCCCGTCCAAATGACCCCCCACTCCAAGAGCAGACGGAATTCAAATTATTGTCATCTATTGTCTATGTCATTTCTGTCACTGTTGATTACAGCCTCTGTCGGATCGGCTCGATGGACTCCACAACGGAGGGTCAAGTGCGCTGTGTCGGTGAGCCGGGCTGCTCCTCGTCGGTATGACTACGCTTGAAAAACACTCATTTTCGCAAAAGGCTGAAAACACTTATGAGAATGGTGGTGGTTGTGGCGGCGGCGCTGTGTTGGGGCTGTTTAGTAGGGTTATAAATAAGGTGTGTGGTAAACAGCGAGGGAGACGGAGAGCCTTTGATTTACTGGAAATGGCTGGCGTCTTCCCTGGGGAGGCATAACGACAGCATCATGTTTAAAGAAATATCATAAAGATCAAGCAAATCCCCCCCACCCCTCCCCATCACTCCCACTTGGAGCAGCTCAGAGGAGTTCATGGAAAATGGAAAAGGCTGGAGCCCAATCAATACAGATGCAATAGTCTGCAGCTCTCAGCCAGCTCCCTGCTACACAATGCTGTTGTTTCACTCAGCTATACCCCAATTTAAGCCCCCCGCCCACCGAACTCCATCTGCCCCCCCGAGCAGCCCACCTCCCCTCTCCTCTCCTTCCAGGACATGAGGTTCACGTTGGCACGTCCGTGAAAACGCGTGAAGCACTCAGGCCCCATAAACAGTTTCCAGCTTTATGAGTACATCAACAACTAGTGTTGGTTCAGCTCAGGTTTGCTTTATGTCCACTGATGAGAAGTGTTTTCCTGTTTGCTTCGTTTTCTCTATGAACAGAAGCAATCTCCCGACCAGTAGCCAAAAAACAAACGTGACAACGAGCAAAGCTCCAACGGCACTTTGTGACATCCAGACAAACTATCATCATCCCGAGCTCACACCTCAACTACATGGCCACTGCGGCAGGGTGGCTGAGCCCACCGCTAGTAATCAACGTTTCACTGACAGTCGGCTCGCTGGCCTGGCCTCCTCTGAAGCACATACATCAAACGAGGCTCCCGACTGCATATGTAAAAAGCTCTGAGATCATGTGAAGGCAACAGCCAGGGCTCCTTCTCCCAGAGACGCGCGGGGTCTCCTGGCCCTCCATCATCCTTTAACGAGAGAACACGGAGATTACCTCCACAATCACACCATTAACCTGCCTACAGACGCTAGGAGAGACATCAATCACACGCCTGCCTGACGCCTTCTCACGTTAGCACCAGCTATGCGTATGGATACCCCCCCCATTTCCTCCACAACCCACCCTTGCTATCATCAAAGTACTCTGAGGTGACGTGCATAATACGGGCTGATCGGGGAGTCATCTTCATCTCCATGCTAATCCACCTCCAGCCAAGCACTTTGGATCTCAGAGAGAGAAGTCTCACAGTCGCAGATACGAGCTGATAGGGCCGCTGCACAGAGAAGGTACGGCTCGAGGAACGACTACAACCTGCAGATCTCTTCCCTCCTCTTTTGGATGCCAGATACGGCTCTGGCCCTGGCTTCGTGCTCACAGCGCATTCTTTGTTTTCACCCGTTTTGTGATAAAGGATATGGCTGCCGAGGGAATGGGCTTGGCCACAGGTTGATTTTACAAGCAGGAGTAAAGCCTGGGGCAGAGTAGCAAGAGAGAGACAAAGGAAACCTGTTAGCGCTCCACCATAACTCTTCACGCAGCAACAGAGTGGGCAGAACACAGCCTCTGGGACAAGGCTGCTGGGAAATACTTACTGATAAGCCTTTGAGAATACTTACAGTACCCGCTAGTGAGTCTTTGTGTGCATGTGTGTGTGAGAAAGAACGAGCTAGCATGTGTTGAGGCGAGAGAAATAAATGAAGGAGGAGAGAACAAATCTAGAGTGAAGTAGAGGAAGCAGAGTGAAGGGCTACTGAGCGACATACAGAGAGAGACGGAGAGACAACGGAAAAGAGAGGTTCCCATAAAGAGCGCAATTAGCAATTATGCAGTCATCAATTACAATTATCACAACTGGTGATTATGCAATTATCACTCTAAATCATCGTTTTCCCCCTCTGCCTTACCAGTTTGCCACCCCCTGTGATTTGGTTGTTTGAGGATGGCTTGTGATGATGCAGGTGATTAGAGTGTGTGTGACGATGATGGGGGTGTTGGGCGGGTGTCAACGCAGATCTCGCACAGTGTGTGAGTGCAAATAAGTGTGCGAACACTTGGAAGCATGGCTGCATATGCATCTGTGCCTGGGTGTACGCAGCATGTGATTTCATTCTCTGTTTCGGCTTTTTTTGTTTTTTGCATGAGTGTGTGCACGCAGTAGATGATCGTGGATACACTGCTCCCATCTCAAGGTGAGTGTGGTTTGGTGTTGTGGGTGGTTTGGGGACAGCAAATGTATAGTTCCACAGTCCCTGAGGCCTCTAAATTACCTGTCATCTTCCCCATGATGCAAAGGTCAGTGCACAATCATAGAGAGTCCATCCTACTGTGCTGCTCACTGAGCGCCAGTCCAGCCCACAGGCTGACAGGATGTCACAACAACCCCCGATCCCGCTCCATGCTTATTAGAACAAAACAGTGGGAAGCCCAACACCACCGCAACACCACTTGTCACAACACCTTCCCGAAGAATCCACCGGATTCCTGACAAACGTCCAGTTTCGTGGCGTTAATAGTGTCGGGAAAATCAGGCAAAATGTGGGCAAAGCTCTACTATTATGCTTCTGATAAGTAACATTTCCAGCAGCTAAGATTCCTTTGTCTTTTAGCTCAGTGTTACTAACCCTTGGTCCTGTGTCGGGGAAATCTACCTTTCCCCAGCTCCTCGTAACAGCTTTTTACTTTGCAATTAATATTCACAACTCAAAATTAGTTTGGGATATTGGGATATGGGTGCATATACGCGTGTGTGTGGATATGCAATGAGAGTCAAATGAAATGTGTTGCATTATTTTTGGGGAACAAAAATATTCACAAAACACGGAATAAAAATTCAGATATGACAAAGAATAAATAATCAAGTGAAACACTAAAATATCCAAATATCCCTCACTAATTTTGCATTGTGTATTTCACCAATAAATAATCTTTTCCTAGTATAATTTTTCAGCAACATTGCAAAGTTAGAGGTCAAACTTTTTGCACCAGTCACATCGCTCACACTATATTATATCTTTATTTATATTCACACATATTCTTATTATGTCTTTTAAGTATTTTTAGTTTGTTGTTCTGCACCTGGACACCACAGCAAATTCCTCGTATGTGTAAACTCACCTGGCAATAAAAGCAACTCTGATTCTGATTCTGGTTCTGATTGTGAAGTAAAGGACCGACTCATAGGAGCTTCATATCCAAGTGTCTTTGGGTTATTTTAGAGCAGTTATATGTAAGAACTGTCCACCTGTCAAATTCATAGACGAAGTAAATAAGGGGCAGCATATCACCAGACTGTTAGCTAGTTAGCTCAGTTAGCCGTGCAGCTAGCAGTCAGGATTGGGACCTCAGGGGACTAGATGCGCGTCGGTATTTACATCGCTAGCACCGGGGCTTTGGACCGGGACAGGCTAACGCTAGCTGGTTAGCATGCTAACTTCTTTGCAACATCAAAACTGTTATTTCTTCATGTTCTGTTGATAGTTTGAGTTCGTTTTTAAATGTTTCTCACTAACTTCTTACATTTTGTCTCTTTAATGTCTTCAGGTACAATAATACAGATTAGAGCTGCAACTATTTCCATTGTGAATTAATTCATTCAGTACTTTTCATTAACTAGTTTGTAAATTAGTTTCTAAGATGTCTTCACAATGACGGAACCAGCTTGTTTTGCTTGATTAATGACTTCAACAATTAATTGATTAATGATTCTGTCACTTGTTTCGGCTTTAATGCAGATCCACAAAGATATGAGTTTATAAACAATATTTCTTTTATACTTCTGATCCTGATTAATGAAAGGTTAGCTTTAGCCGTGGGTCTGGTCTCTTCACTTCCTGTACAAATTAATGCTTTGATCTTCAAAGTCAAACCCAGAAAATTATGGCTGATTTTTCTATTTTCTGGAATCCATTTTAGTTTCCATAAATGTTTTTAATCAGCCAAGGTGATACCATATCTCGCCCACTTTTGTTTTCTAATGTCTACTGAAGAGAGCCATTAAACAAAAGGTCGAAATTAAAAACTGATGGCATTTTTTTTTTTATATTAAGAGATGCATCTTAATGGCTGACTGGCATCACTCACGGTTTCATCACTGCATAAACAATCCAAGGTAGAAACCTGCAGACAGCTATGTGCTTTCAGTTTCCTTCATATGTGATCTGTATATTTTTTAAAAAAGCAAATGCAAAACCGCAGTTTTGCCTTCAGAAGCAGGCTTCAAGATCATATTTTAGCTGTGCCACCCAGCACTTTTGTAGCTGTCACTGCTGGCGTTTGTTTTGCGTCGAGTGTAGGTTCAGAGGAGAGGCGGGAGGAGAGAGATGAGTTGGTGTGGAGTGACTGATGAGTGGGTGGAGGAGAGGGGCAGAGGTAAACACTATTGCAATACAGTCTGGACGGTGTAGAGACCCGTGTACACCCACACACGCACACCCACGTACACACACACACACGCACACACTTGAACTCGGGGAGCATGCAAACACACACGTCAGGTCGCACTCACACGCAGATGCACACTGCACACAGGCTGCGTTTGAGGGAAGATTTAATCATGGTGACACCCATCTCGGAGCGGTGGTAGCAGCATGGCGGTGGCTGTGACCGTCTCTGGATGCCCGGCGAGATGAGCAGTCAGAGCACTGACACACATCTCGTCGCCACGTCAATTCCAATCAGCGGTGCCTGTCAGTCAACGCGCCGCGCTCACAACGGACTGACGCCGCCGCCACTCTGCCACTGCAGAGCTGCCGTCTCAGCCAAATAAATGGCCAAAGCTGACCAATATTCTTTTGTACCACTTATCCCCTCCTGCAGCGATGTACATGCTGCAACGATGCAGTGACAAATTCAGAGTGAAAATACAACTCGATTCATGGGAGCCTTGTCGGAGAGGCTCATTCACATTTGAATGGATGTATAGCAGAAAAACGACAGAAAATATGTCAATATAGGTTTAAAGACAGGTTTCGAGACCCTGTTAATCCATCCATCGTACAGGTATTATATCATTTAAAGTCATTAAACAAAGATACAAGTCTACAGCCATGGTAGTTCACATTGACAATAGATTGGTGTAGGGATGACGTTTTTTTGTAAGCTAACCCGGAAGTTAGCATCGTCCTCGTTCCCTCCACAAAAAGCCAATGGGAGTTTTGAATTGGATTTTAGAATAATGAATGAGGTGTAAATTAAATCTCTAGCAGTAAAAAGCTAATGTTAGGCTACAAACAGACGACATCACGGTCACATGACTTAAACGTCACCACCACTAAGCGTCTTACTGCACAATTACTATACATGTTTTCTATAAACTGATCAATGTACAAGTTGTAAAGTCACAGTTAGAATAGTTTGTAACTAAAGTGGGCCTGTAAAGACGGACGAGTGAGTAGATGAGTCTCCGTGTTCGCTGTGAGGACGTTTAATGTCCCCGACAACCTCTGTAGTCTCATTTAAACACGTGTTAGCAAAACCATATTCTCTCTGAATGACAGTGACGACGTACTGTAAGTCTCTCTCTCTCTGAGGTGTGCACTGTCACACCTTTTCTTATTTGAATTAAATACCTGTTATTGTGATCTAATTTACACAATTGTTACAAGAAGTGGGCTGCTGTGTGAAAGTCACGGATATGGACCAGATAATGAAGTGATGAATGTCGCTAGTGACGGCAATATCCCAGACTCCCTTACAAATCGAGTGATTTTAAGAGTCGTTGCATCATGAGGAGAAACTTTATCAACTTTGTGAAACGGCAACAGCACATTTTAACTCATGAATGCCTTCTTGTAAATTCGGCATTAAGTACAATACATTAAGATGTTTCTTTCCTTGTTTAAAGAGTCAGTTTACTGTTACTTCTTTGGAGAAAGAGGAAAATGGAGAAAGTCGCCGGACTCCCTTTAAAAAACGCTCAATTTTAAACGTGTTGCATTAGGAGAAACTGTATAAACGTTGTGAAACGCTGTCTACAACACATTCTTAACTATTCGGGCCTACTTGTTCATTCGGTAAATGTTATACATGAAGAATTTCTTTCATGTTGAGCAGGGTACGATGCGTTTAATGTCAACATACTGGTTTTGCCGAGGCTCTAAGAGGGGAGTGGTGCACAGTAAAAACAAACTATCGTATGTTAAAGCAACATCTATATTGTTAATAGCAGTCGTGCATTGTTGTTATTACTCCTCCTTGTTTCCAGAGCACAGCTTGACAACACTTGACAACAGCTTGACAACGGCGTGAATCCTGCCCTTGGCACTGATTGGCAAAATCATTAGTCCCCCTGCGGCACTCATTGGATCATCACGATGCCAGATGATTCAGCCGACTCGGTGGTCTGGATCGTTTCATGGCAATTCATCCAACAGGTGTCAAGACATTTCCATAAAGCTACAACAGTCATCCTCATGGTGGTGCTGGATGAAAAGTCAGAAAGACTCATCCTCTGGGGAACATGAATGTCACAACTGTTTATCAATCCATCGAATAGTTGCTGAGATGTTTCAGTCTGAACCAAAGAGGCGTACAGACGGACTGACAGACCTACATTGCTATCCGCAGCTAGCACGGCTAACAAAGGTAGATCAAGATATATATCGTAAGGTGTTCCACTTGAATCTGTGACAAGACTAAATGAGTGAGACCTTGGGCCAATGCCCCCGTGGAGAACAGCGATAATGACCCAGGCTGAGAGGAAAGCATTTCTCTATAGATCAAGGTGGAGCTGACGTAATCCCAATGGACGTGGCACACGGAGCAGCATGAGAGACAGAACATGGCACGACATTAAACCCAGATCAAAGGGCCTGCTGTCTCCACCACGCAGCAGGTGCCTTCTGGGTCCCCCTCACCATCAACAGGCGGCACGAGCGCCGTGCTTCCCGCCCTCTCGACAAAACTCAAAAGCGGCAGCCTCGGCACTAACATCTCAAAGTCACGACAAAGTCAAAGTCAAGAGCCTGTGAGAGACAAACGGAGGGAAGAAAACAAATCTTTTCTGAATGTCTTTGTAGTTCAAAAGACAGGAGTTGTCATTTTCTTTGAGCTCGTGCTTTCAAATGTTTGATGCAGCGAATGACCTAAACCTTGAAGAGAGTGTGTCTGCTCTAAAACGTATCTATCATGGCACGATGGGAGGGAGCGGGGGCGTGCTGAGGCTAAGATGAAGGCACCCGGTTGATGTGGTGAAAAGGGAGGGCTGTGAAAAAAGTAGTAATGAGTGCACCTGGACTGGAAATTCAGAGCTGGGAGAACTGTAAAGAGGAGAGAAGAGAGGAGAAGTGTAGGTAAGGGCTAATTATAAAAATAAAGTGCCCCCATTATCCCGGTGCTGTACTGCCCTAGTGAACAAAGCTACAACAGATGGGGTGTCATGGGTAACTGTGCCAATGTGAGCCAAAGCCCTGGAGTGGATGGACCCTGGCAGGGCGCTAGCGGAGCAGCCCTGGCAAGGGGGAGGCACAGCTGCATATCTCGCCCTCAGACACATGTTGACAGTGTTTCTCCAGCCCTGCCTACACTAGTCAAGGTGAGACAGCATGACACGAGGGGGAGCGAGAGGGAGAGCGAGGGAGAGAGCGCTCCTCTATGATGGATAGCGTTCTCCATCCACCTCTCCTCTCTCTCCCTCTTAGAAGGCTGGTGACTTTCCAGTGAGGCAATTATCATTGCGGAATGCATAATAGCCTAATTAATTACAGGTGTCAGCGCTGCCTTTGTTTCAGCATGGAGGAACATCATGCCAAAGCCGCATCCGCTAAAAAGAGCAGCCGCTGATGAACGAGCCTTGAACCGCGGCTAGAAGAGCGCAGCTGAA
The DNA here is from genome assembly GCF_040436345.1 of Pagrus major. Lineage (NCBI taxonomy): Eukaryota > Metazoa > Chordata > Actinopteri > Spariformes > Sparidae > Pagrus > Pagrus major. The sequence continues at coordinate 38,173,419 of NC_133219.1, read as the reverse complement.
GGAGGGAACGGATCGCTGTGGAGACGGCTTGAAGTCTGCCAAACAATCCCTGCGTCTGTTAGCTAACGAAAGACGGATTGGAAACACATGGTGCAGAAATTAGGTCCATTATTTGCTTGATAAATCTGCCGTTGTCAGTGGCAGCGCTCGGAGGAAGATCTCAGGTAGGCCCCTGCGCAGGACGGCTCCGTGGGTAATTTGGTTCGGAGAAAGCGGAGACCTTGCACGGCGTTGGTGGCAGCGCTATCAACAATGAACCAGCGTTTCCTGACAAACATGGCATATCATTTGTCCTGTCAGATTCGCCGATTTCATTCATTGTAGTGAGAAAGCCGGAAAAGGCAGACAATTGCTGGAGAGAGAGAGAAAAAAAGACCTAACAGGACCTGCGAAGGAGAGAAGTGAATGATGGGGTGACTAGGGAGGAGAGACAGCGCCGAGATTCCTGTTATTCTCCTCTTCAGCTAAACACAAGCGTACTTTGGTGCGGAAACTTGTGTTTGTGTGTGTGTGTGTGTGTGTGCACTGTACAGCGTGTGTGTCTTTCCACGGGGGGTCGTGGCGGTAGGCTGATAATCCCTCCACGCCCCCAGGCAGTGGGGGCTCATTGTAGAGTACATTGAGTCTAATAGGAGCGGGCGCTGCCGTCGTATGCAGCTCTCCCTGCTCCCACTGTGAGGAGAGTTTTACATAATTAATGACTGTTGATGTTTCCCAGGTAGTCGCCCGGCAAATTCACTCCAGACTCGGCTGCCACCGCCGTCGGTTCCACAGAGAATGAGCGACACCAGAACAGACAGCTTACATTACAGGCATAAATAAGGCAATTTTGTACAGTGTCTTCAGACATTACTGTGAGGGGGGTTCAGGGCCAATGATTCGACTTTGCTTCAGAGAAACGCTCAGAAAGAGCTTTTCTATGTCTCGGAGTCTACAGAGAATTTGCGCTTGATCCGAGTAAAACTGCCTCCTTTAGTGTTTTTATAATTCTGTATGCTGTTGGAGACGCACAGCGAGAAGAGCGCTGCCTTTTCAAGATAACAGTCGACGGCTCCAGACGGATGAGCGTTCATGTCTGCACGAATCAGTCTAATCTGAATGTCGATCTTAATACACGTGAGCCCGGTGGTCTCGGGGTTTGTCTGTTCCAGACCACTGACAGCCTGGTGCGGCCTCGGGGCCCCTGCACATATTACTGGGAGGCAGTCCACATTTATACTGGAGCATGTTAAATTAAACATTTAAACACGACACCAAGGGAAGGCTATTTTTTACTGCTCTCGGCCCACTAGTCATTATTAATTTGTAATAACCTTTAAGGCTTTTTGATGTCATACATATTTTACAGAGAGATATCACTCCCAGCCAGACTGGAGAAGGGCCTGTCGATGACAGATCACCAGAGTGCCACCGAAATGTGCCTTCGCCTGCTATAATTAGGACCAGGTGAAGGTTAAGAGTGATCTCTGGACTGCGTGTGGTATGCATTTGTCTGCACGCCACCTCGCACCTCGCTAATGCATCAGCGCGATGACGCGTCAACACCGAAAAGATTAAAAGAAGTGCGGCGGCCAAGAAGAAGAGAGCGGGCGAGGATTTTCCCAAAATCATTTCCCGCAAAAAAACAGTGCACGACGTCTCTCTGGCAGTGGCCCTGACCATCATTTCAAAACCTTTTAGGTATTTATGAATGCCCAGTGTAAAGGAGTTCATTTCAGTTGCATAAATCAGCCGAGTGGTTGAACACTGGGGGGGGCGAGGGGACACATTAACACTCCACTCTCTGTCTCCTTCATATTCCTCTGCTAGAGGGCTGGCCGAGGCCCATCTTGCTCCCCGCTCTGCTGGGAGGACCTCCATGCCCGCTGGATGCCAGCCTAAAGCTCATGTACGCTGGTGCCAACACGCCACTAAAAGCTGTAAAACAAATGAGCTCTGTTTGGTTAATGTACGCTGATTGACCTCTGCTGCCAGGCATTTGATGTCATGATTGTAATGACCAGCTTTCCCGCCTGATCACTCATATACAATGTGACAGGCGCGAGGTGGCATTTCAGTTTGACTGAATGAGGGCTAATCAGATAAGATGCCTATGACAGCAAGGAGCTGATGTTGTTTTCATATCCAACGAGCTGCTGAGAAAATTAGCGAGCATTCAGAACGTATTTGTTTTAAGTTGTAGTTGTGGTTTTTGAGGCATCAGCTCCAGAGATTTTTTTTTGCTTTCTTCCCTAAAAGTTAGTGGAAGTATGATTATATTTAACAATTCAGTGGTTGTGCAGGTGTTTCAAAAACTTTCTTTGGTGCTGAACCGCAAATAAAAAAGCAATGTGTGCTTGCAACCTTTTATCACACGGAGCGTGTCTATGAGCTGTGAGCAGGTTAATCAAAGAGTGACCTTCCCTTCGACAACGTTTCAGAGGATTTAAAGGGGCGATATGTAGTTTTGGAGAAGAAATTCAGACTTTACAATACTAATGAGCTAACAAACTCAGAAATATTACATTTTTTTCCATAAATGAATAAACAAGCTGTTCTCAGAGGAAAATAAGGTCCCAGGACACTGTTTGAAGCTAGAAAGGTGGCAGGGTCCGCCACATATAAACAAAGTAAAACAGAATGAAACTGTGTTTTCCTTTAAGGTTTCAGTTTACTGATTAAAATTACTTACGAAAAACTACATAGTGCACCTTTAAGAGGTGAAACTAGACAGTGTTTCAAAAGAAAGAAGCGAATATTAAAAGTTTTTGGTTATTTTTTTTACAAGAAAGAATCTTTGGAGGTTTAAACGGAGGCTGGAAGAAAATGTTGAGATTAAAATTTTGATCAGATTTCATTTGAAGTGTTTCGGTTCGGGCTCAGTACAGCAACACGCTTATCTTCAGTTCTCCTGGAAGATACATTTGTTTTTCATGTTTTATTCACACATTTACTTTTTGGATTTCGGGCCACTTACTGAATTTATGTACATTTATATTGCATATGTGAGAAGATATGGAGGGGAGAGGAAAGCATCTCTTGACCCAGGACCCCCCCTGTGGTCCCGAGCCACAGAAAGCATTATACAATCTTTCATAGGGGCTTTTTTTATATATATTTATATATATTTTATATTGTCTATTTTGTATTTTGTAAGCATGTAAACCTTTTGTGTCTTGTCATCTCTAGTTGTTTCCTCGCTTCATTAACTTGAATTTGTCTCACCTGGTGTGTCATTATCTGGGTCATGTGAGTGACTCCTATTGGCTGCGGCCACATGCTGTTGTTTGTTTGGAGCCCTGATGGTCAAAACATGTTTTAATTATTGTCCTTTTAATAATTCAGCTACTACAATAAAGGCTTTTTTAGTACTTCCCTCTTCGTTCCCCTGATATTTTCCTTTTTTGGAGTGCCTTTGAAATCACCTTCGTCTCCCGGTTTTCCAAGAGCACTTGACGACAACTTTTCGCCACCAGTGTGTTTCGGTCTTCGCTCCTCTTTCTTTCGTCTTATATCTTCAATAGTTTTTTAGTTTGCAGTTCATTCTTTTCGTTACATCATTGTGAAGCAGACATTCAGGAGCACTAAATCAATCCTAAGCAGCCTCAGAAACAACTCTTCAGCAAGCTTTATATATAGGACCTGACTTTAGTGGTTATCTATTGGATGCTGAGCGTTACATAACCCTCCATATGCTCAGAGTGTAGGACAATTCCATACGGGTTATAAATAAAGAAACCTGACGCACGGCTGCAGCCACTGTGATTTGGGCAAGTTCTCACATGGGATGTCATAGTTCTGCAGTGCTAGCCCCACTGCTATTTCAGGCTCTGCCTCATTAGAACATCCGCCGTGAGTGAACAAAAAAAAAAAAAATATAACAGACTGTACAAAAGACATTTCATTAGGGAAGAGAGAGCACGAAGAGAACGTTCACCCTCTCAGCCACGGAGCGGTTCGGCGTTAAAAACTCCCTGCATCCGGGATGGATGCGTTGTGAAGTGCAGCCGGGCCCGGCGAAAAGTGCTGAGATCTGTGTCACATGATCCAACATGGAGGAGGAGGAGGAGGAGGAGGAAGGTCTGCTGGCCCCTCTGCTGACAGGGGGGGGGCACAAACATGCAACCTGCCACACAATGACTGCAATTACCCCCACATCCACTGCCTCCAGCCGGGGAGAGAGTGTGTGTGGAAGTGTGAGGGACGGGACATGCGATTATGCATGTAAGTGTGAGTTCTGGCATTAGAGAGGAGGAAGGAGCGGGGGGGGGGAGAAAACTACACAATATTGCGTGACTGCCTGTACCTGCCTGTGTGATTGTGTGTGTGTGCCTGTGGAGGCCCTCTCACACCACAGCGGCTGGCTAATTTAGTTAGGGAATAGCTGGCTGTCCTTCAGGTGAATGGACAGAGATTGGTCTCAATATGAGATGTAATAAAACAAGCCCATCACTGGATCTCACCGCACCTTCGGCTGTCCTTCACATGTCTCGCCAGAAGAAGACACACGCCCACAAACACACACACACATACACACTCACAAACCCTATTTCCACCATGAAGCAAACCTGCTTTCTCACTTTATTTTAAATCGCCTGCTTTCTATTTATTTATATTCATTACCGGTGGCACTGATACAATTAAAATGTTCACACACACTTACGCACAATTTACATCTCAGTTGTCTCAAATACATTAAAATAATGCTAATCCTCTTACAGCCACCCGCTGTGGTGGAAGAAGTACTGAGCAACTTTACTTTAAAAGAAATACGTTTCCTGCTTGCATAAAACTGGGCTGTCTGTGCAGTACACATACTTTTTAAATCAGTGACTCATGAGCAGGGAAGACGGAGATAAAGGGGCCTGTGGTATTCCCTTTTGTTTAAAAGGTAGAAAACCTACAACGACCAGAATGCATTGCGGCGCACTTCCAAACTTTGTAGACTGAAAATACGTCATTATAAAGACGACACAGCCAACAGTCTCGTTAGTGACGTTGTCTCGTAACTTAAACGTTGTAGAGCTGCTCCTGTATGTTAGCAGCTCACAGAACTGAACCAGAACCAACTCTCCTTTCACATAACTGCAGTTGTCAGTATGAGCAGATTTATTGTGATTTTCATCTTTTTTAGTAGCTTTTCTGAGCCCAGTTGGCGGCCATGTTGGTGCTGAGCGAGACGGTGTAGTTCACTGAGCGCTTTGACAAAAAACTACATGAATAAATTACTTTATTAACGCCAAACTGAGACTTTATTGACTTGGAATACTATCTTTTAAATCAACAAACATCACATGTGCAGTTCATGGCACCATTCAAGCAGGATCGTAAAAGATTATTTGTCTCTCTCCGTTCACTAGCATACAAAGTTTTTCTGAAATAAGGTCAGTCAGTTGGGCGCTGCTTGGTTTTGGTTCGTCGTCCATTTTGAAACTAGAAACAGTATACTGGCCGTCTGGTTGTAAACAGTATCGTATTACATCTAAAACAGTACACTGAAATATGTTTCTGAAAACATTTTAGGGGTGTAGTGACAGAATCAGCACCGCTCATTTGGGGGATTTCAGCTGGGGAAAGAGAGCGGGGCTCGTCTCTCGTCTCTGTTTAAGTAAAAGTACTATAGTCTCTTCATACTACAGTACATTAAAAGTATTTAAAGCAGCAAAATAGGGACTTTAAGCAGTGACGGTAGAGGGACAGCTACAGTGTCGTAGTGGAAAACTAATATCACTAAGTAGCATTTAACTCTTACGACGGCTACTTCTGTAACCTGACGCACTCCAACATCAGGAAGTGTTGAGATAGCATCAGTGTGGAGCCGTGGTCGTCCCCTCAACCGTCACAGCTTAAAGTTACTAATGTTCTTAAAGTTATAAAACACTGTGAGTGACATCATTGAAGTGTTAATGTTGGTGCGTGACTGTGTAAGCAGCACTTCACTGTTGTATCTGTTAGCTAACTGCTCCATTGTCTACTGGTTCACGAGTTCAATCTGAGATGTTCAAGGCAAAAACATTGAGAAAAAAACAAAAGTTCTGCTGCAAAAAAATTATATTCATGTTTTGAGACTTTTCTATAATTTTGCTTTTGCTTTGAATGCTAATTTTACCTCTGAATATTTATTCAAATGAAACCATCTGAGAAATTTAGATGGGAAATTACTCTTCTGTAGAAATACATCTGTGACAAGAAGCCCCGACCGGACACTGGACTGATTTAATCTTTGCCAATTTATTATGTTTTATAAGCTTATCATGTGATTTTCTTTTACATGTATCTTGTAGTGAAGTACAATATTTCCCTCTATGGTACAAAGTGGCAGAAGATAACCTCCATGTCTCCTGTATAGTGTGAAACAGTGCCTCTCTGTGAGGACCGAAGCCCGGCTGACTCCACCTGTCCTCCAGTTTGGCTCCGGCTGACTCCTGCTACATCCTGCCAGCTGCTAGCATCCACGGCCCGGTGACCAGCAGCTTCTTCCCCCTCTCTGGCCGTCCCCACAGCCCCCTACTCCAGGCTGGGGGGGCCCTTCACTCGAGAAGAAGAGCTGGAGCTCTCCCACTAAATCCACTGAGACCCAATTACAGGGACAGCAGGAGAAATCACGAGGAGATGCAAAGTTACTTTGCTTTAATTGAGGATGTGTTTAACGCTCTCCTCAGGCCACCATGGCCACTTTATGTCTGGGATGAAACAGAGAGCCCTGCTGTGGGACTTTAAAACATATATCTGTTTGTGACAAAGGCAAAGAACACTCGTATCTGTGGGCTTAGATATTTAAGGGCGGCGGGTGTGATTTAGGACGTCGTATTTCCAGAGTAAAATAAGAATAAAACAAGCAGATCTCTTTAAAGTGTAAAAACACATTTGATTTGTGGTGAAGAAGCGGCGCTTTAATGTGCGCTGTGCGTTCGAAGAGTTGCTTCCCCTCCCTGGTACGAGAGTAACTTCACTTGCAGCTGCTTGTTTTAATAGAGCCACATGTTAATTAGTATTGTAGTTAATCCCATATTAGAGAGACCCAAACTGTCAGGTCATATTATAAACAATCGGTCCTAATGTTCGTGCATGTGACATTTGGAGCTGCTATCTCTTCTAGCAAAATGTTCCCAAGGTACTAATTGGCCTACTTTACGCTGTCTTTCTTTGAATTGCCAGTTTCTTTATCATTTAGGATATTAGCCTTGACAAGCATCATTCCATATACCATAGGCCGACTAACAGCGGAGACGAGCTGCATCTGTTTTGGGTTTTTTTGCAGAGGGACAGCAAAAATGGGGAGTAAATGATTTACACAAGAATGTAATACTGCAAGACCTACCTTCATGGGATATTAAACACAATTTGAAAGAAAGAATAAAAGTTCAAACACTTAGCCAGCAGCAAAGTGAGTGTAACTTTTCTCTGCTTGCATTATTTAAGATAGGCTCCATCATTTTATCAATCTATCGATCTCTCGCCAGAAAGATGAAAATGGGAAAATAATGAGGCCGATGAATGCTGTGTAAAGAACATCAATGTGCAAAATTTAATTATCTGTGGTGGAAAAGAGAAGGAAAATGTGTCGGCTGTTTTCTAAAACAAAAAAAAAATAAAAAAGTGGGGGAAAAAAAAAAAGGAGCAGTTAATATTTTTCCCTCTCTGCATATTTTAATTACCAGATCAATCATAACTACGTACCGCAGTACTGCAGAGAAAAGAAAATTGCAAGTCTAAATGAAAAACAATAGATTTGCTTTAAAGTCTTCGCTCTTTTGAAGTCTAAATTAAAATTTCAGGTGCCTTTACAAGAGCCTTCTTCAGAAAGTTATGATATTTAATTAGCGTGTTTAGATTTTGCTGAAATTAAACTTCACAGCCGAGCATCATGTGAAATGAAGACTGGTATTCCCAGGATTTCAGCAGTGCTGGCGGGGAGGGGGGGGGGGGAACACCGCAGTTGTACAGAGGGAATTAAATCACTTCAGCACATGTGGGCTGTGTATCCTCTGACAGAAGCTCATGTTCTTTTGACTCGTGCTGCCACCGGCTTGATCTGAGGCTGGGTCTCGCTGCTCAATGGAGCAAGAGAAACAACTTTGCTCTCTGACTGTCTGTGCAGCTCCGATTCTGCGCCTGAAAATCAGAGAATCGCGCCGTAGAATTGGCGGAGCAGCTCTCCCGTTCCGCCTTTTTTCCTCCTCGCATGAGCCTTTCCTGGTTGTGCGAGCGCTGATGTTTATTTCTCCTGGCATGTCCTCGCCGGCGCTGAGCCACCGATTTCACACATTTTTATTGGCTAATTTGACTGTGCTCTTGCCAGCAGCTGAGAGTGAGCCAGGAGTCAGAGATCCTCAGAGACAGTGCTACTGCTACTGCTAGTGTTCGCTGCTCTCTCTGGCTTAGGGTGCCTGGAGGGATCAGAGGAAAGGGGAGGGAGGCTCTCACCTGTCTCATAACAAGTAGTTGACCATGTTAGACTGAGCCGAGCAAGGTCTTAGAAACTGCCTCTGAGATTAGTTACTGTCTGCTGCTGGCGAGTGTCTGTTTGGTGAGGAGGTCAGGAGGGGAATGTGATTGCCTGTCTCTTAAGGTGACAGGGGTTTAGAGGAGCGGCTGTACACCCAGTCAGACGCCCAATAGGAGCGGTGCAGCCGGCGCTGTGCGTGCGTCCATCCTCAAACATGGCTAACATTTGCACAGCAGCGGCAGTCAGGCGTGACGTCTCCGGGCTCTGAGGTTTGTGCTGTCAGGACGGTAGAAATTAAACCTGGCACTGCAGAGCAGAATGTGCTGAAACTCATCAATTCCACATGGCTAGAGAGCCAAGTGCCTATTTATAACATCCCCCCCCCACACACCCCAACCAACCCCACTCTCTCTCTTCTTTACCTGGTGTGCATCCCTGGCTCTAAACACGCATCCATAATGATGAATACACCCAACTGGGACGCTCCGACAGGGCATCAGTCAGGACAGGAAAACAAACACGCCAACACACACACACACCATCAGATCACAGCACAGCAGAGGAGGGATAAGACTGACACTGGGAAAGGCTGATGGAAAGGTTGAGGCGTCTCAGCATAAAAACACCCAGCAGAATCACAACAATCAGTCACCACGCAGGAAACAAACAAGGGCAGTCAGATATATTAAACTTCTTCAAAAAAGGGCCCAATCTGGAGCTGAGATGTGGCGTACGGCTGGTGAAATACTGCCACCCAACTACTGGGGTTTTTTTTGTTTTTTTTTATGCAGTCATTTACTGAATTGATGATATTTCATTTTAAAAGTGACTGTCTGAACTTGTGACAAGCAGACTGATGGCATGTTGCAGGATTTCTTGAGTTATGCAGTTCGTGTTGGGGGGAGAGAAATGTGTTCGCAACGCCGGACAGAAACGACCTGTGTTTGCTGTTCAGGGCGAGACGACTGATAGATATCCTGAAACTGCCACAATGTTTGTATTACAAGTTTTGTAGAGTCTGACTGATACTGAATGTTTGGGTGAGATGCTGATACGAGGGATGTATCGGCCGATATATGTACGCACAGGGTATATACATAACCAGACATGTTTTGCAGTGATGGTATGGTAGCGGCAGGAATATCTTTACAGTTTAATAATAAACTTTCTTGTTTAAAAATGACATCAGTGCACTGAAACAAGGCGTCAGGTCAGATACTGATTCTTATGAGGAGACTGAAAACAGATATTTGGGATCGATATTCATTTGCAGTTTACTCAAGTACTGTTCTTAAGTACAATTTTTAAGGTATTTTACTTGAGTACTTCGATTTTCCGCTACTTTATATCAACTGTTATACCAAACGTCTTCCCCCAACTGAAACAATAAACTTAACTGAGAATTTAACTATCATGCATTAAACCTAAGCATTGTTTTCTGCATTATGTTCTTAAAAACATAAGTTTTCATATCAGCAACATGTTGTATTGATACATATATATCTGTGGGGGAAAAAAAGGCAGCCTTTAATATCGACCACCTGATAAATCAGGCTCTAATTCTATGTTTAAATATGCAAACCAGGCCACTAAATATTAAATATGCACTTATTTGCAAACATATGCATCATAGAAAATCTGAATATAAACACCTATTATGGACATTTTCTTTCCACTAGTCTGACAAACGACATGTTATAGAAGCAAAACAGCCCAAAATCTCAAAGTTGACCGGTGCGTGACGGTCGAGAGATGTTGTTCTGAAGTGAGACGACTGTGTGTAACATGTAAAAAACTTAAACACACCTTCAACATACTGAAGAGTTTTACTTATTTCCCTTAAGCAGCAGCTTACACTGGGTGATTTATGACTCGTCTCTGTTCGTCTTTGTCAGTTTTTGCTAGAAATTTGATCACTGGAGTGTTTTTGTAGTCGTGTTTCTTTGTCAAAAACCAGACAATGTACCAATTATTCAGACTTTAGCAGCAGCTAGCTAGCAACATTAGTGCTGACAGTTGAAAACATTTAATATTTCCTTTATCTTGTCCAGTTTCTCTCTCTTTATTTGCCTCTTGTCTTTGTACAGTCATTAAATTGAGTCCTACAATTTAGGGATAAGTGCAAATGTTTGGCTCACACTGAAACATTTTTAATAACTAGCAGATGCATCTTTCTTTAATTAACACTGTCTGGACCAATTTGACTGTGTCAATAAACAGTAATAATAATAACAACAACTAACTAACTGAATATAAAAACTGTGAATGGTCTGCTGAATGGTGTTTCTGGTAAAAGTAAAACAGATCTGTGAAATTAGATGAGCGTGCACCGCCTTCGAAATAAGACTCAAACAGCTTTGGACTGGGCTGTTTGTTCATTTGTAAATGTATGGACTTGCATTAAATGAGAAGAAGTGTCAGATAATTATATTTTATATTATGATTATTGTGCCAACGCACTCTCAGCTGTGGCATGTTTGGTCGAGCTCTCTCCGGTCAGGTGAGCAGTCGTTTTCGTGTTTGGTACCAGTGCTTGGAGCGGCCAAAAAGGGAGAGAGATCATTTTATTTACCCAAAATAACATTTACATTTATTTTTTTTTATTTGTTTCTCAGTTGAATTAGAGTTAATTAGTTCGAGGACCATTATAAAGTTTATTAAAAAGTTAAATAAATGCACAATAACGTTAAATAATCTCAATTATGATTGTTTTCCAGCCCTCACCAGAGGTAAGATGGACGGCTGTACAATATTTAATCCATCATCCACATCACCTTTGACTGATCATAATCAATAACCGTTACAGTGATGAAGACGAACACAGACGCAAACAGAAGTACGTTAAGTTTTGGTCAAAGCAGCCCTTTTGAGTGGAGGACATTCACCCGTCTGGAGATGAAGAGGACGTAAAAGACTCACAGAAGGTATTATCTAATGTCCAATTACACCCTCACCCCCCTCCCCACTCTCTACCTTCCTGCCTCCCCCCCTTTCCTTCCCTCTCCTTAGTATGAAGAGGACACAAGTGATAAACCAGGAGCAGAGAGCCGGTGGTTTACATGGCCCTGGAGCCCATTATGTTCCCCACAATAGGCTGGAGGCCTGGACGTGCTGTGAATAGGTAATGGCCTGGAGATCCTGGGCCCGGCCTGCTGCTCAATGAGGCTGAGACAGCCGAGCAGGAGACGGGCATTAGAGATACCTCGTCAGCCCAGTGTGGAGCAGTCTGGTCATAGCTGGGGGGGAGGCAGGGGAGTGTGGGAGCTAGCGAGAGGAGTACGAGGGTGTCGTAAATGCCCCTTACATAAGGTAGGGCATGAATAATAACACAAAGGGAATATTCAGAGGTAACTGGAAGGCAGGGATCTGGTTTTATTGGCCCAGAAATATGGGCCTGTAATGTACAATATACATACAAATCAACACTAACCTGATTTTAAAACTATGCAGTCTAGCAGCTGCATCTGCACCACGCTGTGTGAATCCGCTGCTCACTTGTTTCAGACCCCACCTTCTCAAGTTAGCCATCCATTCAAGCAATCTGTACCTAATAACCGCGAGGTTTAGCCCATGATGAAGATCTGTCTTCATTGAGCTGGAAAAGCTGTAGCGTTGCCGAGCATTTCTCCTAACGGCGCAGTCCCTCATCTATGAAAGTGCCATAGAGCCCCTCAGACAATTAGGCAGGGAAAAGCTTTATGACCGTTAGACTCACTCAGTGAGCGGCACTCTCACCGCCAGCGCCGCCAGGAGCGCTGGCTCGTGCAGAAAGGTAATTACGGAGCCTCTCATAATGACACGGAGGAAGCTTGCGTCATAACACCCACAGCCTTTTATCATAGCGCTGTAATTAATTATCATCCTTTACTCTTTGATTCATTCCACTATTCATAACATATTCATACATTCAAGAGAAATTATCATTTCCTTCAGGAATTAATCAAAAGGAGGAAGAACTGGTCGTCTCTCGATGGATGATCAAAGACGGTGTTTGTCTACCTCGCCGCATGGCGGGCGAGCTCAGGGCAAGGCACTGTGGGGCAAGGTCTCTGCAAACACTGAAACACTCTGCTTTCATATATTCCAGCGCTCCGGTCAAATCATGATGCATTTACACGATTTAGCTGCAGATAACTTCATGACTTCTGTCGTACATTATTTCTCCTTCGTCCTTCGTTTCCACAACATACCTTTCTGACAAAACCCGATAGTTACACGATCGTCCCTGTGAGACAAATCACGAGTACAAGCTCGCAAAAATCTGCCTCTTTTTCTCTAATGTGACACGTCAGTCGTATAGGTGAAAAACAGCAGCCATTTTGAGGTCTCTTTCCTCACTTTTGTGGAGTTGAAAAGCTGCTGTATAGTCAAAAATACCTCCCGTGCTCTCATCGAAAATAAGCAACAACAACAACATAAAACATTGTCTTCCCCCACATCATCACTTCCCAACCTCAGGGGAAGAAATGGCACAGTTAGACTCATAAACAGGTGTCCACCGGCCCCCACTTTGCAGCGCTTTAATAGCTGTTTGATGTTTTTGATGTCTAGTCAGCTCGATCGTACCTTGCTGCTTGATAATGAGGGCCAATAATGATTCCTGAGCTTGAGGGGTTAATGGTATGTAACCGGCAGAGCTGCTAATTACACGTTACAAACTATTTATCAGAATCTCCATCTGCGCAAGCACCACAACTCTCATTGTGCACGCTAAATTACTCCACGGATTATCATTGTAAAGCAAGTTTCAGTAATTAGGGACCCATACTGCTGTTTTCTTTTTCTGAGAGCACCAAACGACATCAAGAGGAGAGGAGAAAAATAGAATGACTGGTTAATTCGGGCCTGATATTCAGATTGGATGTAGATGGAGGAATCTGTCGCTGCCGAAGAGAGAAAAAAAAAAAGAAAGAGGCAACAGACGTACGAGAAATCCGTCACTGTGTTTTTTTCCGTTCTCCCCTGCCTCACAAAGGTTTATCCTGAGGGGAGTTTACACTTTAAAGTGAGAGGGAGGTGTAAATTGCATTGAGAAGCCCATGTAGTCTTGGTGAGACCTGGTGAAGTCTGCTTTCCGTTGCGTTCAGATGGCGGGCGAGATCTCGTGCGAAAAAGTTTGTGTGAACGGCGCGGTCCGACGGGCCCGTCTCTCCAGCGATCGGTTATTTGAGAAATAACTGTCATATCCCTCAGCCCCAAAGGTGTGCCTGAGACCACGGAGACGTGTACCATCTCCTCTTCTTCGCCGTAAATTTTTATTAAAATTACCTTCATTATAAGACAGTGTTCATTATAAAACCAAAAACGCCGGTCTCCCAGGGCCCTGTGGATTAATAAGGACAGCGGTGTATTTTAAGCCGTAAACTCAGCTCCTCACTGTCCTTAATCTCCTTCCTACTTCACAAGGCCAAATTAACACCTCTCCTCAGCTCTGACGGGACCTCATTAGCAAACTTCCAGGGAAAGAAAGAGGAGAGCAGAACGAAAAAGAGGAGAAGAAGGAGGGAAGCGACCAATGACAGCCACCAGCTCTGGGATTAACCCTTTCTCCTCCTCCAAGCTCCTCGGAAAAAAACTAGGTCGGCAACGTGTTTCTAATCAGTCGCCTGGTTAGCGATAATTAGAAGGCGAGATTGGACGGGAGAAGAGAGAGAAAGTGGGTGGGGAACATTGAAATGAAAAAGAAAAGAAAGAGAACCTGTCATGTCGCAAACACTTCAAAGGAGCCGACTTCTCCTTTAGAAGTGGCATGATGAGGGTCCAAATACCACGAGGCACTCCTCTGGGCCTCCGAACTGGGAGGAGGAGGAGGTGGGGGGTGGTGGAAGAGAGAGGACCCAGTTCTTTCTCACATATATGCATCTTCACAAAACACACACACACACACACACACACACCAGGACTTTTCTATCGTTCACCACCTGTACAGTGCAGCTGCAGGGGAGCTTCAGTCTATCCCAAACCACACAGCCAAACAAGCACATCCAGCTCCACCTTCTTCCTCACAGTCTCCCCCTGCAGCAGCAGGTCGAGGTCCCACAGCTTACACTGAGGTCGCCGAGACTACCGCTGGGTAAAGTTCACAAGCCTCCGCAAGCTGTTTGACATTACCAATAAGGTCAAAGTGTATCAGAAAACACCAGAGGATTATATTATTATGGTGTGCTGAGTTGCTCGCTGCACCTCGAGATCAAAAAAATAGCCGAGGCTTCTTTTTTTTTTCTTCCACCGCGAGCTGGCTGGCTGACTGGCTGGCTGGCTGACTGGCTGGCTTACTTATCAATGTGCAGAACAGAAGCTTGTGGAAGTTACACAAGAGAGACCAAGAGGTACCCAGAGAGGCCTGCAGCTAACAAGAAAAAAAAAGAAAAAAAAAGAAAAATCATCGCTCATTATCAGCCATCTATTTTATCTACTATGAAACATCTCTCGACTCCCAGTTGTCAGACTTCAATGGTGCTTAAATTAATCCTGTGGGTTCCTGTTTGCACAATAAAAAGCTACGGAAGGGTGCGTCTGATATTTGCACGACTTTACAGTAGAGTAATTGAATTAGCACACAAATCAACCACGGAGTATTGCCGAGCGGAGTATTGAAGAACGTGATAGCTCCTGCCAGGGAACACGGGTTGCTCGGGCATAGTCAATTATGAAGCATTAAAAAGAATCTGCCAATAATCACTTCCAAGAGAACTGAACAATCCATGCTGAGTGTTCTCATGTTTACCGATGATAGGGCTTTCAGGTTAGCGCTGAGCGGGAGTTTGGAGGGGAGAGAGCGAGACTGGAAACATATTTGTGGTATCATTTCCATAAGCCTTCTGCTTTGCGGACCATAACGCAGCTCACAAATGTGATTTATGACCTTGGTTTAATGGCCGGAGCAGAGTCTTGGGTAGGTATCAGATGACTTTTTCAATATGGCGACGTCAGAGGGGGCACGGCGAAATGCACCATCACAACAGGAAATGAGGGCTTGTCTCGGGCCAAGAAAATATGAGAAGCCAGATATCTGATCATCTAATGGCAGATAGATGCTACTTCACTTTGACAGAAAAGGCATCAGTCAATAAGCACCAGATGAGCAGTAAGATGAAAAGTACGCCATGGATTCCTCTCGCTATCTATCAAATCATCCGTTCCAGAGGCACGGTCGTCTGCGCTGGTCAATGTATACACAATATCCAGCAGGACTGTCTCCTGTTTCAGTGAATCATAATGTGGAGCAAGGATTTATGAAATCATCAATGCTACGGCTACTTTTGTCCAGTGCTCCTATGTTTGCTTCTGCTGAATCTGTGAATGTCTCATGTATCTGTAAAAATGCAACAAAAAAAAAAAAAGGACATGCGACTCACCTGGGCCTGGAAACTCTTGAGAACAGGTGCCACCATCTCCCGGACTTCCTGTGCACAGACAAAAAAAGTAAAGTCAGCCTCAGCATTTTCTGTTTTTCGCAGATGCTCCACCTGTTTAGGAATCAGATTGGCCCCACTGAGGCACAAACGGCTCCATAGGAAAGAGGACTGAAAATCTTTAATGTTAATGGATTCTTTCCATAGCTCCTCTTACACCTTGTGTGTGTGTCTGTGTGTGTGTGTGTGTGTGAGAGAGAGAGAGAGAGAGAGAGAGTGAGGTATGTTGTTATGGGGTGTGGGTATTAGTGGTTAAACCTAAAGGGTTTGAGTGGGCATGTTTGAAAAGTGGGGCTTTCCAGTAGCTTGCGTTTGAGCTCAGAGATCCAGACTTGTGCGAGCTCCCACAGCCTCAGGTAAGGGGATTGTGCTGCCAGTGGTGACAGCCTGATCCTGTCTTAAACGCCTGTATTATACTGACAAGATTACAGCACTACACTACATACTCGGGCTGAGACAGGCAGGCAGCATAGCCACAGCAAATAGCCTGAGGGCTCATTTATAAAATATAAAAATATTCTCTTTGACTTCAGCTTAGATGTCAATGGATGATCATTTTCAAAGAGGATGATGAAAAAGGACAAAATCATATCTGTATCATTCATAGATTTAGCTTTTCGTGTATTCACTTCAATCCACCTTAATTGCCATTATGCCTTAAAAAAAGTAAAGGTGGAATGAGGTCTTGGCACAATCCTAAAATGTAAAGCTGAAGAATAGCAGCGTGATGCACAGACGGGAAAACGTGAAAATAAAATTCCCAGTGCGGTATTAAAAACAGGAGAAGCAGTGATGTTGCTAATAAAAGAGCCTCTCACTTAAATCCAGTATTAAACTTCAGTGTTGAGTACAAAGGGGACACTGCTCTCAGTAGCACTTTGTGAACGTGGACCTACTTGTTCTTCAGAGGGGAAAGTTGTGCATAGAGAGAATTTTGTACCAAAAGCGCTGTGATCTTGGCCGATATCCACTTAATTTGGCTAAACTTAAGAACTGAACTTAAGAATACGTTTTGGCAAAACGAGGACGGTGGATTTTCATCCCTAATCTCTTTCATTGGAATCAATTAAAACAGGATCATTTCAAGGCAAAAGAAACAAATACAGCAACCAAGAACTCCTTTAACGTACACATAGCCCTGCATTGTTGAGTGCTGGTTTATCACAGACTTAAAGGGGCTCTATGTAACAATATACATGTATTAATCACTGTTTTATTGGCCATATGTGAGCAGATTGTAACGTGATGTGGACGATCTGTTTAAGATGTTTAACGCTGCCGGACCGTTGATTTCTTTGTAAAGGACTCGGGTCGGATTTTCAGTGACAGTCCAAAAGCAATATTAGCTAACGTTAGTTTAGAAATGGAGTCCGCCAACATAAACTAACGATCACAACACAGAAGTTTCACAGAGCCCCTTTAAAGAAGATGTTAACCTCTCCTTTAAAGGCACAGTAAGTATTTTCGGCCACTAGGGGTCTCAATCAAAAACATTAAAAGAAATGACATGGTGAAGTTGTGAAGTGGCATGCAATCAAAGTTTTATCCACGATGTATTCGGTCTCTTTTGCCGACGTCCTTCCTGACTGTCTGACAAATCATTGGGAAGTTATAGCGACCGGCAACCAGATCTAATTCGATTCAGAATCGATTCTGGATTCAAAAATTGATTATCAATTGAATGAGAAGAAAGGGGGGCAACTATTCTCAGTGTTTTGTATTGGGGTCCTTAATCTGCTGAAATACAATATGAGACACACCTGGAATTTAAGATAAACAATCTAAGTTAATTAGGCATCACAGCATCAATTAATGAATTGATTAATTTGAAAGCACGCATGCCTCTATGTGCATAACAAAATAAGCGGGTGTGCTCTGCTGTGTTATTAATGTTATAGTCGGGGGTATTTGAGGTAAAACAGACTGAGCGGAGTTATTTTCTTCACCACAGAGTTTGTTAAACGTGTTGAATACTTTGGTGAGTGTCTGTTAGCTTGTTAGCTGGTTTTGTTTGTCACTGCTGACCGCTAACGTGACGTCGTGACGTCTCGTGTCACCTGCGTAATGTTCGTCTTGCAAAGGTAATTAAGTCAAACAAAGGCTTGCAACCGCTGCCTTGTTTGAAGATGTACTTCAAGATAACTCTTGCGTCTGCACGCTGTCTAGATCCCGCCACTAATTAACATTAAGAACATCGATTTTTGACATTTGTGAATCACTTCTGAATCGTGGGAGACAAGAATGGCGATACTTATGTTGTTTTTTTGTATTGGAGACGTTTAGGTTCATGTAAGAACACAACTCAACAAAATATATAACAAAGTTCAGTCGATTTTTAACATTTTAATGTGGATATGTTCCATATATCTTGAAAATGTAAACATGTACACTTCTGCGCTCTTTGTACTCGTTAACTCCTGTGCATTTGTCTTTAATAAAAACGCAGCACTTTCAGAAAAGTGTGTTTGCAGTAGTCATGTTGCAGGGCTGGTGAAGTGAGGGGGGCGGCTCGTTCATTAACATTCATCAGATTGTGTTTAGTCAGAGTCCCGTTCCTTGCGGGTTTGGAGAGACACCTGCTCCTGTTGCATCACAGAAAAATTTTGGAGAAAGTCAATATCAGCTGCCAATTCTGACACCGGGATAACTTTTTCATAAACTGGTGCTTTGGAGCTGAAAAGTAAGCTGCAAAGTTGCGCTTACCTTTTGTAAATGAGCCCCCTGGCCTCTCATCACACTCAGCCAGAGGCTAACGATACTGCAAGGCCTCAGCATTTAAATATTAACTGAGCTAGTGGAAGAGGAGGGAGGGTTGGGGGGGGGGGTGTGTTAACCCTGACTCCTCACAAGTGTTGTGCACCGTTAATGCAGGTATTACAAAAAGAAATAAATAATTCCCAGTACAAAGGTACAATGTGCGGGGGAGACGCAGGCAGTCAGTACCTGCTGAAGTGAGGATGAGGGAAACGACAGAGAGAATCGGGGAGGAGGGGGGGGGTTGTTAGACTCACCTCAGGGACATTTCTCTTGAACTCCCTGCTCAGCTCTACCAGGTGCTTGTGGGAATGTTCGCTCTCCTCTTGTCGACCAGCCAGCTCAGATGCTACAGAGTTTAGCTCCCTCTACAAAACACACAAAAGAGGAGAGAAAACGTTGAGAGGAAGAAGAGAGAGGGAGAGAGAGAGAGAGACGGCACTTTAGGGAGCCTGCCAACGCCTCATCCAGTAAAGCTTAGAGTGTACATAAATAAAAATACACTGCTGAATATTAACAATGTAATCCTTCATGATCTCACAGCAGTAATACTTACAGCTAGCCCTGGCCCATAAATAATTAAGCCAAAATAAATCCAATGCCTACAGTAGCAGAAGGCCTTTTAGATAATCAGTATTTGAAATAATCAATACGCTTGCAACGGCTATAGAGCGCCAGTGAGGGAGGGAGTGGGGCGAGAGGGAGGGGGTGGAGAGAGAGAGAGAGAGAGAGAGAGAG
This sequence comes from Pagrus major, assembly GCF_040436345.1. Taxonomy (NCBI): domain Eukaryota; kingdom Metazoa; phylum Chordata; class Actinopteri; order Spariformes; family Sparidae; genus Pagrus; species Pagrus major. Next base: position 38,154,084 of record NC_133219.1, on the reverse strand, counting down.
GAAGGGGGGAGGAGGAGGGTGAGTCACGTGTAGAGACCCAATAACCTGACAAACACCCTTGCAAACAAATAGAGCTTCTTCCTGAAATGAAAGGCTGTTTTTTTTAAGCCCGGCCAAGACCTGATTCAAACGTACAAACGCCTGCATGCTGTCGTAATTACCACAGGTCAGATCTATTTTCAGCCTTCTTTTTTTTCAATCCCTCTCCCCCATCGCCTGCGCCGATCTTTACATTGATCCGCACAGATTTCCAATACATGACAGCAAGCCCCTCCATAGCTTTAACCAAATTACCCTTTTGCAACAACAACAGCCCCTAATCGCTATTCCATTAATGTCTCTGCACATTGCTTCTTTACATGTCCGTGTTATATACGAAGAAAAAATGAAGAGCTCCACCCCGGCAGCGCGTCTGATCCGCTATTCAAAGCTGTCTGTGTAGCAGGGCCCCCTTCATCAGAACCTTGCATTCATGCTGGACTCAGCTGCACCACATGCCATCCGCAAATCCGATATTATCGATCAGTCATCCAATTCCCGGCTCTTTCAGCAAACAGAAAGAAAAAAAAAGGAAAAGAAAAACAGATTCAAACTCTCCTGTACTGAGCAGCGCTGTAGCAGACAACTGTACATTCACCTCCTCTTCATTTTGACCGTGATTCTCAGTAATTGATGAGGATCTTCTCTTGTAACTGCCGGGTTACAATATAAAAAGTGGAGTAGGGGATTCAATTACCACTGCGAATTTATATATGACGCCGGGAAATTAAATTGACTGTGTTTTAATTAATCTGCAGTCTTACTTAAAGGCAATTTAATAAATCATCACACGAGGAAGAAAAGAAAGAAAAAAAACAGAGAGAAAATGGAGGGGTGAAACTTCAACAGTGGCGGCCTCGTGGGATGGTGGCGGCCTGTCGGTCAGAGAAGTAGGCCGTTAATTGAAGGGCTGCTGGTTCAAGTCCCTGGACTAACGAGTCAGAAAGTGGCAAAAAAAAAAAAAAGTACGACTGAATATGCAAACTGAGGTGAGACGCTACACTTTTGACTGCCTGACTGCCGTTTTTTTCAGAGCCGATCCCGATTATTAGTAATCAAGGAGAGCGATCAAAAACTGATCGCAAAGAGCTCGCCATCGAAATCAAAGCAGAATTGGAAGCAGAGTTCTCCTTGTTTTCTCTCTTTCTTCTTCACTTTCACTTCAAAAGGCGACCGATAGCTTACCGATGGCCCGTAGCTGCACCTACAGACACTTATCCTGTGTGCACAAAGACGATCAGCTGATGGTATCTGACAACGTGGAGAGGTGTTTATTTTCTCTTCAGATATACTTTTTTTGGGTTTGTTTGGTTGTTTGGGTTTTACATAGTGCTTTTCTGTCTTTTTTTGTTTATTGTTCAATCACCAAAGAGTGGTATTATTTATTTATTATTCTTTTTATTTATTCTTTATTGAACTCTGGAATCTGTATTTTCTTGGCGATTATTATTTGAACTCTAACCCGCAAAAATGGACTAGGACTTGGAATATAGCGTTTTTTTCAGTCTACTGACCACTCAAAGCGCTTTGCAACACTTGTCACATTCACCCATTCACACACACATTCATACACTGATGGCAGGTGCCGACCTGCTCATCGGTAGCGATTTGGGGTTCAGTATCTTGCTCAAGGATACTTCCCACATGCAGCCAGAGGATCCAGGGATTCAAATCAGCGACCGTCTGAGTACTAGACAACCCCGTCTACCTCCAAAAAGCCACCAGGATAAAGCTATTGTTGTAAAATATCCCCCATCTTTTTAAAGAAGACACAGTCGATGCAGTTGACACAGTCACAAATGCAGGCAAAGCGCAGGATGTGAAGCTAAGCTAACGCTCTTTTGCTGGTCCGTTTGAGGGGTCAAACACACATCTTTACTTTCGGTTTTGGCTTTAACCAATGTTCAACGGCAAGATGCTAGTTTGCTTCACCACTGGATGTGAACAGGAGCTGCACTGTACTTAAGTACAATTGAGAAGTACTTCTATATTGTACTTTTTACTCCACTACGTTGATATTGGATCCGATAACCCGCCAGGCCGATAATCAGCCGATCCCTGAAGACTACAACTTGCCAGCGTGCCTGACTTTTAGTACCTAAGCACTAAAAGTCACCTGGTGGTCACATTTAACTGTGATGCTCTGCACTCTGTCAGCCAAGTAATAACACTCCAGTGGCAACAACGGATCTGTAAAGTTCAGAGAGATGACACATTGCCAACAAGTCCTCGAAAGTGACACAATAAGTCATCTGTCATTGCCATCAAAAATGCATACGAGTGCTTCCTGCAGGACGACATTATTCATCAGTGCATTGCCAAACTAGTTGGTAAAGGTTAGGAAGAGCTTGTGGTCATGGGTCAACTACTTTCACACCCACCATCCCTCCAGAGTTTTGCAGCGCTCAAGAAAATTAAGATACTTTCACCCTCTTTTTCTCAGACAGTCGTTATCTGCACGGCCACAGGAGGTCACTTGTCATAGAAATATGAACACAAGTGGATTTAAAGGATACGTCAATAAGTTACTCTATATTTCTTTTTTTATTGACAACAATTTGAACAAAAAGACTAAATCAACCAGTGTGTTCCTCCGTCTCACGATACTTTCTGACTTCACCCAGTCTGTGGCACTCAGCCCTCGGGCTGTTTCACGCCCGCTGAAGAATTTAATCTTTACAAAAAAAAGTTGTATTTATTTTAAAAAGGCTTCTAATACAGCTGGACACTATAGTTTCTAGAAAACCTGACTCAAAAAAGTATCAGTGCATTCGATGGGAACTATTTTCAGCCGTGGTGCAACAGTGAGTATTTATGTGCAGCGTTACAAAGACAGATAACACATTATTAAGCGTGTGGTTGCCGCCACTGCTCGTCTCGTACCTACCAAATGTTTAGGATGCATTTTGGTTAGTGGGGAAATGTGTCATTCCTGGTAAATGGCCTTGCTGAAAAAGGCCAAAGCCGTGCGGGATAAGGCGACAGGACTTTATAAATTCCTGTTAGTCCTTACAGTCCATCTGGGATGAGCCTTCCTGGAGATTAGAGAGTGGGCTTTCAGAAGCTGGCCAACCTCCACTAGATTCAAATGGCCCCAGACCGGCTAATCTTGCCAAGAGAAAATTCCTCTAGAAGTGACTTTGAGTGGATTTTATAAGTACTTAAGATATAACAGTGTGGTGATTCTAAGTCCGCCTGTGCCTCAGTGGCCTCGGCGTAGAGCTGGGTTCACTTTTTTTTTTATTGCGGCTCAGCTGATGAGAATGGTGAGTGCTCTTGCTGTATGCAAGCCAAACAGTGCTATCATAATGGCATGGTTATTTTGAAAGCACCCCCACAGTTTCTAGACCATTACGAGGGAGGGGAGCCTGGGCAACGGCCCATCAAATGAAACCTACTGTCTGTCTTTCTGGAAAGAAGTGAAGCAGAACAGACTGTTTGCTACTTTGGTTGTCTTCCTCAGATTGATGATGGGGAGGAACTCCACAATGTAGTGTTTCGCAAAGCTATCTCAGGAGACAAAAGATACTCAAGAAGATTTTTTCCTCTGCTTTCCTAATCAGATGTGATCCATTTCAACCTACAACCAGGGCACCACTGAGATCCCTGATAAAATTCACTTATCTCACTCCATTATGTTGAGCTCCATCCTTCATGAGATCATTTGCATGAACATGCAGATGTTTCTGATGACTTGAACACTTAAAAAAGGGGCAAAAGCGAGTTCACCTCGCTGTGCAAAGACGAGTTTGCCTATAATCATTTGACAGGTTTTTTTTTTAAAAAAAAGACGATTGGGACCGAATTTTCAGTGTGTGGCAGTCAGGTCAATACAGAGCTCCTGTCATTAAGCCTCTGCCAGTCAAACATCCAGCCATAATTGATGAGTTTCCCCTGGGGAGGGCGGTGCTGTCATTGGAGGCTGGAGGGGCAGGAAAGAGGGATTTTGAGCGTAGGAACCAGTCCTGGCGTGCTCGAGTCAATCTGAGAGGGGAAAGCAATCTTGGTGACTTTTGATCCAAGAACAAAAGACCAAGACACAAGAAGTTTATTGGCTCTAACAGGATGGACCTGCAGCCTATTGGCAGTCAGTAAATGCACTTGAAGCTCAATGAACTGCTGAACAGCGAGAAGAAAAAAAAAAATAAGCTGTGAAACTCAAATGTCCTTTGGCTTACAATAAGTCTCTGCCTTTTCTGACAAAGATGGAGTCTGTCAGCGTCTGTAGCGGAGGCCTCACATGATATATATACTGTGTTAAGAGGTCTCGGGTTTATGCAAGTGTGTTGCAGCAAAGCCTGCAGGGAGTGGTCCCTTCAGACCGTGCTGGGTGAGGGATAAACCAGGCAAGAAAAATGGACGCCAGTGGTGGCAACAAATCTGTAAAAAAGACAAAGCACGGAGGATTATGACATAAGCCGGTTGTCAAGTATGTTGTGTTTCATTTAAATCACGGAGGGAAAGTTACGTCCATAGGAGGCAAAACAGAGGGTAGAAAAGTCTAATAATCAAATCCAGCAGAGACAAAGCTCCTCACAGAGAGACAATCAGTGCAAGTGCGAATGTTTTAGGTAAAAATTCAAGGCTCACTAATGTATTGTGCCGGATTTGACAGTGATTCATTAAACCTAGCTTGTCTTGATTACATCTGTAGTGGTAAGCTATTTTCTGGCCTTTCACAAAGACAACCCATGGTGGAAAATGTTGACAACTGGGGAAAAAAAAAAAAAAAAAAAACCTACCTAGGTACCGCAATGAGGTAGACTGAGTCAAAATCACTATTGTGTGCACTGGGCTTGGACAGCACAAATTAAAGAGGAGAAAATAGGGGAGGAGGAGGAGAGAAGGGGGAAAATGCAGATGGGGTATTATTTTTCTTTTTGTATCCCATCTAATTGCAATCATAGGCAGATGTCTGAAAGTGTGACAGCATCAGCAGAATTGCTGCTGAGAGCACAGAATCTTTGTCTAAAAATAATCAGACATTCTGTGTGCTGCTGTTTGTTATAATGGTAATCGATGCTGGAGGCTTTGAATTCCATCAATTTATAGATCCACTCTGTTCTGCCTGGTGACTGTACTGCCTCACAACCCCCACCGCATACGCACACCGATGCAAAAAAACCACACACACACACACACGCACGCAATTGCACGCAAAGGTCTCGCACAAAAGAGCGGGGTGGGCAACGCATGTGCGCCGACGTACACGCACGCACGAGAGGCGGCGGGGGGGGGAGAGGTTCTGCAGCGAGCCGGAGCAGAGAGCAAAAGCGTGTGATTAAGATAAGTGTAGTTTCCTTTCGTAGGTTCCTTGTCGCCTCCCATTCTCTGCCGAGGCACAAGATTGTCCATAGCTGCCTCAGATTAGCCTCCGCATCTCAGACGCCACATTTGAGAGAGGGGGACTGATCAATAAATCAAATCACCACAATCAATGGCCTCAATCACTGCAGTCTAGTCTGGCCTCAACATTATTACTGGCAGTCCCCCCAGCCACTGAGGGAGGGAGGGAGGCAGGGTGGGGGTAGTTCGGTGCGGGGAAAGAGCGCACATTGGCGCCTGTCCATATGAAAGATCCAACATGAGCTCTTATCTGGCCTCCTTGGGCTGGATATCAGTTAAGGGCAGAACAGACAGACAGTGTGTGTGTGTGTGTGTGTGTGTGTGTGTGTGTGTGTGTGTGTGTGTGTGTGTGTGTGTGTGTGTGTGTGTGTGTGTGTGTGTGTTGGACTCAGACTCAGGGAGCTGGCCGGGTGGAGCCTCTGACCTCCCTGACCCGGCTCTATGAACGTGAGCCGAGCATGCGGCCTCTGACAGGGAGGCACTGTGGGGCTGCTATCACCTGGCATCTTCCTCCATCTGTTTGCCACCGACTGCTGCTCCTTCACTTTTTTACTCTCCACCAGCCAGAACCGCTCCGATTCACACACCACCGCCACGCTGCTGCTGGACCACATCACACCCGGGTCAAATACTATTTGCATATAATTCTGACAGTGTGTTTTTAAAGCTGCTGCCGCCGGGCGCCGGGTGGGTGGAGTCACCATTCAGTTCAGAAGAAAAGGTCAGCTGCCAGGTACGTCAATCACAAGAGAACTACTAAAATGACACCCGAGCATGGTGATGAATGTTTAAATGTGAGGATGGACCATAGATTCATATAATAACTAGATACTTGCTCGCCTATGTTCTCCATCTTCTGCGTTTACTTCCCAGAAAATGCTTTTTGGGCTGCAGGGGAATTTTTCGCTGCAATATCGCGAGTGGCCACCGGGCCAGACTGGAAGCAAGGCGGAGCGGCAGCCTCCGGGGCCTTGGACGGACACTGTGCTACTCTTTGTGTAGCCTGGTAGCCTTTATCTGCCTGATAAATCTAAAGCTATGGCCAGGAGATGATCTTAGCTTAGCATAAAGAAACATCTCTTCCAGCCAGAACCTCCAAAACTTGACAAATTAACAAGTTACATCTCGTTTGTTTAATCTACATTACCCACGACCACACACTGACACTGAAGTCTCCAAGACGTCATAACTATCAACCAAATAATAGTCCAGCACATAACCAGCTGTTTCCAATCTACTAAGCTAATGATTTATGCTAAGCTAATTGTCTCCAAGCGGTAGATTCATATTTGGCAGTAACTTTATTTATTTTCTCAATTAGCTCTCAGTAAGAAAGCTTGTAATTACCTAAATGTGCAACTATTACTTAATAAAAATTAAGCTGTTTACATGCGACCCACTGTCAGTGACTGCAAAAGCATACGACTAAAGATCAAACCGGTTAGACTCCATTGCAAAGTGGTTATTTTAATAATTTTGGGGACACTTGTGGAGGTAAAATTATCCATAATTCACAACACAGAAAGTAACGACTGTTTAAAAGATAAAAAAATTAAAGATATTTAAAATGAAATACTGATATTGTGTTCATAATACACATTACATTGTCTCTGAAACTATTTCAGTTTCTTTCTGTTCTTGTTTTATCAAAGTAGGCTGAGGTTGTGTACCTTAACGCTGGTTAGAGTTATTGTAATTGTATAATTGTTATTTTTGTTCGCTTTTCTACAGTTCTGGTTACAGACCACTTCACTATACTTGTATTTTGAGTTTAACTCATTTGCCAAAAAAGGGACAAAGTAAAAGGTGAATTTAAGTTTTGCATCATTCATATTTTCTTCTATAGATATCACGGTAATATCGTTATCGTGAATTCTTTAGGCCACGATAATCGTGTTGTGAATATGATATCCATGTTTCCTTACATCTGGAGAACAGGATTTGTAGGCTGGGGTGGGAGGTCATATGATTTTATCGTGGTTTGCGATAACGACCGTGTTGAATTTCCATTTTCAATAGTGACTAGAAAAAGTTGTCTAACCTACAATCCTGCATTGATTTCCTGATCCATTTTAAATTGCCACACGGAGAGTCTACATCCTTCCAGTCGTTCCATAATCCTCAGCCTGTCCCAACGGCTGAAGGCTCGTCCTCTCCATCGTATAATAAAAGTTAAAAGTGAACGTGTGGAAATGAGGTGCCCACCATTTATTTATCCTCTGTGAGAAGACAATTAAAACTTGTAAGGTAAAGTGGCTCCAGTATGTTTTAGTGGCATTTTAAGCATATTTCGATCTTTATCATAATAATACTGTGAACTGCATTTCTTCTGACCAGGATCGTCTCGTGCCTCTGCAGAACCACAATGCTTCATTGATAACAGTACGTGGTGACACATTTGACCTTTATCTGAATATAATCCAGCTCCTGCAGTTTGGATAATGCACATATTTCTATTTCTACTATATTTCTTTATATTATTCTGCAAATTGCTCTCATATCCTGGTAATTGTCTCATGACCCCCTCTGATTCGTCTAACAACCGACTGTGGGAATCCCTGCCCTTCAGACTACTTTGCACATTATTCTACTGTCCACTCTTCAGCAGCGCCACCGAATGAAACGCTGCAGAAATATGTACGTATAGATTCCCGAGGACTTACCGAACGAGGAAAAAACACTTTTAATTTTTTGACACCTCTTCTAAACTCTGGACTGGTAAGTCTGATAAATCATCCAAAATAATTAATCCCCAGTCAGTCAGGCTGTCTTCAAACGGCATGCTAAATCTTACAAAAGGAAGGAGAAGCGTGCGAGCGTTACAACCATCAGCAAAAGGTGTGACTGGTGTTGTCAGCCATTATTCGTCATACCCTGCTTCATTTAGAGAGTTTTTGGCGCCTGATGCACCAGAGCACAGCCTACTTGTCAACACTTCTCTCTCTTTAATTCCAGCACGCACACTTGGACACACACATGCACACATTTCATATTTCTCACTGATATACCGCTAACACATCTCAGTATGATCAGGGAGGCTTTAATTCCATTTATTGTCAAAGTCTTTTTCAAAATAGTATCGAGAGGTATCATGAAAACATCTTATTACGGCCCTTTCAAACAAATCCTGTATCCACTCTCAATCCAATGAATAACTTTAAATGTCCTCCAATTAGAAACTTCAAATTACAATCTATGACTGAATGCTCCAAACGAAGGCCAATTACAACACCTTATTTATCATCATTAAGGCCGACCATTGTTCTGCTCCTTTCAAACTCTGTGGTTACAATCAGGGTGTCTATTGTCATTGTGTGGTACATGCCGGGTGACTAATTACACAGTCGTATGATTCATTAGCAGACTAGTGAGTTGAAACCTGAGAGAAAGACATGATAACCTCAGTCGGCCGAATGATCGGCTCAGATGGAGATGTGAAGATGGGAGAGTGACGGGGAGGCTTCACAATAGCCAAGAAGATGGAAAAAAAAGAGCCACGAGCTGAAAGTTTTGGGTTTTTTTTAAGGGGGGACGCATGAAAAAATAAAGAGAGGAGAGATGCTGCCGAACTTAAACAATATTATCGGGGACAGGGTTTGTTTTCCTGTTTCTTTCAAAGTGGGAACTAGAAGAGCACTGCGGGGGGACTTGTTCCTGTGAAGCTTCACCATTGAGGTCAGTTAGTGGGAGAGGCTCCAAAGATGCAGCCACATCACCACAGTGGCCCACTTTCACCTGAAACGACGAGCCGGAGCGATGCAACACAGCTAACCTTGCGATTGTTTATTCTCTCTTAAGAAATGTCAATCTGTTCGCTCTCAGGTGTGCTGCTCTTCCTCTTGTTTTTGTTGTTTTCTCCCCCCTACTCTCTCCGTTTTCCCTTGTCGATTGCAGCAAGATCAAAGCGACGCCGCTGGAAGAATCTGAATATTTCAGGTGTGGAGAGAGGGCTGCGTTTCACACCACCTGTGTAGCGCTGAGAGACAGGTCCCTCCTCTCGCTCAGACTCAGTTAGCGGGGCCCCTGGGGCCCGGCGACATAAACCAGGGCCACCTGTCTGAGAGAGGGAGCGCTCCTTTACCCTCCTTCTCTCCATCACACTTTCATTTTACAGCATTTGAACCAAAAATAAATGAATCTAAATAGAGCGCTGAGAGTGGGAATAAAACCAGTGCTGACAACAAGCAGCTGAGAGCTTTGAGCGCCGTCACAAAGGCTCCGAGATCTGGCAGACGAGCTCCGCTGCCGCAGAATGGGAGCAGCTACTTGAAAGGGCAGTTTATACATGAATCATTTTATAATTTGCCGGGTTCTGCCGCAGAAGGTAGCTCTCGTATATTAAATGACGAGCCTGGTCAGGAGTATCACCAGGATTACTTTCTGCCGTTAACACAGCACACACAGCGAGGAGCAGGGGCCGGCGAGATGATTCTCATCACATCATCAGGGCCGCCATTTCTGACCCAAAGCAAATAAAAAGGTATCCCCGATGTCCGCACCGGCCCGAACAAGTTTGATGTAGCTGCTCTCCTTGGAGGGTCGTGTGCCTTGACATGTGTGCATGTGTAAGCACTTGTGCAAAGCATGTGTGTGTGTGTGCGTGCATGCATGCGTGTGGACGTGTGTTCAGGGGGGCGTGGAGCAGGTTCCACGCTACCGGTTCCCAGCCATGTCTCTCAAAAGGGCCGTAAAGTCTTTACAGCAAATTCCTTACATTCATCTGTGTCAGAGCGCTCGGCACACATTAGGCGTTTACACGGGAGGAAACACAATCTATTTGATGCTACACTGCCCACACGTCCACAGCCCTCCTCCCCACACTGGAGATTCACAGTGTTTAACTTCCATTTCATATTCCGAACAGGCAGGCAAGACAGGCAGGCAAGTGCAGGGGAATGGACTCCATCTTGCTGTAAATCAGCGTTTAAACACCCGGCTAAATGTAATCTGGAAAGAGTCAACAAGAGGCCCCTCGCATTACGCTGCTCAAGATATTTGTTTTTATTTATTCTGGAATGTGCAATTGATTTTTGTTGTTCCCTCTAATGATGTATGCAAACTGTGAACCGAAAAAAGTCACACTTCATTTTTTTTTTCTCCCCCTCCCGGGCTGCTGTTGCTGCTGCTCGCTGCTTCTCCCCATCTTTTAATATCAGTGGTGCTTATGAGAACAAGTGGAGGTTAATCTAGGGAGCGGGTCATAGCCAGCCGCCTCTTTGTAAATGTCAGCTGGGAGATCCAGGCCGTTCTTATTACCACACTAAACCAACAAGGCTGACGGCTCCAAGACGGATGTGTGACTTGGAGGTGTCTTCCCCCCACTTCTCACCACCATCACGGACCAACCCCGGCACAGAAAACCTTATTAATCAATCGATTTATCGCCATAAATCAGGCCAGGCTTTGATTGTATCAGCAAGTCATGCAATCAATCAATTAGTCAGGACCTAGCAGCCCAATTTGCCTAAAGAAAGATGAATGCTCCCCCACATCATCCATTCGGTTGTCCGTTTACCCATCAAACACGGCTGCTGTTGACTCCCAAGCCCAACATGCATCCTTTTATCGATTTCTGCAGATTAAACTTGCAAAGGAATCAAAGGACACTTAACTGACTGGGAATAATTCTGCCTTTCTCATTTGTAGTGAAGTTGACGCTCTGTGCTCTCCTCTGATAGTGTTGCCTCATATCATCAAAACAACAAAAAAAAAGTAAATATTAAAATCCAGAATACACAGAGCTTACGAGCGATCCAGCCGAGTGAAGCCACGGCTGCAGAGGATAATATTTTTTTTTTAAAAAGGTAACTGGACTGAGAAAAATGGGGCACAATGGGACAAATCATGGATTATTCTCAGTCAACCCTGCCCAGGTTTATATGGCAAGGCACGGGGAGGAGGTGGGGGGGGTGAGCAAAGAAACAGCTGGATGAACAAACTGCAGAAAACATATGTATAATGACATATTTGTTTCATATTTTATCCCAACTGTGAATTCCAATCCACATTGTGACACCAGCTGCCTCGGTCCAATGCCTCCCATCTGCAACTCGGTGTCAGGATGTCTCAGAGGACGGGCTGGGAAACTTTGGGGACGACGAAAACCGACAGGAGCAAGTAGAGCACGACAGAGTGGGCTGCCGGAGCCTCGGCGTGCTTCTCCCCCAGCGGCAGGTTGGGATGTGGCGGACCGCGGAGCTGCTGCGGAGAGGAAAGAACACCGGCGACTCCCCGGGGAGAACGTCTGCGGTGGGATTAAAGCCCCAACAGGCCCGGTTCTGCTTCACACCCTCAGACCCTGCTGTGTTACAGTCTGGGGGGGGGGGGGAGAAGCACCGAGATATCTACGGGGGCTTTACAGTTCTGCCCAATCTCCCCAAGCCTCACCATGTAATTAGAGATAAAGACAGAGGGCTCAGCTACTCAACCTCAATTCTCCCAGCTTCACACAAGGCTGCCCACCCATAGCCCCCCAGAGGAAGCCCCTCAACACTGCCACTACACCAGCACCTGTGTACGTTAGCCAGCCATCCTCTCCCATCCAGACTACACGTGAAAGTTACTACAAGGCGGCGGCGGTGGCGGCACACGATCGTGATTGATTGGCGTTCGAATGTGGAGCGTCCTGAGGTTTGCTACGCCACGATTAGCAACCGCTGGTGTGCCTTTTTCTGACGCCATATCCCCATATATTATGTGTGTCGAAGAAGCTTCATATTGTGGAAAAGTCTCAGGTAAACAATAACCACGGTAAATAAGTAATTTTTCTTCATATCTCCCTCCACTAAAAACTTCATCCAGGCAAAGGGGGGGAAAAAATTTAGAGGGATAAAGCAGAGGAGGAACTCTCGACTATATTCAAGAAACACAAAATTATACTATGGAGGGATCCATTATTCATCTCAGATACATTTTTCATTTAAGAGTGGGCTGGATATGAGCAATGATGAATGCATCGCCCAGGATGCAATTTGTATGTAAAATAACAGAAGATTACAGAATATGTTTTAAGTGCAAATGCAGTTTGTTGCCATCTAAGTAGAAAATGCATTCCTACAAAAAGGAATAAGACCTGAGCCCCATGATGCCGCCTCATAAAATCACTTAGCCTATAGCTAGGCCCCTCGCCAGTCCTTATAAAAGGGTCACAATGAGAGGCTCAAGTGATGAATGAGCCGACTGGAGTAGATTTTCATTCACATAATATACACTAACTCTTGGCAGGCCATTTGAAAAAAAAAAGGTGGGGTAAGTAAAGCGAATAACTAAGGCTAATTCAACTTACACCCGGCTCAGTAGCACATTTCCTTGAAATCCAGGTTCTTCGGCGTTGAACACACAGAGAGCAAGTCGCAGACAGCACACTGTTAGATACATGTCTACGCTCAAGTGCACACAAACATACTACAGTGTTTCGCTGCCTGCCAGGCATCCTGCATGTTCCTCTCAGGACCCGCTCTCTCCTCATCAGCTTCACTCGGTGCACACCGTTTCAATTCAGTGCCTCTCAAAGACACACAAAGAGCCTTCCCCTCCATTCACAGTACAAAGATTGAATACAGCCTCCTAACACAAGACATGCCCACCACAGAGCATGTAATACAACTCATTACTGGGCACGCAGGGTGCAGAGGGCTGTGATGGGAGAGACAAGCACAGCGGGGAAAGAACAGGGGGCCATTTACACCAACATCTCCATCTTTCCTCACAACTAACAGAGCTCGAAAACCAGCCTTAATAACTAAAGCAATCCGATTGATTTTTGGAGGTTCTCTGAAATAAGTCTTATCACAGCGGTGGAATTGAGGGGAAAACCACAAATACTTTTTTTAACACAAAGTGCCACAGAGCCTGCAAGGCCGGTGGACATCACTCCCGACATGATGGATATCATTCTGGGGTTAATTCAGGTCGGAACTGCAACTTCCCCTCCTGCCTCTCCTAAACTGTCGTTGACCCACAAGCCAACTGTGTCCAATCACAAAGAGGCAGGGGGACAGTGTATCTGGGTCAGCCACATTGATCTCAGCCCTTCACTGCATGGCTCTGGGGTCAGGTTGTGTGTGCTGACAAGAGGGTTTGGTTGTGGTGGTGCACGTGGAGGCAGAAGAGAGAGGGGGGAAGCTGTATTGTGAAGTAGGGAGGAGGAGAAGACGGACGGCGAATCGGCTAATCCAGCGCTGCACACAGCCTCGTGAACCTTCCTTAACCTCGGGGCAATCGCATGACCCGAGGCGAAGCATTACACACATTAAAAAGACATGAACTTCAGAGCATTGGAGTTTCAAGCACGCAATCAATGGGGCCACAGGTGCAAACATTTTCTGCACTGCCAGTGGATTGCCCTTTTCTTTTTTTTCCTCTTTTTTTTTACCCCTCCCAGGATTACAGTCGAACCAGTTTTCTTTTTTTTGCACTGCGTTCATGTTAATGTCAGCAATAATAAAGACCTGCAGCACAAGAAACAATAAAAACGAGCACGAGCTGGAGACAGCGTTTTGGAGGTGGGCTGGAAACAGCGCGGGGAGTCAGGAGAGAGGGCAGGATGTGAGGAGTCTGTCAACTTCTCCCTGTCTGCTCCTGTGTTCGCTCGCTTCAGACTGAGGGGAGCAAATGGGCCTAATTCACACTGGCTGTGTGTGAGTGTCTCTGCTGTCTAGCAGCGTGAGCGGGAATTAGATCTATGGTTTGTAGCCTTCATCCCTTCCCAGACAGACTTGTTCCGGCTCAGAGGCGCTGCCTAATCCGCACCTCTCTCCCGCTTGCACTCCCGGAAAATGACTTCACACAGCTGCCTCAAACGCCCAACGCAGCAATTCTCGTCTGACTGAACCCCCACAATCCCCCCCCCCCCCTCTACTCTGGAAAAAAAAATGCCTCAGCAGACCTCCCATAGCTCATTTAACATACCAATTTCTCCCCAAAGCCCACCCTACCCCCACTTAAGAGATGAAAACAACAAGGAAAACAACTACAGGCCCGCTTGATAATTTAAGGGCCCCTTTTCTCCAGAGAGTTGTCAAAATCAGGACTACAGTGGGAGAAATTCAAAGACAAGAGGAGGTAGCCTCGGTTTTACAGTTGTTGGTTTTAGATATCGTTGTGTGTCCAGTTATCGCTACGCAGGCAGGACGTTCATGGTGCTGCACCTCAGGGTGTCATCCGGTCTTTGACTTAATAAACTTATAAAATACAGACAGAGCTTCTGGTTCTTATCTAATGTCCAGCAGAAGTCTTTCCCGAAGTCTGACCCTACTCCTCACTTCATTTACTACATCGGTAAACAGTTTCCTCATGAGTTTATGATCTCAATCGCTTCTTCAACACAGCATGATGTTTATATTGTGTCTTATGGTCCCGTTTAGAGTAAAACAGGCGATAAAGCAGGGTATGCTTTCGGGTGGGTCTACCTTGTGATTGACCGTTAATCAGGATAGAAGTGTAGCAATGCGTACGCTCCCGTCCGAGTGTGGTCACGTCTGGTATCAAAGAGCCAAGATGGCGACGGCCGTAATGCCAAGCAAAAGCAAGCTCCCAGGAAGAGCGCCGGGCTTTGAAGACGGTTTTCGTAGTGGCAAAACTGTGTAATTACAACGTCACGTGATGCACTGCGGCCCAAAAAGACAGAACCGAGCCACACAACACGGAAGATCCGGGTATTTTCAAAACCAGGAAGTCGAGTATTTTTTGCTTCAAAACGCCACTGAGCAGCTTTCATAGGAATAAACAGGCCTCCGACTTCAACGCTGTGTCCAGCTGTAATATAACAACCTCGTGCTAAGGCTACAAAACAAGTAACCAATGAGGCGACTTCACGGCAGGTTTACATTCGCATCTGGCCCGTGATCCTCTCTCGTTGCATCCATCCACCCCATACCACCAAGAGGATGAGAAGTGAATGTCAATTCACAGCGAGGGCTCTGGGAACACAAAGCCAAGCGAGTTCTCACATTAAAACCCACATCTTGGCCAGGTGGTTTCTTCTAGTTGTCGTCAAGGACACAATCACAGCAGATAGAAGCGAGCTGCGAGAGAGCCGCTCCCAGGCACAGTGGCTTATTTGGGTCACGCAGGGTAACTTGGGATAATGGCAAGGCCACTCAGACAAACACTCCAGCCTTGAGGACAGGAAACCGGGAGAGGTCCTTCTTATAAAACCCAAGCCTACCTAATGGCTTTCATCTGTTTCATGAATACCCCACCTACCAGATATTGCCATGAAGCCTTGCACTTCTTCACCTGCCTTCCTTTTTTCCCTTTCTCAGAGCTACTATGAACGGTATTTTTTTCCAGATCTTCAAGTGCCATTTTGGATCTCTGGGGAGAGTTCAATTCAGTGTAGAGTATTTCAAAAAAGTATAAAAAAGTAAAAGTAAAGCTGGCAAACGGTGTCTTCCATGTGCTCAAAATTGAAGCATTTATGAGCAGTCAACTGATGCTGCGAGAAATGCAGTGTAGTTCTCAAGAAGTCCTTAGGCAGCAGCGAGAAACAAGTGATATTACAAGAAAAGGAGAATGATTAAAGCCTAATATGGCATAGTAGAGAGAGGAGAGAGAGGTGATTTATCCCTTCACGGCCTTTTGACACTAAATTAAACTGTTGAGTCCATTCCCCCGTGCCAGCTAGTTATCTTTCCAGGCTAATTTAACACTATAATTTACATTCCATATAAAATACATCCTGATGTGGTGCTGTCAAGGCCGTACATCATTTGCAGAGAGTGCTCCAGTTTCAGTGAAAAGGACAGAATTAGATCATATTCATGATGCAATTAAACACTTCAGTGGGAATCGATGTAAAACCGATGAGCCCTGAAAACAATGCATATGGCTGAGAACATTAGAACACATTACCTACCCGTGGATCCCTCTCGCTCCACAGACGCAATTTAAAATCCTCCACCACTCCACTCTCTCCGTCGTCTCTCCAGATTCATAACGCACGGCGATAATAAATGAATTTTTCACAAAATTATTCAACTACTAAATTGCCCATGGTAACTGAGTATCAGATGAAAGTGATGTGAATTATTAAGTAGGGAAACTGTTTGTTCTCACCACGGGTGTAATAATCGGCCAAATGAGGAAGAAGAAGGGGCGCAAGAGGGGCAGGTTACTGTACAAAAAAAAAAAAAAAAAAGGGAGATCTCATAATAAACATCAGGGTTGATGTAAAAATGGGAAAACTCTGTCTGCCGCCTGGGCCTCCAGCTGGGTTGATGGTATCGACCAATTTCCCTAGGGCGGCACTGTGGGTTTTCTTATGGATACAGAGAGGAGAACATTACGAGGCATTGCTGCACATTCTCATGTAAAACTGGCAACAGGCCCTCTGGAGCTGGCAAACCACTGCAACAGCCAGCCAATGTTACACCATCTCACCACATTTTACATAATCAGACAGACAGCGCAGCAGACCACACACTCACACCGCTCCACTCCAGATCACATCAAACTACCTGTCACACTTCCTCTCCGCAAGCCACCAGACTCGCTTTGATTGGCTCGGGGGGGGAGGGGGGGGTCAACGTATTAACAAAAAAACTTATTTTCATTATTCGCCTTTTTTTTCCAAATTCTTCTCACCAAACGCGTTGTCATTGTCAAAGCCCAAACGCGTTTGATCGTAAGAAAGTAGACAAATGTAATGAAATTCAGAATTTAAGAGCCATACGGGGGGCCAGAGGTGCAGCAATTTGTAACCATTTCTGACAGGATGAGTTGGCCTCTCCAACTGAAACAGTAATTATGCTTAATGGTCCTTTAATCTGTCCATCAGGCGGGAGGTGAGCAGCCGGGTCAGCCTAAAGTGCTCCAGGCGTCACAGTGTGTCAGGGTACAGTCAGAGGGGTGAAGTGCTCCACGAGGAGTGCCAGCGACGCTCGTTTTCAGCACACAACACCAGCCGGGCTGCGGGACACGGGCCTCCCTCCTCCAACACACACATTAGTCAACACATCGCACACCTACTGACCGTCTACTGCGTGAAAAATACTCACAACTGGATAAGTATGCAGTGAGCAAATGAGTGCGGGGGAGTGTGGGCACCTGACAAGTTTGATATAATTTGAGAAAATCTTGTATTGGATGATTCATGTTAAAGGGACAGTTCACACCGAAATCAAAAATGCATATTTTCTCTCTGCCTGTGGTGCCGTTTAAGACTGTTTTGGTGTGAGTTTACCAAGTTTGATACACAGGCGAGCCACAGTGACTGCGTGAGCAATGCGTTAAGTGACGTAACGTCTTGCTTTCCATTCGAGTGGTCACACTGGCGGCGTGAGTCCCTCTTCTCACGGGCGTGTCAAGAGAGGCAGCGGCGGTGCTTCAACTAGAGATTCAGACTCGCTATTTTTAATAGACCTGAAAACGAGCTGTAGACAGTCATATCGACATCATACCAGCGTTTCACTCCAGTTTTAATGTCTTGCATCTGTACAATACGTCACAGACATGAAGAGAAAACACAGAACAGGTGAGGAGCAGTTGCTTGCAACTACATGGCACTCGACTTAAACTTAACAGCGATGTCTCTTTCCAGAAATCACGAGCCGGTTACTCAAGATAATCCACAGACCGCGTAGGAGCTATTTTATTTCTACTGTGCATCTACTCATGGACTACAGGCTAGCTAATGAAGCTGGCTACAGCTAATTTAATGGAGGACGCCACTGATGTTTACAACCAAGCCCCCAGGAATTCAATTATTTAATCCCCATTCAAGTTAGCCGGGCGCTAAACTGGAAGTCAGCCGGCTCGGTCGGTGGAAGTCTCTAGTGCACAAAGAAGATCTGGGTATTTTTCATACCCAGGAAGTCGAGTTTTTTAGCTTCAAAGTGCCACTGAGCAGCTTTCACAGGCTCCACCTCCAACACTGTGTCCAGATTTAATATAACATCCTTGTTTACAGCCCTCGCTGTCACAAGGACAAGCCTCTCGCCCATGAGTAGATGCTGCACAGTGATACGGTTGGCGGCCGTAGTTCAATACAAAGAAAATAGTTCTGACAGTAACGAGGTCTGTGGATTATTTTGAGTATCTGGGTAATCGTTTCTGGAAAGAGATGTTGCTGCTGACCATCTAGTTTATTATATCTGACAGGTGGCAGACATCTCTACAGCCGACATCTCCAAAACTTGGCATCTCACAATAAAACTATCCAGATGGATAAAATAGCTCCACAGCTGAGAAGAAAAAAATATGTCGTTTAGATTTTTTGGCGTGGACTGTCCCTTTAAACTCTTGAACTATTGCGTCCAGCTGGAGCCCCTGGCGCTCTGCCACCATCATCAATCTCTCACAGATTCACAGCTGATGAAAGCGGGTGGGGGGGGGTGTTGGAGTTGGCGCTAATTCCAGTTCACGTTAGAAATCCCAGGTCATGTCCCGTTTACATACCTCGACAGTCACGCATGTCTGACGCTCCTATACGAGCCGGGGCGGAGGGAGCGTTCCAGGCAGAGAGATGGTACTACGACTATCCCAATAGTAATAGCAAAGACACAGGGTCCATACCAAAACAAGGGTGAACAAATAGTACCTTTGTACCCAGAGTCATTTGTACCCGGCTCAGGCGCCTGGCTATCTCAGAGCCTGGCAGATAGAGCTCCTAGTCCCAGCTATGCATCTGCACTTGTGCTGTATTTGTTATCTTGGACAAGCATTCTCCCTCACCGTTTCAGTGGCCAAATAGAGAGGGGGGAGAAAACGAATCACTCCTAGACCTACTCCTGTTGTTCCCTCAGCTGTCAACACTTCTCACAGACTTCACCCCCGCCTAGCCACATCGATACAGAGAAGTGACTGCCGTTTGCTTTATGATTGCCTTGTTTTATTCTCTCGGCCGGGCTTTTTCTCAGCCCCTCGCAGCTCTAATCAGACCGCCTTGCCTGGACAACAGAGCCATTGTCTCTTTAAGTGAAAGAGGCAGTGGATCAGTGAATCCCTTTCCATTTTCCCGCTTTATTAGCCCAGCGGCACACTACTGTTTATACTAGTGGGTATTCTGTGTTTGCCGAGAACAATTACAGTATGACAAATGATCCGTCAATGCCATCTATCAGGCCGGAGCTGACAGGAATCCTATAGACAGGGCAGCCATTCGTCCCCCCGCTCCCCATCTCTGGGGTCCCATGCTTTAGTATCCATGACAACGTGCAAGCCACTTGCCACGCTTGCCACTTCACAGTGAGAGATGAGCGCCCGTGAGTGGCTTTGAAAATTAGCCTTTGACACCCCATGTTCCACTGCGCTCCCACCCTCCAAGCCCACAGTCCAGCCCCTTTGGGGGGCCTCTGAACGGCCTCAACCTCTTCTTTTTTTTTTCTTTTTTTTTTTCACATTCAAGCTCACACAAACACAAAAGGCAGCAGACACATAGCTCGGGCGCTGCCATAAACATACCTCTCCGGGTCTCACGGTGTCAATTTTATTGTCCCTGAGCTATACGATTCTCAACATTAACCTCACAGCTACATTACCTATCCAGCAATGGAGACGACGGGAGAAGCACCAACATGGCCAACATCCATAAAATAGGGTGAAAAATAAAATGGGTGAAATAGGAAAAAGGTTGAGAAGTGCCTGAATGCACATGAGCTGCCGGCACATTATCAGACGGAGCCAACTGTCCGACCCCCTCCTCCTTCTCACACTTCATGAATGACTTTCTGGGGAAGAAAAAAAAAAACGTCTCTCCAAAAATACTTCATTAAATGCCGGGAAGTATGTGTTTTTTTTTTAGCCAAGTAGCAGGAGTTCACTATTCCTCACTAACCTTTTGGCTTAATGGTTACAGGACAGTTGGGTGTAATAGGAGGGGATTTAAAATATATGTGCAGACTGGGAAGTCTTATTGCAATATATTCGAGAGCATCACGAGGTCAACACTGGAAACCATCTATTAAAAATACGCAAATATAAAATGCAGGAACACTCGCAGACTTAAGTAAAGTATGAGAGATGTTCTGGGACTAGGCGATGATTCCCATTTGACTCCCAGACACACCTCTTTGGGGGGTTGTGTTTATGCCATAAACTACACTTGGCAGCTGAGGATCATATTACTACCGTGAAAGAAACAAACAAAGCTGTGCAAACGTGGTGCACTGTCAGAAGCAACGGTTTTACCGCGTGTGATTAATCATATTTGGAGAAACATTAAAGGGAAAGGAGGAAACTGGCTCCAGCACTAGGAGGTAAGGGTGTCAACTGATATAACCCACCACTGACATCAAGCAGAGCCAGCTAGCTCATTGATGTGGCAGCGTCTCATTTTCACCAGTTTGGAAGCAGACAGTTTTGCAGCGCCTTGCGGTTCTTAATTATCTTCCGACTTTGTCTAATTCAATCAACACAACTCAGATCTGGCTGCGAAATGGCACTCACATCCCCTCAAGCTCAGCAAGTCAAAAAACACTGAATAAGTGGAACAGTCAAACTGACAAAATGGCATAGCACATGAGAAATAACTGCTATTTTATCTCCCGGGCTGAGACCTCATCCACAGCGGTGGGGATGAGGGGAGGCAGGGAGAGCAGCCAATCAGCTTTTTGTTTTAAGTTACAAGACAGCGTTCAGGGGGGGTGGGAGGGGGGGGACGACACACAGGAGGCGAGAGCTTTGATGACGCTGCAGATGTTGCCTCGCTGATCGGTGTGTGAGGTCACTCTGCTCGCCGGCTCTCTGTAGGCCTCCCCCACCCCCCCCCACCCCCTTTGCTCCGATGCTTCCTGGTGAACCTAATATCCACTGGCATCTCATTACGATGTCAGGACGGTGACTCCCTCACAACTGTACATTTTTAATAGAATACAAGACAAACACGGCAGCGACTGCGTGGGCTCGAACACGCACCCGCTGCACACGGAGAATTTAAAGGTCATTAGGGATTAAATTGTTTGCCAAAAAAAAAAAAAAAGCCCTAAAAAAGTGAGTGACATAATGAGCAGGAGGTGGGACGGCTGAGCCCATCCCACCGAAATCCTTTTCCGCCCCGCCACCACCACCGCCGCCGCCGCTGCCATTCCCACCCATTCACCTCCCCGTCTAATTCCGAGGGCCACAGCATTATTAGATTTTGACATTATTAGCTGAAATAGCAGAGAGGCCCTGCTGTCATTATAAAGCCTTTACTTTCGCGCTGACTGCCAAATCTGTTTTGCACTAGCTACACACTGCCAAACCCAACAATGGCAGATTAGTGAAGCCCTTCTCCTGTTGCAGCAGAGGTTAATATAAAGTGACAGGGCTAAGTCCGCTCCGATTAAGTATGCTGAGAGATATTACGGCAGTTTGTTACATCAGATCGTTATTGGATTAAACAGCATGCACAACAATGAAAGTTTAATTTTAATTTTCGGCAGGAATATAAAACAGGCCCTGAGAGCGCTCCTGTCAGAACAAAGGCAGTATTACAATACCTTCTTGTTTTTTGCCGTTTCCCCTTTGCTGTTACTGGAGTGGCAGACATGAGGAAAAACTGATGGTAAGTGAGGATGTCAACCTTAAGAGTTTTTTTTTCCTCCCTTAGGTTAATACATTATTTATAAACCAACAGAATTCAACTGCACTGTATAACCCAGGATCTGGTAACCCCCAAAACAGAAGAAGATATAGTAGGTATCAAAACCTGAGCATTTTAATTTTCTGCCCCCCCCCCTTCCCTCCCCTTACTATTTATTGGTTTGGTCATCCACCGCTGTGCTGCACGCAGCGAGAGCCCAGTTGGCCGGCGCATTGTTAGCTCCGCAAGAGGTCACCGCACCTGACCAATAAGCTGTTATTAATCCTCACAGAGTCATCCATTAGCCTGTCCGATTTTTATGACCCTCTCCTTTATTAGATGAGCTATCAGCTGTCCATATTTGGCAGAAATATGGACTTCCTCATCTGGGCTCCAACACTACCCATCTTCCAAGAAGGTGTTGGCATGCTGGACCAGGTAGAGCGAACCTGAAGCCCAGCCAGGAGAGCACAGGGAGGGTGGATGGATTGGGGGGGGCTGAATCTGCCAGTCTCCTGGGGTATTCCCCACCGTCCCGTTACCTCCGATAAATCTCAGTGCTTTACGATTAGGTACATAAAATGAGTCATAGATCTGGACGGTAAATAAGAGCTTGTCAGTGGGGCTGACGCCAGGCC
Organism: Pagrus major; assembly: GCF_040436345.1. NCBI lineage: Eukaryota > Metazoa > Chordata > Actinopteri > Spariformes > Sparidae > Pagrus > Pagrus major. The sequence goes on along the minus strand of NC_133219.1, from coordinate 38,131,557 downwards.
CAGCTCCTCCTCCACCTCCTCCTCTGCCAGATAGTCCCTCTGTAGCCCGGCCATCAGACTGCTGCTATTGAGCTGGGGCTAAAAAGGCTCCAATAAATAAGCCTGATATTTCCCTCAGGACGTCTGACGGTGCCACCCTGAAGCACGCTTGCATACACTGAACAAACAAAACCATCCAGCATCAGAAACAGGGACTGTCTGGATACTAACAATGTTTTATTTCTTGTTTTTCAAAACGGCATTCCTCTTTTCTAATTACTTCTCTCAGATAGAGAAGCCAGGAAGTCAATGGATCAATCCATTTCAAGTATATTCAAACTATATGCCGGACTCCGAGACACTGATGTCTTTTAATGGACCTTCAATCCATACTTGCAATTAAGCATGCAAAATCTCCCATTAAGTAACTCCACTTACGCTGTATTTACTCTGGTGCAGTTTTTTTTTTTTTTTTGGGTTTGCGTCCTGTGCGAGGCTGAGAGAGCAGCGGCGGGCGAGATGACCTGAGGGAGGAGCGATGGTCTCCAAATGCACTAACACAATGATGGACACTTCCTCTGCAGCGCCAGCTAATCATTGTTGCCGATTCGTTTACACTGGTCCAAAATGACTCCCTGAATGACCGCCTTTGCATATTAAACAGACAAACAGACAATAGGGACACACTGTTGGAGGACACGAGAGCAGCTAAACACCAGCAGTGTGGAGATAGTCTGGGGAACAGTAGACTCATAATACTGTATGTACAAATGGGAATCCAGCGGCTGATTGATAGCATATTAAACAGAGCTGTGTTACTGCCTATCCACTGCACATTTTGACAAGGCACCTGCAAAACTGTTTTTTCAACATACATCAGCACCTATTCAGCATAACTGCATATAAAGTGCAATGCATCTCACTGTAACCAGAAAAAAAGGAGGCTATCAGGAAAAAAAAAAGAGGGTCTGGAATAACGAACGCAGAGGAAGTGCATGGCTACAGGCATGCAATCAGCTAAGAATTCACAATCTCGCCCAGTTTATACAGTTCTATAATCAGAGAGAGGAGAAGGAAAACAACGCCATTGGCACAGCGGCAAAGAGATTCAAAACATTTTCATTAGTGAGCGAAAAAATAAAGTACTCCTCAGTGAAAGCGTTGCTTCTTTTTTTTTTTTTGCACAAGTTTGACGCTTGAAAAGGAAGATTAGATGGAGGACAGGAGGGGTTTTTGTGTCAAGTCTGAACTCTGCAAAAGTCTTTCTTGTAAGTTACACCATCTGATTTATATTGTTTTTGGGTTTTTTTTATCAGTCAGTCAGAAAGTGGAGCAGCGAAAAAATACGAAGCAGAAGTAAAGCAATAATAAAAGATTGTAATTCAACAGCGTAATGCGGAAAATGGACACTTTAGTTTACTTTTCTGGCTGATTTGTTCTTTGTTGAATCGTCGTCATTCATGAGTTTCTCACAATTGCTGCAATCTCAATACAATATACAGTTTAAACTAACAATATCTTTCTACTGAGGTTAAGGAATATCCACTAAGTGTACTCCAGACTGCACAGGAAGACACAAGGAAGCTTTCATTATAAACATTAGTATTCAAACGTGTAACTACGTCCGTGTGTCAATATGTCGTTCATGCCATGATGCCAACGTTGCATTAATTCACAGCCTCAAAATGTCATTATGTGACTCCAGTGTCATTCCCCATGTGTCATTACGTCAATATGTCAATAAATCATTATGTCGTATGCTACAATCAATACGCCAATAAGTCAATAAGTCATTACGTCGTATACTACAATCAATACGCCAATTATAATAGTGTATAGAGACAGGTTTATATTAAAGCTTTCTTCAAATTTTGTTTCATGTTAGTTTAGACTGTGATAATGGCATTTAATTAAAAATATTCTGGAGAACGTTTATTGTTGAGTCTCGCACACAGGTCGTCAAATACCGACGCTCTGGTCTCGGGTCGGCGACACCAACCTAAAGCGCCCATAAAGAGCTTTTCTTCAGATCGTTTGCTGCAGCTATCAGTGTATCTATCTGTATATATAAGAATTAAACGACAGAAGTGTCTGAGGAGTGAGCCACCTCGCTTCCTTCATATCTCTGTTGAGAGCTGCACATGTGAGAAACTGGCAGCAGGAGAAGATCTTTATTTATTTTTTTGTTTGTCGCTTTGCATCTATGACGCACAGTGTCCCTTCTGGTGGACCCCATGGGAACTTATTTCAGAGAAACTTTGTACGGTACTGAACAGAGAGAGACAAATAATGTTCTGATCCAGCTTGAATTGTGCCGTGAATCACTCATATGATGTTGATTCAAGTCAATAAAGTCGTAATTAAAGTGAAATATCGTCTAGTTTTGTGTTAAAGCGCTCAAACTACATCGTCTCACTCAAAATACGTCCCCAACACCAACATGGCTGCCGACTCGGCACAGAAAAGCTACTAAAAAAGATGAAAGTCACAATAAAGCTGGTCATATTGACAGCTGCAGTTATGTGAAAGGAGAACTGGTCAGTTCTGTGAGCTGCTAACATACAGGAGCAGCTCTACAGTGATTAAGTTACGGGTTTTGGTCGAGACGACGTCGCTAACGTATATAACTCAAGCGAGATATAAATACAACTATTCCTACAGGAGAAAGAAAGAATTGACTTTGGGCTGAGTAGATTTCTGACGACCCGGTCCAGTCGGTACTGTATCTATAAAATAAAACATCAGTCACACTAATCTCAAACCTGCACACCAGCCTTTACAACGACTGCTCAGCTGTTCAGTGTGTCGTCAGAGTCTTCCTGCTTTTTGATCACCGATCTGCTTCCTCGGCTCCAGCAGCTAAGATCTGTGTTTATGTTCTGTAAGTGGGATATGATCTTCCCGACTACAGTCTAATGTTTTAATATCTTTGTAGCTGGAACCTTCTGTTTATTTTATTTCTGCGTTTCCATCACTGCCTCCGAGTCCCTCTGTTGTATTGATCTATGTCATCTGCTCAGTCTTTTATCTCTCGTGACTATGAAGTGCGCTTGAATTTGTTTCTGAAAAATGCTTCAGTATTATACTATTATAATAGTTATTATTACGGGCCCATGCAACCGTTTTGTTCTGCTTCATTGTTTTTCTGCTCATATTTCTGTGTCTCGATCTCGTACTACATGTAGACAACGATGTGAAATAACCCGATTAAACATGATAAACAAACACTTCTACCGTTTGTCCAATAACTTCCAAACCACTCGGTATATAAATATTTCAAATTTATAGATTCGGTGATGGATGCGACTCATTTTTGCATATCGTGACGATCGTTTTAGCCATTTTTATATCTGGAGAAACAGAAGTTACATCTTTAAAAGGTGCACTGTGTAGTTTTGGGGTTGAAATGTTAATCAGAAGCTAATCAGTTAGACGTGTGTTGGAGACGTTGGCGTGTCTTGAGGACTAATCTTGTACCCAGTTTTGGTAAATTTCAAAACATAAGGACCAATTAAATCATTGGTTGTTGGTAAATTGCATGACAGGTATCTTAATTTAAGACTTTAAGCTAATACGTAAAGAAACACTTGGCATATTTATGGCATTTTAAAAGCTCTCTACAACTGATCCACAGTTCTTATGGTGCATGGATCCCACCGGTTTCTGCTTTTAGTTTTTATTATGTCATTTTCTTTGTGCATGTCCAGCTCTTCGCTGTGAAAGCAGAGAGGTTTAGCTTGTTCTGTCAACTATGCAGTTCAAATCAGGGGTTGACCGAATGAAGGAGACTGAAAACCGATATTTGGGATTTGCAGTAAAAATTAAAGCACTTTATCTGAGTCTTTTCCATTTTCTGCTACGTTATGCTTCCTCTCCACCACATCTACTAGATAAATATAGTTACTAGTTACTTTGACAGGAATCTGCAGATATTGTTGTGGGCGGGACATTGAGTGAGAGGACGCTGCATCAGAGCCAAAGTAGCACATTTTAAATGAGTTTATTTTATCGACAATCTGACAAAAATCACCGGTATCGATAATCGGAAAATGCTGAATATCTTCCAGATAATCGGGGCCTATAATCGGTCTACCCCTCGTTGAAATAGCTGCATATTTTCTGTGAATTTCTTTTAAATATCTGTATTATTTCAACAAGTTACACGTCTCAAATCAATAAGATTAGTTAGAATTAAAATAACTATTGTCTCTGCTCAGTTCTCTGTCTGGTTGCCAGTCGAGGTGTTTGACAGTGTGACGTGGTCACAGACGGACATGCTGATGTCTGAGAATCACATTATTGTCGTTTCACGTCTTCTTCCTTCACTCTGCTGTTTGCTAAATGACTTCAGGGTTGTGGATGAAATATCTTTTCAGCAGCGAGTGATATTTTTTATTTTCACTTTTAATTATGTGCCTGTTGTCATATTATTGATTCATCTTTTTGACTTGGATATATTGATTTAACCCCATCAGGACAGAGCATTATTGATTTTTGCACCACATCGCACCATTTGACCTTGTTTACTGAAACATTTCACTCTTTTACAAAAAGGACAAAGTGTGGGGGAGTCTGTTTTTATACATATTCTGGTTTTTGGTGTTTCTGATTGTGTGTGAAGTTTTTCTGTGCAGTCGGACCCACATGTATTATACATATCTCATAAAAAGCTCCTCACTCTGATCTCTGCATACTGAACGATCCTTGGAGTGATCAGACAATGCATATTTGGGGGTTGGGTGTAAGAACCAGATGTGCATAAATGAGGAGCACGCTGAAGAAGGATTATCTCCCCATAATTCTGCCTACGTATCGAGTCATAACTAGACGTCGTCAGCAGTTGCGGAGAGGTTCTGAACATTAAGTTTATGGGCTCCTCATTATTTAACATGTTAGGGTCTCCCCACAGCCCAATGAAATTTTGATGGCAGTATTACAGCTAGTTTGTTGCCTTCTCACTCCTACTCACTACTTATGCAGATGCAAATGGGTAAGAGAAGTCTCTTTGGACAGACCCACACTTGCACAGGAAGAGACATTAGACTAATCCACCTTTTCTGCTCTGGTGTGAATAAATATTCTCAACTGATCTTCCAAAGGGCATGATCAGAGAGCGTTGGATTTGCTGCAGCCTTGGTGGTGGTGGTGGTGGTGGTGGTGTTGTTGCAGACATGCATGATGAGGCCAGACCCCTGCCCGGACAGGCCGGGGACTGCAGTGGTGCAGTGATCTGAGCGAGCCATTTCCTGCCTCTACATCTGCATACAGTAAAAAACAAACATTCCTGTAAATAAAGACGGCTGTCCAGCAACTGTCTTCCCAGCGACAATGGTATTGACCGTAGTCAGATGCTCCGCTGATTAAAAATTGATCCATTTTGAAAAATCTAATCAACTGAATAGGATTCTTTCATACGTCGGGGTGGGGTTGGGTGCGTTAGCTCAGGGTGGAGGGGGTTGAGCAGCTGCTGACACAGAGAGGCAGACCTGTTATTAACCCCTGCACCTCCACGCAGCCCCTTGCACCCTGCTCCCCAGTTCACATCCCCCTGCGCCCGGGGACTAGACACGGCCCAGACGGTCTGAATTATTCAGCAGTCTGAGAGAGGCTCCGGCCACTTGGCCTATTAATGCCTGCCAGTAGAGGCTAGTGGCTCTAATGGCCGGTCCAGAGGAGCCCCAGTTCCCAGTGGACGGGAGGAGGGCTGCTAACGCTAGGCTTCAGGGGATGTGAGAGCGAATTCATCAGAGGCTGAGGTCGCGGCAGGTTAATGATGCCGCACGTCTAGACGGACGCTGGACTCACACCCTGCCCAAAAGGCAGTGGGGGATGGCGTTGGGATGCAATAATATTTTTATCTTTGAAGCAGAAGGAGCCCGGCAATATTAAGTCTTAGAGCTTATCTATGTTGACTTTGACCATGATCCACTATTGACCCGGTGTTCCCCCCTTCAAAATAACAGAACACAATGAATATCTCCAATATGACCAGACGTCCTGTTATATTCTGCTGTTATTAAAGGCTAAATGAAAAGGAAGCGCAGTAAGAAACATTTATCACAAATGGATCAAATGTCCCGACATAGCTGAACCATGTTCATTATAGAGAGATTAAAAGATCGTCTACACAACCCAACTCTGATTACTCACAACCCCTTATCATCACCGCACAAACAATCCCAACAGCTGGAGAGGGCCCTCAACTCCAGCACACAGTCACTCAGTAATCAGGGCATCTCCCCCAGAGAGAAAAGGGGGATGAAGCCCAGGGTGCGACTCTCATTTGGGAGCGGCTCGGGTTGCCATGTGGTCTATCACCTTGGTGATCACGTGCATCCGCCTGGTGTCTCTGAGGGTGTAAACACAATAGTGAACACGAGCGTTAGAAACAATGACCCCCTGGGCGCAGCACAGATGATCCAGTCAACAACCGGCAGCATTCATGATCTACCTGGAGGATTCTTGTAGAAAAGCTCTCAGACAAAAAAGTAATCATTGTTGCACCAGAACACTCAGTCATCATTCACCGTGAGGACAAATACATTATAAAGTCCAGGCAGAGGAAGGTATTCTTATTATCGTCTACCAGAGATTTATGCACTTGAAGGTTGAGTTCTTTGAGTGAGTGTGCTCGATAAGTCTGATGAAGCGGAATGAGTTTAGCCTTCAATAGGTACTATCTGTGCTGGACCGCACCGCCACCACGCACGCTCTTCCTTTATCCAGGATCTAATGCCAAGCACACTTACGGTTGAGGTCAACCTCAATGCCATGATTGAACCGAACCAAGGGCGTCCCACGGAAGGCTACAGAGGGGATGCAGACACACCCTGCGCCCATTTACACAAATGTAATTTCCCCCGAGCTCCACTCACTCAAGGTGACCAAGCACATCATTCAGAGATCCACGTGAAATGATCCCGGTGGCCTCATCAGCAGCAGCAAGCAGAGATTCTCCTACACTCAGAAAACAAGTCAGCAAGAGGAGCTGCTTCAAAAAAAATACAAGACGCCCATTCAGACATCAAGATGAAAAAAAAACTGCTGAAACTGTGTGGGCCAAGCAGAGAACCACATGCATAGCAAATTATTTTGCTTGGCTGCAGCTAAAAAATCATATGCTCGCTTATCATAAAGAAACACTGTATCCCAGTATAAATATTGGTACTGCATTAATAGTCAATAGGATCATTTCCATATGGCATCAAGCTGAGGTGAAGTGCTGCTGGGTAAACATTCCTGTGAGGTCTGCACTGATCTCCTGCAGCCAGGAGAAACCCAAAACACCGTCCACTTCACACGCACGTCCCCCCAGTTTGTCATACAAGTTGACCCCCACCTCGACCAAATTTGGGCTCCTTAGGCGTACTCTTCCTCCTGCTGCAGAAGCCTGGAGCAATGTTTAGCTAAACCTGCTGGCCTACGTAGGCAGGGAGAGTCCCCAGAGGGCTGAACAATCAGACAATTTCAAGATCATGAAGCATTAAACCAATCCCGGCAGGGTACACTAATTAAACAGCCGAGCCCGGCACAGCCAACCAATCCCCACAGAGCAATTAAATCCATCCCCTCTAAAACACTGTGGAACCTGTCTGGGGAAAACTGCCGAGGAGTGAGAGAGAGGAGAGGAAGAGGGAGAGGTGGAGAGGGGAGGGGAGGAAGAGAGAGGAGAGGAAAATATCATAAAATTCATCTGGAAAAAAAAAAAATAGAAAAAACTATAGGGGGAATGCAGCAGGAGGCTAACAAGGGAAATTGAAAAAGGAGCGACTCAATTCAGTTCTTTGTTCTTTTCTCCCTTTTGTGCATTAAGATTCAAAATGTCTGCCTTTTCTCTCTGCTGAGGGGTGAGGGGGTGGAGGGGGGGTGGGGGGGGGTCTGTGACCACATTTAAATGCAAAAATAGTGACCCTGTCGCGATCAAAAGTTGCATATTTAATTAAGATTACAAGGTCTGGAAAGCACTCGTGAGACTGAACGGGAAAGGCAGAATAGCCTCAAGGCCTATATTACACACCGGCAGAGCTGCTAACACAGTTACAAACCCTAATCAATACCCTGATGCCCTCCACTACGAAAGTAAATGAACAGGTGACAATGGAAGCATGACATCACTGGGCTTTTCAGGGAACAACAAAAAAACCCAGAGAAAGTGAGAGGCAGGAGGCAGCGGAGGCTGATTTTAGGATGCTGCTGCACCTCCTACACACCAGCAATAACTAATTAGACTGCATGTGTTAACATATATAATTGCTGACATTAATAATAGATTATAAATCAATAGGATGATTTTTTTTTTTTTTCTTTCCTCCCAGATGCTTATAGTTAGATAGGCAAATTCTTATATTATTTCCCTGGAGAGGCTCTCAATGAAGTGCAAGTGTATTTTGGTGGTGTTGAAGAGGAGCCGCGAACACCTCGGGAGGTATGATCAGAGCAGGAGCGACTGCAAACCAGAGGTGTGGACAGGGAGATAGACTTGCTCCTTCTCCCCCCCCCCCCCCCATCCGACTGAGGCGGCGTATAAATCACAGAGCCCAGCTTCATGTCTCCACTTCCTGTTCCTCTCCATTAAAAATGATAAACTGTACCTCTTGAAGCCACTTGCTCGCTTTAGGGTCCCAGTCTGCACCTTCCTGGTGAAGAAGCGAGAGTGCGCGGCTCAGATTTATTCTATCCCCTCCCATTGTTGGGGATGAATAAGAGAGTAATTAACTGTGTGGGGGTAGCAGCTGCACAAAGACAAGACTGGCTAACACAACAACCCTGATCCATCTGCTTTTGCTATAACACACCTTTTGTATTATTTTGACAAATAAGAGCACATCTGCTTAGTGATAACAAACGCAGGTTTAATACTCGAAAAGACCACCGAGGTCTTCTCTCTTCCCGCTCAAATGAGGACAAATGGGCCCTAGGAATGGGTGGCATGCACAAGATAACTATTACTCCAGTCTGGTAAACACACTGTGAGCTGCGGGCACATAATGAGAGTGCCTGAGATCCCCCCAAAGACAACCTGGAGAAGGTTAGTGAAGCATTGATCTCATGAGTGCGCCGGGCCCAGGAGCACCCTTCGCACCATGCTAACTCACGCTACATGACAACCAATGTCAGAACACACTCCGTACAAAAGCACTGGCACTTGCGCATTTGGGAAATAAAGGCATGCTTTCTTTTTCTTTTTTCTTTTTTTTTCCTTTTAGTCATGAAGGACGAAAATGGACAATAGAGGAATGAAATAGAGCAAGTGAAACCCTGCCAAACACAGCTGAGGCATGCTAGGTCGAGAGATGGAGAGGCAGAGAGATAGAGCGAGCGAGAGAGAGGGGAGGAGGGCAGTGGGATTCATCGTAAGCCTGGTAAAATGAACAAGAAAGGACGGGTGCTCAATACGTCTGCAGTGGCGTCAGACAGTCAAAACAAATAAAGCCAAGGCCGCGGTGGAGAGGCGCAGCTCAATATGGACTTGCTGGGCATGGGACTGGCTGTCAGCGGGGAGAGAGGACACAGCTTTATACCCATGCCGATGAGCCATTACCTCTCTCCTCCTGATGCTTCCGCCTGCCTCACAGTGAGGGAAGAGGAGGCAGCCCTACCGCCATGGAGCCATCCTCCAGCAGACTAATGTGTCCCTGAAGTTTTGTTAAAGCTGGTTATTTACTCCTGCAAAGCAATTGCTCCAGCCCAGGGGCAGCGGGAACGGAGAACGCACTGCTATGAAAAATCTGGCGTCTCTTGCTATGAAGCACTGTCAACTACCAAGGGGGGCGTTTCCTGCTGAAGCATCGGGGGGCGAGGGGGGGGTGCCGCCTTTTTTGGCACGACGCTTCAGAAGAGAAGACGTTAAAACAGCAAGCATCCAGAAATAGAAATATTCAGGTAGCGTTTCAGAGGAAAAGCCCCAAAAATGGCAAAGATTCTTCGCCGCAACAATTAGCGAAATCACATGTCCACACGATGTCAATCATTTCAGCCGACCCGGGTCGAACAGGTAGTTTAAAAAGGTTCAATCCACCCACATTAAGAAAAGCATTTTCTCACTTACCTCCAGTGGTATCTAGTCGTGGTTTGGTTCTGCGCGACCCTGATAAAAATTGAGGTGAATGGAGTTTCGTTTGAAGGTGCTCGCAGCATTGCAAACATTTAACAGCAACGTCTCTTCTCAGAATAACAATGTCCAAGTCTGTTAAAAAAAACCACCAGAGCACGTTGTCAAAAGTTTTTCTGTGGTAGCGAACTACTTCCTGTAGCCCTGATCCACAATCACCACATGCATCACAGCTCATAAAATTCTTTAAAAGGAGATAAAACTCGTCACAAAATTCCTGGCGGGAAACAATCAGGACAAAAAACATCGGGCAGCTGCGAAGTCACAAAGTAAAAAGCACAATTTACTCCAACTAAGTCCAATACATGGGGGGCTGGGGCGGCAATTATGATTCAAATTGATCGAACTGATCAACTTCAAAGATTTAAATCAAAAACCAGATCTGCAGTACTTCACTACTTTCTCTCCACTTCAAAAGACGGTACAGCTAGCTAACCGCTAACCTGTAGCTGCACTTCCAGACACGACTTATCCCGTGTGCACGAAAAGGCGATCAACCGACTGGTGCTGGAGGAAACTCTGACAGCGTCAGAGATGTTGGGTTTATTTTTCTCATTTCAAAGATCCTCTGTCGATTCGTCTCGAAAGAGAGGGTTAACTCGTAGGGTAAGAAACTGAACTGTGCAGAACTGGTAGCACTGCCAGAGATCTTCTATGGATTTGTTTTTGAAAGAGGGTTTTTACTCAAGAAACCAAACTTTGTTACAAACTCTGTTTCTATCTTGTGTTGTTTATTACTTTCAAATCACAGAAGGCTGGTAGTTTTTTGTTGTTGAACTCTGGAATCCGTATTTTTTTTGGATAATATTATTTCAACTTGCCTAACCTGCGAAAAGCCACCAGAGTAAAGTCAAGATGTTGATGGAAAATATCTTTTTAAAGAAGAATTTGAAAGCCGATAGGGCATAAAACTTCATAAAACAAATTTAGATGCAACTGTCCAGCCATGGTTTAGCCATCAGTGCTAAAGAAACTTTTGTGTTGTGTTTGAAGCCGGTCGTTAGGTTATGTTCGCGGCCTCCGTCCCTAAACTAACGTTAGCTGCTGTTGCTCTCTGAGAGGCACTGAGACGAGGCAGTCGTCGCAGAAAATCTGACCCGAGTCCTTCACAAAGAAATCCACAGTCCAGCAGCATTAAACAACTTAAACTAATCGCTCTCAGGCTTGTATAGGCGATCGAGAGAGATGGGGAAGGTCTCAATTTTCATGTCACAGTGCAATCCGCTCACATGTGGCCAATAAAACAGTGATTAAATCATGTAAAATGCTACAAATTGTTTTTGTTTACGTACTGGAGCGCTGCCATTGATGAGTTAGCTAGATTACTGCAGTGCTGCTAAATAAAATGGTGATCTGCTCCTTTATCTCTTACAACATGGTTTGCATTGAAAGTAAAAAGGAGGAGAGCAAATCCTTTATTCCCCATTTTCACTGAAGAAGATTAATTTTAACAGTCTTCCTGTAAAAAAAAAAAAAAAGATTTTATGAGCCGATCAGGGAGTTAAATGTCTGACTTCTGGGTGATACCAAGAGCAGTGATATGTTGCAGGATGGCACCGAGTCCGGGCTTTGGTTTCTTTTAAAGTCCCCTCGCTGCTGCCGTAATTTTTATAAAACGGGGAACGGAAAGGAAAGGTTTGCCACCGTCGCATCGGGGCGGAGGCAGAGATGTCAAAACCGAAAAGCTAAATGCATGGCTACATGGCGCTAAAGGAGTGTGTTTTTTTATAGCATGCGTGAGCCGATCCTTTAATATTTCCAGCTTTAGGGGACATTTCAAGTATACAATCACTGATATAGACAGTAACATCATCACACGCACGCCTTATCAAACAGCAACACATACAGCCGTCTGCAAACAGGAGCACAAGCAAGGCAAAATGATTGGATAGGTATGGAAATCTACTTGAAGGAAGGTCAAAGTGATTAAGCTGACATTAATGACAGGCCTAGTCTTCCTGTGAGAATGCTCACCGTAGCTGTCTCTAAACCCATTTGTCATTCTGCTTCCAACGCTGAAGCATCTGCTTTGAAGTCTCTACCACTAATGCTACACAGAGAGGTTAAACAGCTTAATGCTCAAGTCTGTTTCACTCCTCTCGCTCTCTAATGTTCCCTGCGTTTTATGTACCGGGGGTTATGGCTCCTGGATTTCACATCTCAATTTGCCCCAGATAGTCCTGTAAAAGCTCCCCTCTTTCTTTATTTGCTTTGTTGTCACTGTCAAAAGGAAGAGAGGGGCAAACCCGAGAGGATGTGGGACCGTGACAGACATGCCCCACCCATCGATTCAAAGAAGTGGTAATAATGAAGGCATGTTAAGAAATGTTTATATATGGGGGAAGGCATACAGCAACTCAAAAACCGGTGCTGATTATGAACATGGTGGCAGCTTTTTTTCCACATTTAAACACTTAATCTGCAGGAGATTTCAAAGAGCTGACGACAAGAGAGACAAGTGTTGGAAGATGAGATAATGAGCCACATATAGCCCCAGCGTGGAGGTCAACTTTAAAGCCTGTTAGCATCCAATCGCAGCGTATGAATAAGACGATACAGTCATTGTGATAAATAAAACACGATCTGAGACGCTGTGGACTTACTTACTCTCCACTACAATGAGATTATGCTGATGCATTTGACATTAACAATATCAGCAAACAAATATATGAAAGCATGAATGAAAGGGAGACAGAGACCGATTTTCACAGCCAATTTGAGATTGCAGGGTTGGTTTGTGTGTGTCTGTGTGTGTGTATTCGTGTGTGTGTGTGTGGGGGAGCTACTGGCAAACAGCACACAGAGCAGGCTGGCAGCGGAGGCAGCCAGGCTCACAGGCTGCAAAGCAATTTCACTGTTTGGCAATACTGTTGTCTCTGTGTGCGGATTAGAGCTGACACCAGAGCAACTGAGTCATGCTAAATGTAGTACAATCACAAGCTTTTGTTCCTGATCTAAAACCCCTACTGCCTCTTAGATTCATGGAAGAGAGAGTGGAAACAAGGCTAAAAAACGGTAACAAATAAGCGGAGCATTATTTCGCCGTATGAGCGCAGCATTGCGCCATCGCTAAAAACAACAGAGGGATAAAAGTAACTGGTAGTCGAAGGCACGGAGCCCAAGTTTTCTAAAGTAAAAATCAAATAGAAAGTCTTTTCGGGTCTGCTTTGATGATATCCTTTGCAAATCCTCTCTTTTTCTGCATGATTAAAGACCAAGCAAGGAAGCAGACAGGAATAAACACAACCACGACTGCAAACCAGACTGCATTCTCCACCTGGTCTGACCAAACGTTCTTATCAGCTAGCTCTGCAAAGTCTTCCTACAGGCCCGACGCTCTCTCTCTCTCTCTCTCTCTCTCTCTCTCTCCAGGTACCGTATTGGCCCTGAGTTGTTTTTTGGGCCTGGCAGGACCTGGCAGGACAGACCCTGACCCGTCCTTTTCATGCTCGCCCACGGAAATGCCATCTGGCTGGTGTGAATGATTACCACAGCAACGGCCGGGTGACCTGCAGCCAGCAGGAACCAAGGTCACTCCACCTCAGCGCTTCGCACTTTCCCTGCCCTCTTTTCATCAGCCTGCAGGTGAATTATTCATCCTGTACAACCTCGGAGGCACGAATCTACTGCACAAACACCCCAAAAAAACTGCACACTCAGTTTACTGATATAATAACTTGTAATGAGAAAATAAAATGTTCCGGCGTGAACCGCTAAAATAAACAGCTCTCAGATGTCCTCGGATATAGCAGGGGATGCTGCTGTATACGGGCGAGGATGGTGAACCAGCTGTAGTGATTTTACACTGCCAGGAAAACTGGCTCCAACCATGACTGAATGAGAAATAAGTGAATTAATTGATTTCTGACACATGTAGCAGACGATGTCACATTTTAAGCTTACAGGCTTGTTTAGCAGAACCAGAGGCTCGCAGGAATACTTCTACCAGAGCGGCTGACGATCACGTAAATCAAAAATAAACTGTGAAATATTAGAGGAAAAAAAAAGGATTCAGGGGAAGAAAAAGACGACCGTCAAATGATCATCAGCAAACGAATCTACGAACTTTACACGATTAACAAAAGCGGATGAAAAGCATCAAGAAAAGCACATAGAAGACAAAGTCAAGGTGCGCTATTCACATCGCAGTCGCTGTGATTCGAGCCAAATTTGCACCTTTATGGACATTTAAGCTAATTATTTGGAGTATTTCTGCAAAACGATCCAGGTGATTAACAGTGTTTTTACCAGCAAACACCTGAATTCATGTCATCCACCTTGCAGCCTGTAGGTAGGTGGATTATTTAGCCACCTTTATAAACTGACAATAATCCTCCTGCAGTGGATTTTTAGACATTTCACAGCAAAGCGGCGTCGAAGTGACTCATTTTTCCACGAGGATAAGGTCATCCAAGGGAACACGAGCATGAACTAACACTTTTCTGCAGGTATCATGATTTTTTTTCCCTTTATATCAGTGGCCGTGTGCCCTCACGGTGATCACTGACTGGAGGCTCACCTTTTTTCTTTTTTTATTATATACCACTACATCACTTTGCTCATGACACTAAGGTAATGGGCTCGGGCATCCTTAAGGGGCAGTTCAGATTTAGCTCCTAGGCTACTCAGTCACATTTAATGAAAGAAAGAAAGAAAGAAGAAAAAAAAAACACCTTGAATGTATACATCTATCATACATGCTCCACAGGGTGAGTCAGGAGCAAGGAAGCCTGCAGAGAGGACGCTACATGCAGCCGCAACAACAACAATAGCTCCCCCCTCGCCCCTTCTCTGGATCCCCTCAGCCCGGAGAGGAGAGAGGAGAGAGGAGGAGAGGGGAGGTCCAGCGGCCGGGAGCTGGAACAACACTCCGAACCGACACAAGACAACCGAGAGAGAGGAGCCACCAGATCCGATTCCTTCCTCCTTCCTCCTCCTTCTCCTCCTCGGTAGGGCTTTTTTTTTTTTTTTTTTTTTTCCGAGGGACCCGGACTGCCACGCTGCTGTCATCTCTCATGTTACAGTACATCAGTCACACGGCGCAGACGTTGCCCTTGCAGCCGGCCGAGGCTGATTTACAAACATTAGCGGGGAATACAATTACACAGCCCCCCCGGCCGAGCAGCCCTATGCGGCTTGAGGAGAGAGGAGAGGAGGGTGGTGGTGGTGGTGGATGGTGTGGGGGGTGGAGTGGACACTGAAAACAGCGTTTAGCTTTCTTCCCCCCCTCCTCTTACAACCTTAAATCAACGCTTTCTCTGCAAGCCTTTATTATATAAATATATATAAAATCCAACTTTCAGCTCAGTGGCTGCAGAGCTGACACGCTATAATTAAAAAATAAATGTCATTGTATAGCGAACACAGTAAGGCTACGTACATAAACCAGCTCACCTGCCACATTTCTCCATTTACATTTTGTGTTGCAGCGCTTTAAAGACTTCACCAACAAAAAAAAGAAAAAAAAAATTAAAAAATAAAAGCTCCTCTTTGACAATATGTTGCCCCTAAATGTGCAATCTGCACGCATGCACGGAAAATAACGTGTGCACAAAACGTTTCCCGAAACCGGGATGTATCTCTCTCTACAAACTTTCTTTTATAAAAATTAAAAACTTCCAAGATTTTTTTTTTATGCACAAGAATTAAAGAGGAGCTGGAGGGGAAGAAAAAAAAGATGCAGCAGCAAAACCGACCGTCGACACAAACCCCCGCATACAAAACATTAAGCTTCAGGAAGGAAGAGAGAAAAAAAAAAAAAGTTACAGCCTCTACTACGTCCAAAAGAAACAGAGATTCAGAGGCGCATTAAAAGTTTCCCGTACGTGTGAGTACGGCGGAGCTGCTCCGATGATAAAAAACGAGCAGCAAAAAAGCAGCAGCCGCGAGAAAAAAGCTTTAAAAAACGCGTGTAAACACCAAGTGCTGTCCGCGGTGCTGATCCCAGATCGGTGTGGCTGACGCGGGAGGCAGTGCTCGCTGCTCCACGGTCGCTCCACCGCTGATCAATGATTGAACTGAACAAAGGCAGAAGAAGGGATCAATTTCTAATAACTATCAATGCGAACGCCGCCAGCTCTCCGGCCACCGCATCCACCCGCAAACAGGACGGCGCGCGGCGGACGGAGGCGAGCAGACGAACCGCTGCGGGAATAAGGCGAGAAAAAGGTGAGAATAGCACTAACCTGGAGCCGCCGTAGATCAAATTTCTTCCAATATTGAAACATCGATCCTACATCGGCGGCCATCTTGGGGGATATTGAGGAGATTTTTTTTCAGCGGCTGCAATAAATATGTGGGCTGGATTCCCCCTTCGTTTAAACAACGTTTACGATCACCGGTCCCACTTTGGTTTTTTTAAAAAACACAGACTTAACACGAGACTCCGCCGCAGATATGTTTGACAAGTCCGCCGACATGTTTCTGTGGAGAGAAAAGTACAACATATATTTCTGTTGTTTTTTTTAAAACAAAAAAAAAATAAAAAGTAAGAAATGAAATGAAAGAGTGTATCCGAGTCTGATCCTCAGCATTAACTTGGATAATCACATTATTATTATTTTTGTTTGTTTTTTTTGTTTTTGTTTTTTTTGCCAAAGTTATCAATACTGACGTAAAGCCCCGGGTTGATCGATACCGTCTGGAAAAAGGGAAAGAAGAAGCAGATGATGTGTAGATTAGAGGAGTTCAGGGAATTTAGCCAAGCCTACTTTTTTTTTTTTCCTCTTTTTTTTTTTTTTCTGTGCAGGAACACTCAGGATAGTAAAGAAACGAGAGGAAGTGTTGCAGATCTGACTGTCATGAAGCACAAAAACACACAATGTCCACATCTTTAAAGGAAATTTAACATAAATACTCTAAATGACATGTTACAGTAATAATTATAATAATAATAGTGATGTCTGTTAAAGGTGCAGTACGTAGTTTTCCTCAGAAGAGAGAGAGAGATCTTCACTCACTGATTTATTTATGTCTAAATAAACAAAATCACCTTAAAGGACAACACAGTTTCACTTTGTATGTGGCGGACCCTGCCACCTTTCTAGCCTGTGTTTACCTCTGAGAACAGCTTGTTTATCAGTTATGGAAGAGATAAACATGTCTAAGTTTGTATTATTACCTCATTAATAGTGTAAATATTAAAATTCTGAGTTTGGATTTCTTCTCCAAAACGTCATATTGCCCCTTTAAAGACCAAATAAACAAACTGACCTTAAAGGACAACACAGTTTCATACTGTATCACTTTGTTTATACGTGGCGGACCCTGCCACAACATTTTGAGTTTGAATTCCTTCTCTAAAACAACGCAGTGCCCCTTGTACTTTAAGCCTCCACTTCATGATATCTAACATTTCATATGTTGTGATTGTTTTCTTTTACTATATTTTAAATTTTTGTGCATCCATTTGCGGTCAAAGGTCATTTTAAAGGGGCAGTACGTAGTTATCCTCAGAAGAGAAAGATATTTTTCTGCCTAAACAAACTAAATAAACAAACTCCCTTTGTTTTCATGACTGAATATGTGGCGGACCCTGCCACCTTACTAGCTTCAAACAGTGTTTTCCTCTGAGAACAGCTTGTTTATTCACTTATGGAAGAAATGAATATGTCTAAGTTTGTATTATTATCTCATTAATATTGTAAATATTAAAATTCTGGGTTTGAATTTCTTCTCCAAAACTACACAGTGCCCCTTTAAGTGTCATATATGTTTTACTTGCACCCTTTGAATAATACAAGTTTTAGCCCCCACTCCATAATATCTAACATTTCATATGTTGTGATTGTTTTCTTTTACTATAGCTTAATTTGTGTGCATCTATTTGCGTACAGGTGGTCAAAGGTCTTTGTAAAGGAGCAGTATGTACTTTTGGAGAAGAAATTTAAACTCTTATTTTTCATTTTTAATAGTTTTGGAGTAAAACAGACTAATATGCACTTGAAATCTAGTAGAGTAGAAGAAAAGATATTCAAGTTAAAGGGGCACAGAGAAGAAATGAATGCCCCGAATTTTAATATTTACAATGCTAACGAGGTAATAATACAAACTCATGAGTGATAAACAAGCTGTTCTCAGAGGAAAACACTGTCTGAAGCTAGAAAGGTGGCAGGGTCCGCCACATATAAACAAAGTAAACCAGAAATTGTGTTGTCCTTCAAGGTCAGTTTGTTTATTCAGCTTATTCAGTCATGAACACAAAGAGAGTTTGTTTATTTAGTCTCAGTTGAATCAGTCAATGAAGATCTTTGTCCACCTTTAATAGAAAAACAACTGCGTGTGTTCAAGAGGCTATAAAACTATTTTTATTTTTAAAAAAGTGCTGACATCAGAATAAAACAATAAGTTAACGACGATACATTCAAAGCAGATAAACACTCTGACATATTTGACTTTGCCAGACTCAATAAAACATGATGCCGCTCTTCGCCTGCTTTAAATAAGTCATTCCTCTGGTCAGGGAGCAGCACCGTGCTGCTGTGCTGCTGCAACACCGGTGCCAGGAGCTCCCCCTGCTGCCCACACGCCGTCAGAACCGAGCCCACGTGCAGATGAGCTTTTTGTGCGATTTCCTCCATTAATTACACCATTATCACCGAATGAACGTATCCATCAAAACCAATGGTTTTAATCCGTGTTCCACCTCCCGATCGCCCCGTTGCACCAGCCTCACAGCGGTAGCTACGGTAGCTTTTTTCTAGCTGGTATCCCTTATGAAAATCAGTCCAGGTAGAAAATAATATCCTCATGGGTCATATTTTTAGCACCTCGGGGGGGACAGTGACATATTCCTTCTGCCGAAGACAAACACCTGAGGGGAAAAAGTGGAGGAAGATTATTAAAAGTTTTGCTTATTGCTTTTTATTTGTGGCTCTAGGGGGAGGCTAAAATACAAGATTCAAATGTAATAAGGAAGATAGTGATGTATCACAAAACTAAGAATTCACAGTGGAGCTATAGAAGACAGTATGTGTGGTAAGAAGCAGCAAACCTATCTCCAGAGTGGTGACGTTGATATAGAGAGTGGAGGATCTGATCGCTGTGCAACACATTTATAAATCCTCACGCACAATAAGTCTTTGTAGACACACAAGTCAGGGTGAACTCGCAGTGAAGAACAGGCTGAACTCTGGTCCGGAACGCTTCACTAAGTAAGGACACGCAGTACAAACTGTTTTCTCAGTTTAATCTTTGACCTTACACACCAAAAAAACAAAACTCTCTTCTCCCAGCAGATCCAGCATTTGTAATCGCAAACATTTGCAAATGCCAGATGGGAACACTGCGTTCTGGTTTCAGCAGGACGGCTCAGTGGAGACCCAGGTGGGGACCTGAACCCACAATCTCAACCTCCAAGGGCTGATGCTTTGTCTGTCAGGGCCTCTGGATCCACATCAATCAGTTCTGTACTTGTGATTATAATCTTGACCCAACATTCACCGCTGACACGCACAAAAGCCCCGACGGGCCTCTTACAGTAACCTCGTCACCCTTAATACATTATTCAGAAAAAAAACCACTTAATCTTAAAAGTGATGCGTGATTACTAAAAAATGAGGACTGCAGCTAGAAAATCCTTGTTTTGATGAGGTCACTGAATGAAGGATTTCAAATTAATGCGATTCTTTTGGAAATGCTGACGGATAAATAATGAAATGCTACATCGTTTTCTGAGTCACAGCAGCTTTTTCTGAGCGTATTTGGTGACACCTCAACATCTTCTGCTCATTTTTAGTCTCTGCAGTGAGTTTTTACGTCGACTATAAAGACTGTGATGTCTCTGAGACGCCGTCAGTCGTCACCTGACTCTGGTGTTGTTTTGATCCCTTTATTTTGACTGTGTGTAAATGTTTTATCATTTTCCAGTTACCCTTTGAGCAATTATTACCACAGTTTCAACACATTTCAATCTTCATTCAACCCAACAAGTAGTTAAAGGGTAACGCCACAATTTTACACATTAAAGTGTGCTTACAGGTCTTGAGGAGTACCACTGTATAAGTGGAAAAATAAAGCCTTGTGTGGCTCCAGAGGAAGCTGCATGTAATCTGATAAATTGCCTCCAGTGATGTCACTCGGTGGCCAAGTTGCATTGTGGGTAATGTAGTCACCAGGTGTTGAAAAGCAGTCCACTGGTCTAGCTTTGCAGGTTTTTATTCCACATATTCTTGTTGTTTTCCTTTATTTGTTTTCAGTTTTTTTACAATGAAGACATGAAAAAACAAACATATAACATGAGGTGTTTTGCATTTTAGATAAATTAATAAAAATAAAGAGTTGAATAAACATTCAAACAAAAGAAGGGCGTTTCGGGGGAAATATAGATTTTTCCACTTCTTCCAGATTTCCTCGACTTTACTCTCCCGAAGCCTCATTAAAAAAAAGATTTAATAGATTATGTCGCGCCAGTTCTCTAAGGATGGGGCATCTGACTGAAGCCATTTCTTTTTAATTGCTTTTTCTAGCAGCTACACTTTGTATTACAAATAAGTATTTTTGCTTTAATATTTGTAGATGTTGAAAGTAAAAGACAGCGAAGGAAGTTCATCCCACTCAAATACATAATTGTAGTTTGTCGTCCTAAAACCAGGAAATCATTTAGTCCATTGAATGTCCCACAATTTAATTATAAAGCTCTTACATGTGTTAAAAATAAGATGTGTCTGAATGAGACTACAGAGGTCGTCGGGGACATTAAACGTCATCACAGCGAACACGGAGACTCATCTACTCACTCGTCCGTCTTTACAGGCCGACTTTAGTTACAAACTATTCTAACTCTGACTTTACAACTTGTACATTGATCAGTTTATAGAAAACCTGCATAGTAATTGTGTAGTAAGACGCTCAGTGGTGGTGATGTTTAAGTCGCGTGACTGTGATGTCGTCTGTTTGTAGCCTAACATTAGCTTTTTACTGCTAGAGATTTAATTTACACAAGTGGTGTTCATCTGTGAAGATTATCATGCTGAACAAAACGTGTAAGTATCATCAGCCGCCTACATTACCCAGAATGCCGCTTAGCCACTGAGTGACATCACTGGAGGCAATTTGTCAGATTAAATGCAGCTTCCTCTGGAGCCACACAAAGCTTTATACTACTTTTTTTTTCTCCCCAAGACCTGTAAACACACTTTTTATGTGTAAAATTGGTGGAGTTACCCTTTAAAACAAAACGGTAGGATGGCTGTGAAGCTGTGAAAGGTCGTTGTTTTGACTGAGCAGCTCCACATGTGCAACAGCACGACATTATAGCTCATAGCAGGAGAGAGGATACTTTATTATTGCAGTTGAGTTTCACAATAACACAACCACCTCATCACACGAGTGTTTACAGCAACACTCGCAGTCGCAGGTGCGTCCTGTGTAGCTGAACCGAAGCACAGAGGTAACCACGCATCTTCACTTTAACTGTATTTAAAAAAAACGGGCGGGTGATTAGTGGACCGTATTAAGGTTTATTAAAATATTCATTAGGAGATGTGATAATGTCTTGCAATTTTTATGAATAGAAATTATATCAACATAATTAAACACCTCATGATGCAGTTTAATTAAAGTGGTTTTGTTGGAAACTAAACTTAAGAATTATGCATACAGCCACAGTATTTGTTGGACAACATATGTAGGAACAACAGTGAGATGATTCAGTGATGCTGCTGAGAGTCAGGAGCAGGTTTCTGTGGTGCAGCTGTGGGTTGATAGCACTACCCACTGGACGAGAGAGGTAAATGACTGGCCAAGGAAATGAAGAAGTCTGCAGAAAACTCTCTATATGTTCGCTTAGAATGTGGAAATGTGAGTACTTGTCTCCTGTAACTGGAGCTCCTAGGTTATTAATTACACCTGTGCTTTTCATGCTTATGACATGTTGAAATATCTGCCGACAAAAGGTGTTTTCACTCACACAAAAAGGTCAGTTGGCACTTTAATGTGGTCATTTTTTAATAATCAGCGGTGGCCTGAAGTTTAGAGTGACGGCGTCCCTCCTTCATTACCACCACGGGACGTCTTTAAAGGGGCAGTATGTAGTAAAATTCCAATATTTATTTTTTCCATAAGTGAATAAACAAGCTGTTCTCAGAGGTGGCAGGGTCCGCCACATATAAACAAAGTAAAACAGTATGAAATTGTGTTATCCCTTCAGGTCAGTTTGTTTATTCAGTCATGAAAACAAAGTGTCTTCCCCAAAAACTACAGAGTGCTCCTTTAATATCAAGGATTGGACTTTGACATATAGCCTAGGTGTTTTGATTTTTGACTTCTCTCCTCCCTCACAGTGATGATAATGTATTTAACATGTCTTCTAACTGGACAAGAAGTCGACTGACACGGCTTTTTCAGGACCGATACCGATTATTAGAAATCAAGGATACTGAAAACAGATGTGTGGCACTGATCTGCAGTCAAAATGAAAATCTTTGCGTCACAACTTTGAACAACCAGTAATGAAATCATGCAAAAATAGTAATAAACAATAGTACAAAAGTAGATTCAGATTACTCAGAGTTTATAGGCTGTTAATTGTGATGTGTTACCAGTCAGATATTGTTGTGAGAGGATGCACACTTTAAAAAATGAGTTAATTTTATCTGCAATCTGACAGAAAAACCGCCGATACTAATAATCGGAAAAATGCTGAATATCGGCCCCGATAATCGGCCGGGGTCGATCCAAGCAAAACCAAGATGTCACCTGCAGTTTCCGGGCTTGAGGAAGAGAAAAGACATCAGTGCCTGTTTGATATTGATATCATAATTGAAATACTGAATCACGATGACTCGAGACCACGTCTCCACCGGTTCAAATCCACAAACTGAGAGGAAAAAAACTGAACAACGTCACACAAGAAGATCATCATATGATCAGAGTCTAAAGTAACGTTTTCCACTGCACGGCGTGCTGTTTAGGATCGAGTCTTATTCGGGCTCACGGCTCTTTAGCGAACAGTTTCCGTTTATCGTGCTACTAAGAAACAGCTCTCAACGTGACACAGCTTCGGCCCCTGTGGAGCACTAACAGGACAGCTGGGCGACGGATCCCATGAAGTGCGTCTGTCAGTCACAAAAAACAACTGTGCTTCCTGAGCCAGAGATATGTCCTATTGTTATTCTGGGGCTCTCTGTAATGGGGTATGTGAGTTTGGCCGTTATCCCTAAATCTCATGAACTCTGACAATGGAGTGGAGGGGGGGGTTGCTGCTGGTGGTGAGGGAGTAGTCTAATTTACCTGGGTCCCTGCCTAAAAGAGGGCATGGAGTATTTATAGCCCATAAGCCTGCGCCGTTATGGAGGGGACAGGGGTCAGTATATCTAGCCCCGGTCTTTGTGCTGCCGCTCCATCATAAAGGAGGATAGTCCTCATCCAGCTCCCAGTGAAACATGGTGAGTGGGCTTCATTGTCGTTTTTGCATTTAATCTTGTTTAAAGCAAACAGCAGACTGTGAGGAGACCTTCTGCTCTGCTGCATGGATAATGTGTTTATATACTGAGTTATATGTATTTATATAATATTGTGTCATGGCATGTTTTGAACCGTACATCTTGATCTGCTCACGCCAGCGATAATGAATCAATAATCTCCACGTCAATATGCTCATGGCTGCTGAATACAGATCAACACAAATAAATCATCAGCAGGACGCTCACTCCAGCCGTCCTATCGATGACTTATTGATTATTTTTTGTTCTACCATAAAACAATTCTGAAATCAAACTGATAAACTATGGATTGGATGGAGAGGAGAGGAAACAAGGAGGTGAAAGGAAAGGAAACAAGGAGAGGAGAGAGGAGAGGAGAGGAGGAGACCTTATTTTGGAAAAATGGATAATATTCAATTAATATAATAGTTAATGATCCCGGTCAATGAAGCTCTTTCTCTTCCCCAAAACTGCTTCGACAGCCGAAGTCACGCCCCTTCAGGTTCGAGCCGTGGCACCTTATTTCGGGAAAAAATGTCTAAGGTAGTGCGACAAATCATTTTTTGAGTGCCATGAATCGCACATGTGATGTTTCTGGATTTAAAAGATAATTTTCCAAGTCAAGAAAGTCTCAGTTTGTGGTAAATAAAGTAAAATATCATTTAGGTTTGTGTGAACTACATCGTCTCACTCGATATACGTCACCAACACCAACATGGCCGCCAACTCGGCACAGAAAAGGTGCTAAAAAGAGATGAAAATCAGAATAAATCTGCTCATATTGACAACTGCAGTCATGGTAATGTATAATATATATATATATAGGTAATATACAGGAGCAGCGCTACAATGTTTAAGTTACTGGTTTTGGTGAGCGTTCGATGAGACGACGTCACTAACAAGACTGTTGGCTGTGTCGTCTTTATAATGACGTATTCTCACAGTCAGCTCTCTACGTAGTTTGGGGAAATACATTTTAATCAGAAGAGAAAAATCTTGACTGAACTGAACTGACTTTGTCTATATGTGGCGGACCCTGCCACCTTTCTAGCTTCAAGCAGTGTTCTTGGACCTTATTTTCCTCTGAGAGCAGCTTGTTCATTCACTTACACAGCAAATAAACATCTCTGAGTTTGTATTATTACCTCATAAATATTAAAACTCTGAGTTTGAATGTCCTCTCCAAAACTACGCAGTGCCCCTTTAAAGTGTTTTTTTTTTTCTGATCAATGAATGAAGTTTCTGTCGGTCCCGCAGCCTCAGACAGATCTGAGCTGGGCAGCTTCCAGAAAAACTGCAAACTCTGCCTCACGTCCCATGATTGCATGAATCCTCTTAAAACAAAAAAATAAAGAAATAACTGGAGCTGAGCGCCAGAGGTCCCGTCCACGAGATACACAAGTGCTCCGGGGCTAATCCACAACAAGGGTTAGACAGCAGCTGTCGAGAGGCCCGTGAATCCAAGCAACATGATGTCATCGCGCCGCATCCCCTTACACTGTTTTTCACAGTTCCTTGGCAGTCGTGTAAATAGCTCGACATAATCCTTGTCTCCGAGGGATTTCTGATCAAACAGGGCTCAGTGTACCATCCTGTCATCACCCGGGCCCTATAGAATAATCCCTCATGTGATCCTGGGACTGTGGGAGTGCGGGCAGCGGACCACACCCTCCCCAGGCTTAGTCTGCATTCTCACAAAATTGGAGGCTTGAGTAAATATTTCCATAACAAACTGACAGTGTTTGTAATCCCTCCTAATGAAATGCATGCCCCGGTGTAAACCTCGCCTGTTGTGCAATTAATGCCCCCCACGCTCTGTAAGTTTGCTGATCATTGGCTCGTTATCATAAGCGCGCGTGTCACAGTAAAAACCGATAATGAGCGAAGCTGAGCGGAGAGCCAGGTGATGATCACGGCGTTTAATATTTGATCTGATTAGAGTGTCATTGTCAAAAAACCCCCGCAGGCCCCCAAGAAAGCCAAGAAGAGATCGGATGGAGCCAGCTCCAATGTGTTCTCCATGTTTGAACAGGCCCAGATCCAGGAGTTCAAAGAAGTCAGTGCTCTGCCAAATGTTTTCTTTCTCTTTGATTTTCAGCAGCTTACTTTACTACTGTGGTGAATTTCTTACTGGAGACACAGCATGTAACAATAACACTTCTGCAGGCTTTTACCATAATGGATCAAAACAGAGACGGTTTCATTGACAAGAATGACCTGAGAGACACTTTTGCAGCTTTGGGTAAGATCGCCTGTGTGTCTGCTCGTTCCAGTTTCTCAAACATGAGCATTTCTTCTGTTCGTCTTATGTCATGTCGACTAAAAATCTTTGGTTTTGTACACTTGCTCGGACAAAACGAGCCACCTCAGGTGCTCGGGGTGAACACACGTGCCCAAAAAATATGTCAAGTGCGACTGAACATTTTTATTCACCTGAGATTTAGAGGGTTATTTTTTTAAAGAACTGGGATTATAGCAATGTCTTGTTGCATGTGATTTAAATAAAAACATGTATTTCCCTACGGAAGCCCTGAGGGTCAAGTGAGGATTTTTTTCTAAATCTGATCTATATTATATTTGCATCTAAATGAAAAAGTTAGGCGCACCAGTGCAACCAGTGTAAACACTCAGTCTGGAGCATGTTTCACGTCTTTCTCACATCTCACTGACCGAACCGTTCGCCAATTAATTGAGAAAGTACCAGTCAGATTAATCAATAATGAAAATAATCATTAGCTGCCGCCTCTAAACCCTGGTCCACCTTATCTACCATCCTTCTCCAGGCCGTTTAAATGTCAAGCAAGAAGAGATTGATGAGATGCTGCAGGAGGCACCAGGACCGGTAAATTTCACCGTCTTCCTCACCATGTTTGGAGAGAAACTAAAGGGTGAGGGTGTTTTTTTTCTGTAAAGAGCCTGACGTAATTAAAAACCGTTAATGACTGTGACATTTCTTGGAAAAAAAGATGTTTTAATTCGTCATTAACTCAGAGCTGCCACTGTTCATCTTTAGGTGCTGACCCGGAGGAGACCATCCTGAACGCTTTCAAAGTCTTCGATCCGGAGGGGAAAGGAACGTTAAAGAAAGACTTGTGAGTAGCAGTTTGGATACGTGACGTCCAGTCTGCTCAGCTATTGGTGATACTTCTGTATCGCTTGTCGGACAGCAGCAGGGTGAACAGGCTGTGTTCTGTCTTTGGCAACTTATATGAGAAGGAAAATACCGAATTTAAACGTGGAAAACCGAGTCTTCGTTATACTATTGCCTGAAAAACAGCGTCCATCCCCGGCAGCGAGGGCCAGGCGGCTGCCGTAGTTGACTGACGATGACTATGTGACGCGATTTCAAGCAAAAAACTTTAATCCACAATGTCGTATTCCCCTTCCACTATTGTGTTGTTGTAGTTATTGTCATTAGCAACTTATGTAGAAGAGAATTACCAAAGTTTAATGAGGAAAAGTCAGAATGACGGTCAGCCCTCCTGAAAACAGCGTCCCTCTCCGGGTGTGAGCGCCAGACAGGGTCCATCCACCCCAGCGACATCGTCTCCTCCCTGCTGCTGTCGGACAAGAGATACAGAAGTGTCCAGAGCAGCTTCTCTTCCTCAGACTGTGACTCCTCAGCTCATCTTCTTCACTCCACCGTTGTAAAATAACAAATAAATGAACTTTAAAACCTCGACCACCACTTGTCTTTACAGTATAACAGAGATGTTGACGACCCAGGCCGACAGGTTCTCCGCTGAAGAGGTCAGAGCGCCTCGGACGATGACATTGTTGAGTTTTAATCAAAGATAGTCTTCGCACTAATCTGAATTTCGTGCCCACAGATGGAACAGATGTTTGCGGCATTCCCACCAGACGTAGCGGGAAATCTGGACTACAAGAACCTGGTCCACATCATCACACACGGTGAAGAGAAAGACCAAGAGTAGTCTCGTTATTCCCTGAAGGTGCCCGCTGGACACTCAAACCACCAACCACGAGGTCGTGCTTGTGCCGAGATTTGTGCATGATCACACGGACTAAAGCAGAAATATCAAGCTAAAGTAAATAAATCCCGTTTCAGCTTTTATTTTACTGAATGATTAAGTTTTAGGTTCATGTTTGCCTTTTATTTTACGCCATGTTCAGTGTAATCTCTGTGTTTTAGTGAGATTAAAAATGTACGTGTCCACAGAAAGTGTTTAAAATGATATTACATGCATTGAGATATGTTTTTGCTGAATGAATAAAGGAAGAGATGGTTGATGTTGCTGCAGTAGCACTGATATTATTTTGTACAACCATGAAGTTTTGATGATGTGGGAGATTTCCAGCGGTCAGGAGGTTAAAGACGCAGGCCTGTGAGGATGTGAGCTAATCCCAGTGCGAGAAACAACAATTACTCTTTCTCATTTAGCCCCAGGGAGAAAGATTTGTGTGCGGATTTACTTCTTATAGTTGCAGCAGAAAAAAGCTTCAGTAGTGATATTTAATTAGCTGTATGTCGTCGTTTTAATTTAAGTCCAGTGCTGGCTGTGCAGCAGTGGGATGACTAAAGTTAAGAAATGTGAAAGATATCTGCACTTAGAGTGGTTTTCCGTAAAGTTGACACTTCATTTTAATATTTTCTGAAATTAAAAATGTGTTGAGGCAACTCAAAGTGCTTTACATGGACATAAAATTACATTAAAAGACGTTAAAAAGAAGCAGTAGGACATCGAGAAACAAAACATTAAACCAGGAAAAGTTAGAGTGCAGCTCAAGATATCGATCAGAGCCTTTAAATTGCTTCAATAAAAGGCAGCGGCACGCAAGAAGGTCTTCAAGAAGAGGTGAGAGTCGGAGCAGACCTGCAGTTTGTTGCAGATGTGTGGCGAATAATAACTGAACGCTGCTTCAGCGTGTTGAGTTTTGACCCGACGACCTCAGAGGTCTGGATGCTTCATAACGTAGCAGCAGATCAGAAATGAATTTTAGCTCTAATGAACCAACTAAATATAAGTTTTGTTGTTTCTTGGCTGAACCGCATTAAACTGAAGATTGACAGCAGCACTGAAAACAAGTACGAGCGGGAAGTGAGCGACTTTGTCTCCTGTCAGTCTGTCAGTGATGCCAAGAAGCTTGCGAGCTGCACTTGAGGATGTCTGTGTTTCCATCCTTTGATTTTAAGTTACCCGACTGTCAAAATACTGAAATTAATACACCTATAATTACTGCATCGCTGTCGGTTGTCCTGCCCTGACAGAATTGCTGCATAATTACCTGCTAAGTGCTAACGTCTTTCTTCTTGCAGCCAACCATGTTTTCACTACAACAAGTTAACAACTACTATCAGTAATTAATCTGCTCCATGATTACCCTGTGACACGCTTTAATGGCACCAACTCACTATGAAATATTTAACTGCTTCTGTGCTGATTTCAGGTGAGAATCTTCTGTGTGCATGAAGTATTTTAATGTTATATTATTAATTTTACACACTGTAACTGTAAAACATCGAACTCAATCGAACTGTACTTATTTTTAAATGTTTCTCTTACTCGATACCTGTGTGAGTGTGTGTTTGTCTGAGCGAGCTGATTGGTTTCAGCCTCCGAGCCAGAATTTTTTTTACGGGCCGGCTCCTCCCGGTTCCCCTGGGCTCTCGTCTCTCCTCTCTCAGCCCGACTGCCAGCATGTCTGTTTGTGTGCTGGATGTGTGTTTTTTAAATAAAACACTTTGCTGCTGTCGGTGCTCATTTTCATGTTGCGCCAGTGTTTCCCCGAGGCACTGGTCGTAACATGATTACATTTAAAGAGGTCATGTTCTGCTTTTTGGGGTTTTTGCCTTTCCTTTATTGCGCTATGAAGCATTTTTGTGCGTGTAAAAGGTCTGCAAAGTGAAAAAGTCCACGCCAAAGGGAGAAAACACTGCTCCTGCACTACCTGAAACGCCTGGTTTGGACTCGAGCCTTTACTTCCGTAACTTATGTGCATCACTATGTAACAGGGGCTGTATAATATATATAATACACACAGTTGCTGCTGCTGTAGCGCCGTCATTTTAGATCACACTACCTTGCTACCACCGTCTCTGATTGGCTACATCCTGCCCGTTAAGTAGTGCACATGTGCACAGCGCCCCCTCAAATAAATGTCTTGCCCCCTCAAATCAAAATTTTAGAAGTTGAGAAAGCACATTTTAATACACTCACAAAATTAATATATTACAAGTTGACAAAATTATCTGCAGTAGCAGAAAAATCCGCCGAAAAAGGGACATACACGATACAGTATCAGCTTCCCTCTCATCTCTGTCCCTCTGCTGTGCGTGTATTCACAGGCTGCGCAGCACACACACATGCGAATATATTCAGGAAACAGACAGGAACCAAAAACAACGTCTGTACCGTCCTCTGATGATTATAAACGTTAACTACTCCTTACATGTTCAGTATACAGGTAGGCACCAAACCACCGGATGTATTTTTATAATGTTTTTATGAGTGTTTACAGCTGCCAACGTCTGTAACGCTGCTACTGTGATGATACATGACAACTACAGCCCCGCCCCGGGCTGTAGTTCTGCACTGTTTTGTTTCATACAATCACAGCGTGTTTTTTACAAAGCCAGCTTACTTATTTTCTGCTCCAGCTTCCAGCAGCTCACAAAGAGAAAGTTAATGCTGTGTAATGCATCCCTTTTTCAGAGCTTTTAAAAAGTGTAGCGCTGCAGCTGCTCCTGCATGTACAGGTGGGACACCCAAGTTGGACAGGTCTGAAGGTAGAGGCCTGACAAAGTGCAATCCACTTCTCCAGGTTGGGGTTGGACACATAGCTATCAACCCAATTCAATGAAGAAACACTGTTACTATAAGCACAGAAAAAAAAAGTGCTGGAGCATGATGTGTACACATGATGCCCCCTTCACATTTCTGACTGCCCCCTCATATATGCCTGTCTAGAACCGGCCCTGGTCTCAAGTGTTTTTCAGGTGTAATTTCCTTGAACGCCACAGACGCATTCTCCATCCAGGCCGGCAGGGGGCAGCAGCGGCGCGGGCAGCGGCGGCAGCAGCCTCCTTGAAGCAGCTGTACAAGGTGCGGCAGAGAAAGAAAAACAGACGGGGACTCCATCGCTAGCGAGCAGCTAGTGCGGCTGACGTTTATTTTTTGTTGTCCCTGTTTCGTAGCAAAAACCACCGTTGGATGTAGATTTTTTTTTTTTTGTAAAGTGCGATGCGTACGTAGCTTATTAGTTTGTCCAAAGTGTCATCGAGCAGCTAAAACAAGAATCGCCCCCAACATCTTTTCCCCTCAGCCGGAAAATCAAGCCAAGCTAACGTTAGCTAGGTAGCTAATGCCAAGATAGCTAGCGGGCTAGCTTTCGCAAACCTAGATTTGACTGAATCGATTTTTATTCACCCCCTAACGCTGCGATGGCTGATGTTGACAAGCTCAACATAGACAGTATCATCCAAAGGCTTTTAGAAGGTAAGGGAAAGCTCGTATTTTACTTATAAAACACCGCTTTTTTAGCTAAATGTTGATATGACAGATGCTAGCAGGACACAGGCGGCTAACTAGCTAACTGTGCCGCATGTTTACCAACAGATTGTACAATTATTGGTGACATTAGCTTTAATGTCTTTACTGTTAGTTATCTTTTAATCTGTCTCTCGGTTGAGAATGACAGTATTTGTAGCCGAAGGGCACAAAATGTCATGTAGCTGCTGGGTGCAACACACACACACACACTGTATTTCTCTCACTGTACCACTGCGGCGCCGTGTACACACACACACACACACACACACACACACACACACAGCATATAGATAAATAATGGTCCATCCAGCGTAGCGAGAACAGCGTTCAGCCATTGTTGTCGCTGACGTTGTGTTTGTGTTTTCACGCCGCAGTCAGAGGGGCAAAGCCGGGCAAGAATGTGCAGCTGCAGGAGAACGAGATCCGCGGATTGTGCCTGAAGTCCAGGGAGATCTTCCTCAGCCAGCCCATCCTGCTGGAGCTGGAGGCCCCCCTCAAGATCTGTGGTATGAATATGAATGTATATCAGAAATATAATATACATATGCATCTAAAAAAAAATTTAAATATCATGGAAAGGGTCATTAGTGTCACGTAATTGAATTCAAAAAGCGAAACTTTGATATATTCTAGTTTCATTTCACATCAAGTGAAACATTTCAAGCCTTCTTTTGTTTTCATTTTGATGATTACAGCTTACAGCTCATGGAAATCGAAAATCCAGTGTTGTAAAATATTAAAATATTACATAAGACCAATCAAAAAAAGGATTTATAGTACAGAATGTCGACCTTCTGAAAAGTATGTGCATGTATGCGCTCATTACTTCATTACAGCGGTTACTAGTCCTGCAGGAAAAAGGAAAAGTGTGGAGATGGTGATTTCCTTTTTCCTGCAGGACTTGGCACCTGCCCACGGTGCCAAAACGAGTAGTAACTGGTTTGCTGAGCATTGCTGTGCTTGACTGGCGACCCGACAATACAGACGAGCTGTATCTTTATCTGCTTCTTCGTAGCCCAGATTAATGCATATTTTTCAGCCTAATTCTCTAATAATGTCATTTTATTTTTGTTTGTTGTTCCAGGAAAAGCTTTAGACGACATATTAAGCTCCTATCAACTTTTATATTAATATATTTATATCGTTATGCTATTTCTATTGTGAGCATGCACCTTTTGATTGATTAAATGGTTTAATGATTATTGTGTAGGCTCACAGAGCCTGTATATTTCTACTGTCTGATTCAGGAACATTTTCACTCTGTAACTTTATTGGTCCACATGTGTGTGATAGTATTTTAAGTGATATCTGTCTGTGATGTGACCCGATTGGTCCACGTGGGTCTACCAGCCTATTTAAGATGGTCTCCTCTATTGTCTTGTAAGATAACCTGATGAAGACTTGAACACAAGTGCCTTTTAATTTAGTTCAGTCCTGAAGATACATTGATCTGCCCCTGTCCTGCAGGTGACATCCACGGGCAATACTACGACCTGCTGAGGCTGTTTGAGTACGGGGGCTTCCCTCCAGAGAGCAACTACCTGTTTCTGGGCGACTATGTGGACAGGGGGAAGCAGTCTCTGGAAACCATCTGCCTCCTGCTGGCCTACAAAATCAAATATCCAGAGAACTTCTTCCTGCTGAGGGGAAACCATGAGTGTGCTTCAATCAACAGAATATATGGTTTCTATGATGAGTGTGAGTATTCTGCCGCCGTCAGTACGAGTTCACTCCTGGTTGTGGTCCTTATTTCTATGAAATAATGCTGACTTGGCTTATTTAAATTTTATTTTTAGGTAAAAGAAGGTACAACATCAAACTCTGGAAGACCTTCACAGATTGTTTTAACTGCCTCCCTATCGCCGCCATTGTCGATGAGAAGATCTTTTGCTGCCACGGAGGTGTGTAAACCCACCACATGTCTGAAACTGGACGGTTTGTGTCACCGCGGCTGTAAAGTTTTGATCACAATGTCCAGAGTAGTGTACCTTTGACGTCAGCCACTCTTGTTTGTCCTTGAGTAATGCTGTGTTTGCAGTTTGTCGGTTGACGTAGGCCTCATGCATGTGTAATAGATATTGACCTCGGTGTCCGTGTGTTTATTTGTACTTTTGCTGCCCTTCTGCTCAGGACTGTCACCTGACCTCCAGTCCATGGAGCAGATCAGACGCATCATGCGCCCCACTGATGTGCCCGACCAGGGTCTGCTGTGCGATCTGCTCTGGTCCGATCCAGACAAGGATGTTCTGGGCTGGGGAGAGAACGACAGGGGCGTTTCGTTTACCTTCGGCTCAGAGGTGGTGGCCAAGTTCCTGCACAAGCATGACCTGGATCTGATCTGTCGTGCTCATCAGGTAAGTGACCTCTGACACCATGAACAGAGATGCGACTGTATGTTTGCAGACACACTCGGTCCAAGCAGGGCAGGACATCACACACTGTGCAGAGAACTGGTACACACTGCGTACACTGGACAGTGTTTCCCAACCTTTTTGGGTTTTGACCCTTCAAAATAAAGAAATGTCCACCTGTAACTTCTGAGCACTGTTTCTATACTGAAATTCGGGTAAATGTGACCAGTAAAACAAGAAGTTTTCCTTGTTTTGAATAAAAAAGACGTGAGATAAAATTATCCAGTTAGTCACAAGAACAACAGCGGGACCAGAGGAAAGTCTGAAACGAACACACATGGTCATTCGTTTTCTGCTTTCCAATTGTGTTCATTATCTTGTGACGCATCAGGTTGGGAGCCGCTGCTCTGGGCTTTCTCTCACACTCTTCATGTTCATACAGTTAACATCCATTCAGGGAGTTTTCTCTTTTGTTTTTTAAGTGTGTAATCTGGTCTTTTCTACCATTATCTCACTCGCAGGTTGTTGAGGATGGCTATGAATTTTTTGCGAAGAGGCAACTCGTCACTTTGTTCTCAGCGCCGAACTATTGTGGGGAGTTTGACAACGCTGGTGCCATGATGAGTGTGGATGAGACCCTCATGTGCTCTTTCCAGGCAAGTGTAATGGATGATATGAATTGCACTTTTAATTTGTCATTCGGGGTAACTATAAAACACTGCTTAATTGAAATTGAGGGTTGTTAGTAGAACCTTGACAAATCTTTTAAGCTAATTACTTCACCTAACAACCAGCAGAAGTGGACCGCTAAAGAACTGATGCCATCAACTGCTTTTGGTGCAGTTATTTTCACGATCAGCTCATCTTCTCTCGATTTAATTTGTTTTTAGGTCGTCTAGATTGTAACAATAATGAAAAGCAGCCGTCACAAACGTCCAAATCTTCTCTTAGAATCTGATTTTTTTTTGCTGAGGTCAACATCTGATCCCCCACAAAAGGAAGGCTGCGTCATCAGGTGTGTTTGACGGTAATCTGATGCCGTCACACTCAACGTTCTCACCTCTGTACATTCCTCACTATAGATTTTGAAACCAGCCGAGAAGAAGAAGCCCAACGGCAGCCGTCCCGTGACTCCCCCTCGTAACATGGTCACCAAGCAAGCCAAGAAATGAGTGGAGGGGCACAAATAGCCGGAGTCTCACTCCTCTGTTCTGCTTTCGTCTTCTGCATTCGAAGGATTGGTTATCCTTCATGCTGCCAATACTGAAAAGATATTCACTCCTACACGATGAAAGCAAAATATTTTGTTGTTTTGTCCACAGGGGTAAATTGATATGTCACCATGAAAACCTCAGGTGTTTTGCACTCATTTTTGCAGCTAGTCTTTGCCACATATGACTGTTCAATCAGGAAAAATGTAACAATACGGCTACTTATGCACAGGAATGCCTTGTTTGAAGCTGTGCACAATTTTTCCAGTTTCTTTCATGTCTTATTGAGTTGTCATCTTTTTTCTCACTGTCGGCAATGGGTATTAATGGCTATAAAACCAATGGGGGGGAAGTCACAAACACCTGTTTACTTCTGTAAAACATTATTTACAGTTTATTTACGGTCAGTGTCATAGGATATTGATTTACACTGCATCATCACATTTTTAAACAAGTCTTGTGCTAAATTAAATTAATAAAGAAGCACTCTTGTAATGTCTAAAACCTTTCTAATAAACTTTGAGTGTATTTTAGGGGGAAATTTTGCATCTGAATGTCATTTATTCCTAAAAATAAATAAAGTGACACACATTACAAACTGAAATACTTAACTGTAATTTACAAAGATGGTTGTTGCGCAATGACGCCTCATGAACAAAGGGGGGCTCCCAACAGTCAACACCCACAAGGGGGAGACAGAATATAGGGCAAAATCCAGGTCACAGAAGGAGGTGCGTAGTATTGTGTAAAGAAAGTGCGACAGGGGAAATGTCATATCTTTGTTTTTACAGATTTCAGGATGTTGCTGCTTCCTCTGATTATTTGTCCCCACATCTACTACACATCTACTCATGTTGTATTTATTCTTATGCTTCAAATAGCATTGGTGTCCACAGAAACGTGTATAAATCAATCAATCAATCAAAATTAATTTATGTAGCACCTTTCAGACAAATCAAAATGCAATGCAAAGTGCTTTACAAGTGTTTGAAAAAAGATCGTATATTAAGAAAACCAAAACGGATTAGAGACTAATGCACACCAACTGCAATAAAATGAATAGTCAAAGAATAAAAGATTAAAACGAGCAATAAAATAAAAGATAATATCAAATATTGCATTAAAAGCTGATTTAAAAAAGAGAGTACACTATAATAATAGTTGGCTTGTTAATTTTTACAAATAGTTTTACAAATAAAAAAAGAAAAACAACACATGAAATCACAAATTTTATTTCTAGAAAGGTGGCAGGGTCCGCCACATGTAATAAACAATGTAAAACAGTATGAAATTGTGTTGTTTGTTTATTTAGGCAGAAAAATGTCTCTTCTGATTAAAACGTGTTCCCCAAAACTACGTAGTGCACCTTTAAAGCACACATATAACAAAACAAACAGAATAAATACAAATAAAACAGATAACATGACACCATCTTAATGGATTTTTTACAAATATCTGCAAAAACAAAACATTTATATATTTTCTATAGCATCCAAACAATAATAATAATAAATATAATAACAAAAAAACAACACTAACAACAGCTGAACGTGAACACAACGCTGCACAAACACGCACTTACACAACCTGCATGAGATAAAAAAGCTGCGCGAAAGTGATATATTTCCTTATTAGGAAACGCGGATTGCGTAATGGCCTCTGACGTCAGAGCGGTCACAAGACCTACCTACCCCTGCGAGCGGAGCGCGTGTCGGTTCGAGGGGCCACAGGGCAGCGCGGTCACATCTTTCTCGTCATGTCGCGTCTCGGAGGCTGAACTGGCACCATGGCCGCGGACGAGCAGCGCTTACGGGTCTTCTGGAGCGGAAGAGGCGGCTGTTTTCTGTGAATTTGTCGCTGTTGCATATTTACAACCAGCGGCGGACATTGTGTGTGTGTGTTATTGTCTGGCTAGCTCGTTAGCAAACAAAGCTAGCAGAGTACAACACGCTAAGCTAGTAGCGGTGCTTTGCTAGCTTGGCCGGTTCGTGTGAGCTCTAGGGGGGGGAGGCCGGTGTGTGTGTGTGTCTGTGTGTGTGTGTTGTGGGTGATGTTGTCCGTGCTGTCGTACGGTAGACTGGTTGCCAGAGCTGTCATCGGCGGACTCTCTCAGACGGACAGCCGCGACTACAGCCTGGTGACGGCGAGCTGCGGCTTCGGCAAGGACTTCCGCAAAGGCATCCTGAAGAAGGGGATGTGCTACGGGGACGACGCGTGCTTCATCGCCCGCCACAGATCCGCCGACGTGCTGGGTGAGTGTGTGTCTTTTTTTTTTTGCTTTGCTTTGTTTTGCTTTGTTTGACATTAAAACCGTGCGACACATCCATCACTGGCCGTGTGACGTCACGGGAGGTCAAAGGTCACACAGTTTTTAACCTGAAAGCCTGAGTTTACATCCTCCTATTTTCAGTGAAAGACCAGTAGCAGCCTGTGCAAATGTGTCAAAAACCTGCCATAAAAAAAAAAATACTACATATTAATATTATTTTCAGCTTTCACTGGGTTGCATTTCCTGATAATAGCTGCAAAATATTCATTCATTTTCCAGGATTTTAACCCTTTTTAAATACCAGTTTTGTTTTCCATGGTGCAACACAGAAAATAGTTATTTCCCATATACTTAATAATCTTGCATCAGTTGCATAAATGTAAGTTTCATAATGAGGCAAAACCCCCCTACAGGACACAAGGGAAATAGCATGTATTTGGCCTATACGTACAGGTAAATTGCCCTATCAAGTGAAAACTAGTTAAAAAAAATTACAAAATCTCATCCAGGTCCACAGAGTGAAAGCCTGATAACACGGGATGCATGATTATCATTTGCCAGAATGTATGTAAAATGCATAAATACAGCCAAAATGATCCAAAAATGAAAGTTATAAGTGATAAAACGTATCAACAGTTGCATGAGGGTTAATGAGGCACGGTGTAGTTTTGGAGAAGAAACTCAAACTCAGGATTTTAATATTAACCGGGACATTGTGTGAGAGGATGTTGCATCAGAGCCAAAAATGTAAATTAGTTCATTTTATCTGCAGTCTGACAGAAAAATCACCGATGCGATAATCAGAAAATGCCGAATATTGGCACTGATCGTTGGTCTAACCCTCGTACTGATACTGACTCAGAAATACTAAGTGCTGCATCGTGGGCAACTGGACTTGTTTCGGTTTCTTGAAGACGTTTCACCTCTCATCCAAGAGGCTTCTTCACTTCTAACTTACTGGAGGGGAGTTGCAGGCTCTAAACCCTGTGTGGGAGTGTCACGGGTGAACCCTGAGTGTCAGAGCATTTAGTATTACGTGTAATATTGAGGACATGAAGATGTAGAGTTGACCTGACTAGTGCCCCTTCCCATCGTGCATGTGTCACATTTTCCCAATTACCCCTAACTCCCACGTTTGGCACGAATTATACGGTTCAGGGCTCATTGATGTGCACACTAAGTGATAAGAGTGAGTGCTTTGACACGGCCTTATCACGTCACATCGTTGTACTTCAGCATTTGTTTTTGTTCTGTATCGATCACCTGCGACATCATCTTCTTTGCACTAAGTAGGCTTCAACCTGAACTTCCCTCAGGCTTTGTACAGTGTGGCGATTTCGTTCCACGCGCTGTCAGTGTCTTAAGTAAACAAAAACAATGCGGGCTGTGCAATCTGCTGCGTCCAGGGTTGATTGAAGCGACTCTTCGGCAGAGAGGCATTGAATCCTGTGTAAACAGCACGGTATTTAACGCCTCTGCAGGACCACACTGAGTTAATCGAGACACACGAGTAAACACAGAAATCAAGACACCCTTTCACTATGTCGGGTTATTTTTGGAAGGTTTGATTAGTTGCAAAGTTGTGTGGCAGCTTTGTGCGGGCCTGTTTCTCTGTTCTGGCAGAGGCTGAGGAGACGCAGAGGGACATCCTTGTATGGTCAGTCCTCGGAGTATCGGGACTAAAGTTTCCTTTCTAGGAAAATCTTGGAGCCGTGCAGATGCTCCTATGGGAACAAATACTTTTATTAACACGCAAAGAAAGCATCGGCATCTTTTTATAGAAAGATTAATGAAGGCTTGTAATGCGGAGAATTTTCATGCATTTGTGAAATCACACATTTTGTGTTTTGTGCCAAAATATTTTATCGGTGGGCTTAAAATGCACCAGTCACTGTGGAGTACTCTTAAATTCTGTAGACGACACACTTAATCAGGAATAACTGAAACAGTGACGGGTCACAGATGATGTTGGTACAGACGGAGGCTGTGTTACGCATTCTGTGGCATTTCTTTGATTTCCTGAACACTGTCTTTTTTTTTCTGTACTGGATGTCCTTTCTGCATCTTCGTGAAAGTGACCATTGTCTTGCTTTATTGTGCAGCTGCATGGCATTGTTCTTGTTTCTTGCAAGATCCTCACATGTGGAACAAGTCTCAGAATGTCTAAAGTGATTGTTGTTTTTCTGAGCTTGATTTCACTCAACCCACTGGGAGGAAAAAAAGGTGGCATTATGCACAATACAGCATACAAATGTTAATCCCAATCATTAAATGAATACTTGTGTGTTTTATAGGTGTAGCAGATGGAGTAGGTGGCTGGCGGGACTATGGAGTGGACCCATCGCAGTTTTCAGGTACCCTGATGAAGACGTGTGAGAGGCTGGTGAAGGAAGGCCGCTTCGTCCCCAGCAACCCTGTGGGAGTCCTCACGACCAGCTACTACGAGCTGCTGCAGAACAAAGTGCCACTACTGGGTAAGTACAGCCGCAGCAAACACAGGATCTCAGACTCAAATCCCAAATGTGCCCCCTAAGTCCTTAAACTCTGAAACCTCCCAGACTTTAGCTGACGTCAACTGGTAAATGCGAGAGGCTGCAAGGGCCTGAAAAGTGAAATGTGCACTGGAAGATTTGACAGTAGGACAGCCCTGACTTGTCAGAGTGACAGGGAACGTGCCTCAAAGTCCATCAGTTCATTGTGACTGGGCCTCAGTGTTCTTAGAGAGAGTAACACTCAGTTTTACTAGAACAGGACGGTCAGGATTTGTTGTACCTTGGCACAGACTCGATCCAAATTTCCACCCTCTGGACTTGTGGACTGAGCCTTCGCGGGCTTCAGTTGTACGTACCGTGACGTGTTCACTGTCATCGAGTCAAGTATTGTTTTACACATTCATGCTAAGTTTGTCAATGTTACGTCCGTATTGCAATGAATTGTGGGTAAGTCTGCAGAAGGTTTGCTTGAGGGCCCTTGTGGACTGGACGAAATGTGAGTGTGGAAAGCCCCTCAAGACTAGCAGACTTCCCGCAAACACGCCAGCAAGTCTGCAGGTGCAGTGAAGTCTGGAAAGATGCTGCTTCTCTGTATTGATCACCACTTATTCTGTCTAGTTCAGTGAGTACGAGCTGCTGAGGTCTTCTTCTAAGCCGAACCATTTGTATTAAACGTGTTATCCTGAGGCTGCAGACTCTGGTCCTCCTGTTTTTTTCCTAATCAGTGCCTCTGATCTCGTTTAAAGGCTCACTAAGTAAATTAAGATCCATGCAATACGCTCTGCAAGACAGTGTAGTTCAGCCTAGAGAGGCACTGTGTTTGCCGTTTTCCGTTTGTTTGTTTCTGTCTGTTGAGTTTAGTGGTAGCTGAATGGAGATATTTTCAACATGAGTCAGAGAACAGCCAGATCCCATTAAGGAGTCCTGGGAATGTCCCAAGTCCCGACCTGCCCCATGCAGTTCACTTCCATGGTCCCTTTCCCCCTTCGCACCGCTTCCCTGACAACAAAGCCTGCACAAACATGTAACACCAACTGTTTTAGGATCAGATCTGTCGCTACCAGTGTCAGTACTTTTCCACCCCTTTATCACATGTGCAGCGGGGGAAACAACACCGTATTGTGCCGTTCCTTCACGGCAGAGGGAATGTTCTCGAGGCGGGCAGTGTGCGTAATTGTACTGCTGAAGAGAAAACAGAGGAGAAAGGGAGTGAGTCACAGTGCGTGAGGGGTTTTTCAAGGTTGATCCCAGAGAGCAAAGCATATTTTGGTGTGCCGGATGAATCACGAGCAGGGTGTGGCTGCACGCTGACCGGCTGCGCCACCAGCTCGTGTTTCCTCCTCACCATCTCCCTCATGGTGGGACTCCAAAAATCCTTCAAACCGTGACGCTGATTGTGCTCGAGATTGCGTATTCAGGCTAAGCTCATTAATCAGAGTACCAACACATACTTCAGATAGGTATCTTTCCATAAAAGTAGAGTTCTTTGTTTCCTTCGCTGTGTAACTGCAGAAAGTCTGGCGGATAAGACAAAGAAGTTTTTAGCGTGTTTGCAGCTTCTTCGCATTTTTAAGAAAATGATGTTTCCTCATTATAGACCCTCTGTTACAGAAGATATTTTGGCATGTCTCGGTAGGAAAAACACATGTAAATGATTAAATAAATGATGGCTGGATTCCATTTAGTTTCAGGCCCCTGGTATTGTCCATGTTGAAACTACTGGCTTATCAGGACACATGGATGGAGTGCAGCCGTTGCTAATGTTGTTTGTTACACCTGTTCTTTTCCTACAAGACGTCTGCTGTTAACAGAAATGTTTTCACATCAAGATTTTGATCAGATTCGTTCCCTATTAACCTCGCTTGCACTGAGCATTTACGTCTCCCACCGTGAAGAAAATAAGTATTTGGAGTACAGCTATATGATTTTGTAAGTGCATGACATTTTAGTTTGGTCATGACTGTTCTGTGGGATCAACCGATGATGCAGAACCCATTTGCATTTTATTTTTAGGCTCTTTCAAACCTAACATTTGCATTTGAAATGATAAAACAAATGAATGTGTTTGTACATCCGCAGGTAGCAGCACAGCTTGCATTGTGGTTTTGGACCGGCAGAGTCACCAGCTGCACACGGCCAACCTGGGAGACTCTGGCTTCCTCGTGGTGCGGGGAGGGGAGGTGGTCCACCGCTCAGACGAGCAGCAGCACTACTTCAACACGCCCTTCCAGCTGTCCATCGCTCCCCCGGGTGCCGAGGGGGCCGTCCTCAGTGACAGGTGAGACGCCCACCTGCTGCCCTCACATACATGTGAAGCGGTTAGCACAGCAGGGACGTGTGTGTGCTGAGCAGTTAATGGAGCCGTTGATAAAGAGATCATGCGTTTGTTCTGTACGGCAGATCTGATAATACAGATCACATGCACACATAACAAAGGCTGTAGCAGACTGCACTGCAGAACATTTTGTCTTGCTCGTGTCCCTCACACGCAGCCGTGTCTTGTGAATGTAGCGTCTGTACCGTGTGGAGCTGCAGCGTAACAGCGTGTCGGCGGCCACGTGCTGCTATGTCTCGTTGCTGCGGTGTGCCAAGCAGCAGCACAGTAGACGTCAGTGGAGTGCAGGGCAGCCGTTGGGTGTTTGCCAAGCTTTCCCTCTTACCCGGGTCAAAGTCTGTGTGGGCTGATGGGCAAACCGACCGCGGCCAATCGTGCACCAGCAGGCTGCGCCACCTTTTCACTCGTCAAGTCTTCAACCAGGCAGATTATTTTGAGCCTCTTAATAGCAAAGTGAAGATGAACCATGGATGAACTTGAACAGCAGGTCACCAGTGATACAGAACGTTTATTTTTTTATTTCTAAATGGCCTTAATTCAGTCTCAAACACCCCAGCATCACTTTCAGTGGCCGTGGATTTAATGCGGTGCTTGAAATGACACTTTGTTTTTAATTTGTGCATTTGTGCATGTAGTCATTTAGTTGAAGGATTTACTGTGAGTGCAGCGGCAGATTAAGCCTCCAATCCTGGATCACTTACACAGCAACTAATAGAAAAGAGTGCAAGGGTCAAAACTGAAGTGCACTAACAACATTCCTCACTCCGCAGAAGACTAGAAAAAGGGTTTGGAGCGCGTTGATGTGGAAAGAAAAAACGCTGAGAGATGAATGTGTGTTTGAAAACTATGTTGGCTATTTGTTTGTTTGCCACATGTGAATTTATAGAGATTCATTGTCATTTTGCATGCTGATCGAAAATGAAAGAAACCGTGTTCTCACAGCTATAAGTCCATATATTTATGCCTGAGGATTGGCTTCATATTTAAAATTGAAGATAATTATACAGTGTCGGCTCCGAAACGTCTTATCTAAAGTGTTTGTCCTCAGTGGCATTTGAGAAGCGGCTTTGACTCACGGACGTGTTAAACAATGGATGATGAATCCAAACACGGCAGCCAATTTATTGCAGTAACAGCTGCTCACTCAGTTCATGCACTGGAGAAGTTTCTCGTAATTCCATATCTAAATGTACAATAGCGTCTTTCCGTGGCTCTACCTGGCTGGTGGGAAAAGCAGCATGTGGACTGATATTTCAGCCACATTAAAATCGCAGGAGAGGACAAGCTGTTCCTGGGAGCTCTGGCTCAGTGTCATAATGCAGTCCAGACGGTTTGTAACGGATAACATTCGTGACTGGCTGGAGGGTGTGCGGCAGGCTAAGGGCATCTTCCAAGAAGTGAACTCGACACTGGCAGACTAACTCGGTTCCTGCCTACATGTATTTGTAGCACCCATCATCATAATGGTAGCATCGTTTTATTGGGCGTAAGTGTCCTTTCCAAAAGCCCCCATGTGACGATTCTGTGAAATTAGCCTCATCCTGCAAATGTGATCAGGTTTCTGTGGCCAAGTTAAAATATTAGCAGCAATTCAAAGCTTTGTGAGGACAGTTTTCAGCCAGTTACAGTAATGCGTTGTGATCAGTGAATATTCCTCGAGTGGAGCAGAAGCCGGGTTATAGGTTCAGAATAATCTATCGGCTCAGACAGGACAGATTTCCTGTACGTGGGTGTAAAAGGGAAAGAGAAAAAGCTTAACCAGGATGAATTAATGCGGTCGCAACCTTTCTGATGCTAGTCCTAGTTGTTCTCTGCCTGACTTTGCTGCGTCTGTCCCTGCAGCCCTGACGCGGCAGACAGCTCTTCCTTCGACGTCCAGCTTGGTGACATCATCCTGACCGCCACTGATGGGCTCTTTGACAACATGCCTGACTACATGATCCTGCAGGAGCTGAAGAAGCTCAAGGTGAGTGGTACAAACCCCTTTCTAAACCAAAGCCACCCAAGTGCTGGTTCTGGGCTGGTGCCAGTTCAAAGTTGGTTCAATGCCACCCCTTTTCAACCAAGGCGATTCAGGTGCTGGTTCAGAGCCACTCGTGTTTGGATACCATGTAGGCACGCAAAGACTTGTAAAGAGTCGATGTAGTCAGCTTTAGTTATTCCTAGCCATGCTGGGA
The DNA here is from genome assembly GCF_040436345.1 of Pagrus major. Lineage (NCBI taxonomy): Eukaryota > Metazoa > Chordata > Actinopteri > Spariformes > Sparidae > Pagrus > Pagrus major. Next base: position 38,087,700 of record NC_133219.1, on the reverse strand, counting down.
GATTGGAGACGTATACAGTGACCTATTGTGACGCTCTCATGCCTGTGGAAAAGCAAACTGGTTCTTAAAAGCCAGTTCTTTGGATGTTGCACTGGCTCCGAACCAGCATCTGAACCATCTTAGTTGAAAGGGGGTAACTGTGGCCCAAACAGGTTTGCTGGTAGAAGCCGGTGGAATCAGTGTTAAGTCTGGAAAACAAACCTCATGTCTTCTTTATTTTTGCTCTCAAGAACTCCAACTATGAGAGCATCCAGCAGACGGCCCGGAGCATCGCAGAGCAGGCCCACGTGCTGGCGTACGACCCCAACTACATGTCGCCTTTTGCACAGTTTGCCTGTGACAACGGACTGAATGTAAGAGGTAAGTGTCTCAGGTGATCTGTTACTCTTCTATTTTCAAGGTAGAAAATGTTGAAAAACATTTTCACTCGGCACCATCCTAACGGGACACTCTTGTTTTCTGTCCAGGAGGAAAGCCAGACGACATCACAGTGCTGCTGTCCATAGTGGCAGAATACACCGACTAGAATCTGTGTGGAGCTGTTACATGGGGGCATCTGCCTCTGCAGGCGATGGACTGCTTTGATTCCTGCTGGCCAGGATGAAGGACTAATGTCAGATGCTTCCCCCGCATGCGCTGGCTCTACTCTGCCTCAGCCCTCCACCCCCCCACCCCCCTCAGCTGACCATCAACCCCCTTCTGCCACCTGAAAAACTCCTACATGCCCACGTCTCTGTGATCGTGTGCATCAGAGTGGGGCTGAATAAAGAGGACTAAAAGGCCTGAAACATCCTCTTGGCCAGGCTGCAGTGTTGGCATCTTATGCTCACTGGATAATCCCATTGGCCGGGATAAGCAGCAGTCACTGGTGCAGCCGTTGGAGATGAGGATCCTGTCTGACAGGGATAAGTCGTCTTTCTCCGATGGCTGGTTTGGGTGGGGAGGAAGTTGAGATTCAGAGACGGAGGCCGTTGTAGCCAGACGGTAGGTGTTAGCCCCACGCTGGGATGCTGGAAGGGAAAGACGCAGTCCATCAGTAGTGTCAAGCAGGGAACTGCACAGGAAATGGCAGCATTTAGGGCTCAATAAATGGGCTGCCTTGTGCAAACAAATGTTCCTAATGATACAGTGGTGGTTAGAAAATCGTCAGAGGTCCTGGAACCTCGTATGTGGGTGCAGGGAGCTTACGTTCAATAGTAGGATACAACCGGTGTGCTGTTCTGTTAAATGTTTGCAAAAAAAATGAGCGTGTGTGACATTTCTACACCTGTGGTTAGTTTGTCGGCAGATTGAATGAAGAAAAGCGGCAGCTGCCTTTTCCACAACAGTGCAATTCAAGTGTTGCACACATGTTTGTTACAACATGGCTCTTGCTCAGAAGCCTCTCCAGATACATATTGTGTCAAACTGATGCCCTCCCTTTAATCTCACAGCTGCTGCTGAAGTCTCGATTGTGATTACATGTGATGTGTATGCGTGATGAATGCACCTTGTTGCGTGGATGTGATGTGAAGGCTACAGACTCCATATCCACTGGGCTGAATTGGTCTGGCAGCCATAAAACGCACAAAGCTTAAGAAGCATATCTGAAAAAAGCTCAACGCAGTGGGAGTTCGTCAGGTGACCAAATGTATTTTTGTAACTTCTTTGTTTCGGTGGGATTGTTGAACTCTTTGGACTGATCGTCAGAGCGTCGGAGTAGCTTTAGAAACGGTTGTTGTCAATCAGCTTTTCTTCTCTCTCTCCCTCCTGCTGTAGAGCTCCAATGGCATATTCATGAGTCGGGTCACTGCAGGTTTCATGTGAAAAATGGTCGTTACATTTCCATTATATCACTACAGATTTGCACTCTGCAAGTTTCACCCATAGCTAAAAATTCTGTCTGTTAAGATGATGTGCCTTGTATCACGTGTCGTTGATACTGGCAGACGTCCATTATTCCTTACACCCCCTGACCGTGTGCCAGCCAGGTACTGAGCACAAAGCCTGAATCTATCGAGTAGCCATAAGAGTCGAAACAGCTTTCCCATCATGCCCTGCTGTCTTAACACTAGGTCTTTCCACCTACAGTGTGTTGAACCTTTTTTCTCCTGAAATCTGCTCCTCTGCACTCAGTCAGGAGCTTAGGAATAGTGATAAAGCCATCACACGCTTTCGAAAATCCTCCCTGTGGATCTTCACATCACTGTTTACAATCTGCACTATCCAACGGACTGTTTCCCTCCCTAATTTGACCAGTACACACTGGAAGACTGCAGTGTCGGGTGTCATTTTGCAACGGGGCATGGAAGAGGAGCAGTGAGTGGTCATAATGTGAGTGTGAAGGACAATCTAAGCAGCCTTAACAATATTACAAAGCAATTCTAGCAGTCGTACGGTACTGCCACTGTTAGCTTTGTGGTTCCTGCTTCCTGACTCAGACCTGCCGTCTCTCATCTTCCTCTTCCCAACACTTTGTTACAACCAGAGCATGTGTCTATATATAATTTTGGGTGTACAGTTCAATGCAGATATAAGCTCTGTAAAAAAAACAACATTTTCGAATCTGTACAATATTTAAATAAAGAGTATAGTATTTATTATCCTGTTGTATTCGATGACTGTGATATGTGCACGAACCTGCAGTTGGTTTTTAGATCTGAACACTATCTGACGCACTCGAGGGTTGAACAATACATTGCAGAGGCGTTTTCCTCGCTGGTGCAGGTTGAATGCCTCCAGCCCTGTATTTCACCATCAAGGCATTTTCACATTTAGCATCCAGCATGTTGTGCAAGCCAAAAAAAAAAACAGATAATGCTTAAGAACGTCTTGTACTTTTTTTGTCTGTGTACTCCCACATTCCTCAGACATCAGGCAAATGAAGAGTTACCATCAACAGACAGGTGTGGCATCTTCAAGCTGACGGCATGTTTTCACAGACCAAACAGTCTTTTGTCCTTAACCTCATTTCACACCTTAACACTGCCAAAACAAATTAACTGATGTGTTATCTGATAAATAATTGTTATAAAAACATTCTCTGGAATTTCTAACTGAACATCGTGTGGAAACTTATTAACAATTTAAAAGAGCTTCAACCAACATGCTTAAAAATACAGAGTTCATTAAATATAATATAAATAAGATCTTGTAGTCCAAACCACAGACGAGAAACAAGTAGTCTGTAATGGCTCCGTCCTCAGAGTGAAGGGCTTCCTGGATAGTCTTCCTCCATATCCTCCTCTCCGTCGCTGTAACATGCCAGAACAGGCAGCTGGGCAACACAAACATCGCCCTGCTCTGAGGACACGGCCCTGAACAGGAGCGAGCAGATCTATGAGGACAAAGAGATACGACATGTTGTTAGTGCTGACAGTTAAAGAAAATAAGAGTGTTGCATCAGGTCTCTAAAAACTGGTCTGAAAAGATGAGATTCACCTCGAGGGGACGAAACATCCCAGGATTCCCGGACCAAAACATTCAACATGGAGGAACAATGCCAGCTGCCAGCCAGATTAAACAGGAAACAAGACTGAATCCAATAAAATAGTTTGATTCATGCTAATTAAGGGTCAACTGACAACTGATATTTGGGACAGAAATGAAACTCTTTGTGTCAAAGTTTTGAACAACCAGCGATGAAATAAACCTAAGTTCTGTTCTTAAGTACAATTCTGAGATACTTTACTCGAGTATTTCCATTTTCTGCTGCTTTACTCTTCCTCTCCACTACAGTTATTTAATAAATTTAGTTACTAGTTATTTTGCAGATTCAGATTATTCAGTGTTTATAGGATATTAATTGTGACGTGTTACCAATCAGATATCGTGGGCGGGGCATTGTGTGAGAGGATGTTGCATCAAAGTAGCACATTTTTAAATTAGTTTATTTTATCTGCAATCTGACAGAAAAATGACAGATGCTGATAATCGGAAAATGCTGAAATCGGTCTGGATAGGTCTCACATTCTGTGTCATCTTGTATTTCTTCTTCAGTCATACTTTCAGCAGAGATCAGGTAAAACATTTCAAGCACTTTGGCATTTCACAATGTCTGCCGACCTGTCGACACAACAAAGCCTGCAAGCCTCAGGAAACAAGCAGAGGCCACGAGGGGTTTTTAAGAATTAACAAACCAACAGGGAGCTGTTGTTACCGTGGAGGAAGCAGGAGTCGTGGTGACACTGACACAGGCCTCATCAAGTTCACGGGGTTCGTTAGGGTTGTCGGCGTGAGACAGAAGCAGCATCGCAGCGAGCGGGTTCACGATGGGGCTGCCCTGGCTGGATGGTATCATCTCCATCGTAGTAACAACACCCTGAGGCTCCCTGCTGTCTGCCTCACATGAACCCAGAGGTACGACTGCACGTCTGCGAACACACAAACAACAAACAACACATGGTAATGATCAGCTCCTGACTGTCTGCAGTGTAATTGTGGTGTACAGGGACATGTTCCATGACCGCAAACTAACAATCATGTTTCCATGCAGACAACACGGAGAAGTCACAGTATGTCTCAGAGAAATTTGACACATAGTACTCAGTGCTATCATCAAGTCTGAGGAGGGAGAGAAGATGGTGCTGAAGACAAAATAAGGGAAAAATAGGATTACTCTGACAGGAATCATGTTGTGCATTCACAATGATATTAATATTAAATGAGTGCTTAGTTCACTTGTGGTTTGTCTACGAAGTGGTGTCAAAATGACGTTGACTAACCAAAATATTCTGATACTAAAACTGCCAAGATGAATAATGAGGATAATAAACTTGACATTAATATCAACTTAAAAGAGTTCAAACATTGTGAAATATGTTCAGACTCTTTGGAAATATTAAGAACAGGGTGTGTAGCTCCGCATCAGCTGATTCTGAAAGTGGCCTTAAGCACGATGTGAGCAAACAGTAAAACAAACCTTCGCATGTAACCACACTACATGTCATCAACCTCAGAGAAACAACCAGACCAGAGATGCAAAGACAAACACTGCAGGAAGAGGTAAAGAGAGCACGCTAAAGTCTGCCGACGACCTCAGGCTCTTTAGCTCTACTTCAAAAAGCCCCCTGAGGCAGCAAGCGAGCAAGTTTTCTTACGATCATGCCACGAATACCAAAAGTGCACAGCATATGTTTGCAAACAGCCTGAATGATTCATGTCACAGCAGAAAATGCAAGTTAATGAGAGCAGGTTGTGTTGAATTCCTGGGCGGAGGGGACGGGAGTACTGCTCATCCCCACTGAGCAAAAACATACACGTCAATTCAACGTCTTTGACGACGTTCAGAAGACTTTTTTACACTTCTTTTTTTCAACGTTCACTATCGATGTCCAAGTGGCGTCATTACAGGGTTAAAAATTAACGTCTCTACAATGTAATTTTAGACGTCCTTTCTACTTCAGTTACAGACATCAAAAGACTTCTTGTGGTTCACAATTAAGGTTTTTATGACTGCAAATTTTCTCTCTGCAGAGACACAAGTAAACCGAGCTACAAATGATGTTCAGCTGGGAACGGTGTGACCAGATCCACCCAGAGCCCCACAGACACAGACACAGAGAGGACAGTGACACTGGCAGACTAACATACAAAGCGGAGATGAGGGGATTACAGGCACTGACAGGCTTCTAGCCTAACCCCACATGTCCTGGGCTTGCCCTATTTATCTCTGTTACAGACACAAGGCTGGCTGCTGTAACACTATGCCCTCTTAGGAAGCTAAAACAGCCAATGAGGGCAAAACCGCCTTGACTGAGTGCCAGGAGAGAAGCTCAGGTGGAACCCTGTGGGTAGATTCAATTATACTCTCCAATACACCGTCACAGCAGATCTGAGGAACTGGGCCTGCACAGGCTTCAGCTGTGACAAGGACGCTGCCGGGTCAGACTAACAAGAGAATAAATCCTACTCTTGTCTGTGTGACTGTGCTGAAGGTAGAACAGATCTCAGTTATTGAACATGAGGATTCGGAGCAGTGTGTCTGGAGCGAGCACAGTGTTTTGTTACCTGGGGGTAGAAGGGGCCGGGGTCTGTGTGTGCTGAGAGGGGCTCCTGCTTTCAGAGTCCATCAGAGTAGCCAACACCACAGAGGCCTCGAGGACCATGTCCTCCACAGAGAAGCACACCGGCCTGCAAAAGCACATTTATAAACATCTAACAGAAATATAATCACAATACCTCCTCTGTTTGACAATCAAGTAGAAAAACTCACCATGAATGGTCACTGGGTAAAGGGGCCGGTTATATCATCAGACCCACAGACAAAATAGTTAACTGAATTTTGTGGTTTTGAGTGCCTGTGGTACAGCGACTGACGTTGGTCCTTGTAACTCGAGATACGAATTCTACTCAAGCTGATCACACTGAGACTTACTTTCCTGCAGCAGCGAAGTGAACCGACACTGGAAGGCAATGTGACTCTGCAAAGGACAACAAGCCCTGGAAAAACACAACAGCAGCAGTTAACTGTGTAAAACCATGCCACGACTGTGAAATTTTAATATCTGATAATTAGTACCGTCATGGTTTGTGTCGGACATGTTTACTACCATGGCTCCTGTCAGGCTGAAGAAAAACATAAATGCTAGAGTAAATTGAGGCCGACTAAAACGTAAAACCCCGGCTTCTAATCCACCCAAACCCGATTTCCCAAAAACAGATGGGAACAAGAAGACTAGGCTGGCTAATGAGTGCCTCACAGCGGGGTTTCCAAGACACATTCCAAGACATTAGAGACAAGAGTCATGGGCGTTAACGCAGGTCAAGTCTCATTAACGGGACTAATGCAAAGGACTGTTTATCCAGAGTTTCAAATGGCCAACCGAGTCTCTTCACTTGGTTTTTTAATAAGACAGAGGAAAGCAATTTAAATTTGGGTGTGTTCATTTCGACACTTTGCATTACTGAGCACGCTATAGTCCTCAAAGACTTCATGTTTTCCTGTTACTATATAAAATCATTTAAGATTTAATTGACTGAGAACATTTCTACTTGGGTTCAGAGTTACATTTCAAAATGAACCACGCAATCTGTAGCCTATACTTTCTGCAACTCGTAACTTCAATCACTTTTTCCATGTGGTGGTACAATATGCGTCACTTGGGTCACACTATCTTCGCTATAAAGACGAATCACAGCACTGAGGGGAAAGTTCACATGGAAACGATACACAGAGACGGCTGCCGAGGATTTCGGACACCAGAAATACGACCTCTTAGACATGAAACGCTCCCCGTGAGCCAGTCACACACACAGACAGACACACATAATATACTAGGAAGCGTCCGAAAATAACCGTTACCCTTAACTCCTTGAGACAGAAGGTTATGTCCGAGTCCACTCCGACCTGAAAGTAGTCAAACTCGTCCGGGTGTAAGGACATCTCTGTGCACATCGTCTTCTTGCGATCTGTGACAGAAGTACGTCCAAGTCAAACAGCCTCGGCACAACATGTACAGCATTTGTTTTAATGTGTTTGAAGGATTAAATATGTCGTGTTTGCATCTTCAGGCTAGCTTGTCAAATGTCAATTTCAAAGGAACTTTTAAACATCTAATGATATCAGTCAGTCACAGTATTTTCCTGGGCCGGGGCCAAATCAGAGTGTAACATTAGCTCACCGTTTCCCTCCTCATAGTAATTTCTCAGACTGACTCTCTCAGGAGTCACGGACAGAGTGATTTCCTCCTGGCACACTGGGAAATGCATCACCATATCACCAAGAAGCCTGCAGAGGAAGAGCAAACACACACAGGATCAACGTCAGCACTCAGCAGAGAGCTTTATGTCAGTGTTGTGCTCATGAACGATGATGGTATTAATGTTTATGCCCTCCGATTAAAATGAACTGCACTGAACTGAAGCTGTGAGTGTGTTTTGGGGTATTCATCTGACTGCTTCCCAGAGACAGGAGGACTGCAGGAAGGTACCACGTACATAATACATTTCACAGTCTGGCTGAAACTAACGATTATTTTCCTTGTTGATTAATCTCTCCACTGATCGATTAGTGGTTTTGTCTATAAATTGTCAGGAAATGGTGAAAGATGTCAATCAGTGTTTCCCAAAGCCCAAGATGACACTTTCAAATGTCTTGTTTTGTCCACAACCCAAAGATATTCATTTTATTGTGATACAGGGGTAAAGAAACCAGAAACGATTCACATTATCAGGTAATTTTGACATTTTTTCATTTAAAAAAAATCTCACAACAATTAATCTATTATCAAAATAGCTGCCGATTCATTTAATAGTTGACAACTTATCAAATTTTAATTGTAGATCTATTTCACAGTTAATGTAAATCCCTAGTAATTACAGAAATCAGCTCCTGGACCTTTGGTTGTCATGGAAAGCTGAGGCTCTAACGTGATAACAGAACAGTAAGCTGCTAACCTGGCAGGAGCCTTCAGCACATTGGGACAGAGGTGTGATGCAAACACTGCCTGCAAGGCCTCGCTTTCCTGGAACCGCAGGTTGTGCGTTTTAGTGATGCCTATCACAGAAGCAGAGGATATTTGGAGCACACTGCCACCAAGTGTTGACAATATGCAATGCAGTGTGCAGCATGGTCATTTTGAACATGGTGAAAGAAAACTGGCCAAGTATAGAAAACAGGCTCAGAGTTTTTAAGAGGTCCTGAATCTTTCCTTTACATGCAGCATGCTTAATGCAACATTTCCTACCATGCCTGCAGAAGAACTGGATCATCACTCGGTCATTGGGTGTGCCGACTGTTATCTGACATCGTTCCACATTACGCTCAATGGAAGTCAAACACCGGAAAAGGGGGAGAACAGACTTAAAAACAAAGAGACATGTTTTAGATAGTACTGTCATCACTGTTGACATCATTATCACGTCAACTCTACTTTTTATTATCCCACTACTGTCTCCTTGATCCCAGAAAATGGTGTCCTGTGCAGTGAGCTGTGATGTCACCTTGAGCTCTGTACGGATGAATGACCAACATGACTGATGTACCTTCATGACAAGTTTGCATTTGACTGTTCCACTGCCCTGCTCAGACTCTGATCCCAGGCTGTAGTGCTGGAAGAACAGCGGCGAGAAGAGGAAGCAGGCATATGCAGAATGAGCAGAGTTCACTGCTCTCAGTGCCAGCTGTACGTAAGGGACGGATAGAGAGAGAGATTCAGTCAAGATGACGCTCCTTTCTGTTATTACCTGTAAGGAGAAAGTAGGTAACAGAGCCCCCCAAAGCCTGGACCCATCCAGAGGCCTCATCTAAAATAACAAATAAAATGTTTACTTTTATGTTTTTACCTTATTGTTCATTTTTACAGGGACCGCACACAATTAAAAGTAATTGCACCAGAGCTAGCTAGCAGGTAATTTGCATCTGTTGTCCCTGGGCAGGTAAACAAAAAAGAAAACTACTGGATGCTCTAATACTGCCAAACATCAGGCAGGCATCTGAGTAAAATAAGGAGTTATCAAAATTGAGAAAATCATATTTTTTAGAATATTACACTGAGGTTAATCCCTTATCTTTTTATCTAATCCTTCTAGGAATTGTTTATAGAGTGAGGACACAGGCTTGAGTCTAGTCACACCTGCTTGTGACCAAGCTGTACTGCAATAAGACAGATGGGGGAGGATCATAGTATGAACAAGAGCTTTGCAGAAAGGAGGGGGCAAGTATTAACTAGAGGTGTGTTAATACTAAGAGTCATTATTCCTGATTATTCCTTTGGTTGAGGTCAGGAATACACTGTTTTACTTGGTGCTGCTCACCCCTTTGACCATGGGATCCAACCACAGCTCATCTCCGATCCGTGACAGGGCGTGAATAGCCTTTCCAAATGCTACAACACAACAAGGAGGCACCACGGTTCAAGATTAGCAACACAGCTACATGTTTCCATGTGTTACAACAACTAAGCTAGGATGACCAGACGTCCCCGATTTCTGGGTGACATTTATAAAAACATTTACATACATTCACACAGTTAATTTACTTAAGTACACATTAGAGGTACTTCTGCTTTGCTTGAGTATTTTCATTTCATGTAACTTTCTACTTCTACATCTCAAGGAAAATAATGTACTTCTTACTACAATATATTTATCTGACAGCTTTGGTTACCAGATGAAAACCAGATGTGTTGAATGTTTGTGATAAACTGAAAGATTAAATGTTCCTTTAGCTTTAGCTTCTTAAACTAAATAAACTCTTTATAAACCCTCTTGGATTAACTGGAAAATGCATTGTCAAATCTGAAAACAGGCTGTTTCTCCATGAAAAGTTGACTTTTTAAAGATTGTACGATTATATGATGCATTGCTGTAGATTAAACTGGACAACAGTAAATAAAGTAGTTAAAATGAGCTTAACTTTAAACATCTACAGTCAGTACACAAGTTTATCAGTCGGCCTGTTACTGTTGTCAAAATACATGAAAACAGAATTTCCCCCCTTTTTTTATTCATAGATAATAAATAGATATTTTATTGATATATTCACTGCAAAACTAAAAAAATATCCCGTTTTCATTTGAGTCAACTGCTGGCAGGCCTCGTCTGAAAAACTAAAACTTAGCTGTGTTTATAACTGTGAACTTAAGGTTAGCTAGTTAGTTGTAAGCTAAGCTAACGTTAGCGTCACATTTTAGCATAAATGAATGTTGTTTTACGAGCTTCACACGAGCAGCTACAATAACTGTAAGTTAAGAGTTTTTAAGTTAATGATACTGCAAATTCAACTTGATCATACTTAACTATTACTAAGTTAAGTTACTAGTTACCTTTCACACAGTTTCCTTCAAGAAGACAGTTCATATTCGCTGATGACAGGAGGTTCAACTCACAGGCTCGTCACGGGGCAGACGGCGATGCTAACATCTCCAGTGTGATACATGCTAACACATGCTAACTAGCTTAGCTGCTTCTATGAATTCAGTAGTGCTGGCAAAAGGAGCTAGCTGGCTTGAAGTGGAACCTCTCCGGGAAAATGTAAGATTTAATATTTTAATTACTCGATGAAAATGGCCTCCAGATACATGAAGTTAGCATTAAATCTTAATTTGTTGGTTTATTTAACAGAGACATCGATATCATTGTAAAGGTGCGCCGAAGCCACGCCCCTTCCGGTTTGCGCCATTTCAACAAAGAAATACAAGAGACAAATAATTTTTTGATACAGTTTTAATTGTAGCATGAATCACAAATATGATGTTTGTCAACAGAAAAGATAATTTTCCAAGTAAAGTAAAATATCATCTAGTTTTGTGTTAAACCGCTCAGTGAACTACATCGTCTCGCTCAATATACGTCACGAACACCAACATGGCCGCCGCCATGACAGAAAAAGTATCAACAAAGGTGAAAAAAAACACAATAAAACTCGCCATAGTGACAGCTGCAGGTATGTGACAGGAGAGTAGGTCACTTCTGTGCGCTGCTAATATGCAGGAGCAGCTCTGCAGTGTTTAAATTACAGGTTTTTGGTGAAAGTTAAACTAGATGACGTCACTAACGCGACTGTTTTTCCTGAAGTAAGCTCCCATGAAGCAAACTGACAGACAAATGTCCAATATAATATTTATTATTATGTTTTGGCTAATAGCCCGGTTAGGAATACATGTACACTTAATGAAAACTACAACTAACAGAACAACATCTATAAATATATAAGAATATCTGAAATATACATGTCTGTGTAAAAGTGGGATAGTAAAACAGATGTGGATTCAAAGATCAACATTAATATTTACCGTAATGTCATTAAAGCCTTAGAAATAGTGAAACCATTTGCCATTATATCTGTCATCTGTTGACTATTTTTGGTAGTATAACATCAGAATGTGCTGTATTGCTGCTGTTGCTTTTCCTCTGTCCTTGTGGCTTCGCCCTTGTCACATCCTTCTCTGCGTCCTTTGTGAATGCACTGTTTTCTCTGTGTTGATGATCTCCATGCCTCCTTCTGCAGGTGGGATTCTGACCTAGGAGATACAAAACACAACATGGGATGGATGATAGTGCTGGAAGTTCACGACTGAGACGTTTAGATACACACCTGATTGAAGGCATGTGTGCAGCACGTTGAGATAGTGCTGCTTCATCTGCTGCCTCATGCGCTCTGTGCTGTAAACGTTTGCTATGCTGCAGAGGTAGCGTCTCTGTCCCGCTGTGAGGGCTGGATGCTGAGACAGAAACAAGACAGATGTGATTATAGAGGGCAGAATGACAGTTACATATGTAGAATATAATAATTACATCATTCAAACCATCTTAAATACCTTAACAGTAAAAATACCATGAAGAAAACCAAGTTGAATGTGTGATCTAGTGTTGTGTGGTCACCTGTAGGAAGGGCGCAGACATCATAGATTTGGGGATGTGTATCGTCTTCATGTGTTGGCCGCCTGCAGACACATTTATATTCGTTCCTCTGTACATCGCCCTCATCTGCTGACTAGGTAGACTCTCTAAGCCTGCCAAATCCAAAATATAACCAAAAGATGCCTTTATTTTGGACTACTGTGATATCTGTGGCGTTATTTAAAGGGACAGTTCACCCCATAATCAGAAATACATGTTTTACTTCTTACCTGTAGTGCTATTTATCCATCCAGATAATTTTTTGTGTGAGTTGCCGTGACATCAGTCATAGAAAGGTGTGATGTGAGTTCTCTCTAATATAACACCAAAACAAACAATATAGATGGATGGATAAATAGCACAAGGAAAAATGTGATTTTAGGGTCTTCTGTTCCTTTAAGCAGCACATTTTAAGCTTAAAACACTCTACTGGAATTTAATTATAGTGTATTTTAGCACACATGACTGACCTCATTAATGCTAACCTAGATTCCTTCTATTTAATGTATTGGTGAAGTTTATTGAAAGTTTATTTAAACAGAGAGGTATCTATAATGTAGGTGATCTATATATGAAGGGGAACCAGTAACGCACATCTTACAATATCCCTGCTTCAGGTTTTTTAGATATTTACAAATTCGAGATTATGTTAGAAAGCACGTACACAACTTTGAAATCCTCCATAAGCATAAGAGTCCCTGGAGGCGATAAATAAATCTGATGCCTCTACATGTTGGGTGGTTTCCTTTTTTTATCACATCCTACGAAACACAACTTTGTTGATCACAACAGGACTCACACAGACGTGGGCAGAGGAGCTGAATGTAGAACTTACAGCTGACGTTTGGGATGAGTGTCTGAAGAGTATACATGATGATACATTTTTGCTCAGTAAACACGAGACACAATCTTAGTTTGAAACTCTCCACAGCTTTTTTGCTAATGCCTCCCCCGTTTGCAACCGATGTCAGTCTGTAACCTGTAATTTAGCACATTATTTTTGGTCATGCAGTAAACTGTACACATTATGGAAAAAATATATTTCATTGTTTTCCAGAAGCTCTTGGGAAGCGGTGGGAACCCGACCCACTCGGAGCTATTTTTGGAGCTACTATGTCCATTTCTCATGTAAATAAGTCTGAAAAAACTGTTTTCTTTGGAATGTTGATTGCAAAAAAGTTCATCCTGCGTGTGGGAAATGAGGAAGACAAAGGAGATATGTTTGATAAGATCTGGGACCATGTGCTGCAATTCTTTCAGGATAAAAACTAATGTGCTGTGTGCATTGTGAAGCACCTTGCTGTACATACTGCCCTTTTTTTTCAAAAGAAAGACACTTCTTTGTATTACATCTATTCATAACTGTGGTTATTGTTGTTGAAACCTTCTGGATGTGCTTGTTTTTGTTTTTACTCTTTCTTTTTGCTCCTTTCTCTCCATGTCTACTGTTATTTCTCCCATTCTCAAAAATAAAAAACATTTATACCATGAAATTGACTCCTAAGCAACTTACTACATTTACTTCTACACAGCTACATATCAGAGGGACATTTTTGTACTTTTTACACCACATCTATTTAACAGATATAGTTACCTCTCACAATATTTTACATACAAAACCAATAGGCTTTCAAAACTTCACTGCTTATTAGCTTATATGTCTGTAATTATAATGCCATATTATATGAATGTCTTAAAGGGGCCATTCTTCAATACAACTACTTTTACTTCTGATACTTTATAATTTGCGTATTGCATTTTTACTCAAGTAGAATTTAAAATTCAGTGCTTTTACTTGTAGTATTGGCTTCATTTCAAAAGTAAAACATCTGAATACTTCTTTCATCACTAGTAAATTACATAAGTAGTTACTCAAAGCAGGGGTAGAAAGTAAACATCTGTATGCATTCAAATACTCAGTCATGAAAACATCAGGTTTATTCAGGCATTTAAATTAACATTTGACTCACCATCTGTGCATCTCTTGTTAGACTCTGCAGACCTAAAAATGTTTTGAAAAGAATAAATCTATAATCTATATTCTTCCACTAAAGGTGTTAATAACACTCACATTGCGGTCTTACCTCATAAAGATGTGACCACTTCCATTTTTTAACAGATTGTCTTTTTTCAGCTGCTCAACAAACGTAACCCTCTTCCTCATCGTTTACTTACAATCCAAATATTTCCTGTTGATATGTCAGAGAGGTTTGCTCGCATCTTTATCAGCTCAGTATGTGTTGCAGCCTGCGAAGGCTATTAGTGTGAAACGAAGCCAACCCCCGACATGTGATCCTATTCCCAGGGTTCCAATTACAGAGCAGAGGTCTAATATACTTGAACCCAGAGCGTGTTCTCATCTAAAATGTAAAACACAAACACAATTACAAAGCCACTCTGTTTACACACTTTATTGAGCATCATGTCCGATATACATTGCATTGACACAAAATGGAGAAAAAAAAACCTAAAACAAATAATAATGGCGTTAGGGTGGATTACCTGGACACACCATTTTCAGGGCGTATTGCTTAATGACATTTCAAACGCACCGAATCTGTGCAAATACAGTGAACACCGGTCAGAGGAGGTCATGGTAGGTTAGAAAATTCTGACTTAAAAAGGTAATGTCAACAGCAGTTATGTGATCATCAAGTCTACAGAAATCTACTAACTGTACACATCACATTCACCCCAGAATGTACTAACAATGGTATCATATTTAAACATACCCTTCATAACTCCTTCAAACCTGATTGCATGCGCCAAAAAAGATGGTTTGCTAGTTTTTCAATGTCAGTCTCAGATGTAGAACATAATTCAAAATAGATGTCATCATGGCTTCATCGTCAGCAACACCATCAATGAAAGTGAGCAAAAGCCAATGGTTTCCAGACTCCACCCGAACACGACTGTGTGTAGACCCTTTCAAAATAAAACCTAGATGCAGGATTGTGTTCATTCCCCTTCAGAACACGTATTACTAAGTGGTGAGTTAACTTCAAGTCTCTATCAAGAATTACAACCCAGATTCAGTGATTAAGTAAAAGGTGATAATTATTATCTAAGTATGCACCAAATCGCAACTCAAGATGTTGATAGGATTAAATAGCATTACTCGGCAATCTTCCCGAAGTCCTCAGAGTGTAAACCCCCGTGAGTGATTGTGACTTCACATCACCGTTTACCCCGCACGCCGATCGAAAGCCAAATGTGCCACGACAAACGGAGAACGACGAGCCTAATTCTACTATGGAGCCCCTAGAATTACCCACGTTCAGAGATTAAGACCTCAAACAACCATAATCCTCGTCAAATTTGTTATCCTTTCAAACTGAGGTAAGCTCAGGTGCCAGTAAACCAGCACACATGCGAAATAATCACAGCTTAGGCTATTTTCACAGACTGTATTTGGTTGTCAATGACTTATAGTAACTGTGTGAAAAGACTAAGTGATCATTAATCTTCATCGACAAAGAGGGACACGTTTAAGCGAATATTGGAGGTTTATTTTACCCCTCGTGAAGTTGGCACAAACCTCCTCTTAACATTAGCTGTGCTATTTTAAAACAGTGACTCTCAAATCACTGAGTAAAGCCATTCCATGTACATCTACAGCTAGCAACAATACATAACAGAGCTGTTTGAGGGGATCATGCAGGTTTTGAGAGTCATAGTTTTATACCTCAAAAGAAGAAGATGCTAACAGGAGGCTGTTTCTCAGAAAAACAGAGTGAACGAAACTCTTTCTAAACCTTTCTTAAAGTTCTCAACCTGACTCTCTAGACAACAAGCACACTGTGAGGAGGTGAAGCCAACAAAAGGCAACAGTGATTCAATGACAGTGTTGAAATTAATCACATCTATTGACGGAGATTCGTTGGGCCGACATTAATTAATCTGGTGGTAATTATTCAGCAGGAAGGGAGGACGAGTGATGACCTAATGGTAACGGGTTTTTTTGTTTTTGTTTTACACAATCTTGACCACTAAATTGCATAAGAAACCTGGTATAAAGTAGAAACTGTTCAGCAGCAGATAAAAAAGCAAGTTAATTTACAGTAGTGACATATCTTACATCATTAATTTTTCAAAATAAATAACATTAAATATACAATTCCAGGTAGGAAACAGGTTAATTTCGCTGGTAGGGTTCTCAAATTGGCTCATCTTGCGGAAAATGACGACCGCTCACAGAAACGTGGTTGAAGCCAACCAATTCCTTTGACTGGCAAAACAAGGGGTGCAAAAGCCTTTTGCTGAAATTTTCCCTCTGAAGGCATTTCCTTTAACTGAGAAAAAAAAGAGCATCCTGATTACTATTACCTCAAGCTGCAAGGTTTCACATGTGGCTATTACTGAGCAGACGCAATTCAATGTACTTACCCTGGAATTTATAATTGACTCCTAATCAAATGCCATCTCTTGACTTTTTCTTACACAGCGAGCCACCTTCCTCTTGAATTCACCGTTAGGGTCCTCCCTCCACTCTTTCTGTGGGAGCAACATCAGAGTCTTTCAATGACGCATCCTCAATTTACTCAAACTGTACAGATAACAGGAATGAAAAGAGATTTACAGTGTCAGGGGGATGGGAGAAGCAGCGTAACTCACCGCAGCATCCACGTTAGCTGGCGAGTCGCTGTTGGGATCTGCCAGCATGGAGATAACACTAATCATGATTGTCTCTACCGTGTGGATCGGAAGCCAGCGTTCCTCGGGCTTTTCATAACCAAACTTATCTTCTCCGGGCTCGTGCAGAATTGAGATGCAAACATCCCCATTCTTTGCAACTGTAGAGGACAGAGCATGAAGTTAACTGCAGCCAATATGAAGTGATTAAACAAAAGATTTCTTTTCTGCTGGATCACAAAAAGCTTTAAACACATCAAACAAACTAGCATTTATTTCTCCAGAACATGTAAAGAAGTCAAACATCGAAATAAGTAACCGTCTCCTGATGTGTTTACCATTTGGGTGCCAGATTTCAGTGATGAACTTCATCTTTGGAGGCCGTAGTGGATAATCATAAGGAAAGGTTAGGTATGCTTTGAAAAACCCTCCTTCACTGCAAAACAAAGAACAGAGCAAGGACAAATAAGAAATGAAGACTTTAAACAGTAATTTCCTCAATCAAAGACATTCTTATCATAATATTTTCTCACTTACAAAAGGGTATCTTGTGGACCGATGATCACAACTTCCCATTTATATATGTCGTCATCATCTATCAGACCAGCTGAAAAGCCCTCGACGGGGTTCTTATTGAGCTCTGGAAAAAGAGGCAGAAAGTATTTTTAGCGCAATGAACTGGAAATGAAACAAAAGTGACATGTCTGCATGTGTGAGTTAGGTAAGAAGATTAATGGGTGTCTTTTTGGAGGAAAATGTTGGTAGATTGACAAATCCCTGACAAAGGACAGAAAGAGGAGCGACAGTCACAGTTATTACTGTGACGATATATAATAGGGGTCGAACGATATGGCTTTTTCAGCTATGATTCATGTCACAATTCAAGCGGGATCAGAACATTATTTGTCTCTCTTCATTCACTACATACATTTTTTTCTGAAATAAGGTCCCATGGGGCATGACTTCAGCTTTCTATGCTTTGGAAAACAAACTCGTCCTTTTTTCCATATGGTAATTAAAACAACCAACGCAGGGTTAAAAACAAAACGGTAAAATGCACTGGGATTTAAAGTGATCTTAAAATAGGCCACAAGAGCACAACACCAGAAAAAAACCTATATGCTGCAAGAAGCGGTGCACAGTAAACACCTGGTACTGCACTGAAGTCTGACATTGATGAAGTACGATAGAAGTTGTAGGTGAATTTAAGGTGAGCGGTGTGTTTGTTTTTGTCCTTTTGGTAACCGCTGCTGAGACAAACTCTCCTGTGAAGCATCTTAATGTTGACTTATATGAACAACACAAAGCAGGTTAACAGCTGCTGAACCAGAATGAATACGTAGTTATTGCTGTCGTAGCACCTTTAATTAATACCATTACTCTTAAAAGCAAAGCATGAAATGTGCTGATGTGATCTCCTGAGCGTTTGTTTCATTTTTCTGGCACAGATGTGTTATTCTGGCTAGAACCATAGAAATTTTAATATCCAAAAAAATTTCCTTGAAGCATTCCTCTAATAAAACTTCTGTTTCATGTGTTCAGGAGATATTCAGTGTATGGTTTCATATAATATTTAGAGAAGCAAAAGAAACATTACTTTGTGTGTCTGCATTTAATAATATCTAAGGTCATTTTGTATGTTTATCACTGTCTATGGGAATAAGTCACGCTCTAACATTATCGCGACTTCATTCAAAAGCTATTCAGTTTGGCTAATGTTCACTGAATCAAATCGTGGTCTCCAAAAATAGTAATCACCGTCGCACTGAATCACCAGCTTGAAGAAGTGAATTGAATCAACCACTGTGAAGGGAGTGATTCACATCCCCACGCAGAGAGAAACCAAGATTAGCAAATTGTACATTCAGTCCAATATCTGACATCAGTCACAGAAAAGGATGATGACCTGTCTCCTTATTTCTCTTTTATAATTCAGCACCATGAGAGTGGTTCAGAGCTATCGTACATTATCACAGTAGGTCTAACTTTATCAATGTAGGTCACTTTGGCTACAGTGTACAGCTGGAAAAATACTAAAACTACAGCAGCATCGTGATAAGACTATAAACTGTCTGAGACATTGACCCTCGTAACATTATGACATCGCTCATATCTTCTCCTGATCTTGAAGAGTTCGGACCAGTTGAATCCTCCTCACCATTTTATTCAAATTACAAGTAACATTTCCTTAGAGATCAGCTACCAGCACTAGTATTCATAAACAGGATATTTGTACATAATTCATACCAACATACTGAGTCTAAAACTTCTTACAGGGGCTCTATGTAGTTTTGGAGAAGAAATTCAAACTCAGAATTTTAATATTTACAACATTAATCAGGTAATAATACAAACTCAGAAATCTTAGTTTTTTCCACAAGTCAACAAACAAGCTGTTCTCAGGGGAAAATAAGGTCCCAGAACACCGTTTGAAGCTAGAAAGGTGGCAGGGTCCGCCACATATAAACAAAGTAAAACATTATGAAACTGTGATGGCCTTTAAGGTCAGTTTGTTTATTCAGTTTATTCAGTCATGAACACAAAGAGAAATTGTTTATTCAGTTTGTTTTTGGCATAATACAGATCTGATTAAAATGTCTTCCCCAAAACTACAAAGTGCCCCTTTAATATAGGACTTTAAAGGTGCACTACCTAGTTTTGGGAATTAAATTTTAATCTTAATTAATTTCATACTGTTTTATTTATATGTGGCAGACCCTGCCACCTTTCTAGCTTCAAACAGTGTTCTTGGGACCTTACGTTCCTCTGAGAACAGCTTGTTTACTCATTTATGAAAAAAATACATATTTCTCAGTTTGTATTATTACCTCATTAATATTGTAAATATCAAAATTCTGAGTTTGAATTTCTTCTCCAAAACTACATAGTGCCCCTTTAACCATATCAGCTATAATGGGGTGTTCGCAACAAGAATCATGGTTTTAATAACCAGTGGTGCAGAAAGAAGAAAAATATATATACTTATATAATATTTGTATCAGGTTTTTAAAAAAATGGACCCTCAGACACTGAACTGATGTGAACTGTCAGTGAGCTGCAGGCAGACTTTACATCAGAGGGTATCTGTGTGTCAAGGTCCATGTGTCTGCCATTAATCAGAACAGAGACGTCACTCACTGCCGCCACAAACAATAATAATGATGTATGATGGCTCTCACAGTAACCCAACAGGAGAACAATGTGAGTTTTGTCATTGTTGGCTTGAACACAGAGAAGAGTATCCCCACTAAACCAAGCGGTACAGTCTGAGCCAGCTTTGACACCACAAACATTACATATTGTGTTATGGAGCTAGCTGGCGAGTTAGTAAATTTAATCAAGTTGCTACTAATACAGATGCATATTAATCTATCAAAGGCTTAGCATGTATAAAGCTATCATTAGCAAAGCTGAAGTAATCAGAGCAGATGAGTCCCTGGATTGATTATTCCTTTGTTCCGTCTGCTAACTAATGTCGAACTTGCTAGCCCGCTAGCAAGGTTAGCGTTGTTAGCTCCGATATAATGTTATCTCAGCCACGTATACTTCACAACAAATGTCTTTACGTCCACCTAATCAATCTACTTAGCCCCCATGCTAACCCCGCAGTGATATAGGAGCTCGTCATGTTGCTTGCCTCGCTTTCTGAGCTCACTCCTATGGCGTAAACATAGCTTTGCGTAGCTAAAAAAAAAAAGAGGCTAACATTAGCCGCTAGGTAGGCAGCCTTTATATCGGCTATATTTGTTTACAGTTTTGTGTTCACATTACCTGCCAGTTGTTTTCGAAGAAGTAATGCTGATTGTTCGGTCATGGTACGCGGACGTAAAAGAAAAAAACACTTTGTGTCGATGAATACTTTCCGAAAAAGAGGAGCTAAAGCAGATATAGGGAGATATTCTGCGCTCTGCTGCTGGTTTCCCTCTGTGTTTTGACACAAGGTTCAGCTGCTGGATTTAGCTCTGCGCATGCGCGTATGCAGTTGCCTGTGGGGCTCCTCTCTCTCAGTCTGAGAGCTTTTCTCAGGACCTCCTTCAACCCTGGGGGTATCATCATAAAGTCTGCTCACTGTGGCTTTAGCCTGGGGCTTTGCTGGTCCTGCTCTGGAGCAAACTCAAGTTTTGTCCCCTGGAAATTAGGGTGATCAGATTTCTAAAATGAAAACTGGGGACATTTCCAGTTTTGTGGTCAGTAATCATTGAAATATCCAATGTTATGATCTATTAATTAAAATAGGGGGGGAAATTCTGTTTGCATGCATTTTGACAACAGTATCTGTTTTATTGTGATAAACTGTGGTGCAGGCCGACTGATGAAATTGTGTACTAACTGTATAAGTTAAGCTCATTTTAACTTCTTAATATGCTTTTAGGCAGTTCAGTCTGCAACAATGCATCACATTATGCAAAGTCATCATATGTGTGGCCACAAATCTGTAAAAAGTCAACTTTTCATGGAGAAACAGCCTGTTTTCAGCTAATCCAAGACGGTTTAAAAAGAGGTTATTCAACATTCAACATCAACACATCTGGTTTTCACTTGACAGGAAGAGTATGAAAAATTTTAACCTGAACAGTAACTGGTAACTAAAGCTGTCAGATAAATGTGTTGCCTTAAAAATTACAATATTTTCCTTGAGATGTAGAAGTAGAGAGTTATATCAAATTAAAAATACTAAAGCAAACCTCTAATGTGTCCTTAAGTTAATTAATTGTGTAAATGTATGTTAATGTTTTTAATGCACAGTTAAAAACAGGGATGTTTCCGGGGACGGTACCAGCCTGGGACAGGTCAGTGAGTACAACAAATACTCATTCAGCATTGTGATTTATGGCTCCAAATGTCATAATACCCATGCACCTTGTAATGGTTTTTTTTTATCTTCTCTCTGCTGCAGTCAGGGAGGCGTTACTTCTGCCTGAAGGTCAAATCAGATGGGATGAGGAGATGTTTCCACCCTCTGGCCATTTAGGTCCCGAAGCAGAGGCTTTACAGAGGACTTTACGCATAATTCATAATTTATCTACTTGATATACACTCCTGTCAGATTCCTGTCACCTCTTATACTGCATGTATTATTGTGCGCTGGTTTTATTGGTTAATTTTTCTAAACTAACTGCAGACTAAAGTGTTTAATTTTTCTGTTGTTAATTCCATTCTGAAGCAAGGCGCCTATTTCACCATACATTGTGCTGTGTATGATTGTTTATGTGACAATAAACCTGAGAGACAAAAAAGGTACAAGTTAAAGGTGCAATGTGTAAGAATTGAACATCTTTTGAATTCTTACTTCGAATAAATAAGGGTCAGGATATCATCCGAGTAGCTGCTAACTACTGCAAACTGTACACCTTTGTGCCTGTTACTGCATTAGGGGACTACTAGGAGGATGCTTTATTTATATATTAATAGCTTATAATATATACAATATATATACACACACAATTTAGAGGACAATATAAAAGTAGTGTAGTGTACAGATGCGTTTGTTTCAGTCGTTTTGGCGTGTTTCAATTAACAGTTGTTGCCCAAAATGGTGAAACTATTTCAGCTCTCATTAATTACTGAAAAAGAAAAATTATGCTGCAGCAAACACACAAGATGCGTTCAAAACTGTCGGATAAACGTGCGCTTCAACGACCGAACATTCAACCTCAAAGTTTTCTTATTTGTTAAACTCTTTACAGTTTCACTTATCGTTTCTAGAGCAAAAACAAAGTCGATAGAGGCCAATTTAGTTTACCAAAGTCGCATGTTTGCTGAAGATATCATATTTACAAGCACGGTGTTTGGAAAACACGAGCTTGAGATGAGTACCGGAAGGCATCAATATGCGGAAGGGAGGGTGTTCGGCGCCATATTTAATACATCAGAAGCTAGTTAGCATTAGCTGTTTTCATCAAGCCCAAACTTTTAATCTGACACGGAAACCTAAAGCAAACCCTCAACTCACGCGAAAATGAATGTAATAGATCATGTTCGGGATATGGCGGCCGCTGGCCTCCACTCCAATGTCCGGATACTGAGCAGTTTGTTGTTGACGATGAGTAACAACAATCCGTAAGTATTGTCAGCGCGGGGCCCGTCTATGTCCTGGAGAGCGTCGTCCCATCGCGGTGTGTTATGTTGTTAGCGTTAGCCCAAAGCTAACTGGTCAACAACAGATAACATTTATGATCATAAGCACCTCGTGTTTTTAAATGGATGCAAACAGATGTCAGTAAAATACTCAGCCCAAGTGGTTAATGACGCTGCTGAGAGTGTAATTTATATCATTATGCGGGACATGGTGAGCGTTAATTTCCAAGAAATAGTCATATGCAGATTCTGCCTTTAGCAGTTAGCTTGAAGTGTTGTGAATTCACCCGATCAGCGAGTGACAATTATTATTTAGGAAGACTCGTGACATATATTGTTGTTTACGTCGCCTTTTTTCGTCATAATCTCGACAATATAGTGTGATTGGTTTAAATACAGTCGCCGTGTAACGTTAATGTGCTGTCAAAGTTGCTGTCCAGGGGCTTTGTGATGATGCAGCCCAACATTAATTCTGACAGGCAGTGACTTTAATCCTGAACCAGAATTTGACTTATTATTGTTAATTACTTTGATTGGCTCTATATGTGTCAATGAACTTGGTTTCACTAATGTTTTTCTCTTCAGTGTTAATGAAGTGATGATTGAGTCTTCGTGCTACTACAGCATAACATTGCATCATCATGTGTGTAAATAGAGAGACACATTTTCTGAGTTGTGTCCTCTAATTGCTTTATTATTCATTTGCTTGTTTGATAAGGACAGTGCTGCAGTGCACAGCTTCTTAGCTGTACCGGAGTTGGCTAAAAGCTAAGACACTGTGTATGTTCAGAAAATAAGACATTACAGTATGATAACAGCTACAGGACAACACATAATCACTGTACAAAAACATCAACAAACACAACGGGATTAATACATGACAACAGTAACAACCAGAGTTCGTTGGATTAAGCATTTGTGTTTATGTGTGATGAGAACATGATCTAACGTCCTAGTTGTCCTCCCATTATCTGAGCTTAATGTTATGAACCCTTTTAATGGGGGAGAAGCGGGACCATTGATCACTTCAGCAAGACACATCAAATTTACAAAGATTAGGAGGTTATACCTCTGAACGACGTTACAGTAGTGGTAACCTGATGGCATTTTGTCCAGTGCCTTGAGTGTTTGCTTGTAAAGTGTTTGTAGAGGAGCAAGTGTTGTTTTTCCAGCTTGTGATACAGTGTGAGATATGATTATTTGTGTCTTTTGTCTTGATTCAAGAGAGCTGTTCTCACCGGCCCAGAAGTACCAGATGTTGGTTTACCACGCCGATGCCATCTTCCACGATAAGGAATATCGTAATGCTGCCTGCAAATACACTATGGCTCTGCAACAGAAGAAGGTGCTCAGCAAAACATCTAAAGTTCGTACTTCTACCGGTGGAGCCGCATCTAACATACAGGCACAGGTGTGTTCGATAAGTCCGTACATTTAAAACATTTTGGTTGAAGCTGTAACACAACATGCAGTGTAAAATATATTTGTCATTTCATCTGTATGCTTCACCGCTCTTGAAAAAAATACATACCACCACCACTGTCAGCTTCCGTGAATGATAATAGATTAATTTGAAATTACACTGAATATTGTCTTTCAGAGTTTGCCGTCAGAAATTGAGGTCAAGTATAAGATCGCTGAATGCTACACCATTCTGAAACTGGATAAAGACGCCATCGCAGTGCTCGACGGGATTCCATCCAGGCAGAGGACTCCAAAGGTAGACTTAAACATCATGTGCTTGATTCTGCAAATGTTTTAGTCCCTTAGCTTTTATAGAATATTGTAATAAAATTCATATTTATTGTTCTTTCTTTCCTGCCTCAGATCAACATGATGCTAGCTAACCTGTACAGGAAAGCTGGTCAGGAGCGTTCCGCAGTGACGAGCTACAAAGAAGTCCTGAGACAGTGTCCCCTCGCCCTGGATGCAATCATTGGTATGTGTGGTCACTGAGACACCTTCATCTACCAGACAGCGTTTATCCTGCTGAGACATAAAAGTTCTGCTTGAAATGAGTGAATCTCTTTGTACAGATCTGTTTGTGAAAAGTCCTCCATAAATAAACTTTGCTTTTTTCCTCTAGGCCTTCTTTCTTTATCAGTCAAAGGAGCTGAAGTGGCGTCCATGACTATGGATGTGATCCAGAGTATCCCCAACTTGGACTGGCTCTCTGTTTGGGTCAAAGCGTACGCCTTCATACATGCAGGAGACAATCAAAGAGCCATCAACACTATCTGGTGAGCAAGGCAGCAACGCTTTGAACATTCTGGTTCCTTTTAAGTTGACAGCCTTATTTATTATTGATGTGCCTCCATCCCTCCTCTCGTCTCAGCTCTCTTGAGAAGAAGTCTCTGTTGCGGGACAACGTGGACCTCCTGGTGAGCCTTGCAGATGTCTATTTCAGGGCAGGTGACACCAAGAACGCCATCCTCAAATTTGAACAAGCCCAAATGCTTGATCCATACCTCATCAAAGGTGAGCTGCAGGATAAGGGCCTGTGTCCATGTAGAGTTTTTTTCGGGCAGAACAGCGCTGGATGAAGCTGAAGTGTTTGTACACTCAGAGAAAAAACACTGCATGTGTGTTATGTCTTGATGACAACGGCCGCTGTGTGATCGACACTGCACTTTTGTGGTTTACTATCCCTTTGTTTTTTATTTGACATCGGAACATCGTAAAAAATGCTATGTGGACACAGGCCCTAAGAAAAGTTTTTATTTATTTATTGATTGATGTGGTCTAAGCCACCCTAAACAAAGAAACATCAGGCTGCCCAGGTGAATGTCAGTTCTTTTGTTTTCCCTCACAGGAATGGATGTTTATGGATACCTGATGGCCCGTGAAGGACACTTGGAGGATGTTGAAGTCCTGGGAGGACGATTATTTAATATCTCAGACCAGCATGCAGAGCCCTGGGTGATCTCTGGGTGAGTCTCTGAGCAGGCAGCCTTTAGAGGCCTGTTATATCCCTGTCCTGTCCTGTTTTTGTAATCCTTTGTATTTGTTTGTGTTGTTCAGTTGTCACAGCTTTTACAGCAAGCGTTACTCCAGAGCCCTGTACCTGGGAGCCAAGGCCATCCAGCTGAACAGCAACAGTGTGCAGGCTCTCCTCCTGAAGGGGGCAGCACTGAGAAACATGGGTCGTGTTCAAGAAGCCATCATCCACTTCAGAGAGGCCATGCGCCTGGCACCCTGCCGACTCGACTGCTATGAAGGCACATAAGTCTTTTATATTTCCATTCTCATTTTGTCCCTGTATCGTCCTTTAGATGTAGTTAATTCCCATTCTGCTGCTAAGCATCAGTACCTGTCCCCTCACAGGTCTGATCGACTGTTACCTTGCCTCCAATGGGATTCGAGAGGCTATGGGAATGGCCAACAACATCTATAAGACCCTGGGGGCCAATGCACAGACTCTGACCATCCTCGCCACTGTGTGCCTGGAAGATCCTGTGACTCAGGAGAAAGCCAAAACCCTTCTGGACAAAGCTCTGGCCCAGAGACCCGACTACACCAAGGCTGTGGTCAAAAAGGCTGAACTGCTCAGTACGTACAAACGTTAACAGCATGTACTTGTATTTAGTTTTGCTTTTGCAGTGACGTGGTTTCCAGAATTTAATCTGTAGTTGTATAAAGTAAATGAATGTGGATGTATAGATGGAAATGAAAGTGTCCTGTTTTCTTGTGAAGGCCGGGAACAGAAATACGAAGAAGGGATCGCCCTCCTCCGTAATGCCCTGGCCAATCAGAGCGATTGTGTCCTGCATAGGATGCTGGGAGATTTCCTGGTGGCTGTGAATGATTACCAAGAAGCCATGGATCAGTACAGCATAGCACTAAGGTAACCAGTTCAGTTTTCTAATCTTGTTGCTATAAGAGTATGCAGGACGGAGATAGATAAAAAGGTTAATAGCTGAAAAGAAAGAGACTGTTCATATTTGGTTTGTTACCATCCGGCCTGAGTGATCTGATTATAAATTAACTGCCTCAAGCCCGTCAAATCACATTTGACCTTAAACGTGTCTTGACCTGCATCTTGTGACTTGGTGACTTTCTCCACTTTCTTCTTTCTTCAAAGAAGTAAACAACAATAGTTACTGTTTACTGGATTTGTAAAATTTGACATTTACTGTCAATATGCTATATTCTTTATTAATTGGTGTAAATGGTGAAATCAGTTCGAACAGTGGGTTCAAACAGCAGACTCATTTCAGACATGAAAAACAGACAGTGATGCCGTTACAAAGTGAAACGTTTTACAAGGAAAGAAACGTCTTAATGTTTTGTATTTAATGCAGAATTTACGAAAAGGCACCAATGATTGATTACGGGAATGCCAATTAAAGAACAAGCTGATCTGTAAGTTTTTGCGTTTTTATTTAATCTTTCCTCAGCCTGGATCCCAATGACCAGAAGTCTTTAGAGGGCATGCAGAAAATGGAGAAGGAGGAGAGTCCCACAGACGCCACGGTGGAGCTGGACGGTGACGACATGGAGGGCAGTGGGGAGGATGGAGATCTCGAGGGCAGTGACAGTGAAGCGGCACAATGGGCCGATCAGGAACAGTGGTTTGGTATGCAGTGACCCCGGCCTGCTGAAGGATACACAGTCAGTTCCACCTCTTAACACACTGCAGCCTGTCGGAAGCTTTTAGCTGTCAAACAGGACGAGGTGATGCTTTTCCCCCGACATTCAGACAAACCTCAGCCTCTTCACTGTGGAGATAAGTGAGGTTTGTTTATACAGCTGTCCAATACAGTCTTACCAGTAGACACTCAACCTTAGAGGAGATCAAGACTTGTTTTCAACACCTTGATTTCTTCAAAATAAAGCTGTCTCTTTGACGCTAATTTGGATATTTCGTCAGCACTCCTTTGTTTCATCTTTGCTGGCAGTGTGTGGTTACCTGTTCAAATAAAAGGTTATAATATTCATTAAAAAGTGTAACAAAAAATACCTGCTTTGGATTTGGAGGCTGAGCTGTTTCCAGGCGAGATGTATAAAGGGAAATGCAGACAGAAGCAGCTGATGTAAAGGGAAATTTTATTCAGGCCCAAAATGGCTGGAGTTATCCTTCACATGTGTTACAGGGGACTGGCAACGATTTTTTAGATTTGTGTTTTGTTTGAGCCCCACTGACTCGCCTGTTTGCTGCAGAAGAGACAAAGTGCAGACGTCATAGTTTCACAGTTAAGGTTGTGAATTTGCCACGACGTTGTGTCTCAGACAGGCAAACCCCCTTGTTTGTCTGTAAAAAGTGACTATATTTCTGCTGCTCTTGGAAATGTACCTTCTTCATTTTAACATGAGAATGTGTCATGTAATGTACAGTACATGCTTATTATTTGTGTGTGTCGTCTGCCTTTCTGTATCAAAAAAACAGCCCTCTGATCGACTCATTCTGAAGTTGGGAAGTGTTACTTAACCATTTCAAGACATATGTTTATAGTGTTTTGTACATATTTTTAAAGTGTATAATAAAATAATTAAACACTCACTTGACATGAATGTAGTAGTCCAGTTTCTCTAGATGGCACATTACACTAAATATTGTTTGAAGATCTATAATCATTTGAAATCCTTAAAATCACATCTACTCCTCACTATCACTGTCCATTCTCAGGGTGCATTCAGAATCACATACTCTTTATACTTTTAGTGCATACTGCTGCTGCCCTTACTGCTGAATTTTCATAATAAATATTGATATAAAATAGAAAAAGCAGTAACATTTAAATAAAAGAGATGTGTTTTGTGTTTGGCTTCACTGGGCCACATGGCATGGAAGCTATTGAAAAAAATGCTGAATTGTCATAATATATATTCATATAAAATAGAGGAAGCAGTAAAATTTAATAAAAAGAGGTTTTCTTATTTGTCCCATTTAGTTATACAAATTCGGCATTGGTTTTGAGTCACTGGGTCACATGACACGGAAGCTATTGAAAAATAACTGCTGAATTTTGATAAAAAATATTGATATAAAATAGAAGAAGCAGTAAAATGTTATAAAAACAGGTGTGTCTTATTTGTCCCATTGAGTAATAAAATTCGGCATTGGTTTGGAGTCACTGGGTCACATGACACGGAAGCTATTGAAAAGAAATGCTGAATTTTCATAATAAATATTGATATAAAACATAAATACACAACACGTTAGCAATGTTTTTGTGTGAGCTAACCGTCCTGCTGCTGCCAACACTGGGTAAAACCGAGGGAGAGACGCCGCTGGGTGTCTCCGGAGTGAATATCCGACTGAAACCGAGCCTGGTACCGGGAGAAGAGGCTCTTCTCACTCACAACAACACGTCTCCTTCACCGGGACAGAATGAGGGTCTGTCTCCCAGGGTCTGTTGTCATGGCTACCGCTTGTTGTTACGCGCTTTAATATGACGTCGTTGTCGCGCGAATGACGTACTTCCGTTGTTGTGTCAAGCGCTGGCAGGCTGCTCTCTCCAACACCCTGAAACAGGAGGAGCAGAGTGCAAAGTCTGACGGACAGCTGTGTTTTTTTGTGAGATATTGAGTGATAGCAGGTTGTTTACGAGCTGTAGATGTGGAGAGAAGAGGGACAAGACAGTTTGTCCAGGAGGGAAGACTCAAACAGGGCTTTGTTTGTCTGTCCTGGAGGAGGCCTGATCCTTTCCTGTCTGACTGTGCTTTGCTTTGTGTGATGGTGTCAGGTACCTTCAGCTTAGTGGAAGTGCTCCAAGAATTATCTCCAAGCTACAGATATGAGCAGTGGACCGGTCCAAGGAATGAAAACACAGGTGTGTATTTGCTTTTTTACTAACTGAGCAATATTACTGACATGAAGAAGTGACATCGATGTGGCATGCTTTCGTCGTTTTTCTCCAGGTGCCGCCTGTGGTGGACGAGGCCTCGCCTTCTTCCACGTCCTCCTTTGAGATGCTCGACGTGGACTTGGGTCCAGCGCCTTATCAAGAGGTGCAGCCTCACTGGTTCTTCTGTCGACGGGCTGACGACAACACCTCCTGGCTTCCCTTCAGCAGAGAGGACTCTGACAAACTGCAAAACGCCTGCGACACTGGTAAGCATTATACCATACGAGCATTATACATCGATCTGGATCAACATATACATCAATTCAGAGATCAACGATCCAATAGCAGCGATGCAAAGTGAAAACATCGAGTCATATCGCCGCCATCGTTAAGATACGCCTTTATTTTGAAATTGTTTGTGTTTACCTTGCAGCAGGAGAAAAGGAGGAGGAGGTGGTGGTGGCTGTGGATGGAGAGCGGTATGACGTACATGTCAAGGAAAGGAGGCGCTACGCTGTGTACTGGGAGCAAGCGCCCACCGAAGTCCGCCGCTGTAGCTGGTTCTATAAAGGAAACAAAGACACCAGGTTCATGCCTTACCCTGAGGACATCAGCAAAAGTCTGGAGGTAGTTTGACACTGACCCATCACACCGCTCATTCCTACAACTTCTGACGTTATTCTCTTCCTAACTTTGCTTGTTGTCTTTGATTCCTGCCCTTCCAATTTTTTCAGGAGGCCTATATGATCGCAGTAACGTTGGACGAGTGGAAGAGGAAAGTGGAGTTCCCCACTGGAGAGACTGTAATCTTACACAATCCCAAAGTAAACCCTGCTGTTTGTTCACTGTACTCAAATACACAACAAAGCCACCCCATGTTTTTTTTGAGCAAATAGTTTTTCTACTAAGCATCTTCTCTTTCATTTCTTTACTTCTCTCTCAGCTGATAAGGCAGTATCAGACAAAAGGATTGCAGGATGAGTGGGTGTCCTCACCCTCGGAGCAGACCAGGGCTCGAACTGTCAAGAGAGGAGTGGACAGCATCTCTGTGGAAATACCTGATGGTATGTGTGTGTGTGTGTGTGGGTGTGCCAGTAAGAAATACACAAGAATATAAGCCCATCATGATGTATTACCTTCAGTTGATACTTCCTGGCTCATTTTCTGTTCCCAGGTGAACCAGAACAGGTGGACCACCTCGTCTTTATGGTCCACGGCATCGGTCCGGCATGTGACTTGCGCTTCAGGTCCATCATACAGGGTGGTAAGTGTGAGTTTTTGTGTGTGTTCGCTGTGTAGAAATGCACATGTTGCATGTGCATGTATGACTCCTTTTCTTCATGTCTCTCTCCAGTCAATGACTTCAGGAGTGCTTCTCTGTCCCTGCTGGCCTCTCATTACAAGCACGCTCAGCAGGATGGCCAGGTGGGAAGAGTGGAGTTCCTCCCAGTCAACTGGCACAGCTCTTTACACGGGGATGCCACCGGTGTGGACGAGTAAGTATGGAGAAAGATGGACGAAACAGTACTACATACTACTTATTTTTCCACTGGTTGCAAAATATTTTTAACTCTGTCTTTCCTCCCTTTATTTTCTCCTTTATCCCTCTTTTTCCAGGGACATCCAGAGGATTACTCTACCGAGCATCAGCAAGCTGAGACATTTCACCAACGAGACTCTACTCGACCTGTTTTTCTATAACAGCCCCACCTACTGTCAGACCATAGTGGACACAGTCGCCTCAGAGGTCAACAGGCTGCACGCCCTCTTCCATCAGAGACACCCAGGGTTTAAAGGGGCATTTTCAGTTGTGGGCCATAGCCTGGGTAAGACTACCACAAACACAGAAACTCCCACACAGTCGATCGCAAGTCATTAAAATGCAATATCTTCACTCTTTCCGTGCGTTTCTCATTCTGCAGGTTCACTGATCCTGTTTGACCTGCTAACTAATCAGAGGACGGATTCAGAGCCCAGAAAGGAGGTACAGTCTCATTCACACTAAAAGATAAAACCAGTAGAGTGATAAAAAGATTGTATCAGTTTTCCTTTCTGTCCCTGCTGTGCGTCAGGCGCCCTCTGATGAGCCCTCTCACCTGAACTGTGACACACTGGAGCAGACTCTCTCCAGACTGGGCCTGCAGCAATACCTGGATACACTACAGGCAGAAAACCTTGACCCAGAATCTCTGGTAACACACACACAGCAGACATGCAACGTACATACAAATGAAATAGTAACGCATAATTGAAAACATATGGATCTCCTCTTTTAGGCTCTTTGCAAAGACAGTGATCTCAAAGATTTAGGAATTCCTCTCGGACCAAGGAAGAAGATCCTGAACTACGTCAAGAGGAAATGTCTTCCAGAGGTCAGACATAGCCCGAAACTATTCTGTCTCTTCATGTTATCAGAACATTACAACCCATTAAAGCTGATGTGTGTCTAAATAGTTAAATAGTAATTCTTGGCATTATCATACCTTCACTGTCCACACAATAATCATTTGCAACTTTACTTTACAAAACATTCACATGAGCACACATATATATTACTTATTTCCCTCCATTCATGTGGACTGTTTTTACTAGGATCATAAAACAGGGGCGGTACGTCTGGCACCAGGGCTGCAAGTCCCACCTCAAGTGAACAGCGATCCGCATGGAAACCAGTCTTCAGGATTGACAGTGCAGCAGCCCCAGTCTATCACCAGTGCTGTCGACTATGAATACTTTGACGTGGGCATCGGACAGGTACAACACATGGACACGGACATGTTTGCGAGTACCGGTAGATAAAAGCTTTGAAGCATCACCTTCCTGCTTTCCTCCTTCCCACCACTTGCCTGGACAGACTAATGGGTAGGCATAGCCAAGGGACAGGTGTGTCTCACATGGTGTCTCCACTCCTTAAGGCTTTGTCCTGGGCTGTCTTTGTCCTCACTATGCCTGGAGTTTCTCATTACATACAGTCTTGTCAGGGAAAACTCAAGGAGAAAGAAATATAGTTGCTTTGTTTATGAGCAATAGAGTTTCCTACATTGTGCTGTGATTGAAGCGTCCTTCTTTGTCCCATTGAGTCGTACAACACAACACTGTCAGTGCTCATTCAGTCCTGCATGAGTGCTCCCTGGTCTCCTCCTTACTTGCTGTCATGCTCCATGAATGTTGTCTCGATGTCATGAAATGGAGTTTAAATGTTCCCAACACCATTGTGCAACAGAGAAGTGTTTTTTCCCATCTTTCTGAATAACTCCGTAGTCTAAGAACAAAAACTTAAACGTTTTTTAACAAATTTAATGCCGAATTTATTTCTGGCTACCTTCTCTCCATCCAGGTATCCATTGATTACCCACAGCTGGCGTTCCACCCTCAAACATTTTTTGCTTTTGGCTCTCCCATCGGGATGTTCCTGACCGTTCGCGGCCTCAAACGCGTTGATCCCAACTACACCTTCCCAACCTGCAAGAGCTTTTACAACATCTATCACCCGGTGAGTAATCGCAGATTTACTGTGGATAAGAAAATAGGAAATAAGGCATGCACTGAAGCTACAATAATTTTTTTGCCTTGCAGTACGACCCTGTGGCGTATCGGATAGAGCCCATGATTGTGTCGGATGTGGATCTGGAGCCCATGCTGATCCCTCACCACAAAGGCCGCAAAAGGATGCACCTGGGTAAGGCTGTCTGTTTCTTTCTCCTTGTCTCTATATCGTGATCAGGGCTTTTTGTTCAGTTGGCTTAATGAGAACCACGTTCACCTTTGTCTCGTAGAACTAAAGGATTTGAAGAACAATGTTTGGGGGTCGTTACGGATGGCGTGGCAAGCCTTTGCCAGACCACCAGTTGCTGCAGCATCCTCGGTGGAGGAAGGAGAAACTACACTAGAGAGAAACCTTGAAGAGACGCAAGGTAGAAAAGCACTTTTACTTTGCTTTTGTGTGTGTGAGCATGCACAAGTGTGTGTCCCCCCCTCTCTTGTGGTTGCTCCTGTTTTCCTCACCCCTTACCACTTTACCTTGAGCCCCAGCCTCAGTGGCTGTCACTGCTTCTGCTTCATATAACTTCCCTGAATCTGGAAAAGAAGGAGGAATAAATGATTTCTGTCAATACCTGTTTTGATGTTTAAAACTATGCTGCTTGACTATTACTTTGGTTTACTTTGGCGCATCATCTCCCTCACAAAGAGCAAGTGTTATGTAATGTATGTCATGATTGCCGCAGGCTCACACTCTGTCCTCTGCTCCTCCTTCCCCCAGCTGCACTGCTACAGCTGAACACCTAGTCTTCAACTCCAAGTTAAACTTGCTGACACCTCCTTCAGGCCCCTCTCCTACTGTCACCTTTGATTGGTTGTATTTATTGACCGCTTCACTTGATTGACAACATTAGAAGCCACTTGTGTAACCAGCCCATGACACACTCTGGGCATGTGCTGAACAAAAAAGGTGAAGTTAAACAGTAGTGAAAACACCAGTCATCATCAGTAGCAGGTCACCTACATTAGATGAATCTTGATGAATTAAAAACAAGTTTATTTAGGGAGCTGGCATCTATGTTTTAGTACAGTTTGATGTGGATCCTGATAAAAAATTACGATCTTGCGGATTTAAACATGTTTTCATAGAGGGTGGTGTTTTTTTCAGGCGCTTTATGGTAACAAGTAGGTAACCTTGATAAGGCTTGATTGAATTAAAGGGGACTGCTGGGCCTTGGCGAAGGTATACACTCTACTAAGTGCCATTCAGTTGATTCATTTGTTAAAAAGGATGAGCAAACGATCTCATTCTTTCTTGGAATTGGTTGTACAAGCTAATAAATGCAGAGGTAGATTGTCAGAAATGGCCATGAAAGATTAATGAGAAGCAGCGGTCAGCACTTTCATCAGGGTTCATCAGCAGAGCATCCGGTCATTGTGGAGACTCTTAAGACAATAATTAATTCATAACATACTCATCACAAAACAGGCTTACTGATATTTACTCAACATCTCACTTGCATCCAAGACATAATCGTTTGAACTTGACCCCTCTATGATCAGTTGATGTGATTTAGTGCTAATCAAAGAAATTTAAATGCCATAAACTCATAAAATTAACTCTCTGAAAGCTTAAAACACCTCCTGAGCAATGTTATCAAATGAGCACTCGTCCAGTCCACCTATAAAAGCAAGTCCTTTACCTCCTCAAGTCATGTCTTAAAATATTCTTGTTGGAGGCAGATGATCGCTTCCTCTAGTAATGGCTGCTGACTAAATTGCAAATCTAATTCAGCAAATGCCTGAGATATTTGTGAGACCTTGCATTTTTTTTCTTACAACACTGGGACACTAACTCTCCTCTGGGACAGATGAGGACACTACACAGCACCTACTCTCTTCTTTTCTGTCTGTTACCTGATTTTCTTCCATTTCACCAAACAAGATGGGTCAAAGCAGATCGCTGCTGGTGACTCTTATCATTGTTGTCTGCCTGTAAAGCCTCATCAGCTTTTTTCACCTCTGTGCTTGCAGCAGTGTGTGAGGAGGCAGAGTCCCCGGGGTCAGCAGAGGAGACGGAGCAGACTGAGATTAAAGTGGGTATGTTGAACGGAGGACGAAGGATCGACTACGTACTTCAGGAAAAACCCATCGAGAGCTTCAATGAATACCTGTTTGCCATCCAGTCTCATCTGGGTTACTGGTGAGTCATGCATACCTGTGGCAGGGTGCACTACAGTAATTATAACACTTCAAATGAATGACTCTCTGTATCTGTCTGTCTGTTAGGGAATCTGAGGATACCGCTCTGCTGCTGCTGAAGGAGATCTACGACAAGCTAGGTGTGGCCTTTGAACAGCCACAACAGTAACACATTTTATGAATGAAGACTTGCACAACCCTCTTCCAGAATGCCTTACCGTCTGGGTGTCACCTGACTGCCCCGCCCTTTCCTCTCTCGACAGCGGTGACTGTTGCAGCAGATGATCTTGGATCTTGGTGTCTTATAGTTGTTTGTAACCACCTGAACACCTCTGTCACGTTCCTGGTCGCACTTTTCTGTGTCTTATGAGTCACTCTTGATTTCACTTACCAGCGGTTATTGACATATCATGCATGTAGCTGCAGCTGATTAATATTAAAAATGCTAACTCATGATAACCAGAAGATGCACAATACTTCAAGTATAAAGAATTATTTCTAATAATATAATCTATAAGATTTCATTTATATTTCCCAGCACTGTGACAAGCCTCCAAAAATCAGAGATGTAGAACTAGAATTACAAATAACTGACTCTTATATATTTGTTCAACTTTCAACGCTCTCTTGACAACGAAGCTCTCCCTTGACCTTACATTAGACCGCATCTTCATGAATAACTGGGTCAGGTGCTTTAATTTGGTTGACCCTAAAATGTTTACTTTCTGTTTAGATAAATGAAAGTGGACGTGTTGTCTGTTAGAAGTCCTTCAGGCAGCTAAATTCTCTTCCTGTCAACAGTGAGGTCACTTGAAACCAAAAGCTGCTACTCTTACATTTGTGCAATGAAACAACAATGTGGATGTCGGCCACTATCAAGTGAAGTTTACCTTCTAAACATATTTTTATTTCGCTTGCAATACGGAGATCGGTTCGATCAAACTACACATGTATCGAAAAGAAGTAATCCTGATGAAGGTTTTTTTCAGAAATGAAGAAGTGAAACAGGCACTTTAAAAAAGTCAACCTGCTTCCCCACATCGGTGCCATTCCTCATGTACTACTTTCTTCTTTTGAGTTTCACATTAAAATCATATGAGTTTGAGCATTATAAATAGATTATATAGAATTTATGTTTCAAAGCAGAGTAATTTATTTTATATTAAAATATATGAACCAAATATCAGTGTTAGAAATATCACAAATCTGCACCTTCATATAAAGTCACATGGGGTCGAGACTTTAAAGTTGAGAAACTCTCTGTGTTAAGTGATTGAACTTTATGAATGACTGCTCTTGTTTTGCACTGTCGGGGCCCCACAGCTCCGAATGACCTGTGTTTACACCCTCTGAGTGTAACATCTGCACAAAACATGTTAATTTTTGTTTGAGAAATGCACTGAATACTCAATTACCACGTCCACGGTTCCTAGAACCTCACCATCCTCTCTGTTTCTGTTCAGTAGAGCAGGACTTTATGATCTGTGGCTCCTCTTCCTGACTGAAACTAATGTTTTTTGCACTTGATACTAAAATGTTGTTATATACCAAAAAAACAAATGTGCTGCTTTCCTAATAAAAAACCATATGAATATGGTTACATGTTGTGTGTGCCATAATAAAACAGTACAAGTGTCTTTTTGTCTCTCTTTGAGTTTCAAACACAATAAATTAACCTTTTTCAGATTTTTATAAGGGATGCACAATATGGATTTTTGTCGGCCAATGGCGATAACCGATAATTTCACATTTTTGTTCCTAACCTGTCAAATATCGTATCGTTGTCCAAAGCATCGATATAACATCCCATCGTTATGAAATTTGCGATTTACACCCCTAATAGGTAATATTCAAGAATTGCAGCATCTTGAGCTTCTTCTAAGTCAAATCAGAGAAATATAATATCAATAATAATGTATATATAATATTAAATGTCATATTATTATGGTATATATATAATTAAATATTAAATAATCGTAATAATACTGTTTATATAATATTAATATGTGATTATTATGAATAATAGTAATCAGGGAGTTTAAAGGGAAGAACATACGCGGTAGCTGATTGGTTGTTGGAGCCTCGTTACTATGGCAAAACACTAACACTCGCGCATGCGCAGTTGTGTAGAACACAGCATCACTTGTGGCGGTTGAATTGATCCGAAAACCTGAACAACAACGAGGCAAGTTGAACATTTAAACATTGTTTTTTTTTACGTTTCTTTTTAAGGTATTCGTCAGGGCCGTTTTCTACATTCGCCGACAAAACACATGTTCGTGTATTTAATTTAATTTCACGACGCTAACGAGTTTTAAGCTAGCAG
The DNA here is from genome assembly GCF_040436345.1 of Pagrus major. Classification (NCBI taxonomy): domain Eukaryota; kingdom Metazoa; phylum Chordata; class Actinopteri; order Spariformes; family Sparidae; genus Pagrus; species Pagrus major. The sequence goes on along the minus strand of NC_133219.1, from coordinate 38,049,873 downwards.
CAGAGTAAAACTAAGTGATGACTGTAAAAAGTGACATGTTCATGTCATGAGTCGTTGGGCTTTGTTCAAAAACACAGCTGTGTGTGTGTGTTTGTGTGTGTTTTTTGTGTCCACTTCTGTATGAAAGTCATTCAGACATTAGGACCTCCATAGTGAGCCTCATGTGATTCATGTCAGTGGGAGGAAGTTATGCACTAAAGCCTCTCAGTTATTCTCAAAGGGGGGACTGTCCTGCTCCTGACACACCAGAGCCCTGAGGGATTTTAGCCATTTTTTCCTTTAGTTCAAAAGACACACTCAGGATGAGGACAGGATTGAATCAGGAGGTATGATTTCACATTTTAATCAATGATTCGGGCTTTTTCTGTCAGTGTAAACGATGTCAAACTAGCTTTTTCACATGTTTAACAATCTTGTTCAAGCCCTTTTTGTTTTTTAATGTCACACTGATTGTTTGACCTGGTTTTTGTGCCCATGTTTAGAGGTCAAAACACACAGTGATGAGTTCTGGGAGTTAATGTATGCGACCGAGCCGAGAGCTGTGACAGTGTGTGTGTGTTTGTGTGTATTGTCTTTCTAAAAGGGGCTGCAGGGGAGGGTGTGTGGGTCACAGCAGGTAGTGGGAATGTGGCACAACAAGCGAGGCTGTGTTTTATGCCGCCAACTCTCCCTCCATCATCTTCCATCCCTCCCTCCCTCCCCCCGCTGGATCTCAGATTTGGTATTCAGCTGACTGACAATAGAAGAGACTCTTTCACGCTTGAACAATGCTCTCACCCCTGCCAGATACCCCCCATGACACTCACACACACTTACTATCTACCCCCTCTAACTCCTTGGAGTGGTCTTTAAACACTCCCCTTCACACACACACACACACACACACACACCACCGCTATGTCTTTTACTTCTAAAGGCTATGCACTGCATGACAATGCATCGAATGTAATCTGCTTCAAGTGTGTGTGTGTGTGTGTGAGAGAGAGAGAGAGAGAGGGAGAGAGATTTAGAGCGAGGAGGCGGGACCGTCAGCCGAGCTATTCATGTGTGATCAGCATTACTCCTGAGCATTTACATTGTACAGCATCACGGAGGAGAGGAGAGGAGAGGCTGGTCGGTTGGTTAAATAATAACAAGTCAGTCATGAGAAGCAGCGCAGTGTGGGGCTGTGACGCTGAGCCAGGCTGTCTGGAGGAGAGGCAGAGGTGAACCTCGGGAGGTGAAGAGGACATACTGGAGCATCTGGGATAAAAACTGAAAACAAAAACACAGACTCGACCGTTGCCATGGGGGGCTCACTCAGCCAAAGCAGGAAGGGCTCCGTCAGCTCTCCGCGGAAGAAGAGCAGCATGTAAGACGAGATGCTTCATTGTTTGTGTGTGTGTGTTTGTGTGCAAGTTGTTGATGAGAAAGGGGAAACTTGCACAGGCAGTGGATTGATCGAGGAAAGTGGATCAATGTCGCCCTTTGGTACTTGAGATTGTGTTGTCTTGTGCGTATGAACTCTCTATGCCTCTGTATCGTGGGTGGGGAAGAGGAGTTGGAGATAAGGAGCTGAAGGGCAGTACTGAGACCTTGATGATGCTTCCTTTTCAGAGCTGGACTTTCCCTGCTGGACTGAAATCAAATCAGCCCATCAGTAACGCACGGCACACAGCCTCTCCCGTCGAGCTGTTTTGAATACTATTTAGGTATTCAAATCAAAGGAAAGAGGGAAGAGACAGAGGGCTGATGTCATTACAGATGACGGAGGGGCTAATGTGATGAACATGAGCTGATGCTCCTGAAATTGAGGAGCAATCCAAGCCTTCCTTTCATTGGTTTTGGCATTTTAGCTGCAGCTTATGTACTTAAAACAGCAGAGGAGGTAATGCTACTGCTAGCTATTAATTATGCAGCTGTGACCCTTTTTATAAAGTGGTGTTTTAATCATACAAGCTGTACAATTTATTTCTGACTGAGCAGATACCCCAGCTTCCAAGTAGTGTGTGACGGAGCCTTCGTCTTGTCACAATGAAGGAACGGGGGGAATGAAGACGCTGTTGCTGAGGCATTTGTCAGAGCTCAAAGCACTAAACCACCGTGCTCTCTCTTCCTTTTCTCTAATCCTTTGTAACAGATAAAGAGTGAGCCCTTTTACTTTGTCCTCCCAGCTGATCCCAGTGATGCTTTGTATCTCCCTTTATAAAACCTTCTGCGAGCCCCTTGTCGCTGCAACGCACTCTCTCTCAAGCCACAAATGTAAATGCACAGGCTATTTCATATTCAGCCAGTCTTTTTCTTAAAATATCACTGTGTTCGCGCAGGGATCCTGGTCATGGAGGACAGCGGTTTTTAGTATGAGAAGTAGCGCTTGGCATGTACTGATGCAGATGTTTTGGTGTGAGTGACAGAACAACAAAGCTGCAGATTTAAGCCACTGAGATGAAGCCATGCTCATTGTTTTATGGGCATTTTTAAAAACAACCAGCTGCTCGTACGATCATATAAGCATACTGTAGTCTTGTTTGTGTTAAGGCAGGTGGGGGTTGGGGTCCTCTCTCTCTGGGAAAACTGGGAAGCCAACCAGTGCCGTGGGATCGCAGTTTTCAGCTCAGCTTCAGGTCTAATTTTAGTTGGTTTAATCATCCATTCTGTGTCTTAAGTGGAACAGTCTTTGATGTGCAGGGCACTTCCTGTTCTCCAAAACCCCTGAACATCCAGACAGTCCCTCATTTGGGAAGAGGCTGACCTGCATTTGGAGCTCCTTTGTGATGCAGTGGTACGAATTTAGGCCAGTGTGGGCTGAAAAACTTTTTTATCTTTATAGAGATACACATTGTGAATGAATAAGGACATATTTAATTATGCATAAGCTTCCACTAACAGGGTTTTCCAGCATTAAAGTAAAAGTTGCTGCTGACTGAAAACCTTCACTTGATCAATATTGTTGTTGTTGATGCAGATTAGAGCTGCATCGATCTGAGATTTTCACCATACGATTAACCATCTAAGAGAATATCGCAATATTCGGTATTACACAGCTACTATTATTATTATCTGCGATGACCCATAAAATAATGGAAACAGGAGGGTTTTTCTAGGTTCAGCAAACACTTATTATTGCACAAAATATTAGAGGTGTTAATCACAAGTTTCATCACCATACGATATTATAAAGATTCTTTGGATGACAATGCGATATTTCACGATATCACAAAGTCTGCCTACATTTATATCAACTCACAAAAAGAAACTAAAATATGATTTGACAATTTTATTACCGAACTCTTCAGTGGAAATATTGTTTTATCAGTGGTTTTAGACCTTTAAATGGAAAACAATCTGTTGTTTTTAATAAAAAGAAAGCACTGTTTAGAAAGGAGCTGCGCGTGGACGGAAACGGTGACACAGGCGTGCCATGGGAATTTCAAAATAAAGGCGTATCTTAACGATGCTACTGGATCGTTGATCATTGAATCTATATAAACATATATCAATCTGGATAGATGTATTGTTACACCCCTACAAAATATTATGTCTTGAATGATATGAAACTTGAATTATATGTTTATTTTACCTCTGCCAAGACGGTTATGATTTCAACCGTGTCCATTTGTTGGTTGGTTGGTTTGTCACCAGGATTACACAAAAACTACAAAACAAATTTCCATGAAACTTTGATTGAGAATGGGTTCTGGCCCACAATAGACCCCATTAACTTTTGTTGCGGATCCAGATAAAGTGAAGGAATTATTTTTGTCACTTTTCACAGATAGAAATGTTTTTTAACAGTTTAGTTAATTTCTCAAGGAATAATGCATGGATCTTAATGGAAATGAGATCTGTTGAGCTCAAACTATGGTTAAGCAATTATGGGTGGTCTAATTTGAAATGATACAGGGATATATCGAGTTTGATATTGGAGTAGACTTCTCTCGCTCCTCTCAGAACCCTTGCAGAACATGTATTGCATGCTGCGCTTGTTGTTGTTGTTGTTGTTGTTCTTCTTCTTCTTCTTCTTCTCTGTGTTTATTAGCAGATCGCAGCATCAGATACCTTTAAGGGTGCATACAGCCACCTACTGTGTCAGAGTGTATAGATGCTTTGCTTATAAAGTCAATGAAAGCAGTTTGGCTTTATATTATTGTTGATATTTGTTGGCAAAAAATTTTAAAAATTAAAAAATTTCAGTGTTATCGATAAAAAGCAGGGTTGCCATGCATCCTGGAAAACCTGGAAAATCTGGAAAACAGTTGACCAGTTTTCCAGTCATGGAAAACACAAGGGAAATGAGAGAAAAAGCAGAGTGTCCTGGAAAACCATATAAACTCTCCAAAACTACACAAAAGCAAAACTTCCAGCAGCCCGTTGTTACTGGTGTTCATGCTTTTCAGTTACCGATGTTCAGACAGCCATGGATAATACACTGTAACACACTGTAGAAAAAGGCATTGGGGTTATAATTTAATCAATTAAGGTACACATTAGTGTATGAATGCGCTCCCTGTCTGTCGTACCAGCTAGATCATCACTGAAAGAGTCCTGGAAAATGATCTCTAGAAAAGAGTGGGAACCCTGAATAGCCAATGATTTACTGACATATATCGCGCGTCTCTATCTTTAATCACATTATTACAATATAATTCGATTCGATATGTGGTACCTTTAAACCTCTATACCACTGCAACCCCGATATATCTGTGTTTGAATTACAGTGCATTGAAAACAGTTTAATGCAGCTATATGGCATGTTGAATGGAAATTAAATGAAGGTGATATGGATTTAAAAGGCAAAGAAAATGAATTGAGACATCATAAAGCAGAACGGTAGGGGGTGTGTTGTCTCCCTGCTCTGTGCGTGCATGTGTGTACAATGTACATGCACCATTGTCTGGGAATTGTATGCTCTTGTGTGCCTGTCTATGCCACGAACAATAGCTCAGTTGGTGTCTGTACATGACTCCTCTCAGGGTAAGCCCCTCCGCCCTTTTCCTCTTGTTCCCCCCACTCTTTCTCTTTTTGTCTTATCATGCCACTGTCAGTTAGGTTATTCTGACGCACTGTAGCACTGTGAGTGCTGTGGCGCCACTCAGTCTAACTCCATGCGAGGTTAGTGCTCTGATTGCAGCTAATTGGGCTTTCCCTATTAAAGATGCAGCGATATCAGGGAAGCACAGCTGTGCCTCCCAAAAGCATATCAAAGACGTCAGAGCACCTGTCTCTCTGTATATTTTATATCTCTGTGAGCCTGATGTTAATGCTGAGCTGCAGTACAGTATAAAAATCAACAAAAGATAATAAATATCATGAGCACTTTCTTTACCTTCTTTACCAGACCCTGTGTGAGAGAGTATGTGGTGTCTATATGCATGTTTTTATGGCGTAATACACTTGTGACCACTCCCCAGATGGTTGAAACCAGAGATCCTGTCAACTCTGTTTAAACTCCCAAAGGTGACATCAGACCTGTGAAGTATCTCCCTCGCTTTCTCTCACACATCTCTTCTTCCCTTCCTTCATCCTCCTTCATCCTGGCTTTGTATCACAGGAGGAGGTGGCTGAATGTGATGCTGCTGGTTATTTTTTTTATGTTGTTTTGTTTTATTTATGCAAGAACTCCTGGTGAAAGTCCAGTAATGACCACAAGATGGAGCCATATCATAGAACAAGCAGATATGACCCAGCAGTTTTGTTCTGCTCAGATCAGAATCAGAATCAGAATTGTTTTTTTATTACCAAGTAAGTTTTCACATACGAGGAATTTGCTGTGGCCTGTCAGTGCAATACAACAAACAATAATCAAAGTAATAGAAATATATAATAAAAACTACACAACCAAAACAATAAATAAAATGTGCAAAAAGTGCTAAGATGCTGCGTCCAAGTCCTATAATAGCAATGAAAAACCATGTTGGCTAAAATATTTGTGACATTTTTGTGTAAATAAGCATGTATGTAAACACAACGGGCAATATAGGGGTTAGCAAAAATACTCAAGGTCATGAACATGCATCGATAAGTCAACAAAATATGTATGTTAAGTCAATAACATAATTATCTTGACGAGCCTACAGAATCTTCTTTTTACAGCCTGACATTTACAGTTTAGATGTGGTTATATACAGTATATTCATAAATATTCATGCCTCTCTTACTTATATTCACATATGTGCACACCCACTTTTATACATGGCAGGTTGTGCAGTCGCAGCCGAGCATGTGCCAGAACATTATCCTCAACTTCCTTGTTTTATAAATATCTTTTGTTCTGCTCTCTATTGAAAGCAAGCAATACTGACTCAGCCTGTTTCCTGTTCATAAGATATTAATCTTTACTGACCAAGTAGAGGTTTGTTACAAAAGATCATCCTCAATGAAATATGAAAGAGTCCATAATAAAGATTTTGTTGCTAGACAGTTTATTACTTTAGTGCTGAGATCTGTGTGATAAAAGAAAGACTCTCTTCTCACCGACTGTGTCATTTCAGTCAGAGAGGAGTCATCCTGTGTAACTGGGACAGTAATGCTACAATTACAGCCATATTGTAAACACAGACAATGACATGTTTATTACATTGTGAGATTGTACTGGTCAAAGTAGAAACATTCAAAAACATCACTTTCTGCATTTCTTTGAATGTAACTTGTAATTAAACAAAAATAGTGCCCAGGTCTAAAATTTAAAGACTAGAAAGCTGTAATTAGACGCCACAATATGAAAATGTCAGACAGACTACATGCTGATGACTCTGTTATTCTTTGTAATACTGGGTATGAAGATGTTTAAAGTCAGGTTAGTGGTAGAGAGGAACATCGTGAGGACATTAAAAATCAAGATGGCGCAACAAATGTCAGTGCAAGCCGCCCGTTCAGATCTCAAATTGATGTAAAGACGTTATTTACACTCTTTGTAAAGCCAGAATTTTAATGAACATGCGTCGAGGGTGTAAATAATGTCTTTTCAAATCAATTTGGGATCTGCTGTTTTGCTGTGAAACTCCAGAAATGTTTTGTGAACTATGAAACGTCACCTGACTTTCTTTTGACATGAAGATGAGATGAGTACAGCTGGGGCTGATTGAAATGTCATTAGTTATAAAGGTGTTGGACTGACTAAGATTTTGACCAGACGGTAGTGCTAAAGAAAACATCGCGGGATCATCGGAAAGTTATTATGATTCTTATAGAAGTTGATGAAGGTTCTCAGTCATCCAGGTCATGGTAAAACTGCTGTATTGTAGGCAACTAGATTCAGTTTCTTGAAGACGTGTCACCTCTCGTCCAAGAGGCCTCTTCAGTTCTAACTAACTGGAGGGGAGTCGCAGGCTTTTAAAACTTTGTGTGGGAGTGTCCTTACAGACTCGTTAAGGACACGTGTGAGCTCTGAGCTTCAGAGTCGTTAGGGCCACTTGTGGGTCATTGACTTAACCGGCCTTCATGTGGGTTGCTGTGGTGATAAATAATGTCTTAGGCCACCTCCTTCAAAGACGGATGTTCTAGTTTGACATAGATGGATTCCTTTACTCCTCTTTCAAACCATCTGTCTTCTCTGGATGTCAAAGATGTTTACATTCTTGTCCTCAAAGGAATGATGTTTCTCCTTCAGATGTATGTTGACCTGAAGAGTTGACCCTCCTGTGTTATGACATTGGTGTATGGAGGAGGTTGTTTTGTCTCCCAAATGTACAAATCTGTGCAGTCCTGGCTGCATTGAACAGCATAAACTACACTACTCTGTTTACGCCTGGGTGTTTTGTCCTTGGGATGGACAAGTTTCCGCCTCTGCCTTATAGAATAGATTCATATTCATCCTACTCCCTCTGGTAGTTATTGAGATATTTCAGTCTGATAAGTGGTGGACGGATGGACTGAGCAACATCCCCAGAGACATGCTAGCATCTCTAAAAATAATCACTGCAAATTGAATGTTAATCCACCCATTAATTTTTAAGATGCCTTGTTACAGACAGTAAATTATTGGTCAGGGGAAAGTGTTGACCTGATGGTGGTGCTGTACCAAATGTCTGATTCATGGCCTTCTGTCATCGTGCGGGGGGATTGACAGCAGAGATAAACAGTCTGTGATAGTTGAGACGCTTCTCTAATTCCCTCTCAGTGTGTGTTTATACGCACGCACACACACACACAGTTATTTCATCCAGTGTCACATCACCTCTGTTGTGGCTCACATACATGTTCATCATTGCTGATTTATTCTTAGCTCACAACCACACATGCTGCTATCAGTCACAGTGTAATTGACGATCTTTGTCTCCGTGCGCTCGGATGACAGCAGCTCTAGATCACATATGTCTGTGCTGTATGTGTGGGTTCGCCAGCGTTTCACTGTGTGCTATTTGTGGTTTCAAGGTATTACATAAGCGCCGATTCTTTTCCCTCTTTCTGTTTTCCGTCTTTTTTTTTCTGTCTGTGGTTCATGTTGCTGCCGGGGAGAGAGAGAGAGAGTCCTGCTCCGTCCACACCAGGATGCTGTCTCTCTGACTGTTTTGAAGACATGTGCTTCCTGCGTGTTATTGTGTGTTTAGAGGCGAGTTTACAACTTCAAGGTGTGGGAGAGTAAACGGTTAGTGCAGCACATGACGACCTTTGGATCTGAGTGGTGCTGCTTGAGGGGGGTGTCTTTGCTTCAGGCAGATCATGTCCTTGCAACACATACAGGTTTGTCCTCTCCTTTGCAGTGAGAGTACAAACCTGTCTGTCCTCTCAAAACATGCTGAGTGATAAAAAAAAAACGAAGGGGGGAACAAAAGCGAGAAAGGAGACAGGAATGTTTAAGAAAAACAACAGCATTTCATAGTCCGGCCCTTCCCAACAACTCACGTTCTTTACATTTCTTTGAATCTTCATTTTCAGAATATTTGCATCCTCTCTTGCTTGTCTCTCGCCATTTTTAATTAATGCTGTTTTCCATCTGCCACGGCTCTAATTTGCTCCATTTATCACTCCAGCTATGACAGATTGAACAGAGACTCTTTCTTTGTGTTCACCAGCGTGTGACATTATTTCTCAGTGTATTCATCTATCTGCCTGCCCGTCCCCCTGTGGACCAGCTCAGCGACAACAGTGGTGGAGCTTCTGCCCTTTTTTCTTTCCACGTTCCCACATGTGAGCGTTAAACAGCATGAAGTGCAAATAAACAAGAAAAGCATCTCTGCTGCTTCACCTTTTCAACCATCCTGCCTTTATCAGATTAGTCATGGTCCACGTTTTTTCAAAGAGCACATCTCATCTGGCCTAGATGCATGTGTGTGTGTGTGTGTGAGAGAGAGACAGAGAGAGAGAGATGTATAAATGTGAAAGCATGGACTTAAAGTTACATAAGCCACCCATGAACAGCCACAGAAGCACATGTGTTGTGTGGGTGAAAGTGTGTGAGCAGCGATGAGAGCTTTCATCCAAATAGCTGCACCATTTTTCTGTTGAACCTGCGTTTGCCGTATTGATTTGCCGGCTGCCTGGCCTGGATATTTTTCAGTCAACAATAGATCCTCTGTAGGTTTGGTCACACATTATGGAATTAACGGCTACATTTCCTGCTCAGATGTTGGATTTTAGTACATGTGCTACGGTTAAGTCTTTTCTCCTTCATTGCTAAAAATATCTTGGTGCTCTCAGCTCCCTTTTATTCATCCTGGGAAAATAAGTGCTCTTTTTTTGGGCAAAGCTTTGCTGAATGTCACAATCACAGTAATCCACATTCTCTGCTGGGAGCTGCCGAGTAAACAAACCATTAACAACTCAAATTACCGTAAAGACTCATGGTGGACTGCCCAAACTTGTAAGAGAAAATTCCCTCGGTCCGGTTAAATAAAAAGAGATAATTCCTGTTTATAGTTTGGGCTTTACTGCATTTAACTCTGTAGTTTTTTGGAAATTATGGAGGGTGTATAACACTTGGTTTGAGTTCAGGATACACTTTGAGCTCCAATCCAAACTTTACATCTGTCACAATTTACTTCTGGCTTCATTGTTTCCTCCCGTTTCTTTTCATCTCGTCTTTCTTGAGTACACAAACGTCTGGTAGTCTGACTTTGCCTCTCAAAGCAGGAAGCATCGCCTCTTCTCTCCGCCCTCTCTTCCCCCTCACAATTGAGAAACCGAGAGCAAAACTGGGGTGGGGAGGGGAGTTGAGTCGATGTCTGCTAACCAGCTGATCGTCCATCCAGACTGAGAGGGAGAGGGGAGGGGAGCAGAGAGAGGAGTGACTACTGATGCTCCAGTAATCCGTGCTGTGTGAGTCAGTGCTGTGGAGAGCAAAGCAGCAGCAACAACAGCAGCAGCGTGAGGCACGTTTCCCTTTCACGAGAGTCAACAACGCAGAAGAGCAGGATGGGAAAGCTGAGCGAGAGGAGGAAGTGAGCGAGACATATAGAAAGCAAGACGGGCAAAAGCTGACATTAGGAGGGCCGGAGACAAGAGGAGAAGCAGAGAGACGACCGTGGACGATCGCTGAATCTGATTGACAGCAGCGACAGTATAAACTAATCAAGAGGAAGAGGAAGTTTACCGTTACATTTCGGAGGTGGCAGCAGGTTTAAGACTCGACACAGCGCAGGGATGTCCTGGTTGTCTCCGGTCCAGTGGGCCAAATGGACATGGTCAGCGGTGACTGGGGCTGCCGGTGAAGAAGGGCAGCCTGGATCTCATGATGACAGAGAGGACAAGTAAGAGGGCTAGGCCACAGTGTGTGTGTGTGTGTGTGTGTGTGAGAGAGAGTGAATAAATATATAGAGAGGCAGCTGGTTTACAGCTGTGTCTGCGTGAGAATTAAAAAGGACAGATATCTGGAAAGGAAAGACTGATTTTTCTCTATTTGCTTCAGTTTAAACAGCACTCGATTGATCATGTGCATGTGTGGGCGTTTGTGTGATGACTGCAGATTCCCCCTGAGTCATACTGACAGGTGGTGGATACACACACATACACACAAGACAAACTCACTGATGCTGTCTGTGTTATAATCTCAGATTCTTCCCTCTGCTGGCTGGACCGTGCTGTCAGTGGCTAAAAACAGATTCTTAGTCTAAATAACACTCAGCCTGCCGCTCTGCGAGTCCCTGCTTTTTGCTTTGTGCAGCATCCTGTTTCTTTACGAGACACAACAACACCGAGGATCAGCTTGACAAGGGCTGTTTTTATGTGTGTTTGAGTGTGTGTGTGTGTGTGTGTGTGTGTGTGTGTGTGAGGGCTGTTTGGCAGTTGGGGAACAGTTGCTGAAAGTTGGGGGAAGGGGGGGAAAAAAAGCCACAGTTTCCAGAGCTTTTGAGTCTTTTTCTGTCCATTTCTAGTTTCTAAGTAACCATCCAAGATCGCAGCCGTTGGGGCCATCACTGGGACGTGATCCAATGTGTTTTGTGTGTGTCTGTGTGTGTGTGTGTGTGTGTGTCTGTGTGTGTGCAGGGTGGGGGGTGGGTTATGTATATGAGGATTAGCTCCTGCATGGTGTTGTTTGTATAGAGCCCCGGCGTGTGTGAATGTGTTTGTGTGTGTGTGTGTGAAACTGGTATCAGAGATGTGGTTGTTGGGTAGTGGCACCGCTGGCTCGGTTTCCTTCGTGTGCTGTTTTTCATTAGAGCGCGGACGTTTTGATGTGAGCTCAAGCGGCTGGGAACGGGTGCACACACACACACACACACACAACCACATAAACTCTCACTCTCCCTGTCTCCCCCTCTCTTTTTGTCTCCACAGTTTGGAAATAAATTTGGGCTGGGTGTCTAGGCAGCTGACACAGCAGACCAAAGGACTGTGTGTTTTGTGTGTGTGTGTGTGTGTGTGTGTCTGTGTGTGCGTCCTCATTTAGGGCCAAAGGATGCAGGTGGCCTTGTAGGACTTCACTTCCTCTCCTCTCCCTTCCTCCGGCTTCCTTTAAAATAAAAGCAGTTAGTTTATTTTGAGCTGCTTAGAAAGGCTCAGATCTATTGTTCGAACGTCACTTTAAGAAAACAGAAGATTGATATTGGAAAGCCGACGCTCGTTTGTTCGGTTGACACAACATTGCAACACAAAAACCTGGACATTCATTGTTTTATGTGGCTGTTTGCAGCAGTCACATGTGGTTCTTTAGACTGATCAACAACAGAGACAGTAGACTTTCTTATCGCGCTTTGAACATGGCAATGTGATTTATTTTTTTATGAACTGCTCTAAATCACTTCATGGGAATGGTTTATTGTGTTTTATGGATCCTATTTGTCAGTTTCACCGCGTTTTCAATTTCAAACTGGAGATTTAATCATTAGTTCCAGATAACTTGCCAAACCCTCAAGCTATGACCTCTCTCTTGTGTCGTCTCTTCTGTCTTCGTGAATGATTTTTTTGTTAAAGTCTTCCTCTCGCTTTCTCTCCACAGTTCAGACTCGGAGGGGACGTTTGAGACTCCAGAGGCCGAGTCTCCAGGTGTTGTGAAGCTACTGGGCCAACTGGACAACTCCAACCGCACAGGTGAGATGGCTCAGCTGTCAGGGGAAATTATTTGGATGGCTGTTTTTGTTTAGACATTTAAGAGTAACTTATTATCAGGCTGAAAATCTACTTTCACTGCTGGTTGAATTTGGAAAAAGTAGAAGTAAAGCACATGCTTCCTCCACGGCCCAACAGTTCCCTTTAATTCAATCAAGCCTAATCCAATATCACCTTGATAGCCCTGTATCATAAAATTTAAACCACCCGTGACTGCTTAACCGTAATTTTACGTGACTAAACCTGTAACAGCTGAACACGGGAACAGCAAAACAATGACGATGGAATCATAATCTGCATTTGATTGTGGAAGAATAACAGATTTTTATTAGGATCCACATCAAATTGTACTCACCCATAGATACCAGCCACCTAAGTACACCCAGGATCCATGCATTATCCCCCCACAATGTAAAAGAAAGCGGCCACGCCAAAGTTAATGGAGTCTGCCCACGTGACGTAGGTGTTTAAAGGCCCAGTGTGTAAAGTTTACCTCACGAAATTGCCTCGATCCAGATCAAGACAGAGGGTGACATTGGGCAGCTACACATATAGAAAAAACTTTAAGTTTCTCAATTAGTCTCAATACAACAATAACATCAGTGGTGTCATTAGTACCTGAAATCTGCACTTTTTTGCCTCTTTCTACAAATGTGGTCGTAAAAAGGTTCTCGTTCTATTATTGTGAGGAAGCTTGAACTCTTTGAGCCGTAAAGTAATCTGGCACATGTTGTCAGATGTACGTCAAATTAAAATAAAAAATTTTTCGCACTTACCTCCAGTCATATCTGTGCAGGCAGATACTTCCACTTTTATGTGCCCAGCATTTGAGATATTTGTCTTTAGTCCTAGATTTTTGGGGGGTTTTGGGTTTTTTTTGTGATTTTGGTGAGCTGACACTTTAATTGCAGCAAAGTAATTACACTAATGTCGTCACTCCCTGTCTGGAGCACGATGTTTTTCACAGTGTCGACCACAGTCTCAATTCGCCTGCTTTTGATGATGGCACAGATGTGGAGGATCAGATTACGCTGCCATCGATACAGTCTAAAAAGTTATTAGTAATTTAAATGAGCTCTCTTCTGGGAGGCACAGACTGGGATGTGGACTGTTAAATGGGGAGCACATGAAAGCTGTTTGAAGCGGCACACTTCTACACCCCTCCCCGCCCACTGCCCTGCTCTCACCCACACAGACATGAGTACCACACAGTACGATCCATTATTACCAGAACAGATAATCCTGTGGGCTATTATTTGCTATTATACCTGATGTTGACAAACTGCTTCTCCAGGTTTCATCAAAATGACTGATTTCGACATGTCCTGTGTAGCTATAAGGATGATAAGGTCTGCATGTTTCAGATCTCTCGGCTGACTGGAATTAGACCCGTTTGGATCAGAACATGTGGGATGCCGTGACAGATAATAACAGAGAGATTAATGTGTTTGTTATTGAATCCAGTTCGTAGACAATAACAGTCTCCGTTTCATGCTAAACCAGTCACATGCTCTGTACAATATCTGGGTTAGTTTCATGAATAAAAGATCAGCTGTGTGGAGAAAGTGATATTCTGGCTCACTATAATTAGACTCTTTAACGGCTCAGGGGGGAGAATCACTGGTTCTGTTCACCGGATCACCCACAGGCCACAATTAAACTGTATGTACTGTTGAACCAGGACTGAGCTGAAACCTTAGAAAGCTATTTATCTACCTGTAATATCCACTTCTCTCTCACTGGCTCTCTCTGTCTACTTTCCTCTTTTTCGTCGAGTTGTGAAACTGTAATAAAGCCCGATGTTGTTTTTGTTGCTAGGCCACGTGGTGGTGTATACTCTGCATGACTGGGTGTGGTTCCTCCTACATCTGTTCTCAGTCTGACGGCTGTGCATGTATGTGTGTCTGAAAGTACCCAGATTTTGAGCAGAAGCTTACATAAACTCGTATTAATTGAATGTGTGATGTAATAAGTCACACATTAGCTGTCAGTCATGACAAACGATGTGAGAAGCTGTTACCCACCCAAGGTGTAACCACAGTGACTTCATTCATGTCGAGGAGAAACACAGGAAAAGGCCATTTCAGTTTTATTATTACGTGTAGTTGTGTGAGTTTTTACAGTGTGGGGGTGTAATTTTCAGTAACTGAGAGTCTTGTGTTTCAGCGGCAGTGTGACTCAACAGAGACCAGCTTGATCATTAGCTAGCTGTTAAAGGGATGTGAGAGGACACAGGATGTGAAGCGCTCTGAGAGGAAGCCAGCAGCCATTTTAAGCGTTCTAACAGGAGAAGGAGAAGCCATCAGTTCGAGTTGAAATCCCTTGAATGACAGATAAAATCATTAAGAAGCCCACAGGATGAGGATGTGAGCTTTTACTGTTGTTGGACAGACGAGCTGGAGGACAGATTAAGAAGATCTATTTTTCTGTCCTGTCAAATCCTCAAGTGATTCTCCTTCTACCCTTCTGAGTAGAGTTTCTTTAACACTGCACTCAGCCCCAAGCTAACAGGGAGGCTACATTAGGTTGGTGTGTTGGTTTGTCATCAAGATTACACAAAAACTACTCAACAGATATCTATGAAACTTGGATGGAGGATGGGTCTTGGCCCAGAATAGACCCCATTAACTTTTGCACGTCCAAAGTGGTCTATCCCCGACTTTATTGCAGATTCAGTTCAACCCAGGGCTACGGATATGCAGTGTGAAAAGCTGTTTAGTTGCTATTACTATGCATCCTCATTTGAAACGCTTTACTGTGGTGTGCCTCAAGGTTCTGTCCTATTCTGTTTGCCTGGTATATACTTCTCTTTCCAGGTGTTATTCAAATACGTAGCTTATTTTTATCTCCTGCCGTCTTAAAGCGGCTTTAAACAATGAAAATCGGCAAAAACAATTGACTATATGGAGCTTTATAGGGAGTCTCAGCACATTGTTTAGCTGTCTGGCCGACAACTTTACTGTCTAGTTCACTCCCACTGCTCTCACATTGTCGTTTTGCTACTCTATTCGTTGAAAAGCTCTAAAAACCAGTTGTACACGACCTGCTCAGCACCAAACAGCACACAGACACACTCCCAACAACTGTTGGATGTCTGAATACACAACTATTTGCAAAGATGTTCTAATTAAAAGGCGATGACATGTCTGCGTTTGTTAACAACTTGCTTCCGCTGTATCCAAGTGCACAAATAAACAGTTGTTTTAGATCATGTGTTTCACAGCAGAGAAAACTAAATGATAATAAATCTGATTAGTCTTAGTCATCAAGATCTTTGTTTTGTTCCAGTAAGCCTTTCCCTTGAGTTTATGAAAGGTCACGCTTCTCCTTTATTAAATTTTCCATTCTGAATTGTGTCTCGAGTGGTTTAAATTCTCCTGTTAAGATATTGACCGGGTCCTCCAGAAGTTCTTATGTGATGTCCTGCTTTTTAATAAATCCATATCTCTCTGTCCTTTTCCACAGTTCATCCTGATATTACAAACCACTTTTTGGACAAGAACTTCAACCAGAATGTGGGCCAAGTTACTTCCCAGGAGGTCGATTCCCTGAACAACCTCACCGGCTCTTCGCCCAATGACAGCCGCTTTGGTTTGGACCAGAACCTCAACCTGACCCTCGGCAACAAACCCAGCCCCGGCCCTCTCCCTCAGTCTCAACCCCTCCGGCCCCCATCGCTGTCCGTCCTCTCCCCGCTAAACAAACCCGATCCTTCGGAGGTGGACGACCAGGCTCCGGACACGTCCGACTCCAGCACGGACTCGAACTCGGTCCCCGGTCACGACGTCGGCGTGCACCCTGATTTGCTGAATGGCAACATGAACTCTGACGCTGTGCTGTCGAACACAAAACTAACCTGTGAGACCAGCGGCGCAATTATCACGTGAGTAAACAAAATTAACAAGCATGCACACACAAAGGCCCAGTCCTCTTCCTCAGTGAGGAGCTGAACCATTATGACTCACAGATTTTCAAGCTGAACAAACGCTGCTCTCTCTTTTGTGGCTGTCGGGGACATTAGTGAATGCTCGCCATTGTGCACGATGAACCTGAAGTGATCAAAGTGTTCCAGTTTTAACCAGCCGTGGTGGCCTGTTGTGTGTGCCGTTTCTCTCCTGCACATCCATTCACTCCTCACCAGTGTTATTATAGTTTTTAATGTTTTATTTTAGTTTTCATTTACTTTTACAATCTCAGTTCACTTTCATTTTCACATCAGTGTTTAAGGAAAGTTTGTTTTTTCTTGTTTTACTCCACAGACACTGATTTAAGCTCATTTTTTATTGTTTATAACTGGATGAAGTATTTATTTTCAACAACTGTTTAGTTGTTGCTGACAGAAAATGTCCTTTGAATGTTAAAGAGGTGTTAAAGTGTCAAACAATGCCCTCTTGTGGTGTTTTTCAGTTAGGTTCCTGCCAAAGCAGAACCATGACTAACATCTTTATTATCTCTGTTGACAAAGAAAAAGAAAAAAAAAAGCCACCAGCATAATTATAATCCTCACACACAAATACAGGAACAGTTAAACAACAAACTAACAACCATAACTCGTATTGTTAGAACAATCAATGCTGGTTGGCAAGTTCAGTGTTATGCAATCAGATTCAGTACAAGTGGGTTCAAATCAAGTGACAACAGTGCTCTTGTATTACAATGTGCACTGGGATTAGATGTATTTTCCGTTGTTTTTATTGATATTTTAAGGCTAAACGAGTGGGCTGACATGGGCAACACAAGACTCTTTAAGTTACATAATCATGGATTACATCTTTTAGGCCAGTATTCTGTGAATAACGTTTATTTTTTCCATATTAGAGTCTTAAAATACACGTTGAATTCTCTTAACAGTTTACTAAATTGGCAGTTGCAGTCCAGTTATCCTTGTTTGAAGTCATTTCCATCTATTTATATATTTTTTCCATCCTTTTTTTGCTTGTTTGTCCACACTTTTTGTTCAGACACTTGCATGCAACTTTTATTCCATATTCTTTCATTATCTCTTTATGAATATCTTGCCAGTATAAAAATATAAAAGGACAAGCCCAGAAAATAAGCATTAAGTGTCTATTTATTTCATTAAAAAGAGCAAAGGCCAGATTGGTCATTTCATGTCATGAAACCAAAAAACAGAGGTCAGACTTGCACTGTTGCATTGTGACGAAGTCATAACCAACATACATGTTAAAGGCTTTTTAATTTTTCCAAAGCAGTGTGTGTCTAACCTCTGTGTTTTGCTTTCATGCTATTTATTTTTGCTTTCAACAAGGTTTTACTCTCCAGTTAAACCTGAACTCTCCCCTGTCTCCTTTCAGTCTTTTTAATTTACTAAACTATAATAACCCTGCACTCACCTCGTGTTTAACCTAACCCCTGTCCCATCCTCTCCTATGTCTTTCCCTCCAAACCTGTCTTTCTGTCAAACCTTCTCTCTGTCTCGCATCAGGACTGCTGAGCAAGTCCATTTCCTCTGTGTTCTGTTGTAAGTACTGTATAACCGTGTGTGTGTTTGTCACTTCCTTGCTGCTCTTAAGTCCAAGCCCAGGCTCACTTCACAGCCCCACTGTGTCATCCACCTGACCTAAACTTTCCCTTGGTGAAAACTAAGAGTATGGAGTAGATGTGGAAAGTAGAGAAGAAGAAAGCGTGTTAGTTGAATTCCTGTAATTCCCCCTAATCTACACACTCGTTATTGGTCTAATTTCAATTTGGCAAACATTTCTCGTTAATCTCCTTTTTCTTCTGCGCAATTCAGCACTTTTAGCAGAGCATGCGAACACAGCGCACACACACAGAGCAGAGCAATGAGGTCTGGCTATAAGGCTTTCTGTCTCTCCTGCTTTGTCGTCTTATCATAGCTGCAGTCCACCTGTTCAGACATACAGAGATATTGATGTGGTTCGTGTTGACACTGATGTTGTTATTGACCTTCATTCTCAGGAACTCCTGTAAAGTGAAGCAGAACCAGCCCTTCCAAGAGGACTTCATCGGACAGGTAAGGACTGATAATGCGTCTGCTGCTCATCTGACATCGGGGGGAGTGTAAGTCTTTTTCAAAAAGCCTGATACAATCAGCGAGGTTGATTCAGTTTGTTGGTGTTAAAGGACGACCATCATGGAGGCCACGCCACAGACGAGGAGAAGCTGGCGAGCAGCGTCGGCGTCAAACCAGACAAGGACGAAAGCAGTGAGTAAAAGGGATCAATGAGTATTGATTTTAATGTTGTGCTCATGTGTCACAAAGCCGGCCAGTTACAGTTCACACTGCGAGAGGGTGCTGTGAATAGCTCAGTTATTACCCAGCTCAGTGAGGGACTCTACTGTACAGAGATCAGATAACTAGATGTTAAAGTTTAGCTTTCGATCGATACCCGACAGCGAGGTTATCTTTTCAACATTAATCATTAACTTGTCACATTTTTTTACAAGGCGCTGAAACTTGTGGCTGTGTGGGTCACGAGTACAGTATGTTTGTGCTCAAACATATTCAGATTATGTGATCACACCGGTGCCTTCAGGCTGCATGTGACACAGCTTTAGTGACGGACTGGTCTGATCATGGAAGGCCTCAGAGCTACAGATGTTGATCCGTAACCTGCGGTTTTATTGTTTCTGAAGGCACGATGTCTTTTTCTGTGAGGGTTGAGATGTACTGAATGTGAAATATGAGCAGAGTATGACAGCACACCTACGAAGAAGTGCTTGATTGTTTAATTATTTTTGGCTCGCTGTGGGAAAAAACTAAAGGGAAAACTAGCTGCTAGAGGTGCGAGTTTACTTTTAGACTCAAAGGTGCAACATGTAATTAAAAATTACATTTCAATTACATGTAATTCTAAAATTATCAATAAAACGCCAGCTAGCATACTAACCAGCTAACCCCAGCCCAATTTTGTACCTCAAGAGGCGATAATCTGTTGGTATAGCTCAAGCCTCCGGAGGTGGCTGCTGACCTCCCTCCAGCTTTACACCTCTCCTGCCATAAATCCCTGCTGGGTCCCCCCGTCCTGGCCTGAAAACCTCCAAAGCTCCTTTGCTAGCAGTGTAAATGCAACCACAACACTCCGCCAAGCTAATAGCACCATTAGCGTGCAGTTAACTGAGCTAAAGGGGCTATTTGTTTTGAGCATGAATTCGACGGTGGCCAATTCTTATTTATCTTACATACTGCACCTTTAACTAAAGCTTTTACATTCCCCATGTCTGATCTGTAAAGCTTTGAATTTAATGTGTTGAATTTAATGCACTTTTTAGTGATTTTCAGGATTGGAAAAGAAACGTTATGAATACAAAAGTATGGGAAACAAACAATGCACCTTTTTAATCTTAGAAATAGGTCAGTAAATTCCCTCTGCTTAAACTGCCTGGGTTTAAACGTTTTTATTGAAACAAGAGTGTTTTTGTGCTTAGCAACAGACATAACTAATTGGTTAACGGGATAATTAACCCACTAGCAAAATGATGAATGAGTCTGTTAAAAGGCTGCACTCTCTCAAAGGGCCTCTAGTTGAACAGATCTGTTTTAGAGGTTTATTTATTGTGATAAACACATCGGCAGACATATTAGATTATCGGCCACATCATCTCTGAACTTTATTCTGAACATGTGGATCACTTTCTTTCAGGTCCAGACTGCCATGTGACACCAAAACCTGAGGACTCAGACTGCTGCTCTGTGGTAAGTTAATATGACGATCAATCATTCATAGCGGTGCACTGTCATGCTGCAACATGATGCCACCAGTGAACACTAGGTGGGGGTAAAACACTCTTATATAGTTACAGTAAACCGTCAACATCAGTTGCAGAGAAAACCAGCTTCGACCAAAACGTCCCAACTAGTCCAGACATGTCGAAGGCAGTGTTATATTTTACTTGTCACTGTGGCACAGTGTGTTCAGCTCTGATTGGTGATATTAACACAGTAAAGAGATTTAAAGATTTAATAAACTGCCCAGTTTTGTGTTTGTATCGACAGCTGCAGCGTGATCATCTGTCTGACATGATGACCGCACTGTGCTGTAGGACGGCAGGACTTAGTGTCCGCCACCATGTTAATGTACTCAGGTGACAGATGGATTTAGATTTATCGTTCAGGAGATTAGCATGCGACTGTCATAATCCAGGGAAGGACAAAATGAGAGAGGAGAGAGGCAGGAGAAGGAGAAGGGAGAGGGGTTGAGATTTGTAAGAACGCTGTTTGAAAGGCAAGAGGGGTTAAAAATGAGAATGAGAGAAAATTTGAGAGAATGATGGGAAAAAATTTAACGAGAGAGGAACGGAGAGAGTTGGCGGACAGAGACAGACAGGAATATAATATGTGCAGTAAAAAATAACAAGTCAGAGAGCTGGAAGTGCAGGAAATACTCTTATTTTACTAGTGTTGTATGTCTCAGGCTCAGTCTTGTTTTATTTTAAGTCTTTAAGTATTATTATTTAAGTAGTATCTTTAAGTAGAATTGGCAACAATGGTGTAAAAAGTCATAAATTGCAGTTTATTACAGAAATAAATGTTCATGTTTGTTTCTTTTTATCTCTTAACTGGTATAATGTAACTTTCACATTGAATTTTCCTGTTTTCTGAGAAAAAAAAAGATAATTTGCTGCACAGAAAATGATGCATTTTATACTTCTGAAAAGACTGTAGCATTGTAGCACTGTTAGCATTAATATTATTTGAAATATATGTAGTTATAGAAAATATTAGAAGAATCGATGTTGAGTAATAAACCATTGATGAGAAAATGTGGAAGTTGAAAGTCGAGACTGTCAAAAGTTTTATGGCAGTGTTGGTGGATGCTACAAGACAAAATGGAGACCATGTCTTTTTTTCTTTCTTTTTATAAATACCTTTTAAATGCTTGAAATGTCGAGTACATAATTAGTTTCCCTCTGCCCTCAGCAGTACGAGGAACCATGTAAGCTGAAGTCGGGGGGAAGTGAAATGCAGAAAACAGGAAGTCAGGTGCTGGATTCCATCTGCATCAGCGAGGCAGAGAAAGAGGCCGTTCTCACCCTCATTAGAGAAGAGGTACGCACTTTCATCACGCTCATCCATCATGAAATACGTTATCAGTGGTGTCTGTGTTCGCCCCGGTGGGTCGTTCTCTGATTCTTTGAATGCACAGTTCAGCTCACAGCAGACATCTGTTTTCAGATCATCACTAAAGAGGTGGAAGCCAGCGACTGGAAGAAGAAGTGTGAGGTCAGCAGACAAGAAGTCACTGAGATGAGGTTAGAAAATACACTCTCGTATCCCAAAAAGGTCGTTCATTTACCACTTCTTTATCTTTTTTAAATAATAAGGGCTTTTTCCTGTCTTCAAGACCCTCCAGTCTGTCATAAGGTTGAGTAAGACTTTCATATTTTCTCTTTTTTTTACAGGAAGATTGTTGCAGAATATGAGAAGACAATCGCTCAGATGATCGGTGAGTAGAAATGTTATGAACATTCAAACTGTGTGGTCATGAGTGAATGCGAGAAAGAAGTTATTTAGCGCTCTGTTTTCTTCTTTGCTTCTCTCAGAGGACGAGCAGCGCAACAAACAGACTTCCCAGAAGGCTTTGCACGACGTGACGATGGAGAAGGAAGCTGCCCTGGCCGACCTGAACTCCGTGGAGCGCTCTCTCTCCGACGTGTTTCGCCGTTATGAAACCATGAAGAGCACCCTGGAGGGCTTTAAGAAAGTAAGAGGGGTCATGGGACGGTCAGACGTCAGTTTCAAGAGCTGAGATGATCAGCTGATAAAAAATTGTGGCGCAGGTCAGAATAAGGCTGGAAGGTATCGTGTGATTAGGGGCAGTGGTCGCCTAGACAGGAGACTACATAGAAGGTCACCACATACCGTAAATCTTGCCCTCAACTTCATGAGTAACACACGGTTCGCTTACTCAGCAACTGCTGTGGAAAAACCCCTCGATTTAAGCGCTTTACCCACAAATCTTGGCCCCCAGTTGACCCGCAGCTGGTTTAGAGCAGCTGCTCGTGGGCGAACAGGAAGCTGTGGTGGAAGCTTCCAGGAGTAAATGTGTGCAACCTCGGGAATTCAGAAAAGTAGAGGAGAGGAGACTGAAGTGTATTATTCAGATAAATAACACTGACGTTGTTTTACGTTTCCTTGTACAGAATGAAGAGGTGCTGAAGAAGTGTGCTCAGGAGTATCTGGCCAGAGTGAAGCAGGAGGAGCAGAGATACCAGACGCTGAAGCTCCATGCTGAGGAGAAGCTAGACAAGTACGTAAAGACTGAAAGGAAAATTGATTTTACTGTCAAGACTTTTACAGGCTCAAAACATCTAATGATTTCCCTTATTCCACGTTATCTCTCAGGGCCAATGAGGAGATCGCTCAGGTGCGTACAAAGGCGAGCTCGGAGAACATGGCGATGACCGCCAGTTTGAGGAAGGAGCAGATGAAGAATGAGTCTCTGGAACAAGCTCTGCAGCAGAAGGTGACCGACATCTTCATCTTTCCTTGATGCTAATTCTTGATGAGACCATTTATTTTATTTATTATCTTGTGTTTTTGTGCTGTCGGAGATGTGTTACATATACTTATCAACCTTTTGTTGTCGTCATAGAATCAAGAGATCGAGGAACTCACCAAGATCTGTGACGAGCTGATTGCCAAAATGGGAAAAATAGACTGAGAGACGCTCCCTGTGAGTCAGCCACTGCCGTCCCTCCGGTCCTGCCAAACAGCGACGCCCTGTGCATGCACCCAGCCAAGAAGCAGCTCTCATACCCTCTGCCAGCCCTGCATTAGAGACTGCTCATGTACAGATGTCTGAAGTAACTTCCTGTAATACTACAATTTGCACTACTTGTGACCAGATTAAGAAGGGTCTGTACATGCTATATGTTGTCTGGACTCTGTTATATGTATGTGGTCACATTGTTTTGTTTTTTTTTTGCCATCTGGGCCTCTTGTGCTCTCGCCCATCATGCCAGTGAACAACCTGCCCGTGACTCAACTGTAATTCCCAGCAGCTTAGCCGATAAATTCCCAGCGACTCCTCCAACAGGATGACGTCATGCAGCCTGGGGTTTGTTTTAGAGTTGCATTTAAGCAAACTATCCTGACAAGGGTTGTTTTATATTAAAGCTCCAATCCGTAAAAAATGTATTTTTCTATGAAGTAAATAAGGATTTTACTCTGAAGGAGCAAAGCTCAGGGGTATTGTGTGGGGCGGGAATGAGGTCAGGGTTAAAGTCAAGCTGCACAAGAAGTGGAGGAAAGGATTTAGGATTGTTTGAGGAAATACAGTTTAGGATTATTGACGAAACACAGTCGTCCTCTGAGGCTTTGCTTTGGTAAGAAGTGACACTGAAACGGCAACAAGTGTGGACCACATGTCAATGAAACTAACGCTGCAAATAATTCACAGCCTTTGCTTTTTACCCTGTTACACTACGACACCGAGAATCAGTCACAGAGAAGTTTAATTACCTGACAATCGTAGACTTTCAGTCAGTAAACAGACAACTTGACCCTGAAGAGGTACGTTAACTATCCTGTGTTAAGAATCCTGAACGACTGGAAATAGTTTTACAATAGTGACTCTATATTTTGGTTGGAGATATTTAAAAAAAAAAATCATTATAAGATTAGCAAAGTGCTGCAATATGTCAATAATTATAAAATGTTTTTAACCATCACTGTGTCACAGATTGCGTGTCAAGTAATCACATTTACCTCTTTGCACAAAAAGAGTTCGACAGCTTTGTCAGAGTGTTTGTCTGTTGAGTATTAACAGCACTGCACCAGTTATTCTACAGATAAATGTTGTTTTCTGCATGTTTATTTTCATAGCTTTATATTTTTCTCATAACGCAGATCGTTTTCTTAACACGCCAGTAAAATCTAGTTGTGTTGTGAGTAAAGAGGCTGCGACTTTGTGAGTGAATAAATGTATAGAACTGGTGCCAACACGATACCTGAGTTCTGATTTTAACACTTTTTTCTTTTTTCTTTTTTTAGCTTCTTGCCTTTTCTCTAAAGAAGACATTTTGTTTTTTTCCGCTTAACAAAATAAGCCAAACATCTCTCAGGGCTCCCACTCATCCTGGACAAATATGGAAAACAGTTGACCAGTTTTCCAGTCATGGAAAAACTAGAGAATAAGCAGAAAGTCCTGGAAAGTCTTGTGTTGTTAAACTCCCCAAAACTACACAATACAGTCTGGTATTAGTAGTATGCTGTATTGTCATTTAAAGAGACTTGTCTTTTTTTTTTCTTTTGTATATTTACTTGATGAAAGCAAAACTTGCAGCAGCCCTTGATTACTGGTGTTCATGCTGTTCAGTTACTGGTGTTCATGCAGCAATGATAATACACTGTAGTTCACAAGAAAAAAAGGCATTGGTGTTATAAATTAATGAATTAAGGAACATATTAGTGTAGTCGTCCGAGTGTAATGTCCTGGCAAAGGATCTCTAGAGAAGAGTGGGAACCCTGTCTCTGCAACATCGATGTTCACTGAAGACTTCACACAAACTACAGTATAATAAAATATAAAATGTGTCAAAGAAACTGAAACTAAAGAGTGAAAGACTAAAAATCTAAACTTTTGATACTTTACAGTTTTCAGTATTCAGTCACTGCTGTTAAAGTTTTAATATCTGATATTCAGCCTCTTTACCACCATGTAGATCCACGTCTGACTCAAACCCACTGATGGTTCATATTTGTGCCACTTTAATATTGTTTTGCTGCTTTTCGCCCCGTTCTTTAACTATTGTTTGTATTTGTAAATTAGAAAAATGCCGATTACACATTTGTGTTGACACTTTGAGGACCAAGTGTACTTGAGTGTACATTTGCTTGAATAAAAATAAACATTATTTGTTCTACAATAACTTTTTCTGACTTGTGTTTTCCGTGATTACTTGTTTTTGTTGGGATTTGGAGGCAGGCCGGTTGAAAAACAACAAAGCGAGCTTTAGAAGCTGTAGTCCATGAAGCTAAAATCCAAAATGTAAGTAGCAAAAGGAAGACAAAACAGGCTGACAACAAATCAGGAGTAATCTGAGAGCAAAAAGCAGGAACCAGGGTGACACGAGGATGCAGGCAGCAGATCAAATCAACCAAAATAAAATGGGAAACAACTAAAACAAGAACCCAAACCATGACAGCTGTGTTTGTCAGTATGTGTGTCACGGTGATGCACAGTGTTTACATCTCACGTCAGACAGTTCCCAGCTGAGGCGCTGATGCGTGAGTGAATCATGACCTTGAGCTTTTCTTTGGAAACTTCTTCTTTCTACTTCTTCACAGCTTCATTCTTCATCCACACTTTTAAAAACAATCAGTAGTTTACAAAAACACTCAAGTGGCCTCAGAAGACGGTAAATCACAACACTGATACCTTGAAAACACTCTTGCGTCTCCCTGTTAAAGCTCGCTTTGTTAAGTCCATTACCACAGGATGCTGGCGGTGCAGCATAGATGCAGATTACAGAGATAAGACCTTAATGCCTTCAGACAACCCCCCAGTGTTGCCTCCATCAGAGCCTCCTCTCAGTTCATCCACTCTTCCTCTGGACTCTTGAAGACGCAGTGACACATCAGCCATCTTGAAGCCATGAAGACTTCTCTCGTCCTGCTGCTGTTCGTCTCTCTGGCCTGCCACAGTAAGTTCTTCAACAAACAAACCTGGATTTGGGGTTTTTCAGCAGCAAGGAAAGGATCGAGTTGATTAGCGGCTGGCAGAGGTCACAGGAGCCGGGATCCTTTCTGTCCTCGAAGCAGACTGTGGAAGATTCATTTTTCTTTTTCTTGAATGTTTTTGGGGTGATATTTTCCTTATATCACAAGGTTTGAATGATGTATGTGTCGGCGTAATCAGCAATAAATTCAGTCTGCATGCTGGATAAAACTTAAAGGGTAGCTCCACCAACTTTACACATTAAAGTGTGTTAACAGGAAGAACTGCTGCATATGTGGGAAAAAAAGTAGTATGATGCTTTTTGTGGCTCCAGAGGAAGCTGCGTGTAATCTGATAAATTAGCTCCAATGATGTCACTCAGTGACTGAGCTGCATCGTGGGTAATGAAGTGCAATGTTAGATCAGCGGACTGCTCACACTCAGGCTGGGGGAGTAACAGGATACAAGTAATGGGATTATGTACTTAGGATACCAAAACAAAAAGGGAAATTTATTCCACTGACGTTACAGAAAAAAAGATACTGACCCGATTCAATCACTCTAAACTAGATAAGAATAACTAAAAATAATCTTATTACTCTCTCGTCTTTAATTGCATATGTTTGCTATTGAGGTAAAGTAACAGAAAGTTAGATTACTTTGATATTGTGATACTTGGATTAGCTTAGTGACTACATTTTTTACCAGGCTGCATTGTAATGCATTTTTAAAGTAGCCCTCCCAAGCCCTGCCCTCATTACCCACAATGCAGCTTAGCCACAAAGTGACGTCACTGGAGGATATTTATCAGATGACAACACACCTTCCTACTGTTTTCAGAAAACTCCCCTGCACTTTCATGTGTTGAATCGGAGTTTCCCCTTAATTCTTGCCACATCTAACAGCTTCTTGTCACATATTGCAGCTCTGATTGTGTGTCAATGTGTCTGAGTCATGAATCTGAGCCTTGTGTGGATCTCAGCTCAACGTACCTGCAAGCGTGTGTGTTTGAATGCCCACACCTGCCTGTGAAAACACTGCATGCTTAATCTCATGTCAGGTGTTCTCTCTTGTTCTGTCTGCCAAGGCCAGGCGCTCAAATGTCACACATGCGTGGCGTCCAATGAAGAGGACTGTAACAAACAGGGCTCCACCTCCTGCCCTCAGTACGCCGACGCCTGCTCCACCATCACAGGACCCAGTGAGTGAACACACACACACACACACACACACACACACACACACACAGGAGAAAAACATGTAAAAACACAAGTTTGATTTGGTTGAATCCAGTGTTGTTAAGCCTCACTAGAGGTCAGCATAACACCCACAGCTGCTGTGTTTCCATCGTCAGAGAAGATGATTTACAGTGAACATGTTACTGTCTGTTTGTTTGTGTGTGTGAGGATGTGTGTGTGTGATTATAAAGCCAGCCTCTCGTCATCTGAGGTTTTTTCTGGATGTCATCCCGGTAGTTTAAAGATAACCACAGACCTCTGTATGCCCATATGTGTGTGTGTGTGAGAGAGAGAGAGAGAGAGAGAGAAGAGTGAGAGTGTGGGAGGGAGTTCATCGGGTTCAAAGCGTCATACCAAGTTAGCACTCAGCCTTCAATCACTTCAAAGCGATTTAAACTGTGAACGTCTGCCGGCATCACGCGTAACCCCTTCTCTGTCTCGCTCTCATTTCCCAGACACCGTGATGAAGTCGTGCACGTACAAGGGCTTCTGCGACAAGGCCCACGGCGGCAGCTCCGGAGCCAAGATGGAGTGCTGTTTCGGCGACGACTGCAACGGGCCCCACAGGAGCCACAGCCACGGGGACCACCACCACAACCACAACGGCGTCGGGGCTCTGGCCTCCAGTCCCGTCCTGCTGATCACGGCCCTGCTGCTGCGCGTGGCCTTCAGTCAGCTGTGAACACCTCCTTCACATCCATCACCCTCCTCCCCCCTCTTCTGATTGTCTGTTAATCCAGTCATTTATATCGTCCGTTTGAGATTTTTAATCTAGGTTTACAAAAAAAGGATCAGAGCGGCGGAGAGATTTTCAAGTGGTTTAAGACAGAGAAGTGAGTTTCTGTCTGATAAATATAAAAGTTTCTACTCAACGCCTTTTATCGACCTAAATAGCAACCTCATTGTCTTTAGTGGTGTGTTCACTTTCAGCTCTCAAGCGACCCGTGAACCTGAGAGTGTTTGTGGTGAATAATTGTGTACAAAGTGAAGTACGCTTACCCACTGTAATGGTGGAGCTGGTGGGACTCGGGTGTGGTTTCGATAGGTGCTTCCTCAGTAGGAAGCTCGTGCAAAAAAGCTTACTGAGTATTTTAACACCACAATCTTTGCAAAATGTTGCAATCATGATTTGTTTAGTGCTTGAATTGTTCATTTTCTTTTTGCATGCAAGCTAGTCTGAATAAAGATACAATCACACCCTTATTTTCGTGTTTGTGTCGTGTGGGCAAGATCACCTTGACATTTGTCATCCCACACTTGACCTTTAAAAAGCCAGAGACAAGGAATTTGTGTTTATGTTAATGCCCCCTGATTGCAAAGACGCACAGAGAGAAAACAGTCTGACGGCTCTACTGCAGAAAACAGGGGCGTATGTGGAAACTTCCTTCTTGCAGCTGTGTAAGATGAATCCTGTGCAGTCGCCACAGGATATGAAATCAGCGAGGTAAGTCTCCCTCCTCATGCAGGTCATATGACGTGCAACCACTTCCTCTTAACCGGCCACAAATGTAACTAAAAGAAAAAAAAAAACAATAATTCCCGTAAATGCAGATGTTTGCGTTTTCACTCACAGAGGTGACGGGCTCGGCACCTCAAGTGCAGCTCTGTACATGCGTGCAAACTCCTGTCGACTAGACTTCAGTGTTGAAACCAGGAGGTCAGGTCAGCTCATCCTCTCAGCTCTCTCTGGAGTTTCATTAAAGGACTCAATATGTGGTCACCTTTGTGTAAAGGTGGAGAAACAGTGAAGCAACACTTGTGTTTTGTATTTGAACCGGACAGAGTCTGAGGTGTTTTGCAGATCTTTGTCTGATGTTGAAGTTGCTACTTTGAATATTCAGATTTTAACATAAAAACATAAAATATGTTCAGAGAATAAGATGCACTGCTGAAGCTGCAGACCATGTTGCACCTGTTGTAACACCCCTCAGGTTGAATGCATCCCTCGTGTGTTTCTTCTCTCTGATGGTAAGGTGAAACTGATACACGTTTGAGCTGCCGTGGTTTTGCTTCGTGGTAGTATCTATCACGGCTGACGCTCTAACGTCATCTGTTGCACGAGTTAAAACTGAACCCGAGAATCTCAGAGAACCCCTTTGAACAGGGTTTATTTATGTAAAACACAAACGCTGTTCAGGCTAAAAACTGACTAATATTCGGGGCTGTAGCTGCCATCAAGAACAAAGAGGCTACATTCTACATTCACACAGGACATATGTTGGGTTTTAAAGGTGCAATATGTAAAAAAAAGGGGGCAGCATCACCGAACAGCTACCTGCTGGTAACTGTAGCTGCCGCTGGCTAGTTAGCTCAGTTAGCTGTGTAGCTAGTGGTCCTATTCATCAAGTAAAGGCACATTTACGATGTGAATGTTGGTAAGACAGGTGGATTTTATGGGAAAGTGCTGATTATCAACAGGAGGCCAAGTTAATTATAATGAATCAGATTCATGAGGCAGAATGTCAAAATGTTTGTTTTTTCATAATTTTGATACTTTTAGTTTTTTTTTTAATGTTTTAAGCTTAAATTCATTCATAATGCACTTTTAATCTTTGTTTTATTTTTCACACCGTATATTGTCGAAGGCGTTTTTGAAGCTTAAGACAACAATGTCCTGGTTCTCCAGCCTCTCGGTCGGGACAGCTAGCTGCATGGCTAACAAAGCTAACTAGCTAAAGGCAGTTAGCAGCTAAGGCTGATTTATGGTTGCATGTAGGCATTTTAGTATAGGCGTTATTTTAGATCGCACTACCTCGCTCGGCATGACTCCACCCTACTCTGCCTCTGATTGGCTACATCCTGTGCAACTCTCACCAAAGATTGAACAGAGGCGAGATGTCTCACTCTGTAGCTAAAACGGAGCGTACGCGACACATAGTGTAAAGGGGCGCTGCAGCGATGCACCATGTGAGAAAAATAATGTGTTTTTTGGAAATTAAAGTATGTAAACCTGTTCTACCAGGACCCTCAAATAAAAGTATGAACCTGAACATTAGCATAATTTGACCTCTTTAAGTGCAGGAAGTGTTTCTATTTGACACATCATCACCTGTCAGCCTGTCACCTCACCTGACAGGTGAATGAATGACACTATTCTTCACTGTGTTCCTGTTAGTCCAGTCTCACACCACTTTCTGTTTTGGCATCTGCGCATTTATATGAAGTGGATTCAGCTAAAGTGTGTTTCTGTCTGAGAGGAGAGCAGGAGGCGACATGTGCGCACGGAGCCGCTGGAGAAAAGTTACTGCGCACGTCAGAAATAAATGTAAGGAAGCTGCATCGCCTCTCCTGTCTGAAATAAAAATAAATAAACCTTCAGTTTAGTTCCTCTTCTCCTCTGAGAGTGCAGCAGCAGTGGTAGGAGGAGGAGGAGGAGGAGGAGGAGGAGGACCCGGCCGGAGCCGAGAGGACGCATAGATCACATCCGGGGCTGGTTTATTCTAATAACCCGAAACGACCAACCCGGAAAAAAGACAAGTCTTCTGTAATCCGATCACACAAACAAACAGGCGGGTGTGTGGGAGCGAGGTGCACGCCGGCCCTCGTTAACGCGCGCTGATTGTGGAAGTTGCTCAGACTTTTGGCTGACTATGCTCCAGAGTGTTTCCCGGACTCGACTCTCTCCTCTCCGCTGCTTCGGCGCTGCGCGGGGCGCTGGCTGTGGCGCACACTGACTCTCCACAGCAGGGTAAGTTCATCAGTCGACAGTGGCACTGTATGTGTATGTGTGTGTGTGTGTGTCTGTGTGTGCGTTGCCTCATGTCTGTGTGTGTGCTGGTGCTGTACAGTAGGTGTGGCAGGGCCGAGGAGTCGTTGGATCCGGTGAGTCAGTGCAGATCATCTGAGCTGAACTAATCCGTCAGGTGTCGCTGAGTATATTTTCTCTTCCCCGCATCATATTTTTAAATTTTTCTCTTCGATCTTTTTTTTTTAAAACTTTTAAATCATCCAGTGGCGTGAAACTCGTGTCTGCACCGCTGCTGATGTGGTGCAACACTGTGAACATCCAGCTGTCGCCACAGAGGAGCTCAGAAAACTGTCCAGAGAACAAAGTCTCTTCTACAAACTGCTTTTTCTGGATCCATAAAACAAAGATTTTCAGTTTTATGTCCAACTTTGAGGTATTTCATCTGCCTTGTGCAGAGTTTTAAGAACATCTCAAAGTCCCGTGTGAGTAAAAGTTAAGATATAATGCTTAAATATCAGTTTGATTAAAGAGAAAGTAACCCATAGATACAGTACTCGAGTAAAAGTATTAAAGTATCTGATATTAAGTGTACTTGAATGAATGAATGACTGAAGAGGAGTTGGTAGAAGTTAAACTTATGTATCCCTGCCCTCTTTTCTCACTTTTCTTCTTCTAACTCATATTATTTCAAGAAATTCTCAACTTTATTTACAACTAATATACAAACAACCATCCTGAGTTCATTTGCCACCCAGTTAAATAAATACTCGAGTATCAAAAGTACAAATAAAAGTACATTTGACATATATTTAGTTGTTGCGATTATTTCGACAGATATTGCGATTGCGATATAATTCACGATAATTATGGAGGATTAAATTTAACATCACAGTTTTTATTGTTATAGAAAAACTAGTAAAATCATGACGATGTGACAACAAACGTGTTTTATTACATCTGGAGAACGAGGTTTGTAGGTCAGAGCGTCTCTGCAGCACTACATTTATTTAAATTTACATTAAAACACTGTTTTATGAAACATTTTACCTTCATAAATTAACTGCAGCTCTTGCGATTTGGATATTGCACTTAGTCATATTGCGATCTTGATTATTTGTGCGGTTAATTGTGCAGCCCTGGCTCGTATACTGTGTGTTACCTGTTGGTGCTGTGGTGCAGCAGACAGTCTGCAAAGTAACTAGTGACTGAAGTTATCAGATAAATGTCACGGAGTAAAAAAAGTGCCGCCAAAATGTAGTGAAGTGGAAGTACAGTGGCAGAAGATGGAAATACTCAGGTTTACCGAGCTTCATGTAGAGTGAGGATTTTCATTTTTAAACAATTTACTGAATTATCCCAACAGCAACACCCTCCTGAGATATACAGAAGAAAATAAAAAAGAATAATCAAACACAGAATCAATGAGACACCTTGTATTTCAACATTTTAATGTTCACAACTGACCATCTAAGTACATAAAATGAATAAAAATTAGGTTTATAATATTAGTAATTATTAGCTGTGTGTAGCTGGAGTACTCGTCCTGCCTCTACTCGCCTGTTTCACTTTCTTATTTCACTTTCCAAATTAATATATTGCATCATAAAACATGTGATGGCTGTAAACTATGACACCTACTGTGATGGTCATTCACACCTCTATTAAAAGCTTTTAACAGACTCCCTCAGTGAGCTAAAAAAAAAGATGTTTTTATGGGTGTAATGATGCAACGATCCGGATCTATATATATCGATTAGATCAGATATTTTAGTTCCTTTTTGTCAGGTGATATAAATGTAACTGATCGTGTTAAATGGACGTATGATATCATCTCACATCGATCGCAGGACTTTGTGATATCGGCAAATATCGTATCGTCGTCCAAAGAATCTGTATGATATCGTATCACGATGAAACTTGCGATTTACACCCCTGATCAAGATTATAAACCAGTATTGAATGCTTCTACTCATTTAATCATCACATGAACAACCGCATTTCATCTGAAGAAGAATAATCTTTATTTTTCATCACATGTCACACAACGTAGTGAAACAGGTTCTCGGTGGAGCAGCGGGGCGGCCGACGACAGTGATACCCGGCGGCTCGACTCTAGATGTCAGCCGGTGCCTCGGAGGGCTTTATCATCACAGTCGATCACCACATGAACCAAAACGAGCAGCAGCAGCTCCAGTCGAGGATGAAATAAGATATGAGCGGGATGAGAAAAAAAATCAGACTGCAGATGAAATACACAACCCTCCTCTTTGTCGACACAAACCGCTGATAACTTTTGTACAGTCCCTAAAATGTGGGGCACGCAGAGACGTTTTAGAGTATGAACATGAACAGGAAGGTGTTTAAAATAGATTTACCCAACCACCTACAACACTGACGTTATACTTACATGCATCAGTAATATGAATCATATTGATCAATTGGGTTCAGCTCTAAGTTAAAGGGGTATTCCACAGATTTTGCATGTCAAAGGGAGTACAAGCAGCCCCATAATGTCCTCAAGTCTTAAATATGTGGAGTCTAAGAGGCACGTTCACCCGGCAGGGAGGGAGGGAGGGTCTAACGTCAGATGCTTTAGTCTCACTCAAAGTCGAGATATCTCGGCGTGTTCTGCCTCGACTCTGCTCGTTCTTTGTTATTATGTCTTTTGTTAAAAAATTGACGTGTGTTTGAATCCGTTTCTGTTAATCAGGAAAGAGGTAACACCGATAAAAGCAGATGTGTAAACTGAGTGTAGGTGGGTTTCACTTCGCTGCCCTGGATGTGGTAAAAAGGCAATGACACTGATATCACTGCTGTGATCTGAACACTGTGTTCTTTCATCACATATACACACTGTAATGGATATATGTGTGTGTGTGTGTGTGTGTGTGTGTGTGTGTGTGTGTGTGTGTGTGTGTGTGTGTTATCCTGCTGCATGTCAAATCTCATATTAATGTGCCCAAGACGCTCTAAAGTTTCAGCACAGATGCCACAGCGTCACTGCTGATGGATAATCCAGATGTTTTCTCATTGTGTGTGTGTGTGGGATGTGCCAGTCTGAGTGTTGGTATCTGTGTGGCATCATCTGATTTTTCCATTACACCCAGACTTTCTGCAGAAGTTTACATCTCTATGTCAGTGGCAAAGTGTTGTTGCACAACTGATGCATCATCAGCTCACCGAATTTTTTGAAAGCGGTTTCAAAATGAAGTATTTGTCTCGCCGTCGAGAATCTAAAAATAGCTTCACAGGACGTAAAGATGCCGCCTGCGTGTCTGCTGTTTATCTGTTTGTCTGCGTGTTGAGTGTGAATGTTTTCATGGAAATTGTGATATTTTCCATCTCCAGAAGAGTTTTGAAGCCAAGACAGTCCTATAAAAACATTGGCAGAGGGCTCAGTACGTCAGTATATTTTGTTTTGACTGTCACTTACTTAGTAATTTTTTGTTCTTATGAGAAAGGAAATCGGTCACAGATGTTCGCCTAGTTAGCCAACGTGTTACCTTTCTGTGGCGACGTTACACTCGAGTCCTTTCTGTGAATTCAAATTTAGAGAAAAGTGACGACTTAATGAAGAGCAACATCTGCATCTAGTGCATCTTATTTCACATTAATCCTGCAGGGATGCAACAGAAACGACAGTGGAAATGACTCAAAGTTCATAAAGAGGACGAGATTATTTGCCAGCAGTCCTCTGACTCCCCTCCCTCAAACCATAAAAAAAACACTTTTATGTACAGATGTCTGCCAGGGATAGAGTTATCTTGGAAAGCTAAAAAGCTATCGAAATCTCATCAGCATACCTGAGCGTCTGAGCTGAATGACTGTCGGAGCTATCATTCAGTCTGTCAGCAGCTCAGTGACTCACACGCATGGCATCATCTCAATGAATGCATCTCTCTCTCTCTCTCCCCACTCCTCTCCTCTTTTTCCTCCCTCCCTCTCTTCTCTGGCCAGTGGAAATGTGCGTGTGTGCAGATCTTGAGTGCAGTCTGTAATTTTTGGCTGTGGTGGAGGGCCTCAGCTCAGCCTCGGGCTTCGGGGTTTGCTGCTCAGCCTCAATCACGTCACATGAAAAACTGCTGAGTGCAAGCGGGTCTCTTTCTTCCCTTTCCTCTATGTGTGTGTGTGTGTGTGTGTGTTCGAACATTAAATGAAAGACGGTTTATCCTCCACATCTGCCCTTGTCCGTCCCATGAGTCTGTTGCTCTCTTTACATTTCGTCCTCCTGTTGTCCATCTGTGTGTCTCCAGTGATATGTGATAGCAGCAGCATGCCGTACGTGGACCGGCTGAACCGTGTATGCGGCTTCCTGGACATCGAGGAGAAGGAGAACAGCTGCCGCTTCCAGAGGCGATACTTCATCCTCGACACGCAGGGAAACTCTCTGCTGTGGTATATGGACAACCCTCAGGTGCTGCACACACACACACACACACACGCACATACATGCATGACACTCGCTTTTTAGCAAAACAGTTAGAGGAAGTGAAATTGACCAATAGGAGCAGCGTAACCTTGGACTCTGAGCCAATGATGAGTCTGTGTGTTTGTGTTTCTGCATGCAGAACCTGCAGAGTGGAGCCAGCTATGTTGGCAGCCTGAAACTAACCTACATCTCCAAGGTAAACCGCTGCCTGTCGCCTCCCTGTGCTTGTGGGTTTGTAGTTACATAATGTCCTGTGAACTACAAGCATGTCCGCAGCGTGGACGCGGGAATTCACAAGAGCGCACGCAAATAGAAACATGCAAATCGAGAGCACAGATACCCCCCCGACCGGAGTTATCTGCGTTTCTAGTCAACGGTCACATGCAGCAGCAGACTTTGTGAAGTTTTCCAGATGTCAGCGCGCTCGCTGAGCTCACCACAGATAATGACATCTGGCTTCAGTGCTCTGCAGCGCTGACAGCTCCTCCCCGGACCCTCCGAGCCAAGGAGACGTTCAAGATATGAAATATTTCTCCTCTCTATTTGTCCCGTCGCCTTTTTGTCTCCTCGTCTCTCTCTTACCTTTGTCAACCTGTGTGTCCGCCTTTTTTCTCCTCTTTTACTTTTGTTTCATCCCCTCCTTGTGTCTCCTCTCTTGTCTCCTCTCTTGTCTCCTCTCTCGTCTCTTTGTGTCTCCTCGCTCGTCTCCTCTCTTGTCTCCTTGTGTCTCCTCTCTCGTCTCCTCTCTTGTCTCCTCTCTCCTCGCCTTTTGTCTCCTCTGTCGTCTCCTTGTGTCTCCTGTCATCTCCTTTTGTCTCCTCTCTCCTCCCCTAGTGTCTCCTTTGTCGTCTCCTTGTGTCTCCTCTGTCATCTCCTTTTGTCTCCTCTCTCCTCCTCTAGTGTCTCTTCTTTTTTCCTTGTCTCCTCTCTCGTGTCCTTGTGTGTCCTTTCTCCTCTCCTTGTGTCTCCCCTCTCTTCTCCTTTTATCTCCTTTTTTGTCCCTTCTTTTTTCCTTGTCTCCTCTCTCCTCTCCTTCTGTCTCCTCTCTTGTCTCCTTCTGTCTCCTTTTTTTTCTCCTCTCCTCTCCTTGTGTCTCCTCTCTTGTTTCCTTCTGTCTCCTCTCTCCACTTTTTGTCTCTCCTTTCCTCTCCTTTTATCTCCTTTTGTTTTGTCCCTTCTTCTTCCCTTTTGTCTCCTCTCTTCTCCTTTTGTCTCCTCTCTTGTCTTGTCTTTTCTTTTTTCCTTTTTGTCTCCTCTCTTGTCTCCTCCCTCCTCTTCTTTTGTCTCCTCTCTCCTCCTCTCATCACCTCTCTCCTCCTCCTCTCCTCAGGTGAGTGAAGCGACAGCGAAGCAAAAGCCGAAGACAGAGTTCTGCTTCGGTGAGTTTTATTCGGGGGGGAAACACTGAGTCACGCTCTTGCAGTCGGGCACAGTGGTGTTAATTTTATTTTAAGCATGTGATTAAAGTTATAATATGGTTATTGTGGATATTCACGGAATCGATGTCTATTTTTACAGTCATCAATGCCGTGTCCCGGCGGTACTTCCTCCAAGCCAACGATGCGACTGACATGAGGGAGTGGGTGGCTGCTCTCAACAA
Organism: Pagrus major; assembly: GCF_040436345.1. Lineage (NCBI taxonomy): Eukaryota > Metazoa > Chordata > Actinopteri > Spariformes > Sparidae > Pagrus > Pagrus major. The sequence goes on along the minus strand of NC_133219.1, from coordinate 38,012,810 downwards.
GGCCAGCAAGATCACTGTGAGTGCAACACAGACGCGTACTGTTCCCACCAGATGTTGATTAATGGATTGATTGACTTTATTGTCCATCTCAGTGGACTTTTCTCTTCGACTACAACAGAAGCACAGTACACATACTTTACACTACAGGCAGTACTGCAAACAATTTAAAAACACAGAAAATATACAAGATACAGTGAGGTCCAAAAGTCTGAGACCACATCTTCAATATTTTGAGGAATCAGAGACATTTAAAAAAAAAAAAAAAACAGTAATGTTATGACATGCAAAATGAGGAAGACATATGTAGGATCCTGCACTATTTCTAAGTCAGCAACAAATCTAAATATAAAAGCCGAGAATCTCCGTCTGGCTGTTTGTTTCGATCTTATTTGCACATCTCGAGAACCGTCCGGCTGATCTGCTTCACGCTCGGCAGGTTTGTTGCTGAGGATCCAAGCAACGCGCTCAATCTTGATACATTGCTTACTAACTCATTAGCATTGTGATAGTAGGGAAAAATGGCAGAAGTCAGAAGTCAAATTATTACTGCAAGCAAAGAGGGTCTTTCTCAGCATCGAATCATGGCTAAACTCGAGGTTTCTCATGTGGAGGTGCGTCAAACTCTACAACACTTTGCAGAAACTGGATGAGTTGCATCCAAAGCATAAAACCAAAAGTGACCACACCTTCAGAAGATCAATACATCAAGCTGAGTTCCCCGAGAGACAGAGAAGCGACCTCAAACAGAAAAAGTACTCCAAAATAGTAGTATGTTGACTAGTGATCTCAGACTTTTGGATCCTGCAGTACATTAGTGTAAGCAGCAGCAAATCATGTTATTACAACACCAGATAGTAGATCTAAAAAAAGCAACAAGTGTTCCCTCATGCAGCCGTTCAGTGTCTGTATGGTAATAGGGAGTAAAACACTTCTTGTTCACAGTTTGCTCAGTCCAGCGCTGCTAAATATATCTCAAAAGTTGCTTCAGTGACTTGCAGATCACCTTCCTGCAATTTTTGAGATCTCGTTTTAGCTCTTTACGCCCAAGTTTCTGTACCAAGCTGTGACGTTAAATGATAAACCAGGCTGCATAGTATCAACAGCAGCGATGAAGTCGATAAGAAAAGATGATGAGAAACTGACACCTTTGTCTCATGTGTGGTTAGAAAAAGCCTAACTTAGCAGTTATTGATAAGGGATTTGACAGGAAGCTCCAGTTTGCGGTGTTGTGACTGAAACCAGTTTGGTCTGGGCGGGCGTGAACGATTCAAGGTTAATTTTTTTGGTCCTGTGGGAGATTTGTTTTTGACAAAAGAGGCAAAATAACTACATATAATACAGTACATACATACACAGACACAGGACATAAGTGCAAACAATACAGTGAGTGACTCATCATCCCCCCCCCCGCCTTATGGCCCGAGACATGCTTGAACGTTGCCCACACATACCCCTCACACACTTGCTGAATGAGGAAATTGTGAATGTGCATGAATGTGACTGTTGGCACATACGTCACTGTGGTCGAGGTGTCAAAAAACCATTGAGTGTGTTCATGAACATGCGACGCACATTAAGTTGGAAAATTTGCATTGTATTTGTGTACGTGTCCACGAGATGACAGACACACATCGGTCATGACGGCAGATGACAGAAGAGTGTCTCTCTTCTTCTCTCACCTGCACACTGACACAGGAAGCAGCGCCGCTCACTCTTTCTTTCACTTCCCCCTTTGATGGGAGGCCTTTGCTGCCGCCTTTTTTCTGAGCTGTCGTGGCCTCAATGAAGGCTTGTGTTAAAAAATACTTCCTAAAGCAGAGGCCATTGGACCTTCAATTTACGCCTCTGGACTACATTTACTCTAAAGGAGACGTATTATGGACATTTTTCAGCTTCATAATTTTATTTAGGGTTACTTCTAGAATAGCTTTACCTGCTGTAATGCTCAAAAAACACATCAGTTTTACTTTACCAGTGCTGCTCTGTTAGAGCTCCTGTCTCTTTAAGCCCCTCCCCTCTGAATACCCAGTCTGCTCTGATTGGTCAGTTCACACATGCCTGAGCCAACACTGCTAACAACAACAGAGCAGCTGTGATAAATCGATTCTTACGTGACAAACTAGTGACGAGGAATAAATCATGCAAACGTGTGACATGGTGACGTAGCGTCATGCAGACGTACAGTTATTTTAGATCACACTACCTTCCTCGGCATGACCCGCCCTACTCTGCCTCTGATTGGCTACATCCTGCCCGTTAAGTAATGTGCATGTGCAACTCTCACCAAAGATTGAACAGAGGTGAGAGGTCTCACTCTGCAGCTAAAACGGAGCGGTCAAGACACAGTGTGTGAAGGGATGCTACCTGTTCTACCAGGACCCCCAAATAAAAGTATGAACCTGGAAATTAGCATGATATGACCTCTTTACGAAAGACATCACATCCAGACTGTTAAAAATCAGACTGGAAGACTCTGCTCTCTGCCGGTTGATGTAACATTCGTTGACGTAATCCTCTCTGTTACTGTGCTGACAGGTTCCTAAGTCCGGCCCTGCACATCCGCGGCCCGATGTGACCGCAGTAATCAACGACACTCAGAGAGGGAGGAGGCAGCAGGCCTACAAGGCTGAGATCATCGGTGGCGTGGTGGTGCACACTCCCATCCAGGTAATGTATAGAGGAAGCTGTGGTTACTATGACGATGCCAAGAGTGACACCGGCAGGACTTGCGTGAATGAGATTCACTTTTATCTGTTAAGTAAAACATCATTCGTCATTCAAAACCACCCTGCGTGTAATGTGAAACATTGAGAAGATGGCGGTTAGTGATCGTTATGGTGATAATGAAGACGGTTATGATGAAATGTTTCAGAACGAGGGTGAAGACACAGACGGCAGAGAGAGGAAGGGCAGCAGGCCAGGCGTGCTGAGGTCGGGTTACTGTGTCAAACAGGGAAATGTGGTGAGTTAACCAGCTGCTAACAGCTGATTCTCTGTGCTTGAATTAAAAAAAAAGAAAAAAAAGAAAAAGGCTGCATGTGGAAACTGAAATGTGAAATGTGTGTTTGATTCAGAGGAAGAGCTGGAAGAGGAGGTTTTTCACCCTGGATGACAACGCAGTCAGTTACTACAAGTCTGAGATGGTGAGGAGACGGACGTGTTGTGTTTGTCTCTCACATGTTGATGTTTATTTTCGGTGACTGTGGGTTTTTTTGTCCGTCCATGTCTGAAATGTGTGTGTGTGTCCCAGGATAAGGATCCTCTCCGAGCTGTTCCACTAAGGGACATTCAGAAGGTCCACGAGTGTCTCGTCAAGTCCGGGTGAGTCAAACGTGGATCTCCCAACATTTGACCTTTTTCTCCATCTGGTCTTTCTAGTACTGATGTAAACGTATACGAATATTTGGATAAGAACAGATTACACGACTTACAGCATCCAAATAAATAAAATAAAAAATAGGTTGCCGTTGACATATCAAAGATATTCAGACATTCTCAATATTCTTGCATTAGTTTTTCCCAGAACTGTCATCCAGTAAGGGCTCGAGCTTGACTCATGTTGCACAGATGTTGTTTTTTAACTTGTAATCTTTTAAATCTGTGATCTATATTGAAGTCTGGCGCTGTGCACGACTCGACAGTAGATGGAAACTGGCGGTCTGAAAGTTAGGGACCGTCTCAAAAGTACATGCAAACGGGCCAAGAGAGCTTTTCAGCATAGAAACCTCAAACAAACTTTATTTTCATTTGGGCCCTTCTCCTGTGGCATTGCACAATCACAGTGGACTATCAGAAGAGAAATCACACAAGTTTAACAGATGCTTGTATTTTCCCCGCTGATTAAAGAAAACCTTCCACTCTTTTCTGACTCATTTTAGACTGGCCTTTGTCTTTTTAAAGCTGGGCAATAAAAAGGTTTTATTATTTGATTTATTTTGGTGCAGTACGTGGTTAAAATACTATGTTAATTTAGCTTGTATACATCAGAGTGTGAATGACAACTGAAACGCATAAATTGAAGCAGCCGTGACAAAATAAAACAGCGACCAAATACTTCCTGTAAAAATCCTACGGAGGCTGAAAAACGGCCAGAGGTGCAATTATTTCCGATGCAGTTATCTTGAGATCGACAGTTAATTATTACAAAAAGCTCGTTTCTCATGATAACGACAATGAGATCTTTTGTCACAAGAAAAATGACTTACACACACACTGCTCTGAAAGTTTTATGAGCTTTTTTTAGTTTAACCTCGTGACTTGATGGCTAATTACTGTGAGGGACCGCTGAAACAACAGTATTGTTATGTGATGCTTGTTTTTACTTTTCAGATTGAGATGGAGATATAATAAAATTATAAGCACAACTGTGTGTTTAAATGGTACAATATAAGACTGAATACAGTCTGATGCATTAATGAATACTCCTTGATCTGACATTTTCCGCTTGAATCAGTTCGCTACGGTTGTCAAGACGCCATCTTTGCATGCTGGCACGGCGCTGCTGATCTCTGACGGACATTTTGAGGAAACTACTTTCTGTTTTCTCGTGATAACAGCTTGATTGTCTCGCTGGATTTGTAGAGATAACGAAAAACATCAAACCACAAGAAATGTTGCTTTGTTATCTCGAGATGTCGGCACAACAAAATCAATTCGACTTACAGTCAAACGCAGATATGAATGCAGATATATTTGTGGAATAAAAACACAGATAGTGGATCTGTACTAACATGCCCTCCCTTTAGCTGCTGTGATAACAGTCTGATCGTTTCCTCTGTGTTTGTCCGTCAGGGATCTCCTGCTGAGAGACAACCTGTTTGAGATCATCACCGGCTCCCGGACCTTCTACATTCAGGTACGTCACGTTGTTGTACCGATCGATCAGAAGCTACAGTTTGACGTGTGCGTCAGAGCGGAGAGGCTCCCAGGTGTCTCCGTCCTGTTGTTTTGACTTGTTTTCTTGTGAATGCTCTGCTGCTGATGTGTGGCACAGGCTCCTGTTTTTAGGAGCATGAAAAGTTTGTTTTTGTGAAACGGCCACAGCCATCCAACAATAACATCCTGCCCAGCTACCCCCCCCTGGGAGACCAGCTGACTGAGACGGCAGGGGTCGCGCTGAGAGAGAGAGAGAGAGAGAGAGAGAGAGAGAGAGAGAGAGAGAGAGAGAGAGAGAGAGAGAGAGAGAGAGAGAGAGAGAGAGAGAGAGAGAGAGAGAGAGAGACTGCAAGCACAAATGTTTTTGTTTTTGTGTGCAAGAAAAAAAAAAGGGAAGCGTGAAACAACAAGACATAAACAGAAATAGATTAAAAGGAGAACATCAACGTGGCGTAAGAGCTGAAACCAAAGTGATTTTTATGAATTGAGCGACACGTATGTATCTACTGATGAGTATTTTCTTTATTAGATAAACTGTTGTTATTTGTTGGTCCAGCTAAAAACAGTAACTGTTACTCAAAGGTTGTTTGTTCTGTCCAACCAACCGTCCAAAACCTCCCAAATATTCAGTTTAATATCACAAAAGACACAAAAGCTTCACAAAGTTTAGCATTTTTTTTGCTTAGAAATTGAAAAAGTATGAAATGGTGACTTCAGACATTTCTTCTGCTGAAGTCATTATCACCTATGAAACATCTGGGATGAGCTCACAACAGCTGATATATCAGTCGGGCTCTGATATTCTGTATTTTTGTTACTATCAAAGCTGCTCCTGTTATTTCCTGCTGATGTTGTACTGTAAAAAATAAGTACATACTCTCATTTTTAGAAGAGGCTCAGTAAATTTCCCGAAAGAGCCGGAGACTGTAGGTTTTTGGCAAATATTAGCCGAACAAGAGTAAACAGTGTATTTGCATTTGAAGTAACCTTTCACACACCGAGCAAGTGCACATGCAAGCCTTCACATTTAGTTGCTCAGTAGATTTATCCACCCTCCCTTGTCCTTTTATTTCTTTGTAATAAAAAGCCAACAGCAAGATAAAGCTCGGTAGCAAAGGCAAAGTCAGTTTGTTCTGCTGCTGTCCGTACCACCGGACTACACAGCCGCTTCTTTCCCTTTTATATTATTATAAAGTGTTTACGGCAGCAGGTGTGATTTCTCATCACAATTATACTGTCCGGCATTATTGCAATTCATGATATTATCCCAATAAACATAAATATATTCTTAAAACTTTAAAAAATAAAAAATAAAATGGTACTCCAACACGCTGGATTCACTTGAACCTCACATTTTGTTAGGAAACAAACATTTTTATTGCAGAACAGTGAGGACACATCTTTTTTTTCAAGTCCTCCTGCACAAATAAAGGATAAATAAATGTTGGTTGGTTCTTTACTTAACTTGTTTTTATGGGGACACAATGTGGGTGACAGGCTTAGCTAATTCAAAATAAATCAGGAAACCATTATAGGTCTGTATGTCAGCGAGCTGGAGAGCTTTTTCAAGTTATTCATGTGAGGAGATTCATGATTATCTCGATTCACGACCATCCCCATAATGTAAACTCACCATGATCAACTTGTGTGAGTGTTTTTTTATCGCGATCTGTGATAAAAATCTTTCATCGTCTCGCTCCTACTGAGAGATAAGCTGCATCTGTCTTTGGTGACACAGACAGTACTTGTTCGCAGAATCGATTTTTTATGTCATGAGATTTTTCAGATTAGAAGCTTTTACAGAAGGACAAACAACTACAGTAGCTCTGCAAAGCTTTATCTTCTGGTGATTCCTCTCTGCAGACAGACTCTCCAGAGGAGATGCAAGGTTGGATCAGGGACATTGAGACGAAGATCCAGGACTTCAGAGGTCCTCCTAAGGTAACTGTTATCCCTCCTGGTAATCTTGTCTGTCTATATGTTCTTGGAGAAAGAAGAAAAAGACTGAAATGTTTCTTCCTCTCGTTGCAGGGTTTCTCATTCAGACGTGCGTCCTCATACTATAAAAGTCATAATTCCTCCTTGGGGTCTCGAGGTCAGCAGAGCGATGAGCGCAGACCTACGCTGGTCAAGTCCTGCTCTGTGGCCCCCGGCTGGCAGCCCTGGATGCCCGTCCCGTCGTGCGAGCCCTCCATCCTGGACGCGGAGGACGAAGACAGCGCCTTCAGCTCCGTGCCCACCCTGCCCTCCCTCTCCTCTTCCTCCACCTCCTCCTCCACCTCATCCTCCTCCAACTCCCTCTCCACCCCGGCCCCTTGCCCCACCGTGCCTCCAGCGGCTTCCAGCAGCGGACTGGGGATTGTTACAGCCACGGGAGACGTGGCCTGCGGGCGCCGGAGGCACCGCTCGCAGCCTCAGCCTCACACCGGCTTCCCCTTCAGCCTGGATGACGACGGCATCCGGACCACTGACGTCTAGTTCAATGAAGTCTGTCGAGTGTTTGGTACCTGCTTTAAAAAATGAATGTGACTGGTAATAATAGTATTCCCTGCTAATGAAGTGACACTGTGAACGTCTGCGTCGATATCATGACGTGAGTTTGGGGCCCCCTGCTGGTCGAAGGATGCACCCAGCTGGAAGAGGACCGAGGGGCGCCTGTGAAGAAGACTGTTTTTTAGTGCAACTTCCTCAGAAAACTTGAATAATCTCGTTTTATTAATTGTTCCTGCAGACAAATTATGGCACATGCTTTCAATCCGTTGCACTCGGCTCCCATCGGACATGTAGCTCATGTTCTCACCCCCGCTTAAAGTATTCATAAATAAGTGTTTAAAGTCTTTTTTTAACACGACAGTATCCAACGTTTTTATAATCAAACTTTTGTTCACTAAATATTTTTACTTCCTTTTGAGCCCAGCAGTGTTTTTAACCCTCTTTTCTGAGACGCACATTATGTTTAAAAAGCCTCACATCAACTTTTCTCCATAATAATAATTAACAAGCATTTTATTACTAACATTTAATCAGGGCAAAGTATCCTGTAATTCTCATTAAAATTTAAAAAAAGGTACACATGCCAACTGACTGACAGAGGGAAGAAGAGGAAGATGGAGTCAGCAGCAGCTTTTTAAGTGTTTGGACTATTTTTTTAAAAACAGTTTTTTAAAAAAACGATCATTTGTCAGTAAACTGTGACTCCTTTTTTTAACGCGGTACCGTAATAATACAGCAGCAGTGTTTGGATGGTACTTGTTAGCAGAATGTACTTGCCAGCATCAAAGTACAGCTGATCAGCTGGTCGACAGCTTTGTGTAAATGTGATTTTCTTACTGCGGCGTTACGTTTGGGGAACCTGTGCCACTACTTCTGTTAATTTAATTGTAATTCCCGCACTTTGCTTTTCTTTGTTTTTCTTGTGTTTTTGTTTTGTGTGTCGGCTTCCACAGCTTTTCCTGAGACGATGCCTTCAGACACTTTATGTTGTTGTACGACGGTCGTTTCAAACGCTTCTCAGGTTTCACCTCCAGGCCTCGCTGACGTGGTACCCTGTTCGTGTCTGCGTCCGTTTTCTGAAGCTGTGTGCCCTCGTTTCTCTGCGTATAATGTTAATTTTCTCTCTTGTACATTAAAGGATGCTTTTTCTTTGTTTTGTTTGGATTCTTTTCGATCACTTTTTAAAGGGTAACTCCAATTTTACACAGTAAAGTGTCTTTACAGGTCTTTGAGAGCTCGACTGCATGTGTATGAAGCCTGCTTTTAATCTGATAAATTGCCTCCAGGGGCTAAATTGCATTGTGGGTATTGTGGGCGCATTGTTTTGAAAAGCAGTCCACTGGTCTGGCATTACACTGTGGACTCTGCACCCTGCCATCTAGTGGTCGAAGGGTAAATCAACATTTTACACTAAAGATAACACAAAAACTTTCTTCGAAGAGTTTTATAAATGATCTTTCGATGGCAACGTGGTTTTTAAAGTTTTTTTCTTTGTTTTCTCTCCCAAGTGCAAAACTGTCCAAATGCCAGGCCTGCAGAGGGTCACAGCCGACGTATTTGACCTTTAACACTGTCCGCCTTTGACACATGCTCGCACACACATGAACATGCCAATAGTGCCCAGAGGCTGTGTTAAGTGAAGTGTTTCACACATCCAGTGCAAAGGTCCATTAAGTAAAACGCCTCAGACTGCGTCCTGACCTCCGTCCACTTCCCTCTCCGCCCTCCCCGTGCAGCTGCGTGGCTGCAGGACCGGCGAGAGTAAAGTGTTTCAACTGAACAGTTTAATCTGCGTCACTAAGGTAGAAAAGGCCCTGAGTGCCTGTGAAATGTCAGCTGTGGTGAAATTAGTTTTCAGTCTGTTAAAGACGGAGCTCCTCTAGGTACTGAGAGGAACATGTGGCAGGAGCAGTGGTGACGAAAGTTCGGTTAGGTTAAAGATCCTCCTCTGCACATGTGTTAAAGGATAATTTCACCCACAATTGAAAACTAAGTCATTATCTACTCACCGCCCATCCTGATGGAAAGTCAGCTGAAGTTTCGTAGTCCACAAAACATTTCCGGAGCTTCGCAGTAAAACAGCGTCGCGGAATCCTCCTGAACAAGTGAAGTTGTTGGGGACTTGTTTTAAATGTATCCAGAAGCCCTGAGATCCAAAATTGATTTGAAAAGATGTAATTTACATTTATTTTAGCAGCTATAATGAAGATTTCGGCTTTCAAAGGGTGTAAATAATAACGTATTTTCAAATCAGTTCTTGATCTCAGGGCTTCTGGAGACTAAAAAGCTGTATGGAGACATTTTATGTTTTAAAACAAGTCCCGTCTACTTCAGTTGTTTAGGAGGATGTTGCAGCACTTAATGTCATGTTTGGGTTAACTTATCCTTTAAGGCATTGATCAAAACTCTCTGATGTGTGTCCGACCTGGTTGTGCAGAGTGAAAAGTACCAAGTTAAAATCCTTAAAATGGCCTCCACGCCTTCTGGAATATAAGATTATCTGCTGGACACAAGATGGTCTCCTGCTTCACTCGTCAAGTTCTTTCATGAGAGGCTTCAAGTCTTTACATCACAAGTGTATACGCTGAATATTTGGCCAGGATTGACTTCCAAACTATTTGTGATGTCACAAATCGAAGGCCCACTTTGTAAAGGATGAGTTCACCCAAACATAAAAATGTAGTTTCGTGCCTGTGGAAGGTACGGTGAATGTCGTAGTCCACAAAACATTTCTGGAGCTTCAGAACAAAACAACATCGCATCCCTCTCTTAAATAACTGGAGTAGATGGAAGAGAAACCAGAGAGAAGATCATAAAATGCCTCCATACAGCTCATCTAGCATAATCCAAGTCTCAAAGAACCAAATTGATTTGAAAAGATGTTATTTAAATCTTTACAGTGGCTGCTAAGCTAAAAGCTAAAAGCCGTCTGAAGTGCGTGCACGAGCTCGAACATGCGTCAAGAGTGTAATTAACGTCTTTTCAAATCAATTTTACGTTTCAGAACATGTGTCCCCAGCCACTTCAGTTTTGTACGAGATTCCTGCAACGTTGTTCTGCCGTGAAGCTCCAGAAACATTTTGTGGACTGCAAAACCTCCCCCGACTTCCCATGAGGCGTGACGATCAGTAGATAACCTTTATCCTTTAAAGTTAGATTTTCAGTGAGCACAAATGTGAAATACACCCTCTGGTGTCAAACTCTGCACAGAGAAGCTCAAACATTCAACTTTAGGAGGAAGAAAAAACACATTTCTGTCCGGAGCAAAACTAAACTGGGATGTGAAAATGTGAATATGTGCTTCTCTTCATTGATTCTGTGTCACGGCCTTGTTCGTGTGCTCCGGCTGAGAAACTATAAAGAGGTAAAAGTCTGAAAACACGTCGACACAGAAGCCTCGGAGGGTTGATTTTCTGCTCGGACATAATGGAAAAGGTCACGTAGCACTTCAGTTTGACGCCTGTGAGTGACAGGCAGCTCTGAGGGCAGACAGACACACTGCTCCTCTAAATGTTAATGTTCCCACATGGATGACTCTGCACCAGCCTGCCCTCTGTCTCCATCTCTGATGTCATTACACTCTGCTGATTTTAACATCCTAAATATAGGCTCCTCGCTGCAGCTGGGTGCCGAGGCTTTGTTGCTCGTTCGCTGGCTTCAGTTCAGGCACGTAACGTGAATAAGATGAAGACGACTGTGCTGTGTTTTCTTCGTTTCTCTTGGATTTCTTTGCTTTTTTTCCACTGTTCACACTGTTATTTCTCCCTGTTTGCAGAAGAAAGCCACTAGATGGGGCTGCAACACACCACACTTCATTATCCACAGTGTTTAGTGCTGTCATGAATGCTGCCATGAGCTAATGAAGCAGTCCTCCACAAACTGACAGTAGCTCTCCATAGACTGGAGGCCAGGAGGAAATTCAAAAACAAGTCGCTGAGAGAAAAACTGTGAATGGAGGATTTGATCTGCCAGATGCAAAACAATGACAAAATCCAAGGGTTTTCATGGTTTGTGCAGGACAATCATGCAGTTTTGTGCATCTATGCATCCTACATGTATGTGACCTTCAAAATAAAAGCCCCAACAATAATAAAATGAGGCTCAACTGGTCTCATGAGAGAAGAAGGGCAGACTCAATAAACACTGTTGACTATATTAAACAGAAGAAATGTTTATTTATAGTTGGTGAGCTGCAAAAAAGATGTTTAGTTTAAGTTATAGTGACAAAAGTTTTATAATTAATGAAATGTTATCCAGCTGTTTTATTTATTCAGCAGCCCAGTCGAGAAAATGTAGTCCCGGTTGTTTTCATGTTGGTGGAAGAAAGCGTGACATATCGGCTGATATCGGCTTGTCACAGATAATATCAGTGTCGGTGTACACACCTGTTTTTAGAGATTATGACACAGAAAAAGATACAGAGGGTGATTTTGTAACTGTAAAATTCCCAGTAAAGTTTATGTTTCAGTGCACTTAAGCCAAACTGTAACGTAACATGTTTGATAACCATTTTTAATCAGCCGATTTATCGATATCAGAATTTTTTACTCCCTAATATCAACGATTGGTCAGCTCTAATAATAATAATAACATGATATAGTAGTGAACAAAGTGCTTCACGTGGTTGAACCAGGATTCAAAGTCACTTTTTAAAGAGCAGTGGTTCCCAAAGTGTGGACCGCGGCCCACTGCTGGGCCGTGAAGGGGCTGCAGGAGGTCATTAACAATAAATAGATAAATTAATAAATTAATAAAAGGTTTTTAATTTACAATTTTGTTGGTAAATTTGAAGTTACCATGAATATTTATGATTCCTTTTCTTTTTTTTTTAAAGGTGCACTACGTAGTTTTGGAGGGTTAATTTCACGACTAAATGAACTGAATAAACAAACTGACTGACCCCTCGAAGGACAGCTTGTTTATTATATTATAGAAATGTACCAGATATATCTGAGTTTGTATTATTACCTCATTTATAATAAGATATCCTTTCTGAGTCTGAGATCCTTTTCAAAACTACCTCATGCACCTTTAGAGCTAATTAAATTGAGTGTCTTTCTTAATTTATATGATTTTATTTAGTGAGTCTGTGGATATTTGTGCCGTCTGCTGACCAAACCTGTGTGACATTATAGGGGAACAATATTTGACTTTGACACAACATCTGTGCGTATCTTTTAACATGCCATCGAACTGCATGTGTTTAAAGATGAGCAAGTTTACAAATTGTTATGTGATGTGCATGTGAGGGATTATTGATTAGGCCCACCGTCACACAGAACTGTTGTGTTTATGTAAAAAATAGACTCTTGTGCTGGTCAGAGTTGTGATTAAAAGTGTGAGTTGGAGTTGGAGTTGCTGCTCCAGAGAGATCACCCATGTGTGCCAATCAGCTGATAGATGACTGTGATCAGTGTATTGAACGTGTGGGTGAATATCACTCGGACACTTGAGATCTTCGGATCATATCTTTAAGCGTATGTTGAGTTTTTAGAGGTCTCGTCCCGCTGAGCCGGTGTTGTGATGGAAAACCTCTTTACTCGCCACTAAACCACTAATTGATCTGATCTGAAGGTTTTAGGATTACACACACACACACACACAGGCTTTAACTAAGCATGTGCAGAAAGCAGCATCTCCATAACATGTGTAATATGAAGTCATATTAACGTGGACCAGGTTTTCCTTCATCTGGCCCCGGAGGCCCCTCGTCTGGACCCCTGCCAAACCCCCCCCCCACCCTCCGCTGTTCCCACATCAGACCACCTTACAAACTGGGGTTTGCAGGGGGGGTTGGAATGTATTTTGCCCTGTGTGATGTGATTGTTTGCAGAGAAATGGGTTGACCTTGCCCTCTAATGCCACACACACACGCACACACTCGCTCTGGCCGAGCTGGAGGTGTGTGAGACAGACCTGCTGAGTGCAGGAGGTCTGGGACCCCGTCACCACTTCCTCCAGACGGAGAACAGAGGATCCAGTCAGCTGAAGCCAGAATGGGACAATAATGAGCCGTCCAGCCGCCACCGCCACCTCATTTCAGGTATTATTGAAACCTTCGCTTCTCACTTTTCTTCCTCTGCAAAGGAACTGAGGGATAAGATCAGAGTTTAAAAGTCTGGAGAGCAACATCCAGTTTTAAGAATTCATTATTTTTGGTGCATAATGAATGTGCTCAGGTAAACCCTCACCTTAATGAACACTACCTGCTGCTGCTGCTGCTGCTGAAAAATAATGTTTTCAAACTGAGAATATTTCGTTTTAAAAAAGGGGATTTTCATATATTTGAAGGAGAAGTTGATACAAACAGAAATAAAGGTTTTTTAAAAATATATTTAAATCAGATTTTTATTAAATTCAACTAAGGTTTATATGATTTATCAGCACTGAGGTGGTTCTTTAGTTTCAGGGATTTATAAGCCAACAAAACTAGTTTCTTAAAAAAGAAAAAGTTGGTTTCATCAATATTTTTGTTTTAAATTATTATTATGAAGCAGAATTCGTCCAAACAAATTATCTTGTTATTATTATTATTTTGTTCTTTTGAGTCCAAGATTTTAAATTAAATAAACAACGAAAGAATCAGAAAATCAAACTGTGTGAATTAAAGTCAGGATGTTAACGGATCAGACTTTATTTATACAATACTGTGTGTTTTTTTTTCGTTTCTATAATTTAAAGCAGTAATGAGGGAAGTTTGACAGAACTTTTTGTCGTTGATGAAACTGTAAATTTCTCCTGAACACAAAACAACTTTCTTGTTTTTTTGTTTGTTTTAAACTAATTTAACAGATCGCAAACTTTTGACTGGAGAGTTGTGACTCATTAAATCAGCATGTGGAGGAGCAGCGTGTTCACTTCAAGTTTTCATAATAATATTTTTAGTTTTACAAAGTAAAAAAAGTGAAATGCCTAATTTTGTTTTCTTATTTGACACATTTCTGATGAGTATAAAGTAACTATACGCACTGATGAGTCAACGTGTTTGCGCTCCTGTTAAAAAACATTTCTTTAGTCTATCCGGTAACTTTAGAGTCGAGAAAAAGTTCCCCTTTACCAATACATGATAATTAAATACATTTAATAAAGTCTAAAATAAAATGTCGTCGTTTGACATTTCTGTGTATTTGAGTTTTTAAGTCTGAAAGTCCAATAAATGACGCGTGCGTAATGAAAGGTCTCCAACAAGTAAACAAATATAATGAATGTGATCAACATGTTTTAACTCTTCTAACATGTCAGCAACAGGCTCATGTGTTCAGTATGGTCTGAACAATATTCACCACTGTATTTAAATTCAAATCATTTTTTTAAATTACTGGAATATTTTAGTTTTGGACACTTTCAGTCCCACGTGGTCGCTCCAGCAAATTTCTTATTGTTGCTGAAATTCTTCTGCACATGTGACCGAATTATAATAAACTTTAAATCTGTAGAAAGAAGGTAAATCATTTAATTTGGATCCTACAGGCTGCTTATTAATATAAGTGTGTGTGTGTGTGTGTGTGTGTGTGTGTGTGTGTGCGTGTGTGTGTGTGTGTGTGTGTGTGTGTGCCATTTGAACGACACGAGTTTCCGTGCACAAATTGATCATCTTATTGATAGGGGAATCAGAGCAGCTCGGAAACTTGATGGCTGATGGGTCTGCATTTACACACACACACACACACGCACACACACACACACACACACACACACACACACACACACACACACACACACACGGGGCACAGGTCCAGTGTGTCTCCCAGTGGCGGCGCGCTCTCACTGCAGCACCCGCGCTTGTCGCGCTTTGTAAGAGAGGCTGTGCGCCGAGTAGCTGATCACCGGAGGTCTCTCACCGGGGAATTTATTATTCAAACACGGTAAGAGCTGCAGTTATGGATGTTTGGAGAAGGAGAGACGGAGGCGGGTGCAGACGCGCAAAAGCGGCGCGCTTTTACGCACAAGAAATCCCCTCCGGCTAGGCCTCGAATATGAATTTTATCTTAATACATCTGCCTGTTTATTTACAAATTCATATTCATATTGTGCTTTGGTTTTATGTATAAATATATATTCAAATTTAATATATCAACACAGGATAATTTCCACGTTTCAGACCTGCTCGACACATGTCCTTCTGATGGAGATACAAATAATAACCTGAAAATGTTTAATGGTGCGTAAATCTGTCTGAACGGCGGACACATGACAGGCTGGAGGCTGCAGAGGAGGGGGGAAAGCAAGGACGTGGCAGGTTTAGAAATCGGTAGAAAACGCGTAACGGAGAGATCCGGCTTGTTGACCTCCCGGTGACCCCCTTCAACTTTCCACTCTGGGTGCCTCTGGTTATCAGGATCTACAGTAATCCAGTCAAAGTGATGCGCGCTGCCGCTGCTGCTGCTACTATGTGCGTTCAGTGTCCGAATATAATCCACTATGAGACAATAGCCTGTGTGTGTGTGTGTGTGTGTGTGTGTGTGTGTGTGTGTGTGTGTGTGTGTGTGTCACTCATATGAGCTGTAGGCCTGCGGGTTTCATTCATTTTGGGGAAATGCACAAACCAGATCCACGTCACATTTGCGCTGACATGCTGTCACAGGTTATAATAATAATAATGAGGACACTAACGTGACTTAATGGGCAGGTTCAATAAGTCCTGTCAGTCACTGTCAGACATCTTGTTTTTCAGTGTGTGTGTGGAGTTGGAGACGAATTGCCTCCAAAAATTCAGGTAAAACATTCACATTGATGGTGTAAGCGTTTAATTGATTCGGTATTTTATATAATACAGATCAATATTCCCACTTTGTTCGACTTTAACAACAACAACAAGTCTCTGATCCACCAGGACAGTCACGGAAAAGTCTGATGGAGGAACAAACACTATGATTTATTTTTAAAAAAATAAATCATCCTCGACTGACCGATTGCGCGTGCACGTGTATGTATGTGCATGTGTAAGTCCAAGCGCGCGCGTGTGTGTGTGATTGGCCAGTGTCGCCGCCGTGATTTGGCCGCAGATACCGATGCACCGCGCAGACCTATGGGAGCGCAGGGAGGGCGGAGTGTCTGAGGCGGACTCCATTTGTAATGAAGGATCTGATGAGCTGGGTTCAGATCAGGCTACCGCGCTCACTGAGTCCGCGTGGGCACCGAGGGGAGAGCGCGAGAGGGGGCCGACGTAAAACGAGGAGCCGCGCTGAACGGACCTGAACCTCCTCTGCAGCTGGCGGCGGGCGACGCGAGGAGGCGGCGGCCGGGCAGGGTGTGCGTGAGGTCGGACAACGGGAGCGAGAAACCAGGCGGTGATATCTGTGAGAGCTGCACGCGGGGAGCGTGGAGGATCCGCGAGGAGCAGCTGTTGGATTGTTTTTTTTTTTAAAAGAATAGATAAGTGGGAGTCAAAGCGAGCGTCAAAGAGCAGGACTGAGGAGCAGGATGAGCGTGATCTGTGCGGGAGGAGCAGAGCTGTGCGTTTGAGGTAAAGGCCCGCAGGGAGAACATATATATGTGCGTGTGCATGTGTGTGAGTGCATATAGACGCACATGCCAGACACAATACGCGTATTGTTATCAGTGCTACATTTTTAAAAGCTGTCTCCATTTTTACATTTTTAATAGTTAAGCTCCAGTCATCTTCCTCCTCCTCATCAACATCCTCCTCCTCTTCATGCGTAAAGGCTGAAACATAAAAATATAAATATTAACACAAGCTGCAGCCACTAAACAGGCGGTGTCCTTTTGATCCCGCAACAAAAACAGTGTTGAAGTTCAGGTTCACGCACATTTAATCTTCTTTCAGGTCCAAGTCTGTAATTAGCTGATTGGATCATTTACAGTGGAAGTCGGTGTGATGTGTGTTGTTGACTGAAGACCAGAATTCTGTTGTGTGTTTTGTTTTTTTTGTTCATCACAATATCAAAATGCAAATTAATCTGCTGCATCCGACATTTTCTCACCAAATCTCAACTGTCCAATATTTTTGTTTCGCTTATTTGTTTTTGTTTTTTGTAGCTTTTAATTGTTTTGTCCCATCGATTGAAACAAATATAATATTCAGTTATTTTATTCAGGAGCTGAGTTTTGACCTGAATTTCCTCAAATGTGTAGGAAATAAATTATAACATATAATGTGTGTGTGTGTGTGTGTGTGTGTGTGTGTGTCTCAGTGGGACATGGCGAACGGAGGGGACCAGTTCGGCCTCGCAGACCGTCCGGACTCGGACTGCATGGATTCCCCAAAAGACAGCAAGCAGGCAGACCGCAGCTACACCTTAAACTCTCCACCGTCACCGCAGAAAGCTTCCAGCCAGCAGCAGCAGCAGCAGCAGCAGCAGGCAGCGGCCTGCACCGCCGACCAGAATGTAAATATGGATGATTAATTATTGATCATTGATTTGAACTAACATCATCCAGACTTTTACGCAGTTTTTGCCTCATGAATTAAATATTAAAGGATTTATTGAGGCAGAAATATTCGGCTCAGTATTTTAGTGAGTGTTGGTTTAATGCACCCGAGGGTTAGTTTCATATCGTGACGTTTTTAAATTATTATTTCAAGTTTAAATAATTATTTTAATTCTATAAAAGCTGATTGAGAATGTTTCCTGCTTTGACTTCCTCTTGCTTGTGTGTTGTCGCTGCAGGGGATGGACGGCATCAAAGTTTTCCTTCACGACAGGGAACTTTGGACCAAGTTTGACGAAGTGGGAACAGAAATGATCATCACCAAGGCTGGACGGTAGGAGGAAGTGATAATTATTCTGTTTTTTAGTTTTGGAAGAAGGTCTTGTGTAAGTGCACACAAATGCGCAATATGCTCCAGGCACCCAGGGGACGTTTTTGTCTCTGAGGGCCGCTCAGGCTGTTTTTTTTATCTTATTATCTAACTTCTGGGATTTTTATAATAATCTTCCTGTTCCTCTTCTTCTTCTTCCTTGCAGGAGGATGTTCCCCAGTTACAAGGTGAAGGTCACAGGACTCAACCCAAAAACCAAGTACATACTCCTGATGGACATCGTGCCAGCGGACGACCATCGATACAAATTCGCAGACAACAAATGGTTCGTACATTACAACATTTATACACACAGATGAACCCTCAGATCTTCAGAGTGATGCAGGATCCGCCACGATAGACGTTCGTTCATGATTTGTGGTTTTACGCAGTGACTCGTGCGTAAAACTAAAACACAGCCACCGCGATCCAACATACATAAATTAAATAATTAGAGTCACATTTTTTTTTTTTTACATTCTCGCTGATATTTCCTGTAACATATAGATGTAGGTGAGCTGGGTTGTTGTGGTTTTTACCCTCCACTCCACTCCACTCCATCCCCGCCCCCGCGCTGTGTAAAGGTCGGGTGCTGCTGCAGACTGGGATGGCCTAGTTCCCCCGTGTTTACCCCCGTGACTGCCCGCCGGTTAAATCAGAGTAAGAAGGGTTCACCGGGCGGACAGACGGCGCAGTCAGAGCGGGATTAAAGTCTCCCATTCAGCTGTGTGCTGCTGCTGCTGCTGCTGCTGCTGCTGCGCTGCGGGGGAAGAATCCGAGCAGAGCGACTGACTCTGCAGCGAGATCCATCAGTGCTCTGCCTCTTCAGAGCAGCAGACACCCGGTTATTATATGAACCAGTGGTGGCCTGCAGGTGATCGATCCGACAGGCTGCAAATCAGTTTCCAAAATATCATAAATGCCATTTTATTTTATTTTATTTTATTATTCTTTTATTATTATTCTTATTATTCTCGCCGGGTCGCGTCATTTGACCTTTACGCGCAGACTTTAAACACACTAACATGCAACATCGACATTTTCTTTAAAGGCCTTTCTTCTAGTCAGAGGTGGAGATGACTGTGGTCTTAATTAAGATTAAAGCTTCCACTCGTTATTTTTTAGTAGTCAGAGGAGCTGCAGCCTGAATGTTTAACACGTTCATGATTAAAAATTAATGCGCTCAACGAAAACTCAAACAGGTTGGCTCTGTCCTCCACAGGTTACATTGTAAATAAATAAATAAATAAATAAATAAATAAAGCACCTCTCTTGGACTATTTTTGTGTCAGTTTTTCAGCGGAGAGGTTCACGACCTTCTCTCGCGCCTCAGGGCAACATTTCATTGGTCTAAAATAACAGCAATATTTGAGGAGAGCGAGTTATTTAAGTCCGGCTAAGCCCAGGTCCATTTTTAATCTGTTTGTAGACTTTATAAAAAAAACAAAGTGCAGCTTGTGTGTCTAATTAGAGCAGCAGATAGGCCCTCTGATGCCGGCCTGCTGCGCCACGGGGCGCCGGACAGAGCGGTGCGCGACAGACAAACCTCTGTGACCTGAGTGTCTGACTGTGTGACTGTTTTCTCATCTGCTGCCTTTTTTTTTTTTTTTTTTTGCTCGTCCAGGTCGGTGACGGGGAAGGCAGAGCCCGCGATGCCCGGGAGGCTTTACGTCCACCCGGACTCCCCCGCCACCGGAGCGCACTGGAGCCGCCAGCTCGTCTCTTTTCAGAAGCTCAAACTGACCAACAACCACCTGGACCCCTTTGGACACGTGAGTCTTCTTCAGAGCAGTTTTGGGAATACTGTTTCCAAACAGAACAATTACAAATGGTCTTGGTCTGGTTATGGCCTTGGGTTTTGGTCTGTGTTGGATTTAAACATTATTATGTGAATGCACTGTTAAAATTTATAAATTTGTCTTAACTAAAAAAAAAGAAGAAAAGTTTGTGCTGCCTTTAAAATTTGACTAAATTTGAGAAAACAATTTGTAACGATTCAAAACCAATAAACTTTTCCAGCATCTAAACTTTAAATTTAGTTTACACACTCAGCTGGACGTCCGAAGCTAAACATACTTCATCTAATTCAGTCTACCTGAAATAGCTCGTTGATCCAACTTTGTTATGTCATCTGGATCACTGTAAATAACAGCTGCAGCTGCTCCACCAAGTGTCCATTTGTTTTATTCAAACTATAGAAAAATGAATCAAATAAATGCATGCTGGGAATTCTGCTAATATGCTGAGATTTTGCTTTTAGATATTATTTGGCTTAAAGTACAAATACTTGAGTAAAAGTCTTAAAGTATCTGATATTAAATGGACCAAAAGTAATTTTCTGGCAAAATAAATAAATGAAAAACTTAAGTAGCCAATCAGACGTGCAAGTCAAAAGTAAATTAAACACAACTTACATGTTTCTACTTTGTACTTTAGGTTGATTGATTGTTGGTCTGGCTGATGATCAGATAGATAAGAAGGATATTCAGCATTTTTATGGGAAGCTGTGTTTTGTTTTTTAATGCAAATGTAGATTAAAATAATGATAGCAATAATAATAATAATAATAATAATAATAATAATAATGATAGCAATAATAATAATAATAATAATAATAATAATAATGCACTACTTTGGCTCTGATGCAGCATGCAATCTGCAAAGTAACTCTAAAGATAGCAAAAAATGTAGCTGAGAAAAAAAATGTACACCATTTGCCTCCAAAATGTACAAAGTACAAGACAGTGGATAAACTCCAGCACCTCACAGTTTAACTTAAGTATAGTAAATGTACTCAGTTACTTTCCATCACTCCAAGTCAAAATACTTTAAGTAAGCAGAACTTGTGTTTATAAGTTCTGAAAATTAGAAAAGTTAAGTTTAATTATCTAAAGATAATTAAATGTTGTATATTTACTTTAAGTTACGGACCAAAGATTAGTTGGTTACATGTGACTTTTTATTACATTCATACTGTTGTACTGAGAACATGCAGGCACTGATTGATATGAACTTTTCCTGTTGTGCTGTTTTTAAAAAACAAAAATGGTTTTCATTCAGTTGTGTAGTTTTGTTGGTCCAGGCGTGTCTGATGGGATTTTGAGGGATGTGTGTCTGCGGTGTGGTGACTGGTCCTTAAGACAGTTTCCCAAATTGTCTTGTAAGAAAACCTGATGAAAGTCTAAGTTAAGTTAAGTATAAGTATTTTTGGTTGAACATACTGTGGTTTACACGACTTATTAACAGTTTCTATAGATTTCTATTGTTGAGTCAACACAGAGAGGTTTTAACTCTCACACAATGCATGCTGGGAAGTCTGCTAATATGCTGCAGATAAGGCTCCTCCCCTCCCTAATAAACACTGAACATACTGAGTAATCTGTGCTTTATTATTATTATTATTAATATTATTATTTCATCTGCTGAGTAATTTGATTTAGCAAAGGTAGAGAATAATTAATGACCACTCCTAAGTTTAATTAATACTGAATCTGGGTTTACAGTGATACGTTTAATCAACTAAAAATAATTAAATCTTGTATATTTACATGAAGTTATGGACAAAAGATTAGTTGGTTACATGTGACTTTTTACAGTGTAGTCGTGGATCTTTACTTTTTTAGGCTACATAATAAAAAAACACACGTTTAACAGACATTACACCCCATGATGAGGACAGGGCTGTAATGATGCATCGATCTGGATAGAAACATCGATTCATATCGCCGCCGTCGCTAAGTTACGCCTTTTATTTTTAAATTCCCATGGCACGTCTGTGTCACCGTTTCCGTCCACGATAAGAAAGTGCTTCCTTTTTATTAAAAACAACAGACTGTTTTCCATTTTAATGTCTGGATTCATTGATAAAATAATATTTCCACTGAACAGTTCAGTAATAAAATTGTCAAATCATATTTTAGTTGCTTTTTGTGAGTTGATATAAATGTAACCGATTGTGTTAAATGTGCGTATGATGTCGTCTCATATCGATCGCAGGCCCCTGTATCGAACCGAATCGAAACTGTATCGTGGCAGACTCTGTGACATCAGCAAATATCCTATTGTTGTCCAAAGAATCGATATAATATGGTATTGTGATGAAACTTTACACCCCTGTTGGCCACATGTGACTTTTTACAGTGCAGTCGTGGACCTTTTTATTTTTTTCGGCTACATAAAAAAAAAACACACACACATTTAAAAGACAATACACCCCATGATGGGGATATAAATGATTAATCTCCCAATGAAAATGGTCTATTGGCCACTTCAAACAGCCATAACACGTATTCAGGATAATTAACCCCGAGTGATGTTTTTAATTTAAAAGAAAAATGACACAAACTACAGTCCAGTCACCGGTCCGCTCCTGATCTCAGGTGGCAGCAGCTCATTCTCCTGAAAATAACTCAGCAGACTTCACAACACAGCACAAATCAGAGGAGGGCAGAGCGACACACACACACACACACACACAGTACACACTGTAGAGCAGGTGAGTAGGCTTTGTTGTGCACGCGCTCAGAAACAAACAGACGCATAATCTCGTCAGGCTTGTTAAATTAGACGTAATAATGATTTCAGTGACTAAAGTCCATTAGCTCATACATGTCAGCGGCCGACACGTCACTGCGATTAAACTGAGCCCCTGTGGATAAACAGACGTGCCCGTGCACACACACACACACACACACACACACACACACACACACACACACACACAGAGGGCCCTGATCCAATTTAAAGAAAAAAAAAACTTGTGAAGTTTCTTTTCTCTGGGAAATAATTTAGATTCAGTCATGAACAGACGGCTTATAAATGTAAAATGCTAATAGCAAGTAAGTAGCCTATATTTATATATTTGTACATTTGTACATTTTACTTTCGACTCCTCCGGTATGACAATACCAACATCATTTAATTTCAAAACGTATAAGGCTACATTTAATTAATCTAAAATGCATTTTTGTTGCTTTCGTGTCTCAGTAGGCCGAATAACAACTCTTTTATTAACATTAGTTTGGAGAGCTAATTTTAAAATGGCAGCTAGAGTTGAAACAAGCTAGCAGTTAGCATAAGATGTAGACACTTGCATGATACATGTTTAAGTTTATATCTTTACATTTTACAGTTATGGCTGAAAATGACAACAGAAATAAATAAGTTAACTAAACGATTTCTCATTAAAGATGCTAATCAACTGCCCGGAAGTGGCTGTTGTAGCTAACGTGACATCACGGTGAGGTGGTCCAACCATGTTAGTTGTGGCTAATGACATTAAATTAAAAATACATAATGTTTTATTTCGACAGAGTAAGTTCACGAACATCAGTATAGAAATATGCAACACAATGTAAACACGCCAGATTTAGCAAGAATGCTAATTTAGGCTACCTTTGTTGTCCCTTAGCAGACAGGCTAACAGACACGGCAACATTACAAACAACAATATAAAGGATGTATTTTTATTTTAGTTATTTATTGGTTTATTTGACAGGGACAACACATGTAGGCATTGTTACATCAAATAAACGTACTGTAGGACTTCTAGCCAAGGCTAATTTGCCGTCCTTGTACCTTGTTAGGTTTTTTGGGGAAGAAATAGACAAGCAGATTGATTGTGCTGACTACATTATATTGTATTTTACAATACACAATACAAAAATGAACAAAAAACACCAAACACCATGTCCTCCTGTTATCGTTACAATTATCGTGGCCAAACAAATTCACGGTAACGATATTTTTGTGATAGCTAAAAATTAGGGGACAAAAAAAATTATTAAATCAGTTTAAAGGCGACGAAAAGAGCATTTAAACTCAGCGATTAGTACGAGGCAACCAGATGAACTCATAAACCAAAAGATGCACAAGATCTAACATCTTCCCTGGATATTGTCTTATGTGTATTATCAACAGGATTTCAGTATTTTATTTTTTAATAGTGGTTATTGTGATTATCGTGATATTGCGACACAACTACTGACGACACAATGTTTCACTAATGGTTTTGTTTTAAGGTGGCAGCCATGTTTGGTTCTCATAGATAAAATCCACCTAAATAAAGCTGTTTAAAAAAATAAATAAATAAAAAAAATCAAGATCTATGCATTATTCCCTGAATTAACTGAAATGTAAAAAGGCCTTGTTCAGCCTTGAAAAACAAAATATCAATCTGTTTTTCCTTCCTGGCCTACATCGGTTTGATCCCATCACCATGTAAACAGCGAGTCTCTGTCTTAAAGATTCATGTCATCCAAGAAATGTGTTTACCTTCTGACATATTGATTGGTTCACCCTCCACCTGGCCTCCGGTCGACAGTCCGGCTCCCAGCATCTGCAAACATGACAGGTCCGTCAGTCTCACCCTCTCAATCTCCTCCCCGTGCAGATAATACTCAACTCCATGCACAAATACCAGCCTCGTCTCCACATCGTGAAGGCGGACGAGAATAATGGCTTCGGCTCAAAAAACACGGCTTTCTGCACCCACGTCTTCTCCGAGACGGCCTTCATCGCCGTGACGTCCTACCAGAACCACAAGGTACAGCGCCACCAGAACCCACTTTTTTGTGTGTTAGAAAGGTGTTGCCAGAATCTCTTTTATGGCCAAAAAAAAAAAAAAGAAAGAGGAAGTGATTGGAGGGTTTTTGAACGTGAAGCGTTTCAGCCTCGTAGTTATTCTGACAATTATGGAAATAGATCTCAAAGTCTTAAGTGTGGAAATCACGTCTGTTCTACTGTCAAATTTGTGAGCATTTAGATGAGAATACTTGCCTTTGGTCACTGGACACATTCAAACTGCTGTCTCTCACATGTGTTCACAACACACACACACACACACACGTACACACACACACACACACACACACACACACACAGACATTTCTAGCCTGTGTTTGTGTTAGTCCGTCTTTTGTATCCAGAAAGTCAATTTGCATCTTCTTTGTTTATGTGTCCGTACTCGGTATTTGTAAACATGGCCAAAAATAAATTATCCGTGTGTGTGTGTGTGTGTGTGTGTGTGTGTGTGTGAGCTTGTGTGAGAGCGAGTGTGTGAGTGTTGGCCTGTAATGACCTGTTTCTTTCTCTTGATCTTGGCTGATTCGACTTCCTCAGGATCTAAGACAGATTGTTGAGGCTTTACGCTCGTCTGTTGTTGAAGTTTTCTCATGACAGCTGCTTCGATTTGATCGTGAGAAAACATAAATAACATCAAACTGTAATTTTTCCTGCAAAGTCTTGCAATTGTTGTTTTTCAAAATTTGCTCACTTTTTATTTTTATTTAAAGGCGTCTTTCAGAGCATTCTGGGATGTCTTACAAGACCGAGTTACAAAACAGACAAACAAACAGCGATGTATCAAACAAGTCGATGTTAAACTTGACAAAATATAATCCTACATTTTGCACACATTTATCGACAGCTCCACGATGGTTTTATATTATTTATTGTATAATTAAAAAGCGACTAAAACAGACAAAGGCCCAGAAAATAGATACACAACAAGTGTTTAATCCATCAGTGTGTATTGATGGTTTATAAACACCAGCTGAAACTGTTAACAGTATTGTTTTATTTATACTGAGCAGCTAATAAATATTGTAGTTTATGTATAAATTAATTATAATTTTTAAAAGGGTAAAAATGTAATTATTGTAGCTGTCCATTTTAAACCTTTATATATAAATACATAAATGCATAATTTGTATTTTAAGCTTTATTACTAATTTATAATAATATTATTATTAATTGCAGTAGTAGAGGTAGTGCTGTAGTTATGTTATAAATTATTTTAACTTTCAGAGTTGTGTATTAAAATTTGGTTATTATGTGAAAACAACGTTAAAACTTTATATTCACGCAGTAACAAACACTGGAGGTGTCACACTTCTGTGTTAAATCCAACATTTGTGCTTAAAAATGAGAACTACGATCCAGTAGTTCGGAGGAGGCCATCAATATTATCAGCACTTCAAAGTTTGTTTGGACCTGAGCTTCGGTCCGCTCGCCTGCTGCGTGATGGACACACGGCTCGGAGGCTTCCCTCCATGACATCACAGAGAAAGAGTTTGAAGCCTCGCGAAGACATCAAAGCGCCGAGCTCTGGACCTCTAAAAGCTTTGGCCTGAAATCTTTAAACCTGGCGACTGTTTGGGTAAACAGTTTATTCAGTGTCAGCTGTCCGCTCCGCGCTGGAAACGTCAGCGTCTGAGGAATGTTGGCCGAGCAGAGTTTCAGCGGCGGGGCAGCTTTTTAACATCTGCGGGGCCTCTGACGAATAGTCGGCTACAGACTTTCAGCCAATGAAAAACCCAAGTGTGCCTGTGTGTTTCTGGATTGTGTTTCTTCAGGCCTGTGCTTATATTGTGTCTGAGTTATCTGTAAGTTTTTCTGTTTTGTTCTCAGATTACACAGCTGAAGATAGAGAATAATCCTTTTGCGAAGGGCTTCAGAGGCAGCGACGACAATGAGCTGCACCGCATGGCCAAGCTGCAAAGGTGAGTACAGCTTTGTGTGTGTGTGAGAGTGAGAGTGTGTGTGTGTGTGTGTGTGTGTGTGTGTGTGTGTGTGTGTGTATGAATTAAAAACAAATCCATAAAAAGAAGGAAGTTCCCACCTACAAAACGTGGTTTAGTGAAATGACCAGCACCAAGAAAATACGGTGCTCTCTGAAGAGCAGTGGCTGCCCCTCATCTGTTACCTGAGAAATATCTCTTAATGCATCCTAATCTTGTCGTTTACAGTCCATTATAATTTTCCATCCTTTGATTTTTATTATTTTCCACTGCTTTACTTTGCATTATTTTTATTTGGCTCTGAGCAGAAGTTAGGGAGGGTATCTTCAGTGTTTATCTTCCTGTGTGTGTCATATACGTTGGTCACTATTTTACTTTTGTTTTGTTTTGCGTTTTTTTGATCCTTTCTAAGAAAATGCTGAATCCATCCTACAACTTGTTCCTTTATTAAAAACATACGTGACATAAAAACAGATCCGTCCTTCTCTCTGAGGAGTGTTATGATGGGGTACATATGGTCTGAGACGTGTGTGTGTTCGAGTGAGTGAGTGGAGCCAAGTGGTATAAAGAGACGTGAGCTTTTTGTCACCTGAAGGTTGATCTTAGCCCGAAACGTCGTCCAGAACGCGCAGCGCAAAACGGGACGTGCCGAGCGTTGATGGACAGATGATACCACACCGCTGCTGGTCTGTTAGACTGTCACTGCTGATCAGCTGATGACCCCTACATGGTGTCCGTTTGCGTGCTTAACTAATCTTCATTCAAGTGTTGTTGTGGCAGGCAGTTTAGAGATTTTAATAAGCCAGTGTGTGTGGGGGGGGGAGGCTGTAACTGAGGGGAGGAGGGGGGAGGACGAAGAAGAAGAAGGGGGGGAGACGGAGGTCGTATTAAATGCAGCGCTCCTGTGTTATTGTGCTGCTGTGGTTGGTGGAGAGCAGAGGAGAGCAGAGCGGAGGAGAGAGGAGAGTCTATCCGAAGTGACATAGGGATGGATGTTTATTTTTAGACCGGGCGAATTATCTCACAACGGCGCAGGCTCTCTCTCTCTGTGTGTGAGTGTGTGTGTGTGTCTGTGTGTGTGCGTGAGTGTGTGTCACTATCTCAGCTAGAGTCAGGGAGATGTGGCCCGCTGTCCCCCTACATACCACAGAGTTCACCGAGAGTGCAGTGTGTACAGAGAGAGAGATCAGAGCTGAAGGGATTGAGAGCAGCTAAGTAGACTTGAAAGAAAAAGGAAGAAAAAAGGAAAAAAACAAGAACAATACAAGCAGGAAGGATTTAATGTAACAGAAATACCAGCACAGAGTCAGGAGAGGCAGTTTTTATGCAGCATACCTGAGGCCAAAGCGGCTCAAGATGCAAATTGTTGCCTTTCATCTGACTTCTCTCTGTTTCCGTTTCAGTAAGGACTTCCCTGTGGTTCCTCGCAGCACCGTCCGTCAGAGAGCCTGCTCCACCGGGAGTCCCTTCAGCGGGGAGGGCCGGGGCCTGCGGGGCTCCCCCGAAGCCGTCGGATCACCCTACAGCTGCGAGAACGGCTTGAACGGCAGCAGCCCCCAGGAGCTGCTGAGCGCTGCCTCCGCCCACTACATCCTGCCTCATCCTCATCCTCACCTGCAGCACAGCCAGCAGCCGCAGGTGTACCACTGCTCCAAGAGGAAAGGTAGGAGGACGCTGTGTGTGTGTGTGTGTCTGCTCTCAGTACACTGCCAAAGTCTGAAGCTATAAAAACAAAATGGAACAGGACACATGAGAGTATGACCCAAGTAATACAATATTCATTGACTTACTGGAATACTTTTTAAATAGTAACCGTGGAAATAATTGTGTATTTCTCTAAAGTTAAAAATCATATTAATTAATATAATAATAATAAGAAGAACAACAATAATATCTTTGTTTGTTGCCCCAAGTGCCAACAAAGCAGGACAGAAATTTAGCAATAACAAAAAGTTAAAACAAGCAACAACTGCAATAAGAGAAACAGACATTTTAATCGTAATACAATGAAAGATTAATAGTGATGCAGTCAACGCCAAATTAAAAAGATGCGGTTGTTAATTTCTTTTTTATGAATTCTGAGGGCGTTACTGTTCGAAGATCCAGGGGGAGGGTGCTCCACAGTTTAGGGTCGTAAAAACAGAGAACCGCCTCACCAGACTTTTCTGAAAAGAAAAGCAACAGAAGATCTGAGGGTTCTGGTTTGGGCGTGAAATGAGAGGCAATCGCTGATCATCTCTGAGGTTTCTGCCTGTTGAAAGGCAGTTTTTTTTCCTCGCTACTGTCGCCAAGTGTTTGCTCACGAGGGAAATGTTTGGTCCCTGCTTACTCACAGGGACACGCTTCATGAAAGAGTTTGGTCTTCTGTTGTGAACTGGCGCTACACAAGTAAAGATTGTAAATTAGTCCTTTTAAAACAATCCTAAAAAATACAGGTAGCCGGTGTAGTGAGGGGCAGAGGGGTGATGTGATCTTGTCAAGATCGTGGCTGCAGCTTCCTGAATTATCTGCAATTTCTTATAAGAGACCAGTGAAAAGATGTATAATGGATTGTAATAAAAGCATTTCAGCATTGTTCTGTTGGTCAAATTTCTTGCGAAGTTCCTCAGATGATGAAATTATATACAGCGAACTTGTTAAAATGGCTGAAAAAATTAAGATCAGAATCTTAAATCACTCCCAGATCTGTCCAGGAATATGAGAAAAGAGAACAGGACTGAGAACGTGTCCTTGACGAACACCATATTAAACCAGCACTAACAAAAAATTCCCTTACCGACAAGTACGAGCGAAACCAGTCAAGCACTGTGCCAAAAAAGACCAAAGCTCACAGCACCTGGTATTCCCAGGTGGGTTCACAACCAAGTATGAACCAGGCCGGACCCTGTTCAGATTACGAGATCGGATTGTTAAGCGTGTTCAGGGTGGTGTGGCTGTAAGATAACTAAATACACATCGTTGAAAACTCTTCTTCTTGGTGGTGCATTCAAGGACGCTCTATCATCCAGGATTTGAGAGGTGGTGACCAAAACGCACTGCAATCATGAGATAAAACAATGCTGATGTCTGTTCATCTGCCTGATTGTGTTACTACTCAATGTAACACGTAACTTACAAAAAGAAACCTTTATTGTTTAACTGGGGAGGACATCAGACGTCTCTATGGGTTGTTTTTTTTATGTCCCACTTTAGTTTAATTAAATTAAACTACATAAACATTTATTTGTGCTGTGACTGGCATTCAGTTTGTGTTTGCAAACTGTGTGTAATTAGCATCAGATCTACGAAGACAGCTGCTGACTGAATCATTAAATAATTTATTTCCCGACTGGTCCTTTACACATGCTCGCGTGGGTTTATTCAGACACGTTAATTAACAGCCAGAATAAAATCTGTAACAAGGATGCAAATACTTCTGCAGTTTGCAAAAGGAGAGACTTTATTAGTGTTGAGACTGGAAAAAAAAGTGTAATGAGGCTGAAAACGCTCAATAATTAGATTCTGAAACATTTTCAACGGCTGCAACGAAACTCAAGCAGAGGATTATTCGAGTGACACTGAACTGTTAAGTTAACTCAGCATGGAGGCAACTCTGCTGACAAGTAATGTGCTTTCAGGCTGGCGCAGCTAAAAAATATGCACATCTCTACATGCAGAAATAATCTGAATCAAGGCACAAAAGATCTTTAAATCTGGACTATGTTCCTGCAAAATGGCTTATAGGGACTGTAAAGACAGTTGTGTAGACATGAAGTTGATCCTGCGCCTGTTAATGTGAATATTTTCTGTATTTTTGTGTTTTTTATATGCCACTAATGCTGAACGTCTGATTACAGCCAGTGGACTGGAGAGGCACGCTAATGCTCCACACACACACACACACACACACACACACACACACACACACACACCGCCGCAACATCTAACTACCACAAGGAACACAATGGAAATAAGTCCTGACTTTTTGTGTTATCCTTGATGCTTGTTTAATTGTGCACACACACATTAGTGATGTAACAGTTGTTAAATAAACAAATTAAACTAAAAGTCTGCATTGATGCCAAGAACAGCCCTGACTGTGGAGGCCACTTCTGCCAGTTAAAGACGAAAAACCTAACCTGAAGAGACAAAGAATTGAAATAATGAGACAAACGTCATAAATATGAGATAAAAAAGTCAAATTTATGAGAATAAAAAGTCATAATTGTGAGATTGAGAGTCAAAAACATGAGTTAAAGTCAAGATTTTGGGATAAAAACGTCAAAATTATTAAATATGACTTCAAATTTAGGTCATAAAAGGTCCAAATAATGACATAAAAAGTCAGAGTTATGAGATTGAAAGTTGAAAATATGAGACAAATAGTCATTGATATGAAATTAAAAACTCAATTATTATATAGAAATAATGAGATAATTCAATGGGAATTTTTAAAATGTTTTTATCATTCTTTTTTCTTTAACTGGTGGAAACAGGCTTCGATTCATCTTACGCTAAATATTCTGAAATGTATTAGTTCAACACTGTTGCAAATCCCCGTGTCTTCATAGTACTTTGGTCTGAGGAATCTAAACTTTTTTCCCTTCATGATTTATTATTTTTTTATTCAAAAAAGAAGCCAAACGTTTTAAATATCACATGTTGTTTAAACACAATGAGCTACACAAGCAGGTACCCAGCAGTTAACGGACTGAAAACATGTGGCAAACATTATGAACTGAAGCTAAACCCCGGCATCATGTTTGTACTTAAGTTAATATCGTACGTACTGTATAAGTGTACATTGTGTTCTCGTCTCAGCTTCTTGAACTGTTGGAAGCTGGAGCTTTTATCCAGTTCTCACTTGTTGTAATTTGCGTCAGACTGAAACAAAATTCAACACAATCCTTTCTCCCTGTGTCCTTCTGTAGTGGAGGAGAACTGCTCGTCGGGAAACCGCCAGCACCCGTACAAGAAAGCCTTCACCGGTAGCTCACCGAGCGAGGGCGAGTCTTACTACCACCCTTCCTCCTACCCTCCTCCTCCACCCGGCCTCTCCAACAACCCTGCCCTGGGTCTCACTGACTCCCCCTACAGCTCAGACATGGGGCAGCGTCAGGCGTGCATGTTTGCCGGCTCAGAGCCCAGACTGGATGAACTCAACTGTACATCCTGGTCATACACCTGCCCGCTACCCCCCGCCATGACTCCCATGGACCCCTACCCACCTTATACCCCTCATCCTCCCTACAGCTCCAGCCCTCAGGGCTCTCGACTCAGCGCCATAGCCCACCAGAGCTCTCCTCCGCTGGGAGAACACATCGGCCACGACCCCTACCAGAGCCAGAGCGCCGGACCTCCGTCTCAGAGCTCCCAAAACATTCACAGCAGGCAGCTCAGCCCTCCTCTCAGAGAGTATCCTCGCTACACGCCCAACCTGTCTCCTCCTCTCTACCACACGCTAGAGACACACACACACATCAGGTGTGGCGTGCCAGAGTGGAGCGCAGCCTCCTAACTGACCCAGAGGACATAAACCTGAAAGACTGATTAGTGGACAGAGATTCCTCGTCTCGACTTCAGTGACCCTTCTTTTTCTGCTCTTCTGAAAGATGCTGCGGACTAAATGTGATGTTACCTTTGTAAAAATAATTGTGAAAAAGTGTGATTTTTGTGCTGTGTGAAGAGGTGTCATCTGATCGTCATGTTTTATCTCCCCCTGTTGTTGAACGGAGCCGTGGATCGTTTAAAAAAAAAAAAAAGACAGGACTTGGACAATCCAACGATGCTTCAGAAAAAAAATAAGAATCCGAGCAGCACAATCGAAGTTGTACTTTATCGTCTTTTTCCATAAACCCAAAGACTGGTGTCATCCACATGTTTGCACTGTGAGCCCTGTGAAGGCCAGGCCGTGAACAGCGCTCGCCTGCTTCTCCCTCTCAATGACTCCCACTCTCTCTCCGTTGTGAAGGATGTAAATTGTGACCCACTGTCAGACAGGCAGTAACATTTACTGACCAAAATAATCTCACCTCCCACAGCAGAGCCTGAGGGAGCCTTTTTTTTTTTTTTTATCCATAGTGGAGCAAAGCACAGCTCCATGCTCAGTCTCAGTGAAGGATAAAAGGCATGAGTCGTCTGTGTGTGCGTGTTCGTATGTAAAGCCTATGTCAGCTCAGCTCAAGGATGCTATGAGTTAATTTCCAATGAGACAGGCAGTAGTAGCTGCAGGCGCTGCACCATAGAGATAAACAGTTTGTTTAGACCACGCTACAGGCTGGAGGACCTGTAAACACTGTTTCCACTGCATTCTGGGTAAATGCACTACTCAGCGTCATGCAGCTGTCACCGCTGTCCTCTTAGTCACCCCCAGCTGACCAATCAGCTTCGCCGGTTCACTGTGAGCCAGCCTGTGAGCGCTCGCCTCTCTTTTTATCCTGAGCTGACCAGTCAGAGCTGGAGTGCAGCGTTTTTCGTTGTGTGTGTGTGTGTTCGTTGTCCCATTTTTGTTTGTTTCTGAATTATTCATGAGTCCAGCGTTGATCCTTGACATGCGAGGATTGCTCAGCCAACACAACGCATCACAACAGTGCTGTAAAACTTGTTAAATATTCTTTATAGTCTCTTTTATTTTGAATCTAAATGCTCCCGCCACACAGTATTTCTGCATTAATCGCTATGAGACGATTGGGTTGAATACATTTCCTTTCTGTGCAGACTTTTTTGTAGCACCAGCTAACTGTAAAGAAACCTGCCGTGCAAAACAGAAGCTGAGACTTTTGGTTTATTTTCGTGTAATGAAGCTGTTTTTATATTTGCGCCCAGGTGTTTTACGTGCAGTAAAACACGAGAAGGTGCTTTTAACATAACAAACCATCCAGTTTGCGGAGAGCAAATCCTCATCGTCATTCCTCGATATGTATTCGATTTGTGTGTGTGGGAATGTGTGTGTGTGTGTGAGTTACAATGAGATTTTTTTTATAGCTTTGTTCCTGCTCATAGTATTTATTACTCTAGATTTGTAAAGATTAGTATGTTGTTAACTTGTGAAACAAGACGGTATTGTTCAGAGACCTTTTGTTTCTCTTTTGAAGGTTTATTTCTGGTTTCACCCTCCATCTCTAAGTGGTGATGCATAGTTGTGATAAAAACAAAACAATATTTTCTGTTCTATGGAAATAAAGACAGATTTATATACAGAATAAATTTTAGAGAATTTTTGCGTAAGTCAAGTGGTTGCAGTGTTCTTTCTTTGTGATTAGGTGACGGCAGAGACGAGCCATTAACATTCCCGAGCGGGTTATTTTAAAGTACGTTCAGCACCTCGGGGGGTGGAAACTCTTGTAAGTGCAGAGCAGTTTATCAGTTTCAATGCATGTATCAATAAGTAGGACCTGATAACAACAGGAGCCTGCACCTTTTCCCAAATGCATGTGTCTCATTCACCGAGGTATTGTTTTAAAGTGTAACGCTGCTGCCTTATCGAGTATAACGAACCCCAGCGTCTCTTACTCTTGGACGCAGAGTGCTGTGGGTGCCGGGGTGCTGTGCATACCTTGGCCGCCTCCTCTTATCTCTGACAGGTTGTTTGGCATCTCCAGTCTCCACCAGCTGGACGCTCTCACTGACAACCTGCTGCACAGAGAGGGGTGGGGTCTGCCCTGGATGCAGAACAAAGGAAGGTGGGGGTGTGTTGGTGGTCCCCCCCTCCTCCCCACCTAAACCTTAAACCGCCGCTCGCCTTCGTTCCTGACATCTCATGTTTCTTTGTTAACCTCCAACACCTTACACCTGCTCAGAGTTTACCTCACCCTTTATTTTGAAAGCGCAATTCGGAGATTTATTTAGAGAGGTCGTTAAATCACTAAACGTCCAGCTTGAATTTACACGTAATTGCGTAGTTATATGTCAGTTGTCGGAGCTCCCTCTCTTTCTCCCCTTTTTTCTCTTTCTTCCTTTCTCTCTCTCTCTCATACACCATAAGGTCAGAGGTTAAGCAGGCAGCTCTTCACAGGGTCTGTTCCTCCTTAACCCCTCGTCTCCAGACAAACTCAGGCCAGCAGGATGAGGAGCGAAGGGGGGGGGCGAGGAGGTGGGGGGAGAAGGAGGAGTGAGTTTCCATGCGGGGGCCCTCCGAGTCTGAAAGATGGATTGCATCGCTTCACGCTTGCTCGTACAGTAACAGAGCTGCTCTGTGATGACCTCTGTATGACTGGGAGAATAAAGCTTTGGCTAAAGTGGTAAAGTAATATTAAACACAGAATGTGCATGAGTGTGTGTGTGTGTGTGTGTGTGTGTGTGTGTGTAAAGGATCCTAATCCATCTGTGGAGGACTTTCTCAGACACACTGGTCGGACAGTAGATTGATGAACCTCTGTGATCAAAGAGCCTAAGTGGTGCTTATCATTATCTCCCCCCCCCCCCAAACTCCCAACACACACACACACTCCTTTACTCCACACATATTCTCCTTTTCTCGTCCTCATCCGAATTTTACTCCTCTATGATGGTTTCTAACAGACGCAGCACAGATAACCACATCTTTTTCTGTCCTCGGCGCAGACGAGACGCCACACGCTAAAACAAGAAAAAGACTGACATTTTTAAATGTCAGTCGTTTGGCCCGCAGACCAAAGTTTTTCTATACAGCAACTAAACCGGGAGGGTTCCTGAGGGCATGTTGTGTTTCTGCTGTATCGTCGGTTGAAGCTGCAGAGCGACGTCTCTAAGTAAGCCTTTTTAAAAGACATGAAAGACTTCTTTAAAGCTTTATTTCATTATGGTCTGAACTATTGGTTAGAATATATGAATGCGTATTTAGAGTCTCTTGCAGGGGACCGAGAGACATTTGTGTGATGTCAAGCATTAGTGATGCCATTTTGCGAGGAATAAGTGGTCTGAGATGGAGTGTAATTGGTAAAGTTGATTATGGTTCGTCTCTATGGGTCTGATGGTGCTCTGTCTCTGCAGCAGTAAAGGCCACAGCAAGTAAAACAGCGGTTACAACAGGAAATAAAGACTGCCTCGATCTATGAAAAAGTTTGTTTCCTTTCCAGATGAAATGTTACCAAAACTTGTTTCAGGCGATTGTCTTCTGCTTTGAAAGAAACAATATGAAGCTATTACGTGTTTTAATCACTTTTTTATTTTCCATATGAGCGGATTGTAACGTGACGTGAAAAATTACACCTTCCACATCTCTAAAAAGACGAATTATGCTCATTTTCAGGTTCATAATTTTATTTTGTGTTGCTACTAGAATAGGTTTTCATGCTTTAGTGCTTCAGTTTTCTCATACTGTCTGAAACGCGCCTGTCTCTTTAAGGCTCCTCCTCCCAAATACCCAGTCTGCTCTGATTGGTCAGCTCACACATGCCTGAGTCACCACTGCTAACAACAACAAAGCAAAATCTAGTCTTATGTGCCAAACTAGCTGCTAGACATAAAAAATGGAAATGTGTGACAGAATTAAAGGTGAGGCGTTTGAGGAGCAGTGTTTTCTGTGGGAGAGAGGAGCTTCTGTTGGTGATTTTCTACGACAGTCCAAAGATGAGAATTTTTTTTCTCTGCTCCGTGAACTGAGAGCAACAGTAGCTATCGTTAGTTTAAAAACGAGGTCCAATAACTTAAACTAACGACCGTCTTCCAGCACATCACAGAAGTTGCACACAGCCCCTTTAAAGCTTCATCAGACCGTGGTGGGTTCAAAAGTTGAGAGTGCATTATTGTAAAATAGGTCGATTGACTAATCAAACCAATCTTTTTTCAGCACATGTTAATATATTAAGCCATAAGTATCTGTAATTAGACTCAGTACGCACTGTATGGCACTAAGAGGACAGCACAATGGCAGTACAATAATGTACAACAATGAATGCATGTCCATTACATATGGTGCAACAAAGTAATCTGCTGGAGGTTTATTTGAATGATACTAT
Organism: Pagrus major; assembly: GCF_040436345.1. NCBI lineage: Eukaryota > Metazoa > Chordata > Actinopteri > Spariformes > Sparidae > Pagrus > Pagrus major. Next base: position 37,976,244 of record NC_133219.1, on the reverse strand, counting down.
CCATCCTTGTTGTTATTTAAAAGCCACAAGAATGGTCTAATGCTGTTAAGCACAGTATAGTTACAAGACTGAGACCCAAGCTAATTTCCCCCTAAATGAGAGTTTATGGCTGAAACCGCCCTGAAATCACTGAAGTAGATCTTAATATGAGCATAAGAGCTGTCAAGGATAAGAGGCCAAGTAGGAGTGTGTGTGTGTGTGTGTGTGTGTGTGTGTGTGTGTGTTGGGGGGGTTGGCGTGTGTGCTTGGACGGTCCTGTGTGCTGCACTGAAAGACAAAGAGAGAGGTTGAAGGTCAAACTAACAGCAGACAGGCCAGGCCAGGGTCAGAGGGCTCAGACTAACCTGATCAGCGATGGTTGTTTATCTGACGGCCCTCGAACTGTCACCCCGATGAAGCTGCGTTATCTTTACCTCTTCATGCTGGACTCTCACTTTCAAACAAGTTCGACCCCTCAGTGAAAGAAAAAGGTACGCAAACGTCATTAAAAAGCCGATGTAGGTTGTTGGCCCCGGCGGTCTGCGTCGCATGCGGCGTGGCCGTCACGTCCAAAAACGAAGATCTTTGTCTTCCTGATCTTTCCTGTCACTCTCTCCAGTGGAAGCAACGTTTTTTTTTAAAAGGACACTGTGATGTGAGCATGAATAATTGTTTTAACTCCTAACATACCGCCAAGGTCCCAAGACCGGCAGCCAAACACACATGACAGGGTGAAAGGGAGAGAGGCGCTCCCGCAGTGGGTGGTGGTGGGGGTAGTGGGACGTCATGGAGCCAGTGTCCCGTCTGATTACAGCCAGAGGACTGGAGAGGCACGCTAATCCTCCACACACACACACACACACACACACACACCAAAAACATAGATACACAAGAACACTCTCTCTGAGACAAAAACACACAACCAGCAAGGCAGAAAGACACACACACACACTGACACACACAAACCCATTCAATCAAGAGATTACAGCCCCAAAAACCCCCCTGAACTCACTCCGGTCCCCTTGTCCAGGCACGACACACAACATAATGATATCACTACCAGCAGGACCTCACTTTGCCGCTCTGCCCGTTTGCTCACTGTACAGACCGGCTGTGGCCCCTCGCAGTCTCCCAGTTTTGAGTTGAGCGGCGTTGTCAGGTTATTATTGTGCATGTGTCCAGGGCCGTAGCCAGGATTTAAGAATATACTCAGATCATGAGTCCAAGATCTCACAGTGCACCCCCCCCTTTTAGAAATTTGGACCAGACATCTTTAAAAAAAAAATTATTAATTGGAAGTTTTTGAATTAAAAACAAAAAGAAAAGTTCTTGACCACACGGTGTCAGGAATAACATTTTGGTGGGGAAACAATGAATCCTTTTTTCTTAATTTATCACGTCTGCCAAGGAGGTTTTGTTTTCACCCCTGTTGGTTGGTTGGTTGGTTTGTTGGTTAATCAGCAGGATTACACTAAAACTGAACAGATTTCCATGAAACTTCAATGGACGACGGGTCTCAACCCAGAACTTTTGGTTAGGTTCGAGGCCCAAGACGATTGTGATTGGATTAAAGAAATACAAACAAACAAGAGCGTGTTTTTCCCAGGGAGCTGAGAAATTAAGCCAATGCGGAAGTACCAAAAACTGCAGTTCATCCGATGGCCACTTGGGGTTGGCTCCAAAAGCGAGTCAATCCCCGTAAGAGCCCATGTTAAAATGTCCAACGTTACATAAACATGTTTCCAGCTGTGCAGGGGTGAATTTTTATATAACTCTCTTGTTTACTTTATATCTTAAAGTCACTCATAATTAGGGGCGTGGTCGCTTTCAGTGACAGGTAGTCTAGAGCCGTCTGCTTGGCTTCACCTCAGCTAATTACAGTCGCTGAACTTGATCTCTCGGACGTTTTTGTGGCGTTGGTGCCTTTTGGAGAATTACAATTCAGATATCGGATGAATAATATGGCTTTTTGTGCAGTTAATTGGACTAAAAGGCCAAAGTGGACGGACAGAGGCTGGTGTTCTGGATTAACAAGCCGGCAGACAGCAGCTGGAGCAAGCAGAGCGCATTTTTATTTATTTATTTTTACACTTTTGGGATTAAAATGTGGATTTATCTTCACTCTCGCTTGCTGTTTCGAGCCATGGAGGTGTTGAAATCCACAACTCTCTTATTTGACTGCTGAATGGAGGGACGTGCACTTCACTTCATGAACGTACAGGGAAGAGACGGGAAAAACGAGTATCTGTTGAGTGTAACTTTGCTCAGATTGAACACAAACACACACACAAGTACTGTGTCTGTTTGGGGCAAATACATCTGAGGTCAAACTCATGTGAGTAACGTGTGGAGTTTATTAACCTGAGCTCGGTTCGTGGGCTTGTTTAACTAACTAGGTTTGCTTCAGCTCCACCCTCACTCCACCTCTTTGCCCCTTTTTGATTAGCTGGGAGTCAGGCGAACCACATTGGGCTTCATTTGGGCTCTTCAGAAACCTACGGGTGACATCACGGTGACTCTGTCCACTATTTTATACATTAAATGCTTTTCCCCCTATGCTAGAATGAGAGTTGGTGCAACCAGGGCTGTCTCCAGCGCTGGCACAGTTCTGGCTATGCAAGACGACAGAGTGGATATTGGACTTCAGGTGAACAGAAACACAACTCCAGATTAATTCTACACCATAATAACTTAAAAGGAAATGACATGCTGTGTTCACAACTTGTTTTATTTTGGCCAAAAGATCTGTCCAAAAATACGAGAATCAGCCCATAAAATCTTCATCAAATCGCCCAAATTTCCAGAAAAACCAGGCTGAGTCGACAGACATGCTAGCGGCTCTGTGCTGGATGAGAAGTCAGAAGATCACCCAAGTTACGATAATTCATCCTGAGGGGGACGTGAATGTGTGCCGAATGTTATGACAATCTATCCAACAGTTCAGTCTGGACCAAAGTGGTGGCCCGACCAACAAACTGATGTTGTCATCCTAGAGCTGCACTGCGGGCTAAAAGCTGAGGCCATGACCTGAGCGTCTTTAATTATTGCTGTGGTCATACATGTGCCATAGTGGGTTTTTTCTGCGGTTCCCAACTCAACACATGCTACGGCTTTATAGTGTAAGTTGTGAGCAGTTCAACCAGTGGTTTTTCTGCTTGGGTTGTTTCATTTGAAGCATTTTTTAGTGGCCTGATGGGGTGAAATTAGTCACTACAAAAAGCAAAATTGTTTTTTTGGATGCCTTGAGCAGTCCTGACCCAATACTGGGAACCACTGTCTTACTTCATTAAATTAACACATTTCCCAGCTAGAATTATTAAAAAAAATAGTCAAATCTGTAAAATGTATATTTGACACACATCGTTGTATCAAATATATAAATGCTAATGTCTGATTTGCCTTTTCTCGAGGGTCCCATGTGCTCGGCGTCTCTTGGCAGGCTTCCTCCCTCTCCCCGCGTCTCAGCTGCCCGTGCCGTCCTTTTCCAGTCTTGTCGCCACTAGTTGTACAAGCATGTTTGCAAACAGGCCAGACAAGACCACTGCTGTGAGACAAACACAAAACACAAACATCAATACAACAAACAAATCCATTCACACGGCCCTGTCCCTCCGAACACTGTGTGCACACGCAGCCTAATTTCAAAGCACTCACTCAGCCGGCTGTCAGATCCCATATTGTTTGCCAGGAGCGGCATTGTTTGGTTCATTCCCAGTGCATTTCTGCGATCTTGTCTCATTATTAATAGATGGTGTCAGAGAGTCGCTGGCCTCTCTGTCTGACAAGGCATTAGCATAAACACAGACTTCCTCTCAATATCTGTTTGCACCACACTGTTGACCTTTAATTATGGATGTCTAAATGTTTGTTACCTGTCCACTCAAGTGTGGGATTCTGTGCGTGTGTCTGTGTGTGTCTGTGTGTGTGCAATCTACAGTGAGAGAGGAGCTTTTACTGGTTACAGCTTTGACTATTAAATAATGCTTTTATTCATTTTTTGGAAATGTAAACAGAAGATTGACACTGAGAACAAGAGCAGAATAAAACTTCCTCTCCTAATATTTGAAGCAAAAACAGGAGGAATCATTAAAGGTCCAGTGTGTCTATCAGCAGGAATTTAATCAAATATTTATAAATATGAATGATTAAAACATAATTGTGTTGTGAACTTGGTAACCTTTTTACATACTGAGGGCCTCCGCCATGTTTCTACAGTAGCCCAGAACGAACAGAACAAACATCGGCTCTAGAGAGGGCCTTTCTTGTTTTTTACGTGATACGAGGGACATTCAGTTGGTTGCAATCTGCAAGATGCCACCAAATCCTACACATTGGACCCACAACTTAAAACTACTGCTATGTGTAAGGTGCCCTAAAGGGGAAATCCAAAGTAGAGGATTTGAGAGGCATTTGAGGAGACTTGTGTGATTTGTTGAAGCACCATGACACGTCAACAATCAACACGCGAAGAAACATCAGTCGCAAACACAACAAGATCAAATAAAACCAGAAGAAATAATGTCCTCAAGTCAAAGTTCACAGAGACACATCACAGGGTGCTACAACCTCGTAATATCACAGACACGTCTAAAATCAGTCGTTCAAGTTTCCAACACTGACTAATATCCAAATTCTTAATCTCTAATCTGTCTTAATAAACGTAAAAACAAGTTTTTCCATAGCATAACAAAGGATACATTCAGCCTGGATGTGTGTTACAGTTAATCACGGTCGTGGATAAGCAGCCAGTTTGTGGCAGACTCGCATCTTAGTTGGTTTGTGTGGTGGAAATGCCGAGGAGCATCAGAAAGGACCTTCTCGGTTAAAGTTGACAACTGTACTACATCAACTGAGTGTTTATTCTGCAGGGTTCCCCGAGGTTCTGTCCTGGGTCCAGACAGAACCTGGGTCCAGCACGATCAGGGTTTGTTATATGTTACTCGCTCCAGACTAAAAACAAAAGGAGATTGTGCTTTTCAGGGAGTAGCTCCTCCACTCTGGACCTCTCTCCCTTTGGACTTCAGCTCTGACACTGGTGACACATTTTAAAAAGCAGCTACAGACCAATTTGTTTCGACTTGCTTTTGATTAACTTGTTTGTTCATTTTCTTTAGCTTTGCCTCTCGTTGTTTGCTTTAATGTCTGTTGCTCCATCTCTTTGTTTGCTTTTTGTTTGTCCTGAACTTATAACTACGTTATCATTATTATTAGATATCTAACGTCAGGTTGTGTGACCATATAAACAACCCTGTTCATTGTCATGTGATCTAATATTTGAAAATGAAGGAGGAACTGCCCAGTAAATGACTTGGCAAAGATCCAGATGTGCAATCATACGCCGTGACTCCACAGGAACAAGAGGGGAGCTGATTAACTCTATAGTGTGAGCCCAGTTCGCTCTCTAATAATCCTGAGACGATAATACATTCAGACACTCTGGCAAACATGTTTAAGAGTCGCTTCGCACAGTGTTGACACTTTCTGTTCCTGATCATCAGCTATAGATATTTCTCAGTCTCAACAAAACTTTTACTTTAAACATTACTGAAGATCCAGTGGTCTCCAGGATTCCCAAATATAAACACTAAACCACAAAAAAGTGTATAAATGATGAAGAAAGACATTCCCTCTTTGACTTAATGCTGCATTCATTGAAAAAAATCATGATTTAAACAACCCTGCGTGCAACTTTAGACATTTAAGTAAAATGTGAATAAAATGAACAGTTCTTCCACTATTCTTCATCGTCGTGATTATATATTCTGACCTCCTCGTCTTCTTCTCCTCGTCCTCGGCGGCTGTTAAAAGGTCTGCTGGTGTTTACATGGGTGTGATGTCTCCATCTCCTCAGCCCCATCACCTGACACAGCATGCTTTTATTATAATAGCATCATTGCATTAGTATTAATAAAGTACTCCGTGTGTGTGTAGGAAGCCATCCATTCATCAAAAATGAATACAGCGGCATCTCCGCCCGCAGCTATCTGTGTTGTTGTTTTTCCCCTTCACTGCCTTTTGGTCATGCCTTTTCTCCCATCTTCTCTGCTCATTTTGTGTGTGTGTGTGTGTGTGTGTGTGTGTGTGTGTGTGTGCGTGCATGATATACACGGACATCAGATGCATTTTTCTGGTTCTGCTGCTTTCACTGTCAGCGTCACCATCCTCGCCACACCTGGCAATTATTATGCAAAAATAACAGCACACAGCATTTCCATTAAGTGTGTTAATGTCACCGTCCGTTTGTCACCACGTGGCACTGTGTTACCAGCGCTACCAGTATGAACATGTAGCCTAATGTGGCCCAACGTGGCTCTTACTCAGAGGTGATAACAAGTCCTTTAAGTTATTCTCGGTGTGAACTAAGTCATAAATGTCACCACTATGTGAATATTGTTGTTCCAGAATGAAACTAGCGTCCGTCTTTTTTGACTAAACCTCTCGAGATCAGCTGAGGGAACAATCTCACCTCAGTCCCCGGGGCTGTTTTGGATTTCTTGATCACCTCACATAATCTTCATCAGCAGATAGAGCTGTAGATGTTCAAATATCCGTTTCTTGTGAGCACTTCAAGGACCTGTTATTCGTGTCACCTTTAAGGCTGAGGCTCAAAGTTTGTTCTAGACCATCAAACACAAACAACCACAAGGAAGAATGCATCTTAAATATGTACTGTATTTTAAAGAGGTCATATTATGCTAACGTTCAGGTTCATACTCTTATTCAGGGGTCCTAGTAGAACAGGTTTACATACTTTAATCTTCAATAAATACATTATTTTTCTCATATGGTGCATTGCTGCAGAAGCCCTTTTCACACTGTGTCTTGAACGCTCCGTTTTAGCTACAGAGTGAGACATCTCGCCTCTGTTCAATCTTTGGTGAGAGTTGTACATGTGCACTACTTAACAACAGGATGTAGCCAATCAGAGGCAGAGTAGCGAGCAATGCCGAGCAAGGTAGTGTGATCTAAAATAACGCTGCTACAGCAGTAGCAACTGTGTGTCTGCTGACTGACTGGAGGGTATATATTTTATAATAAATATATAAAAATATATATTTATATCACACCTGTTACATAGTGACGCACATAAGTTATGGAAGTAAAGGCTCGACTATGGGCTTTTTCACTTTGCAGATCTTTTAATGCTTCATAACACAATAAAGGAAAGGCAAAAACCCAAAAAGCAGAATATGACCTCTTTAAAACACATTTCTTCAGGTTTACACTTGTGGCCCGGTGCTTTATGATGTGTGTAAAAACCCCTGGTTTGATTAAGATCATGGACATTTGTTGCATGTCTCTCTCTCTTCCCATATTTCCAGTCTCTCATGAAAAAAAAAATGCTGATGTTTGGCTGTATAACAGTTTGTAATGATTGACCAACTGACAGTAGAGTGTTTTTTTTTTTTATTTCTAAACATGTTTCAGTTTCACTTGTCAGAATCCAATAAATCCTTTCATAAATTATACACTTTTTGACCCAAACTAGCCTCAAGAATTTCACCCAGCTGATCTGGTTTCTGACGCGTTCAGAGCAAAGTGCCATCATGTCTGTCAGTCTAGTGTATCGTGAGGAGCAGCGGGTGTAACCGTGTACTCGCGTGCACTGACCAGCGTCGTTCAAAGCGTCAGCGGTGGAAAGGTGTGATATTAAGTGTGATTTTTGTGCTTAAAGTGAAAAAATCACACATCTCCCCGTGGTAACACCTGTCAATCAAATGTCTGTAACTCATGTTTCAGGGGTCAAATCGCTGAGGTCACACAGAAGAAGAACAGAGGCCGTCTAACTTTTAATAAAGTCACAGATGATCTACACTGACACTCGTCTCATCGTTAAGATACGCCTTCATTTTGAAATTCCCATTGTTTTTCATTTAAATGTCTGAACCATTGTTAAAATAATATTTCCACTGAAGAGTTCAGAAATAAAAATGTCAAATCATATTTTAGTTTATTTTCAGTTCCTCCCTCTGTGTGATTTTCCCTCCTTCCAGTGTTTCTCCGTTCCTTTCCCTCACCTGTCCTTTTCCCGCCTCACTCCACCTGTATCTCATCTCCTCATTAGTGTGTGTGTATAAAGTCTTTGTTCTCCCTCATGTCTTTCTGTGTTCTCCTGTGTTATCTCCAGTGTCTCCCCGTGGTATGTTTCTGGTTTTTGTTCCTTGTGTTTCATTGATTTGCACTTTGTTTAAGCTCTTTTGTTGCTGCTTTGTCTTTTTGACTCTGTTTTGGTTTTCCTGGATTCTTGGTTTTTGTGTATCATTCAGCTTTTGTTTAATAAAGCTCACCTTTTGTTTCTGAATCCTGCCTTTCATGTGTTTGCTGCATTTGGGTCCTTATCTTCCTACAATATTGTAACAAAAAGTGTGATCAGGTCATCTCTTCTCTTGACCCCTTGATTTTTATTCATGTGTACCAAAATAACCTCAACGTCCGGTGATTAAGTTTTCCATAAATCTACTAATTGATTAATTAACTTCTCTTTACAGCTTTAACGATATGATTGATTTTGGTTTACATTTGATTTCTGAGTTGAAACTGATTCATCCTCTAACCCTCAATCAGTTTTAATAGTTTGACTTTTAGATAAACAAAATAAAAATAAAGATCTTTTTGTTTTTAAAGGAACATTATGTAGTAATACATAACAGAACACAGCACACCCATCATAAATACAAATCCCAGGTTAACCCTAACAATTTGTTAGGTGTAATGTATTCACCTGCACGATCACAACAATTTTACGTCTTGAAAACGTTTGTCTCTAAGAAAACATGTGGCCTTAATCAGTTTTAGTAGTGCGGCAGTCAAGGTTTGCATAAGAGTTGAACACAACTCAAAACGATAATGCCAAGCATAACATAACATAACCTGAACCAGAGACAAAAGCAGGAACGGGAGACCGTTTGTGAACGTTCACAAAAACTAACGTCAAAGCAGGAAGAAGATAACAGCTGGGAGAATGTGAATCGTTAACTCTGAAAATCTACAAAGACAACAAAGCGTCATGAGCTCTCGGACCGTCCGTGAGAAGCCGGGCTCAAAGTGAGTTTATGAGAGTGTGTGAAGGGGCTGCCAGAATCAATCTGAGCAATCAATGTTAATAACTTGCTACCATGCTTATGTGTGAACTGGAGTTTGCCTGCGGGAGCGAGAGGTGTGATGCCGATCCTACGTGACAGGACCGCGGCCATCTTTGATCTCCAGAAGAAACGCCAGGAGATGGACGAAATTAACCCAAAGACAAAGGAGCGCCAACAGGTGTGGAGATACTGCAGCCGTGCCGACTGTACAAACCACGCCCCTGCATACCACGCCCACTTCTTAGCAGCCAATGAGGTAAAAGCAGCTACAGAGTCTAAGCCACGCCTCCTACAAAACAGGCTCACCTGTACACACTGGTGGCTGAGGAAGACCACAGATAATAAACAAATTGAAAATGTATTAATTTTATAATTGAAAAGAAAAAGTCATATATTGATGCGTTTGAAGCACATCAATATATGACTTTCACCGCAAACAATGTGGTCTAATTAAAAAAGGAAGGAAAATCAAAGGAGGAAATCAAAATAATTTGAAAAATAAATATAAATCACTTATAATATTTCATTTTAAAGCCTTGAGTGGCCGATACGGACGATGTTGGACGATATTGTCCAGCATCCCTCATTTAAAGCCTTTTTAAAACACATAGCACCACCTATCGTCAACTCCTGTTGTTCCCAAACTATTACCGATAACTCATCTTTTTGCAGCTCTTAAAGCCTAAAACACCCAACAGGTTTCTTCACGACCACTCCAGCATAATGCAAGTATTTTGTAACTAAAAACGTGTAATGTTTGTTGGTGATAAGCCACCTTAAATGTCGACTCTTCTTGTCTCTTGCTGACGGTCGTGATGTTAATTCAAGACAATGAGGACGAAATGAAACAGCATCAAACTCCATCACACAGACGTTCTGATAGTGGTAGTTTTAAGTTGTTAACTTGTTTTTAACTTAATATTGTATACCTACTATCAATATCTACTATCAATATCTACTATCAATAACTTGTATTGTTAGTGGTGTCAAACGAATGTGATAAAGTGTATATCAGGCGTTTTCAGTCTGACTGTGAGCCTCCCTTCAGACAAAGCATGGAAAAAGTCAAGCTAATCTTTGTGATGTACTTTTGACAACTAATGAAATAACTGATGTTTTCTCACTCCCATTCTCAAAGCTTTCCTTGAAACTGTTCAGAGACTGCCCACTGGGAAACCTCTGATGGAGATACTTGACAATTCAGAACATAAGGTCCTGTACTGCCACCCTGTGGCAACTGACAGCAAACAGCAACTGGTGTATCTAATAATTAATCAGCCCCTGTTTTAACTTCTGTTGGCTCATCTGACCTGTTTTTAATTTAAAGTTGACTCGAGCTGTTCTGGAAATTCTCATCACTGACTTCATTTAACTCCACGTACGTACAAGAATTATAGAGGTGTCCACACATAACAGGTGCAACACAGCTCACACATCCACTGAGATGTCAATCAAATAGGTCTGTCTCTTTTTAATTTGAACTATTTATTGATGGATTCATATTTCATTTGCTATTTTTTTAATTCCTCTTTTTATTGCCCATTAAAAAAAGTAAAAACTAATTTATTAATGCCTATATACAGTATTATTGTATAATTAGTTAAATGCTATATAACTATTTCTGTGACCCTTGTGGTCCCCCATAGTGTCTGTCTGTGAGAGAGAGGGACAAAATGGCCGACTCACTGAGTTGCCAGCCATGGATATTAGACTGACCCTTAGTAGAACTGAGTTGTACTCATTAACTACAAAATACTAACTTAGTAAAAACAAAGATGGGGAACATTAATATGTGAAAGGAGTTTCTGGCTCGATGAATGAAAGAATGTTTGTGAGTTCGCTTCATTTCCTCAGAAAATACCTCCCAAACTTTTTAACGCTCGCATTAAAAACAATTGTGATTCTGAGCGACAGGAGTTGCTGAATGCATTGATGTAGATTGGGAAAAAATGGTACCGTCTGCTTTAAAATTCAACATGGGAGCTTCTGAGGGTTAGCGGAGCTCTTGCTGCTTGAAAGTCTATACAGCCGAGAGTGTAAGTCTGTTTGTTTCTATAATTAAATGCCTGCACCCAGCACAACATTTCCTACTGATCTGACAGAAAACATTTTACAACACCAGGCCTGTGAAACAAAACTGAGCTTGAGTCATTTAATGTGACATCGCAGAAGGACAAAAACTAAAGCAATCTAATTTATGAAGTGAAGTGTTGAGGATGAGTTTGGGAGACTCACCGCCTGAGGACAGAAGCTGCTCTGTAGCCACAAAGACCTGAATCAAAAAATATCAGTCCACAAAACTTGATTACAGGAAATCAGGCTTCGGTTCAGGAAACCGTCGTCCAGCTAGAGCGCCAGCAGCTGCGACGTCCTCAGCAGCCTGTTTGTCTTCCCACACTTTCAGCTCCTGGCTCCTCTCGTGTGTTGTCCCAGAGCCCAGCTCACCGCTCATCTGCTCGTCCTGGAGAAAGGAACAGAGACCGTCAGTATACTGCAGGTATATCTCTCAGGTTTGATAACCCCTGTGAAGTTCAGGTGATGGATACTCACACTTCTCCTGCTGCTCCAGGCTCCTGCGGTGGCTCGTCTCCGTTGTTTGGCTCGTCTTGTTCCTCTCGGGGATTCATCCGTTCAACTCGTCCATCACCTGCAGGATGAGAAAGAGGAGCAGTGGTAGCTTCATGTCTCTTTGTGGAGGCTTTGTGTGTCATTGTAGAGATTTTCTGTGTTATCATGGAAGTTTTGTGTGTCTTTGTGTGTATTTGTGGAGGTTTTGTGTGTCATTGTGGAGGTTTTGTGTGTATCTGTGGGGATTTTGTGTGTCATTGTGGAGGTTTTGTGTGTATCAGTAGAGGTTCTGTGTTCTTGTGGAGGTTTTGTGTGTATCTGTGGGGATTTTGTGTGTATTTGTGGGAATTTTGTGTGTATTTGTGGGGATTTTGTGTGTATCTGTGGAGATTCTGAGTGTATTTGTGGAGGTTTTGTATGAAGATTTTTTTGTATATTTGTATTGATTCTGTGTGTATTAGTGGCGGTTTTGTGTGTATTAGTGGAGGTTTTGTGTGTATTAGTGGAGGTTTTGTGTGTAATTGTGGAAGTTTTGTGCGCATTTGTGGAGGTTTTGTGTGCATTTGTGGAGATTTTGTGTGTCACTGTGGAAGTTTTGTGTGTATTTGTGGATGTTTTGTGTGTAATTGTGGAGGTTTTGTGGAAATTGTGTGTCATTGTTGAGGTTTTGTGTGTATTTGTAGAGTTTGTATGTGTCATTGTGGAATTCTTGTGCGTCACTGTGGAGGTTTGTGGAGATTGTGTGTCATTGTAGAAGTTTTGTGTGTATTTGTGGATGTTTTGTGTGTATTTGTGGAGGTTTTTGGAAATTGTGTGTTATTGTAGAGATTTTGTGTGTCATTGTTGAGGTTTTGTGTGTATCAGTAGAGGTTTTGTGTGTATTTGTAGAGTTTTTATGTGTCATTGTGGAATTCTTATGTGTTATTGTGTAGGTTTGTGGAGATTGTGTGTCACTGTATTGATTTTGTGTGTCTCAGTGGAGGTTTTGTTTGTATTTGTGGAGGTTTGTAGAGATTTTGTGTGTCATTGTGGAAGTTTTGTGTGTATTTGTGGATGTGTTGTGTGTATTAGTGGAGGTTTTGTGTGTACTTGTGGATGTTTTGTGTGTATTAGTGGAGGTTTTGTGTGTAATTGTGGAAGTTGTTTTGTGTGCATTTGTGGAGGTTTTGTGTGTATTTGTGGATGTTTTGTGTGTATTTGTGGATGTTTTGTGTGTATTTGTGGATGTTTTGTGTGTATTTGTGGATGTTTTGTGTGTATTAGTGGATGTTTTGTGTGTAATTGTGGAAGTTTTGTGTGCATTTGTGGAGGTTTTGTGTGCATTTGTGGAGGTTTTGTGTGTATTTGTGAAGATTTTGTGTGCATTTGTGGAGGTTTTGTGTGTATTTGTGGATGTTTTGTGTGCATTTGTGGATGTTTTGTGTGCATTTGTGGATGTTTTGTGTGTAATAGTGGATGTTTTGTGTGTATTTGTGGATGTTTTGTGTGCATTTGTGAAGATTTTGTGTGCATTTGTGGAGGTTTTGTGTGCATTTGTGGATGTTTTGTGTGTATTTGTGGATGTTTTGTGTGTATTTGTGGATGTTTTGTGTGTATTTGTGGATGTTTTGTGTGTATTTGTGGAGGTTTTGTGTGTATTAGTGGATGTTTTGTGTGTATTAGTGGATGTTTTGTGTGTAATTGTGGAAGTTGTTTTGTGTGAATTTGTGGAGGTTTTGTGTGTATTTGTGAAGATTTTGTGTGCATTTGTGGAGGTTTTGTGTGTAATAGTGGATGTTTTGTGTGTATTTGTGGATGTTTTGTGTGTATTAGTGGATGTTTTGTGTGTATTTGTGGGTGTTTTGTGTGTATTAGTGGAGGTTTTGTGTGTAATTGTGGAAGTTGTTTTGTGTGCATTTGTGGAGGTTTTGTGTGTATTTGTGGATGTTTTGTGTGTATTTGTGGATGTTTTGTGTGTATTAGTGGAGGTTTTGTGTGTAATTGTGGAAGTTGTTTTGTGTGAATTTGTGGAGGTTTTGTGTGTATTTGTGAAGATTTTGTGTGCATTTGTGGATGTTTTGTGTGTATTTGTGGATGTTTTGTGTGTATTTGTGGATGTTTTGTGTGTATTTGTGGAGGTTTTGTGTGTATTTGTGGAGGTTTTGTGTGTATTAGTGGATGTTTTGTGTGTAATTGTGGGAGTTGTTTTGTGTGAATTTGTGGAGGTTTTGTGTGTATTTGTGAAGATTTTGTGTGCATTTGTGGAGGTTTTGTGTGTAATAGTGGATGTTTTGTGTGTATTTGTGGATGTTTTGTGTGTATTAGTGGATGTTTTGTGTGTATTTGTGGATGTTTTGTGTGTATTAGTGGAGGTTTTGTGTGTAATTGTGGAAGTTGTTTTGTGTGCATTTGTGGAGGTTTTGTGTGTATTTGTGGATGTTTTGTGTGTATTTGTGGATGTTTTGTGTGTATTAGTGGAGGTTTTGTGTGTAATTGTGGAAGTTGTTTTGTGTGAATTTGTGGAGGTTTTGTGTGTATTTGTGAAGATTTTGTGTGCATTTGTGGATGTTTTGTGTGTATTTGTGGATGTTTTGTGTGTATTAATGGATGTTTTGTGTGTATTTGTGGATGTTTTGTGTGTATTAGTGAAGGTTTTGTGTGCATTTGTGGAGGTTTTGTGTGTATTTGTGGATGTTTTGTGTGCATTTGTGGAGGTTTTTTGTGTATTTGTGAAGATTTTGTGTGCATTTGTGGAGGTTTTGTGTGTATTTGTGAAGATTTTGTGTGCATTTGTGGAAGTTTTGTGTGTCTTTGTGGTGACTGTGTGTGTGTATCTGTGGGGAATGTGTGTGTGTATCTGTGGTGGTTTTGTGTGTATCTGCGGGGATTGTGTTTGTGTATCTGCAGGGATTGTGTGTGTGTATTTGTGGAGACTGTGTGTGTGTATCTGCGGGGATTGTGTGTGTGTATCTGCGGAGATTGTGTGTGTGTATTTGTGGAGACTGTGTGTGTGTATCTGTGGGGATTGTGTGTGTGTATCTGCGGGGATTGTGTGCGTGTATCTGTGGGGATTGTGTGTGTGTATTTGAGGAGACTGTTTGTGTGTATCTATGGGGATTGTGTGTGTGTATCTGTGGGGATTGTGTGTGTGTATCTGCGGTGATTGTGTGTGTGTATCTGCGGTGATTGTGTGTGTGTGTGTGTGTATCTGTGGGGATTGTGTGTGTGTATCTGCGGTGATTGTGTGTGTGTGTGTGTATCTGCGGTGATTGTGTGTGTGTGTGTATCTGCGGTGATTGTGTGTGTGTGTGTATCTGTGGGGATTGTGTGTGTGTATTTGTGGAGACTGTGTGTGTGTATCTGTGGAGACTGTGTGTGTGTATCTGTGGGGATTGTGTGTGTGTATTTGTGGGAATTGTGTGTGTGTATTTGTGGAGACTGTGTGTGTATCTGTGGGGATTGTGTGTGTGTATCTGTGGGGATTGTGTGTGTGCATGTGCGGGGATTGTGTGTGTGCATGTGCGGGGATTGTGTGTGTGTATCTGCGGTGATTGTGTGTGTGTATCTGCGGGGATTGTGTGTGTGTATCTGTGGGGATTGTGTTTGTGTATCTGCGGGGATTATGTGTGTGTATGTGCAGGGACTGTGTGTGTGTATCTGCGGGGATTGTGTGTGTGTATCTGTGGGGATTGTGTTTGTGTATCTGCGGGGATTATGTGTGTGTATGTGCAGGGACTGTGTGTGTGTATCTGCGGGGATTGTGTGTGTGTATCTGCGGGGATTGTGTGTGTGCATGTGCGGGAATTGTGTGTGTGCATGTGCGGGGATTGTGTGTGTGTATCTGCGGGGATTGTGTGTGTGCATGTGCGGGGATTGTGTGTGTGTATCTGTGGGGATTGTGTGTGTGTATCTGCGGGGATTGTGTTGGTGTATCTGCGGGGATTGTGTGTGTGTATCTGCGGGGATTGTGTTGGTGTATCTGCGGGGATTGTGTGTGTGTATTTGAGGAGACTGTGTGTGTGTATCTGTGGGGATTGTGTGTGTGTATCTGTGGGGATTGTGTGTGTGTATTTGTGGAGACTGTGTGTGTATCTGTGGGGATTGTGTGTGTGTATTTGTGGAGACTGTGTGTGTGTATCTGTGGGGATTGTGTGTGTGTATCTGCGGTGATTGTGTGTGTGTATATGCGGGGATTGTGTGTGTGTATCTGCGGGGATTGTGTTTGTGTATCTGCGGGGATTGTGTGCGTGTATCTGCGGTGATTGTGTGTGTGTATCTGCGGGGATTGTGTGTGTGCATGTGCGGGGATTGTGTGCGTGTATCTGCGGTGATTGTGTGTGTGTATCTGTGGTGATTGTGCGTATGTATCTGCGGGGATTGTGTGCGTGTATCTGCAGGGATTGTGTGTGTGTATCTGCGGGGATTGTGTGTGTGTATCTGCGGGGATTGTGTGTGTGTGTATTTGCGGGGATTGAGTGTGTGTATCTGTGTGGATTGTGCGTGTGTATCTGCGGGGATTGTGCGTGTGTATCTGCGGGGATTGTGTGTGTGTGTATCTGCGGGGATTGTGTGCGTGTATCTGCGGTGATTGTGTGTGTGTATCTGCGGGGATTGTGTGTGTGCATGTGCGGGGATTGTGTGCGTGTATCTGCGGTGATTGTGTGTGTGTATCTGTGGTGATTGTGCGTATGTATCTGCGGGGATTGTGTGCGTGTATCTGCAGGGATTGTGTGTGTGTATCTGCGGGGATTGTGTGTGTGTGTATTTGCGGGGATTGAGTGTGTGTATCTGTGTGGATTGTGCGTGTGTATCTGCGGGGATTGTGTGTGTGTATCTGTGGGGATTGTGTGTGTGTGTATCTGCGGGGATTGTGTGCGTGTATCTGCGGTGATTGTGTGTGTGTATCTGCGGGGATTGTGTGTGTGCATGTGCGGGGATTGTGTGCGTGTATCTGCGGTGATTGTGTGTGTGTATCTGTGGTGATTGTGCGTATGTATCTGCGGGGATTGTGTGCGTGTATCTGCAGGGATTGTGTGTGTGTATCTGCGGGGATTGTGTGTGTGTATCTGTGGGGATTGTGTGTGTGTGTATTTGCGGGGATTGAGTGTGTGTATCTGTGTGGATTGTGCGTGTGTATCTGCGGGGATTGTGTGTGTGTATCTGTGGGGATTGTGTGTGTGTATCTGCGGGGATTGAGTGTGTGTATCTGTGTGGATTGTGCGTGTGTATCTGCGGGGATTGTGTGTGTGTATCTGTGGGGATTGTGTGTGTGTATCTGCGGGGATTGAGTGTGTGTATCTGTGTGGATTGTGTGTGTGTATCTGTGTGTGTATCTGTGTGTGTAACACTAACACTGATGTAAAGTTACTCGAGTATTTCTATTTTCTGCAACTTCAAACTGACTTTCACTGAACTTTATTTAAACAGCTTTAGTTAACAGTTACTCTGCAGATTCATATAATCAATATAAAATACTTGCTGATCAAACATGATGTGTTATTATAGATTAATCTGCCCAGCAGAAGGCAGAAAGTCAACGCCTTAGAGAGGAGGGTCGGCACCCAGATGAAAGGAAACAGAAAGGCAAGACAAGTCAGTGTGCTGCATCACGAGTCTCATTCTCAGGTTGTCAAATAACTTTCTGGGCTATTAGCATATGTTTATTTTTATATACATTTTATTTCAAGATATATTTTTGTATATATATTCTTTTATGTTTATCCAGTAGCTGTAAAAACACTCTGCTCTGGTTGGTCGGTTCGCACAGGCCTGAGCCACTACAAATCAACATGTCTCCGGTCAGTTCTGCTGGTGTTTCTAGCTCTCAGTTCGCTGCACTTAAACCATAAATGTGACCACAAGAACTGCCTCTAAACCAAAAAACGTCACCACCGCACAATCGGATCGTTATTAGTGGCCTGCTGGGCGATGAGGCCGAGGCTCATGTTACAGCTTTGTTAAGATCTCTGTAAGGTGTTATCAAGCAGGATGTTGCAAAGCAAATGAATTCCTGCAATTTGATCATTTCTTTTTACCACAGAGCTTCAGCATTATCTTCCAAGGCAAAGGCGTCCGCACCACCTTGTTACTGGGCTCGCTGGTGAACCAACACTGGCGACAGGTGAGGACAATGAATCGACTGCCGGCGTCAGGCTAGCTTCTACCGTGGCCCTGAGCTTGTCCCTAGCCAGGCCAAAATGCGTCCACCTCGGCCCGAACTAAACACGCACACTTCGGGCACGCTTCTACCAACAAGGCCTCTGTAACCAGAGACTCTGTATGCTGGCGGGAACGCACGAGGGCTCATAGGATACGCTATTACCAATACCAGTCAGCTGATCAAAGCTCCTGCTTCTGCCATTGCCACAATGTGGCCACAACTTACAGTGTAAAGGAGCGCACAAGGACATTTGCAATGCAAGATAGCTGAAGTACAGTCAAGCTAACCTGTAACAAAGAATGATAACACCAGGTTTGCCTAGCAGACCACTAACATCTGGATTGCTGCTACTTAACTTTTGATGTACAAGAACTGAAAACAAACCCACAATACACTCAGAAAGACGTAGACAAACTAACAACCGCTCAAAGAGAAACCTTCCACAGGTTGCACTTCATTCAGGAGGGATATATCTACGACCAACAAGAGCATGACCAGAGGAACGTGAAAAAGAGCTCAAAGTGTCAACCTGGCCTCCAAATTCTCCAGATCACAATCTGATCAAGCATCTGAACCCTCAAGGCATTAACACAACCTCACAAAGTATTTAACATGTGTATGCACTGAGAGCCACAACATTAGAACCACGGACAGGTGAAATAAATAACATTGATCATCTTGTTCCAATGCCATGTTCTGCTGGTAAACCATGAGTCCTAACATTCATGTGGACGCCTCTTTGACGAGCACCACTCACCCAAACACCGCTGCAGACCAAGTGCACCCCCTCATGGCTGCAGCTCTCCTTGATGGCAGTGGCCTCCCAGCAGGACAATGCGCCTGCAACACTGCAAAAACTGCTCAGGAACGACCCGAGGAACGTGGGAAAGAGCTCAAGGTGTCAACCTGGCCTCCAGATTCCCCAGAACTCAATCCGATTGAGCATCCACAGGATGCACCATAACCAAGAACGATCCACGGGGGCCCCAACGTGGATGGGACTTGGCTCTGGCGCATCCCACGGATGCTCAACTGGGTTGAGATCTGGGGAATTAGGAGGCTAGTCTGACACCTTGAGTTCTTCCTCAGGTTCCTCAGACCATTACTGGGCAGTTTCTGCAGTGCTGCAGGCCATTGTCCTGCTGGGGGGCCACTGCCATCAAGGAGTGCTGTTGCCATGAAGGGGTGTACTTGGTCTGCAACAGCGTTTGGGTGGGTGGTGCTTGTCAAAGAGGCGTCCACAGAAATGACAGAACTGGAGGTTTCCCAGCAGAACATTTGATTGTAACGAGATGATCAATGCTCACTTCACTTGTCATTGGTTTAAATGTTGTGGCTGATCAGTGTATATATACATGTTAAATAAAATATAATCGGTCAGTAAACAAAACCAGTTTAACATGTTGAACTGAAACACGTCCAGTTGCCTACGATAAAGCACATAATAAAACAAATCTAAAATACTACTTCTACTTCCTTCTTTTATTTCCCATTGAAGTTACTTGTAAATCACTTGTTTACCAATTTATCTGCTTTTTTAAATTAGATTTTTAAAAGAGAGAGAGGGAGAGAGATTAGGTTTGGGTGTCCCAACAGTGCCACTGCCAACCCGAACTGTCAGTATTCAACGACCTGTGAATGAGACTCAGCTAGCCTTACTGATCCTAGTGTATTAATGAACAGCAACTGACAAATCTTACACTTTCTGCCTTTAATTTTGGCACCTCCATTGCAGGCACTGACCTTATTAGACCAGGTATCTCTCCTCTCCGGGTCTGATCACCATACAGGTCAGAGCTGTTCCACTTGAAGCTGAAGACGAGTCCCACTGTCTGCTCACTGAGGGAGAGGAGGAAGTACTTTAATATAACATCAAAACATGTATATTAACATTCAAAGTTCAGAGAGCATATTCAGGCAAGTATACTGATATACAGTAGTACCATTCAGACACAAGGCAATTCTGAGTGCTTTACAGAGACACAGAAATACATAAAAAATAAAACATTAAGAAAATGTTAAAACTGTATTTGAAAAGACAGTAGAAACAAAAAATAAATAATAAATAATCACAGATGAAAAATGCATTAAATGAATCTACTTATTTGAAAGCCACAGTGAACATTAATGATTTACACCCAAAATATTATTTATATTACTAACCCTTTCTCTAGTCTTTATTTGCCTATGTTTGGTATTGAGGTAATCCAAAACTAATGGAAAGTAATAGATTACTTTAAAAGTGTGATACCTCAATTGTTTTTTTTAATAAGTAATTGGATCAGAACACATTTTTAAAGTAACCCTCCAAACCCTGCGTACAAGTAAACCAAATGTATTCAGTCCTGAGAACATTTAGTGCTTTATAGATGAGTAATATGGTTTTAAAGTCTATCTTTTGACACACAGGGGAGTCAGTGCAGTGATTTAAAACACACATTAAACCAGAACTGAGACAAACACACTGAAACCATTCTGTGCAGATACAACATGCCTGCATATTGTCTGTATAAACTACTGTAGCTTCTCCCACAGACACACACACGCTAGCTAACATGCAAACCTGTCTGCAAAAACACGACGAGGAAATAACTCAGAAGACTTTAAAAGCTCGTTATACTGTCACTACCCTGTTCATGTGTCCTTACCAGTTAATAAAGGCAGCTGAGCCGCTGGTTACATGTTTCCCAAACCCTGCAGTGCATCTGCATCAACTTTAAAGTCAGCTGCTAGCTAACAGCGGTCATAACCACTCACTTAAACTGACTTGTAAAGTTAGCAAACCAGCTTGCATGCCGTTTTAAAGAATAAATACATTCTTAAAAAATTCACGCCGATTTTACCGAAACAAGCGACTTGTTTTGTGATAGTGTCCCAAATTGAATTTACTGTGGCATTATTCCTGTAATAAACACGGCAGAGAAAAAACGATCAAAATCACAAGGAGGTTTGGTGTACCGAACAAAACATAACGTCCATCATGGATTTATTACGATGTAGTTAGAGGATTATGTAAATAATTTTTTTTTTAAAAGACTAAGCCGACTTTACCAACAGGAGCGACTTGTTTTGAGATAGTATCCCAAATGTAATTTATTGTGCATTATTCCTGTAATAAAACACGGCAGAGAAAAAAACCTTCAAAATCCCAATGGAGGTTTGGTGTACCGAACAAAACGTCCATCACGGATTTAATTGGATGTAGTTGGAGGATTATGTTCAAGCCGAATTAACCTCCACACTTTACAGTTTAATGAAAAGTGCGTTTCCAGCTTCATCTTCAGAGTTATTTCAGAAACGTCTGAGGCAAAAACAAAACTCACCGATATGAGAGGGAGGCTGGCTCTCCCGCACAAACTTACAGTGTTTAGCTAACGCATGAAGGTAATTAGTATCCGGCGCTCGCTGATATAAGAAGGAACATCACCTGTGCTTATTACCGGAGATCGGTATATAATAACTGATCTATACACCTCACACACAGAGATAAATACACCTTTACTGAGCAGGTAACTGTACAAATAAAGCGGCTTCGCACAGAATAGTTTACTGACCGTGTTTGTGTCCTCAGAGAAGAGCTGCTCAGATCCGAGTGAAGATCCGTCAGCGACATTTAAACAGCGTCTACAAGTTTTGGCGCGATCCCGCAGTCAGATTAGTGGGCGGGTCTTACTTTACGCGCGAAACAGCACATTTTGGCGCGCTCCGGAGTCTGTGGGCGGGACTTGTTTTTGCTTATTTTACCTGGATCGAACCAGAGTAACAGAACCGAGACAGCACACAGATACACATATGTTAATACGATTTAATAAGGTCATTTTTAAAATGTTTAATTTATCTGGTCTATTCTTGTTATTTTATTACTCGATCTAGTTCTTCATTAACTTTTTTTTTAATGTATATGTTAATGTGAATTCATTAAATATTATTATACATTTTCTTATTCAGCTTTCTGTCCTTGTATTTTTTTCATAAGGCTTTTAAACAAATGGAGACATTGAGCTTGGCATGTGTCCCAGATTACAATGTGGTCTGTCCCAGATTATCACATTTTGGCAGAATTTTATACACTAATAGGTGTGGCTTGTCTCCTCTGGGTTAGAAAACATCTCAGGGATTACAGAAAGGTATATATACGCATGTAGTGTGTTGGTAAATAGATAAAATAAACTCCACTTAAACTAACTACAACAGTAAAATGATTGCTTACATAACGGACAGATGATCAAATAATAATGTGAACAAACACGACTCAGTCCTCAGTGATAAAAGCTTTAATACATAAAACATACAGTCACAGGTTTACAGCTTACAAATCTCCCTCCATGCCATGCACATAACCAACATAACACACTCAACTATGTAAAAAACAAGACATACATTTCCTAAAATCCTTTCTGTTGTGTGCTACTGGATACTTTCACCTGTTTAGGCCTGTAAAAATGATTCACATAAGATGTAACAACTGGTGGACGCTGCTTTATTTTTTAGGAGTTAAAAGCCAATTGCATTTTAAGTCAGCAGTTATTATTAAACATGGAATGAAGGTGGCATCAGTTCTGCTTAGTCTGCCTCCTTTTTGATTAAAACAATAATAATAATAACAACAACAACAACATATTTCTGATGCATAAGTTCTTTCTTTCCATAAAATTAAGGTGTTTTTTTTTTTTCACATTCTCAAATCCATCGACTTTTATTTTGAAAATATGGCCTCGGTCAATCAGCCTGCCGTAAAGTGCGCCAGTGTCGTGAATGTTTGTTGATCTAGCCGTGTTATCCACAGTATCTGTGGAGCTTTATGTAGTATCTCTATGAAGTATCGGGGATTGTTTCTCGGGACAGGATTAAAATAGATAAACAGGCTGTTGTCTTCGGTTATCGGTTAAATGTTATCGAGGAGAAAGCCCAGTGAGCCGTGACGAAGATGATGAAGTTGATGATGATGATGATGATGATGCCGTGATGGACACAGACGGACCGTCTCGGCTCGTTAGCCTGAGTGACAGTGAGGCGCTTGATTCGGTGACAGATGCCTTTCGGGACGGGACCGAGACGGAGTGTGGACCCAACAGGCCCGGCCCGCTTCGCACAGCTTGAGAACAGGAACCCCGGTTCCGCCTGCGCTGCGTTTGTCACCGCAGACGTCTTTTAAAAACTGCTCGTTAGCTAGCACCGCAGCTAGCAACTCGGTTAGCCGACAACAAACTTCGCGTCGGTGGCTGTGAGCTGCGCTGTCGTCGCGCAAACCATGCGCTTATTTAGCTGGTGGGTAGATTAGATTAAGTGTGATTAACACGTTAGCCTCGACCTCTTCATCTGCTTGCTGACATGGAGTCTGACGACGATGTGCCTCTCATCTTGACCTGGGACGAGGCGAACAGCGGTCTGCTCAACGAGGAGGCTGAGAGAGGAGACGAAAGTAAGTGTCCACTGTCACAACCTGATCCTCAGCCAGCCGTGTCAGCTGTGCATGCAATAAAACATCACCCCACCCAAAAAAAAAAAAATGCTCTCTTATCTTGTTAAAAGACAAAACAACCTTGAATACATGATGTGCAAATATGTGTCACTGCAAAAGTTTAAAGGTGCAACTGTGTAGTTTTGGAAAAGAAACTCAGAAAGGTTTTTATTTACAATACTGATAAGGTGATATTACTTCAAAAATGTTTTTTTCCCCCCTATAAGTGAATAAACAAGCTGTTCTCAGAAGAAAAAACACTGTTTGAAGCTAGAAAGGTGGCAGGGTCCGCCACATAAACAAAGTGAAACAGTATGAAACTGTGTCGTCCTTTAAGGTCAGTTTGTTTATTCAGTTTATTCAGTGATGAAAACAAAGAGAGGTTGTTTATTTAGTGTTTTTAGGCTAATCAATGGAGTCAGTGAAGATCTTTCTCTTCTGATGAACAAATCTTCTACATAGTGCACCTTTAACTACTGGACAGGAGATGTCTCCTACTTTACTGTAAAGTCGATTCTCAGTGTTTTTTGCACTGGACGTGTCAAGTTTCTTCATCACATGCTGATTATTAGACCAAGATTGGCCTCTGAACTGTTTGTTCCTCTTTAAATCAGGTTTTCAATGAGCTTTTAACAGACGTGTGTGAAACCCTGCACATGCATCATTCAACACAGTGTAGCTCAAACATTCAACTGTAGAAACAAAGAAAAAACACATTTTTGAGTGAGGTTGAAAATACACTCATTTGCCAGTTTATCCGCTATGCAAAGCTAAAACCCATGCAGTCCGATGTTAACGGCCATGCAATAAATCCAACCTTCATGAAGGTTGCAATGCTCAGTTTTTATTGGAGCTGTTTCAGGTGTCTATTCAACTTTATGGTCATTCTGGAGGCTGTAGTTTGTGGCGCTTTACTGATACTGGTGTGGTCTTTCGGAGGGACATTGGCGCTGCAGTTTGTTCCTGAATATCAGTTCCTGCCCACATCACACATCACCCCACGCAGGAACGGTTCCTGAACGTTTCAGGGAGAGACTGCATATATGAAAGATTTCATTTAAATACCAGCCCGATATTGGGGAATTTATATTATCGGCTATTTATCAGTATCTGTGAGATACCAGCTGATAAATAGAACTAATAATATAAAGCCAAATTGTTTGTTTTCAGCTGAAAACATCCGTACTGTGCGTATTTATTCATTTACCCTCAATATAAATAACTATTAGATTCAGCATGCTAACTAGAGCCTCCAGAAAGACATGAAATTGAATCAACACCTCTCTGAAACAGTTTCAACAAAATGAGCTTCAGTATGGTGCATCAAATAAACTGACAACTGAGCGCAGACTTGTTGAGTATAGACTCATGAAGGTATGTTTTGTTATTCTTGGTTGAGAGGAGATTATTGAACATTTCTAATGTTGTTCGTGGAAGAGTATTCAGTATTTTTGCGTATATTTTTAATGTAATTACAGCTGTATATTTTGTAGAATGAAGTTAAAGCTCGCCTACTTACCAGATTTGCAGTTTGAAGCCATTGAATGTTGTTGACAGTCGGCTGCGTACACGCTGCACGTCCGGGCTACACTGCTTTGATGGAGGTTGTCCCCCAGGCTCTGAGATCACGTGTGTGTGTGAGTGTGTGCAGTATGTATAGGTATCCATGTATCCACTCAACATAGTAATCCCGCTGCCCTTTGTATGCCTCACATATAAGCTACAAAATGACCCATCTGAGAAACTGCTGCCTCAGCAGACCCTGCACCCCCTCAGCCCCTCCCTGCTGCTCATGGGCAGCATGTGTGTGTTGTGTGTGTGAATGTCTGCAGCCTGTGTGTAAGTGTCTGTGTGTGTGAGCTAACTGGATCATTTTCTCTGGCTCTGGAGGTGAACAGGAAGAGGAGAGGAGGTTTTTTTTTCTCAGGATATCTAGGAGTGGTGGACAAGGAGGACAGATCCTTCTGTTCTTTCTGACGGCTGTTGGAGCTTTCTGGAAAGTGAGGGGAGTTTGAACTTGGACCGGGAGAAAGTGTCACCTCAGTGACAAATCACATGCCGGGATAGACGTGTGGAGTTCAGTTTTTATTGCTGGTGGTCAGGACCCTTCAGATCCCCACAAAACTATTTGTTGTTTGTCCTTGGAGAAACAGTCATGACTGCTGAGCCTGTTTGTGTTGCTGTGAGCCTGACCTCACCGTGTTTTTGACTGGGAGCTTCAAACATGTTATTGTTCTCAAACAAATGAGGGGCTGGAATAGCACACGGCGGACACGCGGTGTACTCCTGTCAGGATAACAGCCAGGCTGCCGCCGGACTGGAATTTGATCTTCACACTTCAGCTCGATCTGCTGCCGTCATGGTGGAAAGGAAATGTCTGTGACTGCAGTTCACAGACTCATATGGTCTCTTCACCGGGTTTTTTTTTATTCCTAGGAGTGGTGCCTAAAGCAGAAACATGTGATGAACAGTGTGTGGGAAGAGCACCCAGATAGACCTCTAAAATAGGCAGCTGCAGGAAGACGCTTAGAGGAAGAGTTTGTTCAAGAAAGGAACTGTGATTTATATTTATGAGAGAGCCTGTTGAATCTGTAAATCAAGATTATAAGAGAGTTACTCTGGACTTCAGCTGTCTCTGTTGTACTTTTGAGGTTATTGTGTAGACAGTGCAGGTTTTAGAAAAAGTACTGTCTCATTTAAAATTCTACGATGACATGCTGCTTTCTCTGTGTTATTATATATCTAGATGTCTTCCCTGTCTTTCAAAGTTAGTCGCATGTTCTCTGGCAGCACAGGATTAAGTCACCCTGTGGTTTATCTGTCTCCTGTCTGTATCCTGTCTGTGGCAGGAAGGAGGTGTAATAGACAATGTGACAACAGTGCAGGCACGGGACTTTCTCTCTGACTGGCAGCGTTGGGTTCGAAGTTTAAACTCGCAGTATCTCTCGTCAAGGTGACTGTAAGAAAAACATTTTTCCTAAAAGAAGCAAACAGTTTGTCCAAGAAGCATTGAACTTCATAAGTATTGTCAATTGAATAGTTGTCTGGTCTCCAGTGTCACAGTGTCAGCCTTGTTTCCCCGAGCCTTGTCTGGATATTTCTGGTTCTGTAAGGACTCTGACTCCACTTGTGACTTTGTCTCTGGAGTTTGCATCTGGCCTGAGTGGAATGTTTGGCCGTCTGTATCTCCAGATGTGTGTGGATGCTGGAATAAGCCCAGTGTACTGTGAATGACACAAACACACACAGGAACATTAATACGTTCACAAAGCTGAGGCTCACAGACAAAATCCTAACTGATCAATGGAGTGCTTATGCGGGCAGGCAGCTGGTTGCCGTGAAGATCAGACCCATAACGAGAGTCCGGTAGTGATCTCCTCGTACGCCTCAACGTTAGAACTAGGCTGCATCGGTACGCACAGTCGCACACACCCCTTCATGTACTCTACTAAAGAAAAATACGGAGATTAAAGACAACTTCTGCTCTTTTCCACATGAATGTAAGCTGCATCAACACACTGACACTGAAGTGTTTTCTTCCAGATGGAGGAGCAGGCAATTATGACATAGTGAACAACGCTGTGATCTCAACGCCCGGGCCACAGAACCACAGAGGCCCAAATGTGTCCTTACGGCAGAGCTGGGAGATGAACTACCAGGAAGCAGCCATCTACCTGCAGGTATTCACAAGCAGTGGATTGTGGCATGTATTAGTGACCGAGTGTGCAGGGTCACATGCAGGTTCACATGATCATAATAGTTTTATTACATCCTCCACACTGTGTTACTTCTAGACGGTTAATCATTGTGCACTTTCATTGGGCTATATTTACATCATGACCAGCTGTGACAAGATAAGTGAAGTTCAGATACAAGGAAGTTCAAAATACAGAAGGAAGTAGTGACACATAAATATAGAACTAATCAGCTGAGAGTCCTCTGCTAACTTTAAAAGGTCCTGTGTGATGATGTTCAGTGTCAAAACAGCCAAACATTCAGAGTTGTCTGCACCTGTGAAGGAGCACTTTGTCAGATGTTTGTTAAAATATTCAAAAGTGTAGAGAGTGTAAAGAAACAACAGAGTTGTCAATGTAACGGTAGCTAACTACAGCCAAGTAAAGCTAGCAAAGAGCAGCAGTTATCAGTTACTCTGGTGAAATACTGCCCCCTATGTTTTTTGGAGCTGCCTTCAAATTCTGTCCATGTTTTACAATTTTCACCTTTTAAATACAATCAAAAGGCTTACCTTGTCTGTTATGTATGTGTCATTTAAATTTCACATACAGGAGGGAGAGAACAATGATAAGTTCTTCACCCACCCTCGAAACCCGAAGGCGCTGGCAGCGTACCTGTTCGCCCACAACCACCTGTTCTACATGATGGAGCTGCTGACGGGCCTCCTGCTGATGATGCTGTCGCTGTGTGAAGCTCCCGCGGTGCCCTCGCTGCGCCTGGACGTCTACGTGAGTGAACGTATACACACACAGACACACACGCAAACACAAGCTTTATATACACAGTTTGGTGTTAAAGCGTATGTGATGCCTTTGCAGGTCCACGCCACTCTGGAGCTGCTGGCTTTGGTCATGGTGGCGTTTGAGCTATGCATGAAACTTCGCTGGTTAGGTTTCGGCACCTTCATACGACACAAGAGGACAATGGTGAAGGTGACTGATGCATGATGGGTACTTTCTGATGGGCAGATTCATCTTCTGTCACTGTGTATTATTCAGGTTGTCTCCTCTCTTTGTACAGACGTGTGTGTTGCTGCTGCAGTTCGTGGAGGCCATAGTGGTTCTGATCAGACAGACGTCTCACGTCAGAGTGACCAGAGCTCTCAGGCCAATCTTCCTGGTGGACTGTAGATACTGCGGCGCTGTACGCAGGTACACAGTGACACTTAATGAGATTTACACTGAAGGTTAAAGTCATGATCACAGAGGATTGTGGGGATGAGGATCAACTTCAAAGTTTGGGTTTAGTGGAGCTACATGTTTTTACCATGATCTTGTCCCGCTCCCTGAATATACTGACACCACTGACTTAACAATTTAATGCGGTCTTCACTTACAAGGTGTCTTTCGTCCAAACAGGAATTTGCGTCAGATCTTCCAGTCCCTCCCACCTTTTATTGACATCCTCCTACTGCTGCTCTTCTTCATGGTTATATTCGCTATCTTGGGTAAGAAAACGTATTATTTTAATGTATATTAACTGCTTTAAAGGAAAAGTTCACTCACCAAAAAGAAAATTCAGTTATTATCTGCTCACCCTCGGGCGGATGGAAAGTTTGGGAAAGATTCTCCTAAACAACTGAAGTAGCTGGGGACTTGTTTTTAAACCACAGTAAAAAAAGATTTGTCCATACAGCTCATCCGGCGTGATTCAAGTCTCTGTGAACCCTAAGATCCCAATTTGATTTGAAAAGATGTTTTACACCCTTTTTAAAGCCGAAATCTTCACTGTAGCTGCGACGCTAAAAGAGAATGCAACCTGTCTTAAGTGGATGCGTGAGCTCGACTCAGGCGTTGAGGGTGCAGATAATGTCTTTTCAAATCAATTTGGGATCTCTGGGCTACCGGAAGCTTGGATTACACTGGACGAGCTAAATGGAGCCATTTTATGTTTTTTGTTTGGTTGTTTTTTTTAAGTCCCCAGCTACTTCAGTTGTTTAGGAGAATGCTGCAACGCTGTTTTGCTGGGAAGCTCCTGAACTGTTTAATGACTACAAAACTTCATGACTACAAAACTGAGTAGATAATGACTGAATTTTCATTTTTGGTTGAACTTTAAGATTGTGTTTTTTTTTCCTCTTGTACTGAAAATGTAATATACTTCATTTTAAAAGTGAACCGTCTTCTGTCTGACTTTCCTTTTGTCTCCTCCAGGTTTCTGTCTCTTCTCTCCAAACACTTCTGACCCGGTACGTTGAGTCTTTAGTCCACCTCACGTTAGTTTGTTTGAGTTTTGTACGTTTGGGGACTCGGGTGGTTGTTCTCTTTGTTTGTAGTTTTGTGTCTGTGATGGTCACATTTCCTGACTTCAACCCTCTCATCTCACCGCAGTACTTCAGCACTCTTGAGAACAGCCTCGTCAGTCTGTTTGTGCTGCTGACCACAGCAAAGTAAGCAAAGTTATGGTTCAGTTATCACAACATGCAAGCAGTACTTCCTGCTTTTAGAGCTCATCACGAATGTTTTTGCCTCACCACGTGTGCAGTCTTTCTCATGCGTACCCTCTTTCTTGTAGTTTCCCTGATGTGATGATGCCGGCGTACTCCAAGAACCGCTGGTCCTGTGTTTTCTTCATTGTTTACCTCTCCATAGAGCTCTACTTCATCATGAACCTGGTACAATCAGTCTTGTTTTCACTACTTTCTAAAGTGTCTCTCTTGATGTATTTTGTACTTCACATCATTTCCCTGTCCCTCTCCAGCTCTTGGCAGTGGTGTTCGATACGTTCAATGATGTCGAGAAGATGAAGTTTAAATCTCTTTTGCTCCACAAACGCTCCGCTATCGACCACGCCTTTCAGCTGCTGGTTAGCCGGCAGGTATGACCTCACTGTTCTGTGTAGTCTATAATGTATATTTGGAGCAAATGATTTATTTTACAAGGCACTCATGGGCGTTGCGTTTGTCTGTGTTGATGTGGCGCTCCCTCCAGAGGCCGATGGGCGTGTCGCTGAAACAGTTTGACGGTCTGATGCGGTTTTACAGACCTCGTTTGTCTGCAAGAGACCGCTTCCTCACATACAAAGCTCTGAACACCTCAGGGGCTCCAATGCTCAGGTGACTGCATGACACCGTTTTACAAGTTAAAATCCTTCATTTCGATGCATTTCATGTGATTTAATGGGTCTTTTGTGCTGCAGTTTACAGGACTTTTACAAGTTCTATGAGGTCACAGGCCTTAAATGGAAGGTGAGCAGCTAAACATTTGTACTGTTCAGTTATAATTCACACCAAATGTCCTTGTGGTTGTTTTTAACATACATGTGTCCGTTGATAAGGCGCGGCGCAGTGGAGAACACTGGTTTGATGACCTCCCACACACGACCTTCCTCATTTTCAAAGGCAAGTTCTCTGTTTCTTTTCTTCAATTTATACAACAGAAGAAATCAGTCTCTCAGTTCCTTATTGTCAGCGCTCTGTCTCTGCTTCAACAGGCATCAACCTGCTGGTGAAGTCAAAGGGCTTCCAGTATGCCATGTGTAAGTGATATCATTTACATTCGCCCAGCTGTCCTCAGAGATAACAACAGTCTGTCATGATAAACCGTTTAAAGGAAAAGTTCACCTAAAGTTTTATGGTCCACAAAACATTTCTGGAGCTTCACAGCAAAACAGTGTTGCAGCGTTCTCCATTATTATTTACACCCTCAATGTGCGATCAAGTTCATACACCCACTTCAGACAAGGTACCTGCTAACGATTGTAGCTTAGCAACTACAGTGAAGATTTTGGCTCTTTTAAATGGTGTAAATCACCGAACAAAGTTTCTATTTCAGCTGCATTCTCAGAAATATTCAGTGACGTACTTTTCTCACCTTTAATGTCCAATTTCAGGACAGGGAGCTGATCACACACGCACCAAAAAGAGATAAAACATCCGATGAGATAGAGCAATGCATGACGTAACATCACTTTTCCACATGTCACAGCTGTTCCGATTATATTCATTGTTGCATGTAAACACCAGCACCTATTAATCCCATCCTGTGTAAACAGTTGACCCGAAATCTTTCACTTGGAACGATTTCAATCAGAATGAAGAAATATTGTCCGTGTAAACACAGCTTGTGTTTTGCTGCAAAGCTCCAGAAATGTTTTACGAAACCCCTTGAAAGTGGATAATGACTGAATTATCATTTTTGGGTCAACTTATCCTTTAACCTTTCCTCTGCCTGCAGATGCGGTGGTGGCCATCAATGGTGTGTGGATCCTCGTGGAGACGTACACGCTGAATAGTAAGATCTCCCCCCGGATCACGTAAACACACGACACAGGAGATTTTTGCGCTGCAGACCTCTCACCTTCCTCTCTCACCTTCCTCTCTCACCTTCCTCTCCCTCTGCAGGTGGATTTTCTTGGTCCAGATTTGTCCCCTGGAGTTACATTGTTTTTCTGACCAGTGAGTAGACAGCGACCACGATCTAAAACTGATTACTGAGTGTGTCGAGTTGTGTACACGCTTTAATACTAATATTAACTCTACCTCTGTTCCTCTTCTTTTAGTTTACGGTGTAGAGGTGTTATTGAAAATTTCAGGTTTGGGGCCGATGGCTTATTTCAGCTCTGGGTGGAATCTGTGAGTAATAACTTGGACACTGATGCTGATTGATTGTCATGTTAGGTGTGAGCACTGAATCCAAAATGTCAGACTTAAAAACTCACATGCATAAATCCATAGATGCTGTTGGAGTATGAACATTTGGATTCACTACTCTTACTAAAATTTTAATTTTGTTTTGTGAAAATATATCAAAAATGTATTTCAACGTGTGCCAAACACTGACTCTGTGTTTTTGTTTTTCGTCTGTCCAGGTTTGACTTCTCAGTGACAGTGTTTGCCTTCCTGGGCCTGATCGCTCTCGCCTTTGATATGGAGCCGTTTTATTTCATCGTAGTTCTGCGACCCCTTCAGCTGCTCCGGTACACTTTTATTTCCCACTCTTGAGAGTGTACGACATTATTTCATATTTTCTGTTTATGTTGAAATGTTGGTCTTTGTTCTCTTACAGGCTGTTTAAGATAAAGCAGAGGTATCGTAACGTATTGGACACCATGTTCGAGCTCTTCCCCAGGATGGCCAGTCTGGGGTTGACGTTAATCATCTTCTACTACTCCTTTGCCATTGTGGGGATGGAGTTCTTCGCAGATGTGGTTTACCCCAACTGCTGCAAGTGAGTCGAGGCGTCAGAGTAACATTTAAAAAGAAGTCACCCTAAATTTTATTTGTCATTTTTCTACATATGGGCTTATTGGAATGTATTGGTGTTGTCTTTTTAAACCTGGGCCCTGTGTTAATGACAAATAGGAATTGGTCCGGTGTATCGCGTTAGCCAGAAGCTGCACGGACTACAATGGCTGCAACATCGCTGCTGCTGCAGTCAGGTTGATAAACGCAGTTTAGTTACAAATTGTACTTTTAAAAAGACTTTAGAGAAGCAGCGGGGTCAAAACGGCATGTTTAATATCTTCACATTTTACAGGGTGAATTAAGGGTTCCTTCATTTCTTATCGGTGGCAAAAAGGAGCACTTTGGACTTACTTTGACAGTAAAAAATTGTCCAGAAGGATTGTCTTACTGCTGCCTATGTTACAGCTGCCGGCTAAAGCGATCTACTGGACTGAATATATACCAGAATTATCCTTTAACTCTGGTCTACGGCATTTTTCTATAGCTTGTGGTACAAAAGGATGAATTGCGTTTGCTTCCACTAACCGCTCTTTATTCCCTCTGTTTTTGTCTCTCAGCACCAGCACAGTGGCAGACTCCTACAGACAGATCAACATTACCATTGGCAACAAAACGGTGTTGGAAGAGGGCTATTATTATCTCAATAACTTCAACAACATTCTCAGCAGCTTCGGTAATTCTTTTTTTGTAACAGCTGACAATTTTTTAAATATATTTTCGTTGAGAAATCCCAGAAAAGGCAAAACCAGAAAAGGCTCAAGTCCATCTGTATTTTCCGACTTCCTCAGCTTGTTTGTGGCCCTCAGACCACAAGTCCACTGGTTCCTACTAAAAACCAGGTTGTAAATATGTAGTTTCATATTTTAATGTTCTTGTTGGGGACTATTTTCAACTGCTGATTTGATGCCGCAGTGAGTTTTGATGCCATGTTCATAGTAATGACAGATCATGTTTTTATTAGCTTTTGTTATTGAATCCTGTGGCACAGACAGAACTTGTTACCAGGATCAGTTCATTTTGTTTTTGATTACAGCATTATGTGCTTTTCTCTCCCCTCCAGTGACTCTGTTTGAACTGACTGTGGTCAATAACTGGTACATCACCATGGTGAGATCAATTCATTTATCTGTACTCTTTTCTCAGTCACCTCTCTGCAGTCTTGTCACCGATCAGTGGGTGTCGCTGTTTGACCGCTGTCGTGTTCACTCTCTCACAGGAAGGAGTCACGTCTATGACGAGCCACTGGAGCCGACTCTACTTCATGACCTTTTACATAGTTACCATGGTGAGGCCTGAGTGAAATGTCTGCAGAAGTTTGTACTGGATTTTGGCCTTTTTATTTTTGTGAAAAGGTGTGTGTTGCTTGGTCTCTGCAGGTGGTGATGACCATCATTGTGGCGTTCATTCTGGACGCGTTTGTGTTCCGCATGAACTACAGCCGCAAGAACCGGGAACCCCTGGAGAACCCAGAGGGTGAGACCTCGCGTTACTCGTGTTGCGGGGACATAAACATGTTAACATTTTCCCCATAACTTAAATCGTTACATTTTTGGGTGAAGGCACAGGTGGGAGGTAACGTAGATTTTTCAGGTATCTGTATTTTCTACTTTTGCTACCTACATTTTAATACAAATATCTGTACTTTCTACTTCTTACATTTTCAAAACAGGCTTGTTACTTTAGTTTTAATGTATGTGAGAGAAATTATTGATTGGTGAATGTCAGGCACAGCAGACAACACTACATAACAAGACAGAAACAGACAAACAGATTCGAGTCAGAGCATGTACTTTCTCATTTTTACTTCAGTAAAGATGTTGAATCAGTACTTCTACTTTATTTACACACGTATCTGTACTTCTACTTCAGTAAAGACTGATCGGGCTTGATATATCGTGCATCTCTAGTGTGAATGAGAGTTCAGTGTGTGATTTTTATGTCCGTGTGTACACGCTCTAGATGAGAACGGGATAGTGTTCGAGGTAGAGGTGAGTCGAGACGAAGCTCTGGCCACTCTGGAGCTGTACAAACAGACCTGCCCGGGACAGTCCTCCCTCAGCTCCCTCCAGGGAGTCCTGACAGCCATGGACAGGGGAGGGGTAAGGACACACACACAAACACAAAATAAACTCTTCATCCTCTGCTCT
The DNA here is from genome assembly GCF_040436345.1 of Pagrus major. Classification (NCBI taxonomy): domain Eukaryota; kingdom Metazoa; phylum Chordata; class Actinopteri; order Spariformes; family Sparidae; genus Pagrus; species Pagrus major. The sequence goes on along the minus strand of NC_133219.1, from coordinate 37,941,947 downwards.
TCACATGAAGTCCCACTAACTTGCTTCCCCTCCTGCTCTGCTGTGTGCAGCACTTGTCTCTGGTGTACCTCGGTCGTAGGTCTAGAACCAAGAGTGACCTCAGCATGAAAATGTACGAGGAGGAGATACAGGTAAGAAACGGAAGAAATAATCCTGCATACCATGACAGCAGTTTGGTCTGTCGTAGCCTCCTGAACTTTTTCTATGCCTTGCTGCAGCAGGAGTGGTATGCAGAGTATTCGAGGGAAAACCTGCCTCAGTCCGACCACAGCCTGGAGCCGGATCCGGATCCGGAGAGTCCCGCCCCTGACCTGTCTTCCTGCCCAGAGCCGCAGCTCAACTCACAGACTGGAACTCACAGCATCAACTAGCGCACAGTTTGCAGGCTGAACATTCACACCACCATCGCAGCATTTTTTTTAAATGCTAAGAAACGCCATCACTCCAGGTCACTTTCAGTTTCACCCACACGCTCCCCGTTTGGCACAGTTGGTCCAGTCGAAACTGGTCCGGGACCTTTTTTTGGATTGACGGGAGAGCGAGACGAGTTATTGATGACCGACAGAAAGACAGCAGTGCAGCTCTGCCACTCGAACAGTGAAGCGGGAATGTTTGCCCTCTTTTGGCCTTTTCAAAGACTGCAGCAGATATTACCAGAGCCTGCAGGACTACAGTATTTTGTGTACGTATACTACTGTAGGCCTTACGTGACCTCTTGTAAATCATGTAATACTTAAACCTGATGCCTTAGTCCAATGGCTCCAATGATCAGTATTAACACAGACACTACTTCTACTAAGCTCTCTAAAGACCAAAAGTATAGACAGTTCCCCTCCTTTCAGCTCATCCCAACAATACAATTACGTTGTATCTCCTGACTTATGTCTCAACAGACTATTTTACTTTTATATAACTTCTTATTCTGTAATGTATTTGAGTTAGTTAAGAAGGGATTTTATTAAATTGTTCAAATTGTCATTGATGTATTTTTTGCTGTATAATACTGCTGGTAACTTCTCATTTACTTGGAAGGAAAGTGAGTAAAGACAAGAAAGCATTACTACCATCTGTTAAAAAAAAAAAGATTTTTTTTTTTAATTCCTCAAAAGCAGCTTTGTACAGAGTCATTTTAACATTTTGATTTAAATTACATGTAGTTAATTTACAAACTGTATTTTCCTCCTGGATTCACAAAGTGCCATCACAGCACCAGTCAGCACAAAAGAGAAGTTAAATAAAGGCACAGTGTGATAATTAATTTCAGCTCTCCCTGAGCAGAGAAGTCTTAGTTTGTCATTAATTTGCCTGTTTGGTTCCACAAACCAACCTCAGGATGGCTGCGAGTGGCAGGCAAGTGCACAAAGTGTTGATTCTGGTATAAATAGTGCATCAGTATTACGTGTAGAAGAGGATGTCTCTTGTCTGCAGCCTCTGTTCGAGTTGAATTAAGGGAGGACATCCCTGATTTCAGACTGGCCTCAGAGTCACATGTGGATCTTTCCCAACTCTGTAAGCAGTGCAATGAGAAGGAAAATGACGTAGAAGATGAGGAGAAAGATCCCGTAGGCCCGATTCATGTGGAACCGGCACAGTGGAACAATGACGAAGGACAGCACCAAAGACAAACCCAGAGATCCTGCGAGAACCCACGTCAACAGACCGTCCACTTCAAACTGAGGAGGAGAAAGAGACAAAAGGTGCATGATGGTCACAGGGTCCAAAACAGTCTCGTGTATCTGAGATTGCTACGTTTGCAACTCCAGATCTGTGTGCGTTTGAGGAGATTACCTCCACATCACTGTGTGTTTTGAGCATCTGCACCAGACATCCTAAACCCACTCCAAACAGCATGTCTGAAGGAAATGCAGTCAAGGATGCAGTCATTAATAGCCACTGCTGCTGTACATGTCCATAAGTTATGTTTTTATAACTCATAGAAATTTATCTCATAGAAATAAGGATACTGAAGATGATGCCTCCAAAGCAGGCTGATATGGCCATCCGTGGGTAACCCTGGCGAGCGATGGTGATGTCAGAAAAGCAGTCTGAAAAACAGAAGAGATTTGAAGTACAAGTCTACGTTTGCATGTCTTTCACAAAAAAGGATTAGGTTGTCAAGTATCACCTCCTATGCTGTTGCCCCAGGCCAACAGAGTCAGACCGAGCACGGTGTTGCTGAGACTGAGCACCACACCGAGCATGTGCAGAAGACTGACCACTTCAGAGGCTGCTGCGCTGATCAACCCTGCACTCACCACGAAGCCCAAAAGAGCAAACAGCTGGAGGAAGGAAGAGAAGATATTTCATCACCACAGCATCAATATGACAGCACATTAATCCATCCATTGTTTTGAGAGCAGTGAGTGCAATGAGGAACAAAGTATGATGAATACGTGCAGTATGCTGTGTATTTTTAGCCATGCTGGCTTAAAGGATAGTAATGTCGTTGGGTTGGTCTGTCAGCCGAACTGAAACATTCAATGGATCACCGTGAGACTCTTCTGACAGTCTTGAGTTCACACGGTGAATCCTTTGACTTCTCCTGTAGCGCCGATATCACGTCACATTTTTTATTTGACCAGCACTTTGGTTTATTAACAAATACATGAAAACTAAGAACCCATCAGCCTCAGCTGTACTTTGGTTTTTGTGCTAATTAGAAAATGTTAGCATGCTAAAACGCTAAACTTGGATGGTGAACATGGACAACGTGATAATTTTTAATATCAGCATGTTAGATTTGTCGTTGTGTGAAAGCTCATTTCTGCCCATGTGATGCAAAAAAAAAATAATAAGGTGAGTTTTTATGATGAGAAACTTTGTTGAAATTAAGACTTACTATCTCAAAATAATGACTTAATAATGATAAACTCATAATAATGACTTATCTTCATCTATCTCTCAAAAAAATGATAATACTAAATTATTATTTTGAGATACTAAGTCTTTATTTTGACAGAATTTCTCATTATTTTGAGATTCAAAGCCAATATTTTTGATATACTGAGTCATCATTTTGAGACATTAAGTCATTTTGAGAGTTTCTCATTTTGAGTTATTAAGTCATTATTTTGAAAAAAGTTATTTTGATACTGTCATTTTGAGAATTTCTCATCAATTTAGTCATTACTTTGAAATATCAAGTAATTATTTTTGAAAAAAATTCTCATTATTTTGATGGTCATTTTGAGAATTTCTAATCATTTTAAGATACCAAGTCATTATTTTGAGATATTAAGTCATCCTTTTGACAAAATGTATTTTTTTCAGATACTACTGCAATTAAGTCATGTACCAAGAAAGTTTCTCATTGTGAGATACAACGTTGTTATTTTGAGATATTAAGTCATTATTTTGAAAAAAGTTATTTTGATACTGTCATTTTGAGCATTTCTCATCAATTAAGTCATTATTTTGAAATATCAAGTAATTATTTTTTTTAAAAATTCTCATTATTTTGATTTTGAGAATTTCTCAAGTCTTATTTTAAGATACCAAGTCAATATTTTGAGATACTAAATCATTATTTTGAAAAGCCGCTGAGCCTCAGTGGAGCCTCACAGAGCTGCTAGCCCGGCTCTGTAGACTCTTACTCTTGTGAAAATTATTACATCCTCTTATACGTGTAAAAGACATGAATGTGGCCCAGCGAAGCTCCACATCGCCCCCAAAAAGGGTTCATATCCTGTATATTTTGGACAATATATGCTCTGTCTTAATCTACACCAACACTTACTGGATGATATTTGGGTGGACGGTCATTAGTGGTGGTGCAGAAGACAATAGCAGATAGGAAGAGTCCCAGCAGAAGAGTCAGCAGCCAGAGGGGAAACTGCCCCTGGATCATATAATCTCCATCTAGAAACGAGTTCAAGGAAAATACAGATTATGGCTGCTGGAATACGTCAAGGTGCCGTTATCGTGAAAGGCGACGCACTTACATTTTCCAGACTGGAAGGTGAGCACACACACCAGAGGAGCAGTGACCAGATGGAGGCAGTTCAGGGGGCGTCTCCAGTTCCTGTCTTCTTTATCAGGGTCGACCACAGGGATGCAGAGCAGCAGCAGCACCTCTAGAGGCGTCTGATGGGTGCACGACATAACTTTAAATAACTTTTCACTGCTTTACTAAGTCATTATTTTGATACACTTAGTTATTATTTTCAAATACAAAGTCATTATTTCGAGATACGAAGTCAGTGTTTTGAGAAAGTTTCAGATTATTTTGAGAAACTAAGTCATTATTCTGAGTTTCTCATTATTTTCAGATTTTAAGTCATAAATTTAAGTATATTATATATATTTAAGTTCATTATATTTTATATTAAAGTTTCTGATTATCTTAAGAAACTAAGTCATTATTTTCAGATACAAAGTCATTATTTTCAGATACTAAGTCATTATTTTCAGATACAAAGTCATTATTTTCAGATACTAAGTCATTATTTTCAGATACTAAGTCATTATTTTCAGATACAAAGTCATTATTTTCAGATACAAAGTCATTATTTCGAGATATGAAGTCAGTGTTTTGAGAAAGTTTCAGATTATTTTGAGAAACTAAGTCATTATTCTGAGTTTCTCATTATTTTCAGATTTTAAGTCATAAATTTAAGTATATTATATATATTTAAGTTCATTATATTTTATATTTAAGTTTCTGATTATCTTAAGAAACTAAGTCATTATTTTCAGATACTAATTCACTGTTTTGCCTAAAGCTGTCATTATTTTAAGATGCTGCCTTTCTTTTGAGAAACTAAATTACTATTTTGAGATACCAACTTTCTGTTTTGACGAAAGTTTTGATTATTTTGAAATACTAAGTCGTTATTTTGAGACAAAGTAATTCTTTGAGGAAAGTTCTCATTATCCGGAGATATTAAGTCATTATGAGGAAATTTCTCATTATTTTTAGATACTGCCTTTCTTTTGAGAAATCAAATCATTACTTCATTCAGACACTGAGCTCTTACACTGCCCCTTGTATCCGTCTATCATCACACTCACCTTCAGTACTTTGAAGACTCTCCAGCTCCACGGTTTCCTCCTCCACTTCCTGTTGTCCACCGGGTTCAGGGAGCTCAGCAGGATCTGACTCGTGGACTCAGAGTAAGGCAGAAGTGGCCTGTACTCTGACTCTGAAACACACACACACACACATGCATGTTATGGTCCTGATCATGCTTTAAAATCCTGCTGTTTATTAACTTATATTGTTTTTTTATAGACTGCATTCCTACCATACTCCTGTTGGATGATCCCACCGTTCAGACAGGGAGCGTCATAATCGGAGGAGTCTGACGAGTCAAACTCTGCTGCAAAGACAAAAATGAATATCATCACCGGCAATTGCTGAAACATTATTTTATTTGTGTGTCCATGTATTTGTGCTTCTAACCTGGGATATGTGTAACACTGTGGACACTTGAGTTCATTGAATGTTTCTGCCGGTTGTAGATGTACGCACTGATGATAACAGTCAATACGTACACCACGTAGAGGCCCAGGTACCCTGGAAAAAAAAAGGAAATAAAGCAAAGTGAAGCTCAGAATATCACAGAGTGTTTAAAACTAGTCAGAGCTGGGAGTAAAACTGCTTGTAAAACCTTTATTCACAGTTACAATCTCCTGTTTATGTGGACATATTTGAAAAGGGGGGGGATACTGACGATGACTGTAAGAGGCAGCTGACCCCCAAAGAGCCATCAGAGAAGGTGATTCACAGAAAAGTATGGCTGGGTGACTCTTTGAACTGCTTTCTGGGATTGTTTTATAACTATATAAAAGAGATTGTTCAGATTCAGACGTGATAGGATATTATGGGATACATTTATATTAACAGATGCTGTAGCCTGACGGGGCAAAAAAAGCAGCATGACGTTTTGTCTTGGCTCATGTCTCATCTTTCACCTGGATCTCATGATCTCATTACAATCAGCTGACAGGTGACTCGAACAAACAAACAAATGGCTCTGAAGCAGAGGTTATATGTTTCTGAGGCTTTAAAGAGGTTTTTTTTGTGTGTGTGTATCTGTGTGTGTGTACCAAAGGTTTCCTTCATGGTCGTGGTTCCTCTGTACAACATGAAGAAGGTCCAATACACTGCCACCATGTAGAAGGTGACATCACGCAAAAATGGACGTGAGGCCACAGCGAAAGGCTTGACCAGCGCCACGCTGCCTGCGACGACTGTGGTAACAAATATACCAGCTCCTGTAGAGGGAGGGAGAGATGAGCGTGATGAGGCTAACCCGGTTTTCATATTAAAACAGCTTGAGTTGTTTTATTTTCTTTGTGTGTGTGGGAGACTGTGCGCCTACCAAATAAGGCTCCGACAGCCAGCCCAGCAGTGTGTGGGTTGGAGAAAGCCGCAATGGCGCTGAAGATGTCAGGAGCTCCATTACCAAGAGCCAGAAACGTCACACCCTCAGAACAAACACCAGTCAAGGAAAATAATTTTGCAACATTGAGAAAAATCTAACTGTAGAAAGTGAAATCACTCTCAAAGAGGAACTGGTGAATCATCAGTCCGACTGCTTTGTACCAAAATGAGAACTTCTGACGAATGTACAGCAGAGCTGACACTCACAATTATTTTCATTATGACTAATCTGCCAGTTGTTTTCATGATGAATCAATTAGTCCATAAAATGTCAAACTAGAACGGCACTCAGTAGAGCGCATACCTCCACCAAGGCCCAACAGTCCCCTTTAATTCAATAAAGCCTAATCCAATATCAAATAAAACACATTTAAATCCACTAGATCTGGATTTTTGTTTGGCATCAAATTCAACTCACTCAGCCACCTAAATATTTTTTTTTTCCTGCAAGATTCATGCAACATTAATAAAGTTATGGAAAATGTAGAAAAATGCTCTATAGGTAAAAATTGTGGAAAATTCTCATCACAATTCCCAGAAACCCAAGTGACGTCTTTAATAAATCTTTAAAAACCCAAAAGACTTACATCTATAATAATCCTCAAATTTAGGAAGCAGGAACCAGCAAATATTAGACATTTTGGCTTGAAAAAATGTCTAAAACGATTAAATCAAATATCAAAATAGTTGGCAATGAATTTTCATTTTTATTGAAATAATGCAATGTGGATGCAGATGAGGTCAGATTTTCACCACAGGATAATTGTGGCCTAAAGAATTCACCATATTATTGCGATATCTATAGAAAATTTTAAAACAAAACCTGTAACCACAACTATAAAAAAAGCAATTTATTGACACAATATCAATATTTAAATCATAAATATTACAGTTATTGTCAATACTGATAGATCGCTACACCCCTGATGCAGATGAAGGATACAGCCACGTTGTGAGTGAGGTGCAGACTGGTAGAGATGGCTGACAGGTTGGGACAAAAGCTGAGGAGACACAGTGGGGAAAAACATGTGAGCAGACTCATGAGAAATTAAATGTTCTTTAATAGTTCAGGACATTTTATCTTCAACACACAGCAGCTACCATTCAGCTGCTGCAGTGTGTGAAGTGAGGGCGGGGTGGGAGGAAAAGCAGAACAAACCGCTTCCTTTGAAGAAATCTCACAATCATAAAAAAAACTCTCTACAGCCATGTGACTGTTGAAGCTGACCACACTGGTGGCATGAATGTGTGTGTTGTCTGCACGTGCGGGCCTGTGAAGATGGCATTACAGCGTCCGTAGCTAAAACTAATCAATGATAGTAAATGATTCATGCTGTCCTCGCATGTAAAGGAGAACTTTAGGGAGACACTTACAACTTCGACGCTGTGAGTCCAAGAATGACGAACAAAAAGAGCAGCCATATAATCTGTGGAGAAACAGAAGAAAGTTAAGGTCTGACGGACTTGTTTTCTTAACGCACACTCAGAGAAGACAGAAGTGCCGCTCGAGTCCACTGGACTCAAACAAAACTCTATAAACAAGAAGGTTGACCGCGAAAAACGTGGCCTTGTTCGGCTACACTGATCCTGTTGTTCCTCATCTGTAACACAGACCGTTTAGTCTCTACACAGATAAATTAAAGCTATTTCCAGTGTGACAGTTTGATTTGTTCTGTTGCAAAAAGGGGAATTCAGGAAGTTCACACAATCTACGAAAATCCATTATGTAGCAAAGAGTGAAATGACTGAGTTAAGTAAATAAGACGTTTGATAACTTCTGGTTCTCCTACGGCAAAATCAACTTCCTCAAAAAAATAAATCAGCTGCTGCTGAAATGCAGTTTCATGGTTTCATACTGCTTCATGACCGCTATCTACACCCGGATCTTACACAGAGAGTGACAGTGAGAGGTGTGAGGTAGGGAGGAAGCAGACAGAAGGCCACACGAAGGTAGTTGATGAAGCCGTCCTCTATGCTGCAGTCTGGTGTGGTCTTCACAAATGTACAGCGGTCTGCCGCACTGACGTTCATCACGTGGTCACACTGAACACACAGAGAAGGGAGAAAGTTATCAGTCTTCCCACTCACTTCTCTGAATGACTCCATGTAGATATGAGCATTAATGTTCGAATAAACATTTCTTCCTTTTTCTCTCATCATTATCGTGATGGACGTAGGAAAATATTATAAGATTCAGCTGCATAAAGTCAAAGTATAGTGAAGGACATCACTGTATAAAAGGAGCCTTAATACTGTGTGACGTGGCGTAAAATTGATCCGTGGGTCCTTATTGACCTATTTATATCACATGCTCCTCATCAGGTTCGACACATTACACAGTAATCGTGGCAGCTTTGTAATAATTTTCCCAGAAGCTTAGAAACCGATCAATACTGTTTTTCTACAAATCAATTTGCTGTAATTTGATAACATAAAAGTAACGACAATAAGCGGCATGTAAGCGTGATATTAACACAGAGCACTAAAGATAATAGGGTTTGTGGTCTGAATTCACTTTTATCTGTTAAAATTACTTCTTAAACCAATATGTATACAAAGGTATTCTCTTTAATCTTATTATATTTGATAATCTTACTTATTATATATGTTTTATTTCACATATTTTACTCAACTTATTTAGTTACTTTTGCTTTATGTGTTATAACCTAGTCTGTAAATTGTTTTAGTTATTGATTGTCTGCTTTGAGACGTGTTGTTTTGTCTTGCAAAGCACTTTATAACTTTTTTCTTAAAAGTGCATTTTTATAGCTATTTTATTATTATTATGGTAAATCGGTTTCTTCTCAGTTTTTCAATCATGTTTTTTTGTTATGTGCTATTTTGTACTATTTTGGTTGCACATGCACCTAACAAACTGTCAAGCATGACTAACATTTTCATTGGTTACACCGGTGCACCTGAAATCTAATGATTTATTAATTTTTTAACTATTGAGATTATTGCAATTTCTTGTTGTGTATAATTTTTTTTTTAAAGAAAAACATGTATTGGCACCTTTATTCCTATTTCCAATAATTTACATAATGTATGAAGAAATCAAATTAAAAAGTTAGGCGCACCGGTGCAACCATTGTGATTGATTTTTATTTTAATTAAACAGAAAAAGATGCTTGAGGTAATTTATAATTATCAAATTTCCTGTGAAGTTTACTGTCTCAGTGCACTGATGTCATTCTGGACAATAAAGTCAAGTTAAATTATCGTTAAGCTGTAAAATATGCTGCTGCCATTATGTTATTACCTAATCTTAACTGTTTGATAATCACATTTGACGGATCATTACAAAAAAATTACAAAGATAATAACGTTCTCTCTTGGTTCACATGGTCACAGAGGTATTAATTTCATTATATGTTAATCATTCAGGATGCAACTTCCACTGGACTGTTTTGTCCACACACGAGGGAGAATATTATAAATACATTTTAATATAATAATTTAATATAATGCAGCAATAAACTTACAGCTGAATTAATACATTTCTGGAAAGTTTGGTTCTGTGGTAGATAATCTCTAAACCATTATGGAAATGTCCAATTATTTTCTGTAGAAGCGAAGACACCTGTGACACTGTGTCCCCACTATAGACTACAAACAAACACATACACAGTCATTCCTATCCAGCTGTTTTTGGAGGACCATGGGACCTCCAAGCTTCGGTCCGTCCGGATGTGGACGTGCGTGCACGGCCCACTTCATTCACGCCAGTGGTTTCCTTATCATGTGACAGCTGGACAAACCTGCTGACAACCAAATATTACACGACACACACACACAGACTCACACACACACAGACTCACACACCCAATCCCACCTCATTGTCGGTGTTTTGAATCATCCCGGCTCGTGTTGTGTTTGAAGCCCACCCGGATGCGACCCGCTGCAGGTGACAGGATATCACCAGTAAAACCGACAGATAAACACCAGCAGACATGATTCACTTTTCCTCGGAGCTGCGTCCATTCCTGGTGCGTTGACAGAAAACTGTGCTGGTTTTTTTTTTTTTTAATCCTGCAATCCCGATTTTTCAGCTGGATTTAACCGGAAAAACTGATAAAAAATAAATCCCCCCCCAACACGTCATTGTTGTCGAGGCTGTAGCTTCACTTTAGCGGCTATGGTTTGTTTCTTTGGACCTGTTTGGTGTCTGTTTGCGGACACTGAGTGTCCGTGAACATCGTGTTCACCTTCGCTTCAAACCCCACCTACTGTTTTTCTCAACAGTGCACTTCAGGGACTCCTCGTAAATCGCAGAACTTTCAAAAATCTACTGTATTCTGTATTTTGTCATTCAAAAAAAACACAGTGTTTGACACTTAATCATCTTTTGTTGCTCATTAAAACACAATGAAACTATTAATGATTGTGATTCATGATGTTTTCCTGATAATCATCAAAATATTCTTAAAACTTTAAAATAAAATAAAAAACTAGAATTGCACTTAAATTACACTAGAAACACTTTCATTTTTAAAAAAATTTTTTTAGGAGACAAATATTTTAATTGCATAACACACAGGAAACTTTTTTTTTGTACAGGGGTATTTTTAAAAACTTTCTTTTTTCCTCTTCTGGTTTCAAAAAAATTCCCGTCCACAATGTTTTTTTTTTTTTTATCGTGATCTACAATAAAATCTTTTGTCGTCCCATCCGTGCTTGTAAACATGCAAAATAATTCTGATTTAAAACAATTATGCAAAACTCCAAAGTTTACATATTCTTCATAGTTTAAGCTCACACTTCTGCTTTTTCCCAACCGTACTAGAAGGCAGCATGTAAGGAAACCCTCATGTATATTTGTTTGTCAGGGGTCGTGTTGCTTCTGACCTGAGCTCCAGTTAATTTGTGGTCCAGTTCTTTGCTTACGCTTGCCTACCAGCCTTGGGAAGTAACTTAATACATGTATTTATCAGGATATAACAAAAGGTAACTGTATACTGGTGAAGTTATTGAAAGAAGATGTAATGAGATTACAGATAAATTGAGTAAAAACAGGGATTACTAACAATTAACAACATTGTACTAACAATGATTTTAAATTGTTTAGATGAAATAAAAGTCTAAAAGTTGCATTACTTTAATATTGTGATACTTGGATTACATTACTGACTACATTTTCAAGCAGATAATTAGTAATTATATCCAAAGACATTTTTAAAGTATCCCTCCCAACCCTGGTAAGATCTGTGAGGGCGATCATGACTGTGGATGTGAAAAGCCACAAGTTTTATTTATCCACTTCAAAAAAGTTAAAGCTCCAGAAAACATTTGTACACTACAGAAATTGTGAATCTATAGTTACATATTTATTGCAGACACTTTATATACAGAGGTAAATATCAAAAATACCAATTCACATAAATGCTACACAAAGACAGAACTACATTATATTAGAAAATCCATTTTCAGTTTCATTGTTGCTCTTGTACAGAAGTGTTTTTTTGTAATAAAACATGATCTCAGCCATCTACAAAGTAAAAAATAAAAGTGATACAGTGATGAGATCTTTCACAGAATTAAAGCGAGGCACATTAATGGCAGATCAGGTGACGGATTCATCCGAACATTCAGTCTTGGGTCGGCCGGTCGAACACCAGCGCAGCATCCAGCGGCGGCGTGCCGGACTCAAAGCAGCCTCTCGCCTGTTTAGTCGCCACAGGACACAAGTCATTTTCGCACCACCTGATAGAGAAACAACACAAACATGTACGATGTGTGACGGCAAAATTTGTGGGTTTTTACCTGAAAGAGGAAGAGGTTTTTTTTTACCTGAGAGCTGCATAGGTGTCAGATGGAGAGGCTCCTTTCCAACAAGCGTGGTCAATGAGAAGAGCACCTGTTAACAGACAGAGAGTTAAAGGGGAACTCCACCAAAAATAACCTGCGAACCACATCCATATGAACTTTCTGTGATTTCTCTATGATCGGACTGTCGAAATAACAACATCACAATGCCTCCATGTAAAACCTGTGATTGTGGTACCTACCTGTGTAGATGCGAGCCAGGCTGTACGCCAGGTCTCTGGCTGCGAGCTCCATGTAGCCGGGTGCTTTGGTGGCTGCTCCCCGAACGAAAACCTCCAATTCAGAGAGAGCACCGTCCACTGCTTTCACTGCTGGGGCCAATGAGGAAACACCTGATGCACCTGCAAGCAGGGACTATAGGACAAAAGAAACAAGTGCACAACACATTCCTGTTCAACTCTGTCAAAGATTAGTTACTGAGCTTGTTTGGCAGGATCATTCCCTGACCCCGTACCTTGACATGGGAGAAGTATGCATGAAGAACCATTCCTGAGCTGCGAGCCACACAGCGCAGCACATCCAGAGACAGAACATTTGTGGTGCCTTCCCAAATACTCAACACCTGAGAGAGGAAGACATGGTTAGGCTTCAAAATGACAAAACTGTAAAATACTGTTGATTTTTATGTAATGACCTCACCTGTGCATCACGAAGAAGTCCAGGCAGCCCGGTGTCCTCGATGTAGCCCTGTCCACCGAAGCTTTCCAAACCCTCCGACACCACAGCCACCGCCTGAGACAAAACAAAACAAGGACCTTAAGCATCGGTATCAAAACAGCAAGATGACAGCTTATCGTTTTTGTACAAGCTGTGCACCTGCTTCGCTGTGTACAGTTTGACCACAGGAGTGAGCAAACGTAGCAGGTGTGCATCAAGCTGGGTCGCGATGCCGCTCTCCTCTCGGCCCAACAGGCGACACACATCCATCACCAGAAGAAACGCTCCACGAGTCTCCACCTGTCAGAAGGAGGCATGGGTGAGGCATGATGGGACACACTGTAGAGTCTGTGTGGTACGTTCACCCCCTGCCATGTTACCTCCATCCTAGCCAGAGTCTGTATGTGCAGCGGGTGGTCTTTGAGAAGTTTTCCAAAGGCAGTGCGGCGGGTGGCGTAGTCACGAGCTAACTGAACCACCCTGTGAACACACACACACACATTATTTATCAGCTTATTTGTGGCATGTTTTTAGAGATGAGTGCAGGATGTAACACAATAGCATCAGCAGTATCTTGCCTTCTCATCGCAGCTGCTGCAGAGACGCTGTTGTGGATCCGGGTTATAGTTAGCATGCTAGCGATGGAGGCCACACCTCTGCCTTCCTCTGAGAGCTGTGAATGTGAAAGAGGAATAAAGATGTCAATGATTTTGACATATGAATTTATTGCAAAGCCAAATCAGCTTCCCCAACAAACAGATGAACTCACAAGGGGGAAGGCATTTCAACAGCTTCATGTTTCTATTTCCCTGTTGTTGTAATAAAGCATGAGGTAAGAGCACCTGCCTGAAAGTGTTTCAAAGTTTTAAAAAATCTTAGATCATTTCCAGCATGTCACAGCGATGATAATGCAGCCACCAGGACAATTACTGTAGTGTGCTGTCGGTGGATACTATACTCAAATTGTGGCTAATGGTTTAACAGCTTCAGAAAGATCTTGGAAACTAAATGAGGTCAAAGGTATTTTATCACGAAAAACGTAACCCACCCTGTGTGCCGGCAGGCCGTCCAGCAGTAACTCCGCAGTGGGCATCTGTCTCGTCCCGAGCTTGTCCTTCAGTCTCTGAACCTCTATACCCTTCAGCCGGCCATCCTCATCTCTACTCACCTCTGCGTAAAACAAAGACAGACCCCTGCTACCCTGTGGACGGAGACGAGTACACGTACAGTGCAATTAAATCTAAGTCGTTCAAAAGGAGAGATGACTGATGTTAGAGGAGCGTCAGAAGTCAGAAATACTGGTGTTGTTGCTCCCGTTCTGTCCTGCGCTCTGGCCAGTGTGAGAGTCATGTCTGCGTCGGTAGCAGAGGTGAACCACTTAAAGCCGTGTAGTTTGTATGAACCGTCAGTCTGAGGAACAGCCACCGTCTCTGTGCCACTGGCTGATGAAAGACAAGACAGGGAGAGGCGACTCGTGATGCATTACAATAGTGGATAGAGTAAAATTTATCGGCATTTTCTGTAACATTATTGGAGTTTTTCTTCAAAATACTTGTTCATGTGTGCTACTACTACTGACCCACGTCGGATCCTCCCTGTCTTTCCGTCATCCACTGTCCAGACGTCCAGAAACGTTCAGGCTGACGGGTGGTCAAACGCCCGTAGGCTTCATCTACCGGCCACGAAACACCTATAGACTTCACATACACAGCCAGAAAATCACTTACTGAAAAACAATAAATTGTTAACATGCACTGCAGTGATTTGATTATTTTAAAAGCCACGATTACATGCAGCTGTTCAGTAATCTTATTTCTCTGCTAGCTGCGACTTTATCCCATATTTCTAAACTAAAGCGGGCGTGTAGTGATGCACGATGAAGCAGATTGAGAAGTTTTTCCTGATCAGAGTATTTGGAAATAAAGGCCTCTTGTCCACATTATTCCAAAGAAATTTCTAAGGTCGCTGCACAAAACCAGAAATAATCTATTCTCTCGTTACAGAATGCTGTATGACGTTAGTCAGGTGATTTGTTCTTCTGGCAAACCTGGATAACTTTAGCAGCTCCGTCCGTCATGGCCAGAGGACATGTGTAGAGACCAGAGGAGGGAGAGAAGATGAACAACTTGCTCATTTGATAGACGCGACTGCAACACACACACACGATTTCTCATTAAGAACAATTAATCCAATTAGAAACTGCCTTATTGAACTGAAACATGAGCTAAATTGAAAAAAACATGAAGTACCTCCACTCCCCGAATGACCTCTCATAGCCAATGGCCACCAGTCCTTCCTGCGCCGACAGATCTTTCATGCGCTTCCAGGCCGGTGAGGTCACAATGTGGTCCACTCTGCGACCCCAGGGGTCAAAGTGCACCAACCGAGGAGCGGTCACCTCACACTCTCTGCCCCACCCGTCCACCTCGTTGGCCACACGCTCTCCAAATGCACGCAGGTCTGAGGAAGCTGCCTGGGAACAAGTATATACACATACATTCACCTCAGCTTACTGCCTGACAACACAGATCCTATCCTGCTCAGGTTTGGATTTGAGAAAATGACAAAAGACTGTTTCCTCTTCACCTTCTCGGGCAGGTGTCTCCTCAGGTACCCTCTGAGCAAGGCATCCTCTAGAAATGGGTTCTTCAGCACCGGCCTCTCCTGGAAGAAAGATCCTATCTTGGCTCTGGAGAACGGCAGGTAGCCCGCCGCCTCCCAGAGCTGCTGCTCTTCATCAGATCTTCTCGTGCCAGCCTCGGCTACGCTGGCTGATCTGATGTGGACGAGCTGTCGAGGAACACCACACCACACCCTGCAGCAGCCTCCAGCTGCACGCCGGTTCAGCAGGACTGAACACACTGACATGGCTCAAGACCTGCAGTCGAAGAAAAGAGAATCAGTACAGCAGCAAGATAATATATAATAATAACTTTATTGTTTTTCTAAGAGGACAGAAACTAACTAGACAAACTTCACACTCATTAAATAGAAATGCAGATAAAGGCCTCACATCTCTGGTTTAAAAGAAAAAAAAAATCAATATTTCTGTCTACATTACAGGGAATTTAAGCAGATGAGAATCACAAAACATTTAACCCATCAGTAATAATGATATCATAAGCTTTATAATTACATTTAAATGTACAATTACAATAAAAACACTGCATTGGTTTGAAGTCCCTGGGTCACATGACATGGAAGCTATTGGAAAAAACTGCTGAATTTTGATAAAAATATTGTTATAAAATAGAAGAAGCAGTAAATTTTAATCAAAAGAGGTGTGTCTTATTTGTCCCATTTAGTAACACAATTCGGCATTGGTTTGGAGTCAAACTATTGAAAAGAAATGCTGAATTTTCATAATAAATATTGTTATAAAAAATAAATACATAACACATTAGCAATGCCAACACCGGGTGAAACTGAGTCAGAGACGCCGCTGGGTGTCACCAAAGTGGGTCAAAGTTCACTTTATTCCGCTGCCCTGTTTGTGCAGTTATTAGCTTTCCATTTGGATCAATAATCGTTTTTAAAATCTGATTTACTTAAAGTTTAATGGTTACCAGCCTGTCCCTTCTTCATCAAACTGCAACCCACAGCTCTGCAGCAGCTAGCTAGCTACATGTAGCGAGCTAGCTAACAGCTCCGACGCCTTTCTTTTCCAGTTTTATTAATTTTCAATCACTTGTATCCATTTATATTGATAACTGCTTCAATAACATTGAATCCTCTGCCTTTCAAGCATATGAACTTCATGTCTGGAAGCGAGAAACTAGCTTTCTTACCTGACGACAGCCCAGCAGTGTTTACATTCACAGCTGCAGACTCACGCCTTCAAAATAAAAGTCCTGTTCCTTGTTAAAGGGTCCTTCGACTCAAATTACATTAAAAAAAAACATGTTTACTTAGCCAAATGGTGTGTCAACACTTTTAATTTCCTATGACTTACATCTTTCTCACAGAATTGAATGTTTGCATTAAAGACAATTTCCTCATTCAAACAACAGTGCGCCCGTTACTTCACACAATCCAGTCAACACTCTTCAGTTTTCATAAAAATGTGTATTTCCCACCGACCAATATCTTATTTAGCATATAAACATAAAAATAGCAGACATACACTCATCAAAAAGTGTTGCTGAACCTGTTTTATTGTTCTAAGTAAAGATTTGTCAAAAATACAGAGTCCCTTGTTCCAATCAGAACAAAAAGACAGAGAGCATGCACCGTTTAATAAAACATTTCAATGACATGTTAAAATCTGTTCAAAAGGAAGGACACAGGCACTGAATAATTACGAACACAACTTTTGCATTTAAATGAGATTTTTTTTTTTCTTCAAAAATAAACACAGAACAGTCATAGCTTAAATTCAAGAGGGATATAGGGGAATAATCATACTGATAAAACCCAGTAAGTAGTTCTTGTTTGTGGGTGTGACGCACCACCCAACCGTAAAATATTAACCTGGTGCGCTCTTAGAGCAGGGTGGAGGAAGGTAATGGGAAACACTGATGTGTTTTAGTGTAGAAAAATAAAATTTAAGTACAGGCTGCAGTGCCAAGCACCGTCCAGTCGCGCCCGGGTCTCGAGTCTGATCCTCTTCTGACGATGGACAAAAATTAGGAACATCTGTAGTCTGAAGTCTGTCACAGCATTAGTCGACTATATAAGGTAGCATAAACTGCATTAAATCTACACAAACTATTTGAAGGTCAATCAGGATAGGATGGCTTAAACATAGATTAACATATATGAGCAGGTATATAAAAAAGGGACTAAAGAGAACCACTTGCCAGAACGCTACCCAACGCTGTAGAAACACCAGAGAACCTGCCCGAACTGAAGAACACACAGGTGCTGACTTAATGCAGAAACGACAATCAAAATCAAAAGATCCAACTTATGACAATCTGATTTTAACGAGTGGTGGCGATCAACAATGAAAATTTCCCCAAATATTCACAACCAGCTCTGCACATACGCATGAGTCCTTGGGGAGCCGTCAGAACGTAATGGCTGCAATGAAAACTGCCAGTCTGTTAATGTGCATGTCCTCTTCCCTCTTTTATATTTCTCTTTTCTTCTTCTTCTTTAATCACCCTTGGTAAGGAGGTCCTCTATGTAGGCGTCAAGCTCGTCATCTGTGTTTATGTCAATGTCCTAAAAGTGTAAAAGAGCAGTTTTATTTCATTATTTTTTACTAACAGCAGTTATATGGCAACGATCCCATTCGATAGGTGAGAGGGAGTAGTATATTTCTGGATTATCCATAAGTGCAGATGAAGCAGTGAGACTTACCTCTTGTACTTTCTGCAGGAGTGCTACAATGTTTGTTCGTAGTTTCTGTAGTTTTTCGTCTGCCTCCTTCAGTTTGACCTCAGCGCTGTTGCTCTTCTCTTCCACAGCTTTGGCCCTGGCATCAGCTCTGCTCTGGTACGAGTTACACAACGACTGGAGGCCTGATTCATATTGCTGGAAATACTCTTTCTAAATGGAGGAGGAAAAAAACACATTAATACTCAATACACTGGACAAGAAAACATGACGGTATTAATGGACACGATCCATTTCCTGCTCTACTTTCAAATAATTTTATACCTTTAAATGTAGAACATGGATTACAATTGTAGACTACAATTGTAGTCAGATCGTAAGACCATTGTTTATGATTTTACAAAACAAAAACAAACTATTTAATCATCTATCATCTCTCTCACCAAAGGAAACGCCACCAACTCCTCAGCTGTCATGCTGTTAACGTCATCCTTTGGAATCCGAAATGCCGGAGGGAAGAAATAACGCAGCATGGTCCTGCAAACATGAACAGCACAGTGAACAAACCCGCGTTACGAGACTTTAATGGAGAAAGATGTGTGGGAACATCACCAGTTCATTGTGATCAGCTCACCTCAACATGGTGACCAGACTATCAGTCACCTCCCGACTGGTTCCTGGTTGAGTAGTGTCTGGCTCCATGGGTGCCGGCCCCTTCTCGGTCTCCTGTTGTGTGTCAGGTGTCTGAGAGATTGGAGATGGCGGCCGCATCAACCGGACTTCATCACTACCTTTAAAAACCCTTCACAGACAAACACGTACAAGTACAGGGTATTAATTACCTGGCATGTCAGCAAAATGTGCCCTGAATGCAGAATCACAGACGCAGTATCTTACCATCGGTCTTTAGGGGTGGATCTTGGAACATAGTCGAACTTTACTTTCCAGCGAATACTCTGTTTATTCGCCTCCACTGCAATGACTTTGCCCGTGTACCACTCCTTGTTGACGCGCACTTCAACCAGCAGACCCTTATCTGAAGAAAATAAATAGATAAGTAGAAATTTTATTAAATTTATATTTTATTTTCCCAGTTGTGTGTGTGTTAGTGCAGAGCAGTCCGTCATCTCACCTTTCTGAGCATTTTTAGGGTCATTGTCTGGTTCCTGCTGAGGGGTCTTCTCATATGCATGCAAAAACAAAACAATCGTTACTACATCAGCAATCAGAGAAACACTGTTTACTGAAAAGATGATTTGAAGAAACTATTTGCATTCGTCTTAATGAAAGAAGTGAAAGTCCAGAGGTGATCTCAGGCTTTGGGTGAGTGGAATGGCATGCTTGATTGCAGAGTTAGAGAAGAGTATGAAAAACTTCGATTTCAGGGGAGGTTTGTTAGACAAGAGAATAATAATCTTGCATTACACCCAGATCAGATGACAGATTAAGTTGTCAAGATTGTTAGAAGTTGCGAGCGGAGATGCAGCTCAGCTTCATTTGGTGGTAGCAGAGAGAAGGACCGAGGAAAAGCTACCTTTGCTTTAGCTCCATGCAGTTGCATGGGAGTGGATTTGGGGACTGAGGTTGGTGTGGTGGGTGCCTGCCGCGTAGGAGCAGAAACCCCTTTCTTCTCAGGCTGTGAGTTTGTTTTAACCTGCAAAGTCAACAGCAGAGCGGCTCTGATTGGAGGTTCAGTAACCTACTCACCCATCCAGGAATGACTGCATTTCCTTCTTTTCTTCACTATATGAGCACTTTCAGTTTCTTAAACTTGCCTGCTATCCAAATACTGTAGGAAGCTGATTAAGTCACCTGATAAAAAGTGTTTCTGATTGGAAAATATCTTTCAATGCCAAAAAGATGATGAGACGCTGTCCCTGCACTAACGTTAAGCTGACTATCAGCACTGATCTGGCAACATGACACGTAAATAATAAAAAATAAAAAAACACTTTAAAATGCAAAGGGTAGTTACAGGCATTTGTTATTGTAGTTTAGTTGCTGTTTGAATTCGGATACTAATAAAGAACAGGCAAGAATTTGTGTAACCTTTTGGATTCAGCTTTTGGATTCAGTTTGTGACAGACTCACAGGAAACACAACAGGCAGCAGAAAAGAGAGAGTAGCACACACCATCACAGCACAGTCCTCACAGCAATGCTCACAATGCACGACAAAACCAGACAGACAAACACTCACAGGCTGATTTACAAGTTTTTGGTTGAACACCTGAATAGTTTAAGCAGCATTATCAATGCTGCCATTTGATTCTATGTCATTTGTGTAATGTTTATTGTACTGATTTAAGTTGTAAAACTGAGAAAGAAGAGCTTCAATGTTTCTGATGTGATGCCAAAGTAAACGAACATGGAAATTGTGTTGCGTGTTTACCTCGTCCAACCTGCCACGTTTGGGAGGCGTGGCCTTCTCGACCACTTTCCCACGGTTACTAACTGCTGCGGCCATCTTGGATTTCTTTGTCTGCGGCTTTTCCTCTTCACTCTCCTCACTGTCGTCGTCTTCCTCCTCCTCCTCCTCCTCTTCTTCCTCCTCTTCCTCCTCCTCCTCACTGTCCTCCTGCTCTATGATTCTCTTGCGTAGTCCAGTGGCTGCTGGTTTGGCTGATGATGCTTTGGCAGGTGTCTATATGAGGATACATATCACCATTTCACTTGTACATGAAGCCATGTCAAATACTTTCATAAATACAACCTTCCATTGGTACTTTGTGGCATTAGAGGAATTACTTTCTAAATCCTGTAACCTACCCTTGAGCTGCGGCTGGGTGGGGGTGTTTTGGCAGTAGCTTTGGGTACAGACTTTGCTGCAGTTGGAGAAGGCTTTGCTGCAGCTCTGGACCTGGATGGTTCCACTTTGGGTGGCGGAGGGACAGGTGTTCGAGTGGGGCGCTGAGAGGATGCACGAGGTGGAGGGGCACTTGGGGCATTTTTGAGGTGAGCTGGGAGTGGTGGGGAGCGGGGGCGTGCGTTGGATCTTTCAGAAGACCTGGTTGCCTGAACCGACAACATGTGAAAAGGAAACACAACAAACATTTCTGTGAGATAATGAATGAAAAACAAAATCACCAACAACAGCAGTATAATGAGCTACTGTGTGTGAAATTTGTTAAGAAGTCATTATGAACAGAAACAGTGAATTATCTGAGATTATCTTAAATAATACAAATGTCAAAGTACTGTGCTTCTACTTTTTAAGAGACATTTTTCCACTGTTGAAAAGGGTGAAAAATGGGAACAATCATTTGATAGTAAGTAAGAGAGTTTGTACCTGAGAGGAGCTCTCTGTTGGCTTCATGCTGACCTCTAGTGGTAGCTTCTTCACATCTGCTGTAGATTTGATGGTGCTTGTTTTCTGATCGGAGGAAACGCAGATTATTATGTCGGTGGTTGATGTTCATGAAGAGTGAGAGTCAGTGACAGAGAGAGGCGGATGAGGTACCTGCAAGGCTTCTAGTTTCTCCTGCTGCTGTTTGATTTTGTCTACCAGGTCTTTCTGTTTGTCTTCAGATGTCTGCTTGTCTTTCTTCAGAACACCACATGGCAAATTCTGTTTCTGCTCAGGAGCATCACACCTGAAAACACAACATACACACTATATATAGCACGAAGAAACACATAAATAACAAGTTCAAAGACGTATCCTATCGAACACTGTTCTGTGTGTACCTGTCCTGCTTGCTGTCTGGGTTCATGAGACACACCCAACTGTCTGGGTAGCGTTTGTCCACAGCATCCATCTGGAACGGCAGCGTTCTCCACTTTAAACATTTATCTGAGAATAAAGAGCAGAATCAGAGTCAGTGTAAGTCTGTTGATATACACTATGTGTGTGAATGTGTGTTTCGTGTATGTAACTTACCACACTGAATAGTAAGTGGTATCTCCATGGCACGACGTCTCTTGTATCTCAGCTCTGTTGATGGCGGCGCAGACCAGCTGGCAGACAGATATCCGAACTCATCCCAGAACTTCACTATGCCTTTTTGAGCTGCGTAACACACACAGACACTCAGCATTTAATGCAGCAGCAAATTGTTTATTAAAATCAAAACGTACATTTTGAAAAGTGGGCGTTTGTTGAAGTCAACTCTTGTTTCTTACAGCAGCTGTGAAGGTTTGTGAATGCTGGAGAGTAACTGGGAGGGCAGAGTAACGCAGCCATGAGGAGGCTATGACGGCTGGCTAAGTGTGGCCATTCAGAACAGGTGCAAAACCTTATGAATGCACGATATATATTAGGCAAAAAAAATGAATAGCCCGGTAATAGGAAATGTAAATGCAATGCAAATGCTGCATTCCTACAATGTTGAGATACCTGTGCTTTAGACCAGGTTAAACTCAGATCACTGACTGGGATGTGGGGATGGCAAAAGAGTTCAAGTCCATTCAAAAGGATGACAATATCTGTAAGAGGTAATAAGCACCCGTGGCCATCACATGATTATTTTAACATCTTTTCTGACCTGTTTATCAGAGAGGGGTTTAACTTGATACTGATAGTTGACAACTGGTTGTAAGACCTATTGATTTTCTTACTTGAACTGTGCAGGTGAGGTGTTGGCGTCAAACAGAAATCCAGCAAATCAGAGAAACTCACCAATGTTAGTGTCCTTCCAGTACTGAACTAAATGCTCCCCCATGGATTTCAGTAAATGTCGATACTCTTTAGCGTCTGCAAAGTCCTGTTTGTTGTGAGTAGGCTCTAGAACTAAATACGGGACATCCACTACTCCAACCACACCTCCGCAGGCCCTAAGACACACAAATCATATTACTGTAAAACATTTTTTCTCAAACACTGTTACTTTTCAGTGTATGTGCATGTTACTCACATGCCTCCCTCCAGCTGGGGCCCGGTCTTCTCGTACATCTTGATGAGACGAGAGCAGTTGTACACAAACATCCCATCCAGGTCCCTCTGTTCGATGTTCACTCCAAATATAAAATTCAGCTCCTTGGGCTCCTTCAATGCTCTGAGGGACAAAAATTGGTTTGGATATTGATGGAAAATATACAAAAAAAAAAAGAAAAAAGGAAAGTGATTTAAAGCGTCTGGCAATCTTTTTTGTTTTCGTTCTCAGAAAAGACCACATATCTGACAAATCTTTGGCCGGTAAAAACTCCAATATTAAGGTTAATTTCTTTACAATGACGAGGTAGAACAATTCACAATTTGTGAATCTGTAAATAGGAGAAAAGCTTTTAAAATAAAGTCTATCGTACTTCTGTTTGGCTTCGAGAATCCTTTTCTTCATGTCAGCATCCCGTTTAAGCATCATGGCTGAATCTTGAACCTTTCTCAGGATTGCCTGAGGAAGAGGAGGCGGAGGGAGGGATCAGTTGAGACATTATAATAACGCTGGATTAATCTGTGTGCCAGTTTCAGTTTAAAAGCTTGTTTCCATGACAAATTAAGCGCAATATCCTTTTTAGCTTACCCGTGAATCCTTTGACAGATCCTCTCCTAATCTGGCCTCCAAAGCTACGCGCTTACTCTCTGCCTCTCTGGCTTTCTCTTCCGCTGAAATAAATAACACAATTGTTAAAATGTTGCTTTTTGTTACAACACGAAAGCACATCGTAAATACAATCACTGGTTTCACCACTGACTCACCAATCTTAGCAAGGTGATCTGCTTTCTTCACTTCTTGTTCAGCACGCGTTTTGAAACGAGTCGATGAGTATTTATAAACCCTGTTAACAACATAAGAAATGCTAATGAACATCTGGTGGCTGGAGTGGAGTAGTTACAGACACATTGTGAGTGTGTTACTGTATTACCTTGGTTTAAATAGACAGCAGGACAGTCTCTTGGTCCTGACTTTATGTCCCTGGATAAAAATCCTCATGCGTGGGTCAATGTACAAAACTGCAGCGTACGCCCTGAACGACCTCCTCTCTGGCTTCCTGTGACAGGGACAAACTGTCTGCTCAATATCATAAAGATAAAAGATAATGTACAACATGTAGTTCCTTTCACAATGTTTAAATAGAGTCGAATCACACCAAGTATTGAATGTACTTACACTCCTTCAGCAAGTGTCCCAGCCATCAGTATGTCCTGGTGATCCGTGTCTACATCCAGCTCTGGTTCTCTGTTGTCCATCAGCTTTAGATTATAGATGATCACAAGAGTACCTTTAAACAAAACATCAGTATCAATCAACACTAAATAATTCCCCAGCAGTAAAAATTGTTACAAAAATGAAGTTCTTCAGTGATATAGTATATTCTTCACATAAATATCCTCAAAAGTTCAAAAGTATTGGCTATGAACTCATCACAAAATCAATCTCTTAACATGGAGGCTTACCACTGCTACTTTCTATTTTGTTGAACTGCTCCATCAGCTGCTGTTCATTTTTAAAAGGTGAGTACTTGAAGATCAGCTCTGTCTCTATGGCGTACTTCTCTGGGTCAGAGGTCAGCGGCTCCTTGGTCTTCAGATCCCAGGAGGGAAGGGGGACTATCACCTGCAGAGAGAGGATCAACATCCAATCGTAAACAAAGTTTAAAGATGTTTAAGAAGCTCAAACAAAATAAAAAGTGGAAGCAGAATGCATCTCACCAGCAGCAGCCTCCTTCATATATGTTAAAGATCAGGCAGTTGATGCAAAGGGGTGATTTTCAGTTATTTCACTGATAGGTGATGCCATAATATACTTGTTAACAGAATAGCTATATGAAGAAGAAATCTCTACAATACCTTTTGGCTGTGTGGCAAAGAAAATGCACCTATTCAAAAAATCAGACCTCAAAAAAGATGCGCCTATCGAAGCAGGTGTGAAGCTGCACTGCTCACTCTTCCATTTGCAGAAAATGATTAAATTAGTATCAATTCATTTTTATTATTAATTAATTTTGAGTTTCTTTTGGTGGGTTGCAAGCCCCTATTAAAAAAAATTAGGCACAATCAGTGTTCAAGTTACTTGTGCCAATCCCTTGTAACAATGCCATCCAACAGTGAACTCTGACCTCATCTAGCCCCTCCTCTTCGTGGAAAGTCCTTGACAGGAAAAGGCAAGTCAGCGTGGTTCCCTTTTTTGTGAACAAGATGAAGTCTTTTCCAATACGCATAGAGCCTCTGTGAAAACATACACATTTTAATAAGTCGAATTTGTGTACAAAATGCACAATGTCAGTGTCAAAAGAATTGGGTGAAGATCTTACGATTTCAATCCGTTTCCATACTGGCCGATCTGAGTGGACTCAGGGGAGCGTTTGCTTGACTTTCCAAACTGAATTACATGGGTTGCCTCATCTAATACGAGAGGAGATCAACATCATGTTTCATGCACAAAATACAAAGCCTCACAATGGACACTGAAACAAAAACTAGCGTGAAGTTATTTCTCTGGTAACTTACTAGGATCCATTCCAGTACCGTCATCCAGAAAACAGAGCATGTAGCCGCCCCGCAGCTCTGGCCTTTTTTCTGTCAGCAAAGCAGGAAGGTGAAAAAGACACGTTAGGAACAATAAATTCATGTGTATGTTTCAGTGTGCGAGTTATTCTGAGGTGTACCTGTGTAGATGTCTATTCGTGTGGCATTGGCATCTCTGTGAAAGAAACAAACCAACTGTGAGACTTTCTGCTTAGCACAAGAAAGATATCAGATTAGTATGTTTTCCAGTCTGCATAACTTGTCAACAATTAGCTCTGTTGCAAAACTTTATGGGTACCTTGAATTGTCCACAAGCTCCGCCAAGGCTCCAAATAAGAACTCGTGAGTTGTCCTGAAAACAGACAACTAATGTCATTTATTCATATACTTGACTATTGAAAGGGATTTAACTTGGGTTAACATGGCAAAGTGGTTCGAGAAAGATGGTGAATAAGAGATGCTTGTTGACAGGATCTGATCTCTGTATTAATATTCTGTGTTTTCACAGATTTGTTTGTTGGGGCTCTTTGGTAACAAGAGCCTCTTCTTTATTACCATTTACTGACATCTTGTTGTGAAGAGAACAACAATGAAGACTGGTACTGTCTACAAGTTACTCTCCTCAAAAACTCTTGCCAGCAACATTAAACAGTTACTTATAAATGCCTAACGCAAGCTCAACAGCTATTTTTACTCTGTTTTATTAAAAGAGGCACTTGTTTTGGTCCTATTCTTTTGGTTAAACCCTTCCTAGACCTGTGCATAATCCCTTAGCAGTGGATTTGTAAATGAGCCCAAGGTGTGTTCTCATTTGTGTTTCTAAGAGGCTGCTCAGACGTGGCATCAACATGCATCCTGAGTGATCTGATCACAAGTGAACAACTCTAGGCACAGGTGTGAATGATCCCAAGATGTTTCGAGGATGCATTTGAGATCTAATCACTCGGATGATATTCAGAGTGGCATCCTCTGAGGAACAAGATGCCACAGCGTCAGACATGGGCTCTGAATGGGACGACCGTAAAGATAAGTAGTGGTCCCAGGAGAAGCCTTGACCTTGCTGCGATAAACAGGTAAGTAGTTTTGATGGACAAGCCAGAGCATCTCACAATTAACGCACTTTTATAGAAAACCTTGGCCGTCAGCTGTTGTGAACATGGTTAAAAAAAAGGAAAGAGGCACCACAACTTCTAATAGCTGATTGATAACCTTTAAGTCTTTCTGGTGTGTCCCATGACAAACAGCTTCAGCTGAGGAACTTCCACAAAAGTGGTGGAGATGCCAGATCCATCATGCTAGCCTGCAACACATTGGAGTGGTGCAAGAAGTGTGCAATACCATGTTGCAATATATTTTTGTGTTTGGTTGCAACTCTGTTTGAAGTTACAGGATGCTATGAGTAAGACAGTATACACACAAAATATAACAGGCTATGCAAAAATACTATCTCGTGAAAAAATAATAATTCAGAAATCTGTAAATAATTGTAAAAACCTCATACGTGGTAAAAATATTATAATACATAAAACAATAACAAAATAACACATATATTTGTGTGTTGTTTCCTGGTTAAAAATATGTTTCTGAAAAGTTTACAAGCATGTCGTGTGAGAGAATGCTTGAAAAACAACCTTACAATTAAACCTGATCATTTATTTAGAGAACCTCTTAGACTGTTTGTTAGGTTATATAAACAAAAATGTTGGGGGGTTGATGTGCCCTAACCTTTGCAGCCATCCAAGATAAGATAATCCTTTATAAAGACCCACAACAGGGAAATTTGCAGTCTAAGAGCCTTGCTACATGCTACATAGATGAGCTGATGTAATATGTTGGATCTGTGTGTAATTGGTTGTCTTCAATATAAGTTATCACAATTGTAGCATCAAGTTCAGAAGCAGATATTAAATACCAGGAGGCCAGTACTTACGAGTTTGTGTGCAGGTATTCAAAAGTAAGCTGAGCTCTGCTCAGGTTGCTGTAGCTTGAGTAGGCCATGACCAGAAACTATTACTTCCTGTTTCCTTCCTGGTCTGTGGTTTGTCTTCGTCCTGTCCAGTTTAACTCTTTTATAGAGCTGTCATCCTGAAGATGGAGGAAAAACAACACAGGTCCTGTATATTAGCCTGCAACACCCCTCACTCCATTAACTGAGGAGACGGATATGATCTAAAAAAACCAACTAATGTGGACTCCTAACAACAAGCCAGGGGGCAAGTTAACACCCACTCCTTGTTGCAAAGCACACCCATATGAAAGGTACCACGTGGGAGGCCTGTTTAGAGATTATGAGCAAAGGGCGCCTTGAGGCAAGATGTTAGCGATGAAGACACAGATATTTATGTATTCATTCATAAGTCAGTTACTGGTCCGAGTTGGGTTCCTGTAAAATCAGGCCCGGTCACATTAGGTCCAGAACCCACGACAGAACCGCTCCGGACGCTGTGCACTAAATGTTATTAACGTTTAACGTAGGCTAACATATGTAGCTAGCGGATATTAGCTGTCTTCTGGTGTTTATAATGTAGCGTCCACGGTAGCTAGCTAGCTAGCTTCACACTGAGGAAACATGTAGCTGACGTCAAACACATCGAGTAATTTTCACCGACTTTCAAGGCCGTTTCATATGACGGCGACTTTGAAGTGGCCTCGCGTTACAGTTACAATCCGTCCGAGGAGGTAGAAGTACTTTGTAACGTTACGTTTCTGTGTCTCTGACATGGAAAAAACAAATCCGCCAGGCCGCGAAGGATCCGACATCCACTCCGACCGTGGTGGTTACTTGGGTTTTTCTGGTCCGCAGAAATCCCGCCTCTATTTTTCCGCGCTCGGCCAATAGGAAAGCCCCATGTCAGGACGCTCAACGGTGATTGGAGGAGAAGTGTGCTACGTCAGCGAGGTGACATACCGGTGCATCGGCTACTGCCGGGTAGTGGCGGCGCATCACGTCATTCATTTGACAAAATTACACATATGTAGAAGTTAAAACTTTGACTTATTATATTATTATATTGACTAATTTTGCGTGTGTGTGTGTCAACAACAAGTGTCAGAAAACATCAGCACCACAAACTTTGTTGTGGATCAGTTTTCAGTCCTTTGTTAAAACATTTCCTGGTTTTAGTTTATTTCCTATTTTCACTCATGACAAAGAAAAATGTTCTTGGTAAGACATCTAAAGCAATTTTCAAGTCTCTGCTAGCTGATTTCCATATTTTACTAAAAATACCTAAATGCCTGCTAGGATTCAAATTCCTAAATAATTATTTAGAAATGCTAAACAGTAGTGTACGGTATATTTAAACTGCTTGTCTCTTAAAATAAATATTAACTCCACATATCAAAATTCAGATCTACACATTTAGCTGTCACAAAACTGTATCATTACTGGTACTGTTTGTGTGCATTACATCAAGAAAACATTGCATTAATAGTTCTGCTTCACTTTGCCGAACCACAAATGAAATCAGAGTGGGTTACTTGAATAAAGACACCCTATGAAAAGTTCCTACACTCCCCAGTTAGATTCACAAGAAGAGAAACCTGGTTTATTTTTCATTCAAGTTTAATTCTTGTTAAAACTAGGAAAACAGTGTGGAAACAGGATGCCAGTCATTTGGGGCACGAGGCATTAGTGCATACAGACACATGTCATTTCATGAACCCTGGTCATTTCCATGCACTCACTGTGCTTAAAGTCCTTCTTTTAAAATATATATTGCAAATGTCCTGTGTCATAACAACTGTTGCAGATGTTACACCTTTCTTTTTTTCCTCACATAACACCATCTGTTGCTTATAAATTTATATTAGAAGCAGGAAAGATTTCAGCGTTTCTTCAACACTCACTTTTAAAGTGATAAGTCACATGTAGGTTGATGCAAGAATACTTCATCTGTGGATTTATAGGTCTGGCATCTGGATTCAACCAGCCTTCAACGTCAGAAATGTAAATCAGAGTTGTAAAACAGGCAAAAACTAGCCTCGTAGCCCAGTAAGACCTTTTAGTCCAGTAAAACGTAGGAACCGAAAACATCTGTTATTAGGCATCCAGTACATACTACAGTTTAAAAAAATATCAGATTTAGATTTTTGACTGGAAAAACACTTGTTCTCAATATATTAAGCTATCATTCGGCTGATTACAGCAAGTTAATGTCCATCTAGAAGCTGTTAAGAGTCATTCTGGGCAATGTGGAAACTAAAATAGACTAAGACGTTCAACAGAAAGAAAATAACTCATGGAATGCACAGAACAGACTGGGTAGTGAATGAATGACCAGTCAACAGTGTAGGGATGACCAGCATTCCCATTACACCATGGTCCCATTAAAAATGAACTCCAAAAGCAGGAATCTTCCACTGATTTGGTGTTGCCCTTTCAAGTGTGAGACGGATTAAAAATGGTCGAATCTGATGTAAATGAAGTGGGAATATCCTGACTTTTAGTCCCTCGTCTGAGTAGAGCTTGAAATTTGCTAGACACTACATAAATGTGTAGTCCGCACACCGAAGCTGAGATAACCCTCATGACATCGCCAGGGTTAATTTCTCAGGCTTTAGGAAGCCATCTCCAGAGCTACACAAGACGTTACACAGCTGTTTCAATGGGATGTACTGATACATATGGATGTTTGCTCTCAACCACCAGCTGACTCCTTCAGGATGCAGAGGATGAAACATTTTCAGCTGTCCATCAAGGGCTCCTGCAAACAAAGTAAAGCTGTAGTTAGGTTAAAACATCATTTGCACATTTCATGTAATAAAAGTAAACACAAACATTCTCAAAACCCACAACCTGTAGACTATATTTCGTGCATACCACGATAACATTTGTACAATAAGTAGAAATGTATTTAAACCTCTTAAGCCCCGAGAGAAGTTGACTTGAAGTGTTTTTTAAAAAATAAGATAAAACCTTTACTCATATTTTTGTATAGATTAAATAAACAAGATATAACATGTTAATTTACCCAGTTTTGTCACCCAGTATTCACTCACACAGCTAACCGGCAGCTGGTGTTAACTTAATTTCTACTGTATGGGCATGACGTATGTATTGACAGTTGTATGGATCTTCTCATCTAACCCTCGGGAAGAAAGTAAAATCAACATACTTTCTTTAAGAGAGTTGGAATAAATGGTTTGAATGACCTGTATATGTAAATAGATTGATTTTGATTTTATTTATAGCTAAAGCTACTTAAGAAGGGATCAGGGTTTAAGAGTTTTAAACTGTTTTCACCCGTATAATCCTCTAGTTTACACATATCTAAATTTCTGATGTGGTAATTAATGTGATATGGTAGTTAACGAAATGATGTTACATTTTGTACATCCAGTCCATTCCAGTTGTAGCGGCGCATGACCGATTGTGTCAGACTAGCAACGACACAGAGTATCAGACAAACTCCCAGCAGACACACGCTGACCTCCAACAGATGTCGCACCGCCACACCCTGCTCCTCCTAAAGAAAAAAAATAGAGAATGAGCGACAGGATGACAAGAGGGCATCTGACTGTAAAGTATCTGAGAAAGTGCTGTTGTTAATGCGTGACGTGTGTGTACCTTTGTTAACATCACTGTGAGTTTAGGATCATTCTTGGAGCGTGGACTGTAGCAGGTTTGTGACGCTGTCGGCGCCTTGTTGCTTGCTTCCACGTGAACGGGTGAAATGTTTTTCTCAGTTGTAGGGCACTTTTGCGGAAGTCTTCATTAAAGTACACAGGATACGGATTAAAAAACACACAAAAATGACTCCTTATTGAGTTGACTGCCATTATTTTTATGTAGAGTAGTCGGTGATTTAAATTAAGCAAGCTTAGAAACACACATGAACTTACCGGCTCATGGGCAGGACGTGTGTCGGGGCACTTATGGTGATGCAGGTGTAGGTATCATTTCCAGACAACTCTAGAGTCAAATCAACAATCTCATCGCCTGAGGAGTGAAACAACCAATAGTGGGTGAGAATTAGTCATGATACACACACTTTTACTCACTTTGTCTCGCAACAAAACAAACCTCCAAGATTTAGCTGCTTGGCTCTCATGGTAGTGTGGAGATGAAGGTCGTTCAAAGAACCAGTGTCTGAGTCGATGGTCACAGCCAGGGGAACCTTGAGAC
This sequence comes from Pagrus major, assembly GCF_040436345.1. Lineage (NCBI taxonomy): Eukaryota > Metazoa > Chordata > Actinopteri > Spariformes > Sparidae > Pagrus > Pagrus major. The sequence continues at coordinate 37,910,268 of NC_133219.1, read as the reverse complement.
GCAAACTGGTGACAGAGGGAGTCAACGTAGAGTCGACTGAAGTGTCTCTGTCCATCGGAGGAGAGGGGACGGACGAGACAGACGAGACAGGCTCAGACGAATTCGCATTGCCTGTCACGCACAGCTGGAACTGCGATAAGGAGGACAGGAGACGGTTCCAGTCCTGAGGGAAGAATAAAATAAATAAAGACATAATCACAAGCATAAATGCAGTCACGTTTCCTTTGCACGCCAGAGCTGGCCCTTGTGAAACGAGTCCTTACCTTCGCTGTGTCGGGGTTAGGAAGACTCTGGGTGAAGCTGTAAGAGCTGAGGCAGATGAACGAGACCGCCAGAGTCAACAGGCACAGGAAAAATGTCACCCCTGGAGGATTCTGGGAAACATAGTCTCTAAGGTTGGTCATCGGCTGCCAGAAACCCATCCTCAGATTTCACGTACACCTGCTGCGTGACAGGCTGTAAACAGAAGGGAGTCAGTTCAGCTCAGTGCTCCACAGTGGGACTCATTAACACATCACTGGTAATTCAGAAGGATTAAATAATCCCCCAAAGGACCTTCAACCTGCCTTTGGTTTGAAAATGGCATGTGTGACTCTGCCAGTTCAGTTTCTGCCAAACAAACATGTCTTATTACATCTGGAGAACAATGTTACAACACGTCATTAAAACACTGTTTTTTCTGACACATTTTACCTTTATAACATAACTGCAGTTCTTGCTATTTAATTGTGCAGCCCTAGACGATATAAAACTTAATATATTGAGTGAACCGCTCGGTCATATCACAGATCAACAGCAGACGTGTAACTTCACCTCCACATCAGCCAACCAGCTTCAACTTAACTGTCAGTGTAGCTAATGTTGCTAGCTAACTAGCTTTAATATAACTTCGTACCTTCAATTTCAGAAGTCTTATTTGATCGCGTCGCCACGTCGCTTCGGTAAAATGCGGTAATATCCGAGTTTCTCGACGAAAAGTGAACCGGAGATCGACATTTGAGACGTTTAAAGTTCATCTGAAGCAACGCGCAGACAACAACAGCACGACAGCGACGTCGATTTACGGCAGCGCGGCTGCCATGACGACGACCAGGATGTGTGTCACGTGACCGGAAGTCAACTTTTTTTTTCTTCAGTTTTTATTATTATTTATTGAACAAGGCAAATGTACACGTAAAAGTGTATGAAATTAAATACAAATTGTTCAGAATAATTCGTAAATAAAACAAATAGGTAAAAATAAATAAATAAATAAGTAATAATAATTTTAACACATTCTTTGTGTTTATCAGACAGCGTTTAGTTTTTAAGTATCTGCATTTATGTGTAAAGAATTTACTTAATAACAGTAAAATACTGATAACAAAGTCCAAATCACGATTTTGAGCAGAAATTTAAATGAACAAACTGTAAGTAAAACATAAACAGTTACAAAATGTCCATAATGAACAGACGCTATATGGCCATACATTCATGTACATAACAGACATGAAACATTAACAGACAACTGAATATGGTATAAAAAAAAAAGAAAGAAAAAAAAACCCTATTAAGATTGATTTAACAGTAAAACATGAAATCATAATCAAAAAAGAGAAGAAAATAAACATGGCATTACAGTTGTTTTCTAATAACATTCACTTCATTAATTTCAGGGACTTAATATAGAGTTCAATTTCATAATATATATATACATATATATATAAAAATGTAGCTTTATGAACAAAGAATTTAGCTAAAATAATCAAAACATTGACCATTTGGTCCAATTCTGTGCCTTCTAACAAGACATCATAAATAATTCTATTATGATCTATAGCAGACCGGTGGCTAGCATACTTTAAATTAACATCCACATTATTATTTAATTAGTTTCATTTTTTGTAATATTTACATTTAGTCATAAAAGAAATACTGAAAAGTATGTTGGCTGTGCTTTTGTACCGATGACTTTCTCGTCATCACAGTGTAGAATGTGGATCTCGCTTATTTAGTTGAAGGACTAACGAATAACTTGGCAAACCCAAACAGGTTTTTTCCCCCCCCAGGTGTTTATTTTAGCAGATTAGACCTTTAGGGATGTAGGCCACAGTGCCTAGTCTACTGCACTTGATTGACATGTCCCTCATTCTCCAGTTGCACCTGTTGGAGTGGGACAAATAAGACTTTTATGTTTAATTTTCTATCGTGGAGTTTGCTGACTTCATGTAATACTCACATAACTGTCATCAACTACACTGCCTCTGTGAGTGTGCAGGGCCTTCGACTTACTCTGTCATTTCCCTTAAACTGACAAAGATTAAATGTGATCAGTAAAACTAAATTATATTAAAATAAAAGCAACAACAACAAACAATCAGAGCACAGTTTATTTAACAAATATTTCAAAAAAATAATTCCAACAATGCATCATCTCAGAATTTCTGAAAAAAATATCTAACTCAGGATTAAGACATTTGTGATTACAGTGACCGAAAATCTGCAAATGCATCAATAATCATACTTGGTGATTTCGCCAAAGAAAGGTTCAATCCTGTGGAAACTCGCCATCAGAAAACAAGTGTTGACATTTTCATACATTCAGCATAAGAAATAAAAACCTAAAAACTCAATATAAAAATCAGATATAATCTAGAAGCTCCCACTTTACAACAGCATAGTGGGGAAGTTGTTCCTGAAGCCGTCTTTAAGTTTTCTGTGTAATAATTATGCAAATAGTGCAATGCTGTAAAACTTGAAATATTATTGCCACTCTCCTGAGAATCAATTACATGACTATTTTCTTCAAAGTCATGTCACACTGAATTAAAGTACCATTTCCCTTTTTGTCAAAACTTCAAAAAGCACAGCTGACAGTACTTATATTAATCCTGCTACTTGTATATACAGTATAACAACAATTACGGAGTCCAGTTGACTTTTACAGGCTTGAATGCCCAAGTGTCAGGATGCCCCATGTGCATCAGGTCTTTGTAAGGGGAAGTGCTCCACTGAAAGGGAGGCACCTGGTCCCACGTTGGCCCGCTCGCTGCTACCATGCCATAGTCACGAAACATCCCGTAGGAGGTCATCTGCAAAATTAAAAACGGAATAACACAACAGATCAGATTTAGCAAACATCTCTTCATCGTCCCACAATCACGCACACAAAAGATTCAGGGGCATGATGAGTGAAAACATTTGAGGAAAGTGAAAATTAAAACCTTCATGTCTGTTCCTCCATGTGATCTCTGCCTCAGGGCGCCAAACGGATATGTACCATTAGCTGGGTTCAGGTCTGAACGGGCTGAGATGGCATTCTCTCCATTCGCAGGTGGATCACAGCCATCACACTTTGACAGCGGGTCTTCTTTGAAGTTATTGTACCTGGAGAGAGACATGCATCTCAAAAAATTACAATTAGTTGAAAGGCGCTCTGTGGAATTTGCTGTTTCTAAACTAATGTAAGCTACTGTAGCTCTCTGTTAGCGGAGCGGAGAGAGGCACTGAGACGAGGCACTCGAGAGCCTGCATAAAGTCCCATCTGAAATTGCTACATGGATCCCCTTTAAAACATAAAATACAACATTAGGGTTTGTTTGTATTTTTACCATCAGTCCACCACCATACCTGTGCAAGACCTTACCTCATGAGGCGGACCATCGAGTCCACGTCTGTGACAGCTGTCTGGTTTCTCCTGAATATCTGAGCCCGAGGATTCTGGTCCAGAGAGAACCACGAGCCGTACTTCTCAACCAGCTCATTGCAGCCACTGGCATTGAATATGTCCACGTAGTACCTACACATGTGCACAAATGAACAAAAGACAATTTCATATATAAACACAATTAGAGTTAATGTAATCTATAAAACTGATTACAAACTGAGTACTTACGGTATGTTGAAACTCGCCCAGTACCCTTTCTCCAGCAGTTCCTGAGTTTTATCAGTGAAAACAATGAGTCCCCTGCAGCATTAAAGGAGTTAAAGCTTAGCTCAAGTAACAGGTTTATAAGTCATAAATAGAAATAATGGAATAATCTTGTTTTTCGATTAAAGACCGGATGGAAAGTCTTACGGAATCTGCTCCAGCACAACAAAGAGCTCCTCTTTAATGTCAGTCTTCCCTGGAGTGAAGTGGTTATAGTTCACAATCATCCACTGGTTGTTGTACCTACAAAGCACACACAGTGTAAGCATACAACTATCAACCTACTGATGATTACAGATTTATAATTTCTTTATTTACTATATATCCATGTAACTGATTGCAGCTGAATCAGCATTACACAACAAACACTCTGATGACCCCGTTACAGCTGCATGACCCAAATGACTTCTCATGTGACTCTTGCTTATGCAGTGTATTACCTTTGTTCCTTTGTTCCTATCAATCCACATGACAGTCTGGGGTCACACAAAATCTAATCTAATCATGTCTTCAATGACAATTTTGAACAGAGGACAAAAAGCAGCAGACACCAGAACCTGGAGCCTGCTCGGGAGAATATGTTGGGTCAAAGAGGTGATGATGTCGGTTAAAAAAAGTCATGAGAGCCAGTTTCTTCTCCTCGTGTAAAACTCACGTTCCACTGTTGTACTTGCTGAAAATCTTGGCCCACTCGGTGCCGGTAGAAGCCAGTCGATTGGCCACAATGTTCCTCAACCATTCCATGATGCTTCCTGTGGGCTGAACAAACTTCCAGAGATCCGGGTTACTGTTGCCGATGGTGGTTTCCAGCGTCACCTGGAGACACAAGATTCATTAAGAACAGAAAGTCCATCTAGAAGTACTCCATTTGTAATCTAAAGTAAAATAACAGCAAGAGTTCTCACCAAGCCACTACTCAGGATATAAAAGTCGTCTCCAGAGAAGATCGATCCAGGATAAGATGAGAAGGCCTGAGTTCCTCCAGGAATAATAACATTGTCTGAAAGAAGCATATCACATAATAAAAGAGCATAATGATTTTAACTCACATCATAGACAGCAACAACACTGTCAGTCTGTTTGCTGGGGCTTTAAACTTAGAAACAAATTATGTTTTTATAAAAAAGGGGATTTTAAGCTACTGGCTGTAGATTCATATTTAGTGCACAGAAACAGGAGTGATGTTGATCTTCTCATTTTACTCTTATCAAGAAAGCAAATAAGCATATTTTACAAAAATGTTTAACTAATCCTTTAATGTAAAAACTGAGGGACTCTAGAACAGGAACAGTGATGAACAGTTGCACACACTTGCATCAGTAAACTACCTAAAGGAGAAGCTTTAAAGGCAAAGATGTATTTCTTCATTATGCGCAGCATGGCCTGGTAGGTGTTCCAGGTGTCATGTGACACCAGCAGTTCCTTGTTGTTTGGCAGCAGCTTGATGAGAGCAGAACACGAGCCGGATCCAAGAGGTCGAGTTTGGCTGGATTTGTTCAGAGCCGATTCCAAGTCCTCCAGATCCCCGCCTAATTGGAAGAGTCTGGACAGAGTGGAAGACGTCAGCAAGAAAAGATCATGACTCCAGGGACAGGAAGAAACTGGAAAGTGTTTGATTATTTAAAAAAGAAACTGGCCACTTACAGGAAGCCAAATGGGTTGAAGGAGAATGACCCGAGTGGAAATGACAGCTCGTCATTGTAGCTGTCCTCCAGTCCTTTCAGCTGCAGCAGTGCCAGACGCACCTGACAAGCAGAACCAGAGAATAAAACATCTTAGTCTGGCCTTTATGCATATTTGAATCCATGCAAGGGCATTTATTGATCCTACAAATGCTCATTAAGTACCTGGTACCAGTAGGGTGAACTCGGCTGCTTCTCCATTTGCTCCTGAACCCACTGCATATTGGTTGCAATGAAAGCCTTAAGGCGCTGACAGTATTCAGATTCAGACTTGAAGGGCCCACAGTAACCCATCAGAGTGTTCATCCAGTGCTTGTAGATGAGCTAAAACAAACATACATATAAGTTTTCAGATTAAATTCACTGTAAAGGAAGTGATGCAACATTGACAAGGCTGTGTAGAATGACGCAGACCTGAGATGTGACTGCAGCCTCCACTGCACCAGCAGCATAAGCCTGCAAGCTGTCATTGTACTGACTGCTGGTGGTGACCTCCAAGAATGACCAGCTGAAGAACAAATGACAACAATTTAACATCTGAGTGCAGGTTTTTACAAAGACATCATGGTGCACAGATAGGAAATGATGTTTAATGACTTTTTTTTCTCTATCACTTGATTCTCATTCCCTTTGACTATCATTTAATTTACATTCTGTTATTTTCTTGTACTCAAGTCTTTTTCTTCTTTAAATGACTGTCAGCTATATGTTGCCTTTTCTTCCTCTATTCCTTTGAATCCTTATGCAACTTCATAAATACAATGGATATTTTGCGGCTGTAATGAAATATACTGTATTTCGGAATATTTAAAAAAAGAAAAAGACATATCAGTAACTACGTATATGTAGTCCGATATTTGTTATGTGAAACCTAAATTTTTAAATAGATTATAACGCAGGAAAAGATCCTTGTTGTTTCAGTGCACTGGTGTCATTATAGACAATAACATTTATTATTTAACCATTGTCCTGCCTTCATTACATATCTACGTCACAAATGTTTGATGACCACATTTGAGGGAGCATCAGTCAGGCTGTGATTCGTCAGTTGCACAGAGGTCCTCGACATGCTGATGGCTATCTTGACCTCTTCTGTCACATGTTTAACTTCTGCTAACTGTTTCTATGATATTTAAAGAAGTTCAAGAGAGAAACACAGAGAAGTGGACTCACTGTTTTGATGACTGGACACTCAGCTTGGATGTGGAAGTTAAACACCCGTGACCTGTATGTTTTGTGTTGTGTTCTTTTTATAGTTCAAGTGGAGTTTTTTTATTTTACAAATTACAAAAATAAATTCTTCACCATACTTTCTGAACAGGTCAAATAAATTGGTCAATAATATAATTATTTGCCAGGTATTAATACATTGCCTTTATTAAGGAGGTCATACTATGCTTTTTGGGTTTTTGCCTTTCCTTTATTGTGTTATGTAGCATTTTTGTGTGTGTAAAAGCTCTGCAAAGTGAAAAAGACCAAGTCACGTCACAGGGAGTTACTCTCTCCCACAGAAAACACTGCTGCTGCACTGCCTGCCTCCACATGACATGGAAGCTGTTGAAAAGAAATGCTGAATATTTATAATAAATATTCATATAAAATAGGAGAAGCAGTAAAATCCAATAAAAACAGGTGTGTTTTATGTGACCTGTGTAGTGATACAATTCGGCATTGGTTTGGAGTCACTGGGTCACATGACATGGAAGCTATTGAAAATAAATGTTGAATTTTCTAATAAATATTCATATAAATTAGAAGAAGTAGTACAATGTAATAAAAAGAAGTGTGTCTTATTTGTCCCATTTAGTAATACAATTCGGCATTGGTTTGCAGTCACTGGGTCACATAACATGGAAGCTATTGAAAAGAAATGCTGAATTTTCATAATAAACATCCATGTAACAGAAAAAGCAGTAAAATCCAATAAAAACAGGTGTGTCTTATGTGACTTGTGCAATAATACAATTCGGCATTGGTTTGGAGTCACTGGGTCACATGACATGGAAGCTATTGGGGGAAATAAAGCAATTATCTTATAAAAATATTTTTGCTAAATAAACACATAAGCAATCAAAATAAGTCTGCTACATGAAATCTGTTGTTTTTTTATCATAATGTTCACTAATATCATCAAGTCAGCATGAAGAAACATTGTCTTTGTTTAAATCAAACAATATGGTAATTTATTGATGCGCAGCGCAGCTCGGGGCTCAGGGAGGCAGCTGACCGTCCTCCTGCTGCCAACACCGGGGGGGACTGAGCAAGAGGCGCCGCTGGGTGTCTCCGCGGTAGCTGGAGCCCTGACTTTACCCATTTTATGCCCGTTAATAATGTGGTTTCACACATTAACTAGGTTGCGGAGCTGGCAGAGCTACAGAGGAAGGTTTGTGAACGCTTTGACCTACAAAGCCACAACAACCCGCAGTGAACTCACCCCGATGTTTTAATGTCATCTGTGAAGTTCGCCCACGCCACAAAGTCCTCCCGGTACCCCTCCAGGACCGACAGCTGTCCGCTGGCTTTGTCGATGACAGCGGTCCGTATTTCAGCTCGAGCAGGCTCACACAGCAAACACAACCCGGATAAAACCGCTACGACGTTTAAAACCGCAGAGAAACTCCCGGACGTCTTGTTTGGCTCGGACGCCATGTTTAAATGAGGCGGTCACATGATGACGCGGGTGACTGGTCACCTGACAGGGACGGTTCTTTCAAAATAAAAGACCACGTTGAGTGTTTTTTTTTTTTTTTTTTTGTAGCTTTCAGTGAAACAAACAAAAACAAACTTTAAAAGCATGAAATAACATTTTATATAAAAACTGACATTAGTCCAATCATCTTGCTTTGAGGCATTATTCTATACAAAAGATGCAAAAACATCCAGAGGTTTTCAAAACTCCAGTGAACTTTGTCAAGATAGTAAATTCATTAGAATTAGCTCCTTCTGCACATGCCAGTCAGCTCCTCATTATTCACAGCTCTATTTATAATGACAAACACTGGTGAACTCAGTCTTCTGCACCCCCGTCAGTTTCCATCGTCTCCATAATTCCCTCCATCACTTCTGCCTTTCGCTGCTTCTTGGAGGCCACTGACATGGAGAATAAATAAAAATAAAATAAAATAAAAATAAAGAATAAACAGCACAGTTTAAAAAAAAACAAAAACATTTCTGCATAGCTTTACCATGAAAATGTTCTGCTGTTTTCCGTCTTAATGTCTCCACTGTGTCCTCAGCGTCAGCCCACTCCAGCACGAGGCGTCTCCCGTACAAATGGGTGCTGTGGCACAGTGCAGCGAATGCTTTCTAAAGAGACAACAGAGGCACAGCATTTATGATCATGATAGTGTACAGCTTATGTAGCACTAAGGGACAGTAACTCTACCGTATAAATACATGTCTGAAGACTCATGTAACACACAAACCTTAGCGTCCTGTTTGGTGAGGAAGTCAACAAAGCCAAAGCCTCTGTGATTCCCTGTACCGGCTGCTTTCTTTGGAAGACGGACAGTCTTCAGCTCTCCAAATGTGCTGAAAGGACGGAAGGAATATATCATGGTATTATTAAATTATCTCACTCCAAACTTTTTCTTCACAAAAACAATTGTGTGTGTGTGAGTGACAGCTACCAGAAGAGTTCCCGAATTTCCCTGACACTGGCTTGGAAGGGGACGTTGCGCACAAGGATTTTGGATCCTGTCTGTTTCTTCTCAGCTTGCTTCTTCTTGCGTGACACCTCGGTCGTCCTGCAAACAGAGGAAAAGGACCAAATAAGTATTGTGAACAGAAGTGAAGCTAAATTCTCACAGTCAACATTTTGAAATAATGAAAAACTTTTTCCAATAAGTGATATTTTAATGCAGATTTCAGCAGAATCTGATACCAATATTTTTAAATTAAGTGCCTGTTTCATCCAGCAGAGTTAACATGTTATAACTGTTATGCTTGCAGCTTGCTGTCCTGGTAAACTACTAAACACTTGACTTTTTATATGTCTGTAATACCATAATAAAAAATTATAGACAGTTCTTCATGGAGCTAATCAATCCACCCCCATTTTTACTCGTCACCACACTCAAAGTTCATTAAACCCCTTCTGGTGCACATTTTACCTCGTGGCTCTCTCAGAAACCTTCAGCTCTAACTGGTGATCGTCCACAGTACAGTGCTGGTGGAGGGTTGAGACAAAGAACACACATCAGACAAGAATCAGAGAGAAAAGCAAGGAGGATGTCCCAGAGGAATTATGGACATACCTGTAGCTGCCTCAGGGCTTTCTGTGCTGCTTCTGCTGTCTGAAACTGGACAAAACCGTAGCCCATGGACAACATCTTGCCTGTAATCAAACCAACATCATAAGAGGGGTTGTTAAGGACAGACACACTGCTTGTGAATGTGAAAGATCCTCATTTCAATGTTTAGTACCTGTTTTATCTCTCTTCTTGGAGATGGAGCATGACATGACCTTCCCACATTTGGAGAATGTCTGCAACACATGAAGAAAACAATATTAAACATCATTCCATGTTAAAACATAAGTGAGGGTTGTATTTATGTATTGACCTACCTCCTGAAGTTTCTCCTCTGTCGTGCCGAAATTAAGATTCTTAATGAAAAGTGTCGAACCAGGAGCAGATTCCTCCTCCTCCTCCTCTTCTTCTTCGTCTTCCACTTCCTCCTTCTTCTCCTCTTTTTCTGGTACCTCCTTTTCTAATACTTGGTTAGACAGAACCAAAAGGTATTCTAGTTATTCAAACGATCCCTTTCATGTCTAAAATATATTTAACTTGAAAAAGATTGATAAGTTTATGTATTTGAGGGATTTTACCTGGTTTTGGTTTGGCTGCCACAAACACCCCCACAGGTGCCCACTCCAAATACAGCGGGACATGTTGAAACTAGAGTGTTTAGAGATAAGTGTTTAAAGTTACTCTCCTCACATATGTCCTGCATGTTGGTAAAAAAGCTTTACACACCTTGCTGTAGGCCAGCCGAGTGAAGGCTCGCTTTGCCTCGGTCGGCTCAAGGAACTCAATGATGGCAGTGAGTCCCGAGGGCGGCAGCAGCACTCGGCCCAAAGAACCGTGAGGGGAGAAGAGCTCCTCCAACTCTGACGCCGTCACTCCAGACGGAAGGTTCTTCACCAGGATGACAGATGTACTTCTTGGTGCTGCCGCCTGTGCACGAGGGGGGGGAAGTGTAAGGCAAGGTAACAGGATTACAGGCGTGGAGTTCAGAGTTTATGTTAAACATACCTGACTAAAGGAATCCAGACTGACACTGTTGTCCAGTAGAAACTGTCGAGTCTCCTGAACAATCTGTGTCTCTCCCAGAGCCATCCTCACTGCAACGCTTCCCTTTGACTCCTGCAGAGGAGGGCGAGACCACAGAAATATAAAGAAACTTTAAATGTGCACCACTCATAATGATTCACGTTGTTGTAGCTACAACAGGTTGAAAAAATGCTAAGTTTGCTAATGCTGGAGTTGATGATTAGTCACAGGGGCATTGATGTATTAGAACAGGATGCAGGGCTACTCACATGGTCCAGGACTTGGCTTTTTGTGGTGTTGTATTTTTCAGCGATGGCGTCTGCCACTGCACTGGTGCCCACAAACAGAGTGTTCCAGTTGTGGGAGCTAAAAAGGAAACATTCAATTAATATAAGGAATGAGCACAAAAATAGAATAATAATTTATTTGTTTATCCCTTTAATTCAATTCAAAGAAACCACCGACAGGGAAGCTGAGGTTTAATATGGTTTTCTATACCTGGAACTTGAAGCTTTACTTTTAGCATCTTTTTGCCGTTTGTAAGACGAAGAACCAGGACCACCAGCATCTGTCTCTGCCTTTTCCTTCTTTACTGTGGAGGGCAGCAGGTGAAGCATCCTTCCCTAAAAGCACAAAAAAATGAATGTTTCTAATCTAATTTAAAAAACAAGGGTTAATTACAGGTTTTTCTTCCTGTGGTGTGCAGAAATATGAAGCTCAAATACCTGAAATACGTGTCCGTCCAGCTGACCCAGAGCCGTCACAGCATTCTCTGGTATCATGTAGGTTATGAAAGCGAATCCTTTAGGTTTCTTGGTTAGGTTGTCAATAGGAAAGAGCACCTCGGATAAAGGACCTGTAAAGATTGTCATATTATTAGAAACTCAGTCAAGAGTGCCACTTTTTTTTGCATGTGCACGTTTGTTTTCTTCACCGTGCTTTTCGAACAGCTCTTTGATCTCCTCCTCGGTGCAGGTGTAAGGCAGATTTCTGACGAAGAGTCGACCCGACTCTGCAACATCTTCCTCCTCCTCGTCCTCCTTCAGCTTCCTGGTGAAGTTTCTGTCAATTTCTTTGGCCTTTTTGTCTCTCTTGCCCTGACCGCCAGAGGGATCCACACGGAAGACCTCAATATAACGGCCACCTGATCACACAGCAGGGGTGGATGATAGAGACAAAATGTCACATCACAATTGTAAAGACAGGGTTCGCTCTTCATTTTGCTCTCATATGGCTTTATTGGAACAGACACTCCATTGCCAAACTTAAAATATGCTGAAGGAAAATAAGGACAGGATACTATGTTTCTCACCTATGTAGTCTTTATTCCTCTTCAAGGCCTTTTCCGCCTGTTCTTCAGTGTGCAGGTCCACGTATACATAACCTGAAACACACACAAAAGACACCTGTGCTGATAAATGACCCAGTACACAGACAACAAACACCCCATTTACACTTGGTTTTAAAATACCATCTCTATCCGGACACAGATAAGGAGAAATGAATGTTAATACAAGGTGTAATTACATCGTGATCAGATCTGCCTGACCACATCTGGAGGTAGTCTGGCATACAGGCACCTATCCACCCACCAGGTATATAGTTTAATCTATAAAATATACATTATGCTGAGAAAAACATCTGAAGGACATTAAAAACACTTTCAATAACATACCTGTCCTATTCCCACTTTCATTCTTTCCAATCCTGATCGCTGCCGGCTTCAATGGGGTCATGAACTCTCGAATTTGTTGCTGTTAATGTCACACACAGAAAACATGTTGGTGTCAGTGTTTTTATAAAGAGGCTTCGGTCGATATCTTCACTGCTCTCTGAAATCAGAAATCTCCAGTTAACTCACCTCTTTAACATTGAACGGGACTCCTCTCAGCTTCACGGTGAACTCTGTAACCGGCTCCATCTGCATCAAACACACAGGTGGGTGTAAATCGTTTCAGACTGAAAACAAAATACTGCACTGAACTAATGTTTAATGTACTTTGATCAGTCACCTCCTGCTTGGCAGTTTTCTTTGCTTTACTCGGCTTCTTCTCCTCAGAGGAAACTGATGTTTTGGTTTTGGAGGCGTTTTCTCTGTCACCACTCTCATAGGCGCTGTCTGTGTGCTGTACAGGACCACGATCCTCGTCTTCATCACCGGCCCCCTCGCCATCCTCCTCCATGGTGTCATCTGTCTGTGCTACCTTTGAGCGCAGATACTCCATATCTGACAAGCCAGACTTCAGTGCTTCTTTAGTGGCACCTGAAAGCAACAAATTGCCACTGATCATTTATTTTATTTTATTTGAGTAAGTTTCTATGAATGTTTTATTTTACCATGCATGTTAGTGCATTACTACAATGACATGTATATTCATGGTTAATGCTAAATGTATAGATACACACAGCTTTAAGTACACTAAGAAGGGACCACCATTACCAACCTTCATCTCCATCACGTTCTTCTTCCTCGTCCTCATCCTCCTCTTCCTCCGACTGGTCTGAATCAAAGTTGAGGTAATCATCTGAAGTAGGCTTCTTCTTGCCCTGAGTCTTCGTCCGTCCACCGTCAGGATCGGGCGCCTGCTGCATGGTGTCGTTTGCCCAGGTTGGAGCTTGGCTTCGATTCTGATGGACTGACAGGAACTCCTTGAAGCCCTGGTCCTCCTCCAGCTGACGAGCGAGCGGACACACAAAGATTAAAACATCACACACACAAAAGTAAGTTAAGTATGAGAAAGATGTTTGCAGTACTTAATCAAAACAATAAATTATTACATGTATATTAACACAGATCCGACAAAGCAGCGGACAATGTTTATTAGAATAAAAATACATTTTAGTGAATTCAGTTCGGTCTTATACAGATTTTACAAACATTATTTAGGTTTTACACACATTATACAAATGTACTCACATTTCCAAGCGAGCTTTTGGTTTCCTTTTTCTCTTTCTTTTTCTGAAGACAGAAATAAAAAGATATAACCCTGAGTATACTAAATGAACACACCGACAGACTCAAGTAAAGTAACACCTACTTCAATTAGCACTTGAGTAAAAGTACTTAGTTACATCCCACCCCTGCCAGGTCGTGTGTCTGCAGGTACCTTGTTGCTGTCAGTGTCTGCAGGAGTGGAGGGTTTGTCCGGGCCTGAGCTCTGGGTGTGTTTGCTCCAGGCTTTGGCCTTAGTGGGGTCTCCAAACGCCTTACACATCTCCACCTACAATCAGTGACAGTCACGGTTTCACACATGGAAAGAAAAACAACACGCGTGCTGAGCGGTGAAGCCGTGACTGCAGCCGTACCGTCACTCTGGACGTGTCCACGAAGCTCTTGTTGAAGTGTTTCAGGGCTCTGTTGGCGTCGTCCTCGGCTTTAAAACCCACAAAGCCGAACTTTCGGAACTTGCCGTCCTTGGTGAACTTCAGAGAGCAGTCTGTCACGGTGCCGAAGGCGGCGAACATGGACCTGAACCTCTCCTCCTTCATCTGCACACAACATACACACGGTTACAATTTTTCAGGGCGGACTGACACAAAATGCTGCCGGTACCGGCCGCTGAGACCCGGGCGGGTTACTCACCCCGTTAGGGAGGTTTTTAACGATGAGTCTCGACATTGTTGTTGTTGGTGTAACTTCACTAATACAGCACAAGTTCGGTTTTTACACAGATGTCAACAAACGAGCGTGGATGATCCTCTAGGTCGCCATGTTTAGTGGGAGGAGTCTTCTTCTTCTTCTTCGTGGCGCTTAATGGCGGTTGGAGAACAACGTGTTGGTGCAATACCGCCACCACCTGGTGAGGAGGAGGAGTGCACATCAGGAAACTAGCTTATATTTACTTAAAAATACTAATAATGACAATAAATAAAAAATATTCTTTGTAGAATGTCTCTGAAATCGAAACTCAACTTCATTTCTTTAAAGAGGTCATATCATGCTAATTTCCAGGTTCATACTTTTATTTGTCGGTCCTGGTAGAACAGGTTTACATACTCTAATTTTTAAAAAACACATTATTTTTCTCATATGGTGCATTGCTGCTGCAGCCCTTTACACACTTCCCGGGTTTAGAATTACCTGGATCAGCATTATAGAGGAATATGATTTACAAAAAAGCCCTACTTATTTGTTTTTATTCACTTTAATTGTATGCTTTAATAATGCTAAAATGATTTAATTACGACAATATGCCATAAATACTGCAACAGTCTTATAATGACAATCTGCCTGCACATCAGGCCTGTCAGACCCAACCATAACTATAATGTTGGATTGTTGCTGTGTTAATGTTTCTAACACTGTAACAGAAGATGCACCTTGCAAAAAAGCTGTCTTTTATCCGAGGTGTCACTCATTTTCCGGACCCATTTTATTTTTTATTTTTTTAATTCTGGTAGTATCCGAAGCAAGATGACTCAAAGCCCAACAACAACTACTGTCTTACTGCCTCATCACAACAACAAAAAAACTAAAACCACTAATGTCATGGAAAGAAGAGTCCTTCCTCTGGCTACATGATAATGAATACATTGCACCAGGAAGGGATGAGATATGTTTTAAAGAGCAGATGCCCACAATACTTTATGATTTGGCAACCCTTCACAACACACCCACACAAAAGGTCCTGAGCTGTAGATACGAACACACTGTTGTCGGGGAAGGGAAAGCAAGGCGGGGCTCATGATCCCAGACTGCTCCAAAACTCTTTAATATATAAGCACATTTATCTTGGGCACATTATTCATGTAATTAAATTATCTCCTTTTTTGTTTTTATATCAATAAATGTGCTTGAACATCGTTGTCTTTCATGTAAATAAAAATGAGCATTGACATAAAAACACACCATGTACCTAATCTTTGGTTCAACCAAAAATATTGGAAAA